>NC_067465.1:3131250-3752500 GCF_025434085.1 Hippocampus zosterae | reverse complement strand
GGACGTCCCTCAGGGCGGCAGTCAGGTCCGGCTTGGCCACTTCCATGTCAACCTGCACGTGCTGCTGCATGTGGATCTGGTTCTGCAGCTCCAGCATTTCCTGTCAAGCAAGCCATGGAACCAGTATGTGCTCATGTCACATAATTTCTATTCCTGTATTGCTCAGCGGATAAAAAAAAGAGATCCCTTGAGAGTACGTGGGCAGTATATCCTCAGTTGCCACGCAAAAAAGAGGCTTACCTCATCATGCAGCTTCTTGAGGAAGTCAATTTCATCCTGGAGAGATTCCACCTTCCTCTCTAGGTCCAGTCTGGCGAGGGCAGCGTTGTCCACATCCTGCACCATGATACCCACAAGCTGACCTCATAAGTGTGCTTTCAGGTAACATGAATTATATCTTGCATCTTTGCTGACACCGCCGGACGCTTTCCAACCTCTTTTAGCTCCTCCTCCTAATTGTAGTAACTTTCATCACACACATGTTTGATCCAGCTCTGACTTCCCGAAATTGAGTTTTGTAAGAGTTCCTTTGCTTTTGATGGCGAGTGATCAAACTTGGCTGTCAAGGTCAAACGGCAAACGTGCCAGTTTAGCCTTGTCTGACGTTCTTCTCCAATGATTCTCAAAATGCGCTATCAGTAGTGGTGCACGGGCTCCCTCTTGTGGTACAGGACAGAATCACTGAATTCAATGTTCAAATTCTGCATCATTTTACACCGGCTTGAACTTTTTTAACACAGCACATATTTGAACAATTATTCATTTGTATTATATTGTATGTATATGTATTATATTATTTGTTTTGTAGTTCTCCTGGTGACGTCACACTGCCAAGCTTTTGTCCTCCGCATTTTGGCAGGTCGTCAAATGAGGTATCAGCAAATGAAGCGGCTTTGCTCGGCGCTAATGCTACAAACAAAGCGCGCTATTTAGCCCGGGTATCCCAAACGGGCCGGGGGGGGTCGGGGGGGGGGGGGGGGGCTAGGATGGTGAATGTCTGCCTGACTGAGCGGGCCAGCGAGCAGGCGGCGAATGCCTCATTGTTGGCATGACACACCGAGTTCCTTCCTGCCATTCTTATAAAACAGTGTATAGACTGCAGTGTCTACACACAGCTGGTTTGAAACAGTTGCTAACTAATATCGTCGCTGCTACTCGCATGACTCATCGGCATGATGCCATTGACTTGACATTAATCACCATCCACGTAACGGATTCCGTTGCTCGGCGGACATATCTCACGGTGGCTTGCCCTCTCGCTCTGATAACCACATTGCGCTCACACTGTTGTTGTTTAAGTCTCATTCAGCGTGACCAGTCAGACTTAAAAAGATCTCCTCTCCTGGCAGGCCTGATTGAGCACATTAGTGCCAGCCAACCAACCAAGCATACAACCCTGTCTTGTCCTAGCGGGCCCTGCTCTCCGGCCGTTTGGGATCATGGCTACAATCCGCTGTTGTGCCACCACGGGGGCGCATTCCTGTCTCGCTGGGGAGAAAGGGAACAGTCATAGAGACGAATGGGAGACTCGTGACCATTTAGTATGACAGCATCGGTTTTAAATCACCTTACAGTGGAACCTTGAAAGTTGAACGGCTCAACATTACACTTGTGTATCAATTTTTACTCAAAACGAGGAGTGCAATGGTTGGGGTCATACTATTACCTGTCGGAAGCTCTGCATGTTTGCCTCGGCCTCTTCCCTCAGGGACATCTCATCCTGCAACCTGACATGACAGACAATACATTTGGCAAGGAGTTTGAACATGTTCAAGCCTCTGGAGACTTCATTATGAACACCTGCAAAATGTAACGCCATCACAATGTTTTGTTGAAATACGTGTTTTGGCTTCTTCGGTGAGAAAATACCAGTAACTTGGATTTCTTTAATGTCTTGACTTCACTTAAAAAAATAACCGGCAAAACTAAAAATGCCACAGACATTTTCATCTGCAAATAAAAATCCTCTGCTTCCTTTTTTGACGAACACTTGGGCCTCCTATGCGACTGTATTTTAAAATGTGTGAGTACAGTGTAACAAGATCATCAATATTTCAGATTACAGTAGTAACTTGACATACGTGTTCGGTCTGTGACTGAGTTTGCAACTCGTTATGTTGATCAGCGAAACTGATCAAACTGGAGTTTTTTTGGTCACTCTCCAGGGGGTGGCACTGCAAGGGTTTTGGGGTGTTGTGTTCGGACCTACGAAATACGAATACATTTTCATTGAGTTGCACAAGTTTGAACGATTGAAGCGTTTTTGAGTCTTTTTTTTAAGACTTTGGCAGTGCTTGTCCAAGTATGGTATGTGTAATGCTCATGTTACACGAGCTCCCTCTAGCGGTACGCGCAGAAGCAATGATTTAAATGTTCAAACTGCATCGTGTTAAGAGTCCTCTTGAAGTCGTTTTTAAATCGAGTGCAATACAATTGTTAAAGTTTAACTCTAAGGTCCATACATTAAAACATTTGTTAATGTGCAATTTTTAAATAACTTAAGTGAATCATTATGAAGGTCCATTTTTTCCCGATAGTTCATTGTGAAAATGTTCATTCATTTATCCATTTTGTGTCCCACTGACCCTCACTAGGGTCAGTTGATTGGGCAAGAAGCAGGTTATACACCCTGGACTGGTCGCCAACCAACTGCAGGGCACATGTAAACAACAAAAGAACTTTTCGCACTCAAATTCACACCCAAAAGTACAATTTAGCGTCTTATAATGCCCATTACATACTTGTTTTGGTAACTTGGAAGGAAGCGCGAAGAACACAAACGAAAGTATTTGAGGTTTAAAAAGTTTCCGAACCACGCAGCACACCCCCCAACCCCCCACCAGCTGGAGTTTTGGTGGTGTACCTAATGAAGTGACCGTGCGAGTGAGCCTACTTGTCTCTGAGCCTCCCGATGTCATCGGCCAGGTTGTCCCGGTGCACCTCCACCCGGGCCTTCTCGTTGCTCAGCTGGTCCACCTGGCGCCTCAGCTCCCGCATCTGATCCTCGTACAGGTCGCCGACACGCGACGTGCCCTTGCCGCGGAGCTGCTCCAGCTCGGCCAGCAGGATTTTATTCTGTTGCTCCAGGAAGCGCACCTTCTCGATGTAGCTGGCGAAGCGGTCGTTGAGCGACTGCATCTGCGCCTTCTCGCTGGTGCGGTTGGCGATGAACTCGCTGTTGATGGCGTCGGACAGCGAGAAGTCCAGCTGCTCCGAGGCGAGCCGGGGCATGGCCGCGGCGTTGCTGCTGCGCAGACGCTGCGTCTTGGTGGCGTAAACGACGCCGCCGCCGGCGCCCCCGGGCGCCCCGAACGACAACACCCGGGTGGTGCGCATGGGAGCGGAATATTGACGGGTGGAGTAGCTGCTTCTCACGGTTCTATCCCCGCCGAACATCTTCCTATAGGAGGACTGAGGAGTTGCTGCTCTGAAACTAGACATGGCGCAAGTTGGGATCTGTGCCGCTCGCAAGACCGGACAACGTCACCGGACTCGCGCCTGCTTAATTATAGTCTCGTCCTTATGCAAATGAGCTGCGTGTTTGGAGCGACAAGTGGAAGCGTCCAATCAGGTCTTAGGTCCAAGCACTCACCCCCCCGCCATCCGCCCCATTTTCCATTCCGGGTCTTTATGGAGGTCCACCCTCAATTATTCATCTTGCATTCAAAACGAACAAATCTAATCCCAGTCAAAGGGGAATTTTGTTGAGCTTCATCGTGTTTGTTGGGCGCACAAACGCTTTTTTCAAGCAACCTTTTCACATTTTTTGCCTTCGGGCAATGTCTGTGAGCTAGAGTCCCTCACTTACTGGACTTTAAATTTGTGCAAAGGAAGAAAGGAACAATTGGATGACTCAAATGTTCCACAAGCACCTTCAAATCATTGTGAATGGTTAGACGGAAGTGCGGCCTGCCTAATGTTATCGTTAACGATGTTGCATTCCATAAAACGGCTTCGCTGGAGATGTTCACCCTCGGGGCTAAGACCAACGAGGGAATAATGACATATTTTATTCATTCATCCATTCTTATACTAACGAAGGTTGTTTTTGCTGGCGATGTGCAAAGAAGAATACTGTCTCGCAATAAAGTAACTGCTCGTTCATAAGATTCACTTCTCCTATAGTGACATTAGGAAAGAGGAATAATGTCAACACAGTCTTGCCCAAAATAATGTTTTGCAAAGGATTGCACTGATGAATGGTTTGCCAAATGTGCTCAACATACACACACATATTGTCAAACAAGTTCACCTGTTTCTGACCACAGTACAGACCCCAGTTTTTTTGGAAAGCACTTGCAGTTTTTAAAAATTTCCTGAACGAAAAGTTTTTTTTTCAATTTTAGTTTTTGTTCTAAGAATAATAACCTAGTTTTGGAAAAACAGATCCCTCCGTTCCTACTGGAAATGCTATTGTTCACCTATGTGGTTTGCTATTTTATCGCTGTTGCTAACCCAAACAGCAGCACCGAAGCATGAAAACAGCCTCCCGGATTAATTAAAGTGTGGGGGGGGGGGGTTATGAATGAGTTTTGGAATGCGCAGTTATCAAAGGTGATCTGGGGCGTACAAGTCGTTTTGTCTGCACATTCATGTTTATTTTTTTTTTCATTCATTCATCTTCCGAGCCGCTTGATCCTCACTAGGGTCGCGGGAGGTGCTGGAGCCTATCCCAGCTGTCTTCGGGCAGTAGGCGGGGGACACCCTGAATCGGTTGCCAGCCAATCGCAGGGCACACAGAAACGAACAACCATTCACACTCACACTCACACCTAGGGACAATTTAGAGTGTTCAATCAGCCTGCCACGCATGTTTTTGGAATGTGGGAGGAAACCGGAGCACCCGGAGAAAACCCACGCAGGCCCGGGGAGAACATGCAAACTCCACACAGGGAGGCCGGAGCTGGAATCGAACCCGGTACCTCTGCACTGTGAAGCCGACGTGCTAACCACTGGGCTACTGGGCCGCCATCGGTGTTAGTATTTGAGTGGATATAACAACGCTGAAGTCAAAATTTGCCGCCTAAGGGCCTCAAAGTGAGTAAACAGTGGAGCCCCTTCACTGGAAGTGACAGTGGACATCCACATGATCAACCCACTTGGAAGCAGGGAGGGAGTGAGGGGACGTGTGTGGTGGGGGGGGGGGGTGTTGATGTAAAAATTCCTGCTCCCAGGCCTCTTTATGAAGCAGCCAGGCAGGGATTGTGTATTGCTGACTTGTCAGCGAGCAGAATGCAGACAGTCGGCGCTAATTATTGTTTGTCGGGCCCCCGCCGATATTTGCCGTTGTCACTGTTTGGGCCAAATTGTTTTCATTCCGCACGGGACTGAATCACGGGTTCACCTCTGCCAAGGAGATTGTTTTTGTGAACTGTTCAATCATCGCCTAATTAAGAATCTGTCCCACTAGTGCCAGGAATTGGGTTTTTGGTATTGCTTGTTTGAAAAAAAAAATCATCATGATAATGCAACAGCGTGTTGATTCACCGGCAGGTCTCCTGAGACACTTGCTGAGGAGATTTAGTTGTCAGGCATGTGGCCACTCTAGAATTAATATACACACCCCTTGGAATGACTTATCTCTGTGGGCTGTCCTCTCATTTGCACTCAAGTTCTTGACAGGAGTGATTGACACTCCAAAACCTCGTCCATTACACACCCGGATTTGGTTTTTGATTGGTTTTATGTTCCCCAAAAATAAGAATTTGCTGAAGATATTTTTTTTTTTAATGAAATGAGTTTTCTCCGCAGGGTGTCCGGGCTCTCCCTTAGAGATAAGGTGAGAAGCTCAGTCATCCGGGAGGGGCTCAGAGTCGAGCCGCTTATCCTCCACATCGAGAGGAGCCAGATGAGGTGGCTTGGGCATCAGATTCGGATGCCCCCTGAGCGCCTCCCCGGTGAGGTGTTCCGGTCATGTCCCACCGGGAGGAGACCCCGAGGAAGACCCAAGACACGCTGGAGAGACTATGTCACCCAGCTTGCCTGGGAACGACTCGGGATCCCCCGGGGAGAGCTGGAAGAAGTAGCTAGGGAGAGGGAAGTCTGGGCTTCCCTGCTAAAGCTGTTGCCCCCGCGACCCGGCCCCGGATAAGCGGTAGATGATGGATGGATGAATGGATGGATGGATATTTTTTTTTCTTTATGTCATTTTCCTCTCATTTGCATTGAATAATGCATGACGTTGCAAAACAACTTCAGTCAAAACAGAGCTGATGCCAGTGCGTATGCTGTAGCTCAGCCTATTGGGAGGTCTGTGCTCAATTGAGTGCCACTTTTGTTCCTTTCATTCACTGGAGCATAGCCTTTTCGTTTTAGCAGGCATCTTTCACACAGAGATCCTGCAAAACGGACAGAACGGTTTTAACGCATCTTTGTCTTTCACACGGAATCCAGCAAAGGCGCTTTTACATAATAACTCGATCAAGTAATCCAGTGACGTCAGTATCTTTTGAAAATCCCATTGGATAGTCAAATGTTAAACTTAACATCATTGTTCGGCTCGGCTATGTTACCACCTGATAAGATGTGCAAGAAATGTCACATTGGACTTCCCTTCCACGATGTGACTTCAAAACCGCAGTCCTTGGGCCTTGCAAAAAGCCGCTCTTTGTTTCATCTCCCATGACGGGAAATCAGCACCCACCCGTCTGCCGGGTTGTCATAGCGATCACCCTCAACATTGTTGAAACTGGACATTGAAAGAGAAGGGGGGATCGAAAAGTGAGGATCTAAAAGGGTGTAAATCCAAGAGCCATGCCACTCCACACGGTTTGCTTTTGTGATGTACGGACAATTATGGCAAGAAATTCCTCTTTTTCATCTTTATACAGGAAAGTGAAGGTTTTTTTCCCTCCAAGTGTTCATTCCACAACAAAAGATGAATGAGGGCTTTTCTCTAAATCACCATAGTGACAGACTAAAACCTTGGAAAGAATCCAAAAGGGTCACTTTATAATCAACGCCACCCCCCCTCCTTTTTTTTTGTGAGTATGGGTGTGTGTGAGGGAGGCGCAAGCATTAGCGCTAGCGGCAAATGGGTTAACCTTCCCAATTGGTGCTCATGTTAAATGTCAATTGCACGTGTCTGACAGCATCAGGGAGCATCATCCACCCTGAGCCGGTGACAACTGCAGATGACACCCCCACCCTGCCCTTCAGTTAAGTGTGAAGACACTAAATACTGCGACAATTCAAATAAATGTTTTCAGGGCAGCGTGGTTGTGGTGGTTTCAGTTGGCTCACTGTCTTGAGGTTCTGGCTCACGGTGAATTTTTGTCCAGTATTTTTTTCGAGTACAGTATTCGTGTACCGGTATTTTTTTTCAATAGTTTCAACACTGCATAGTAAATGCTTGTGTATTTTTCATCGGAAATGACTGTTTTTTGCGTAATATTTTGTGTATAATTTTATCATTTGGGGTAGAATTTTTCCATATTTCTCCAATTATTCAAATATTTTTGTCTTTGGCCAATGCTCTAGTTTTCTATTATGGCAGCATGGCGGAATGGATGATATAGGAAAAAAAATGTTGAAATAAATTTTCCCTTCTACATCGAGATGTTTTCACTTTTCTGCAAAGTGTTTTTCATGAAGAGGAATAGAGACAAATAAAAGTCACATCTCCGCTAGCGACTAACCTTGTGAAAGTCATGAGTCCTCAAAGGTTGCTGAAGGCAGTAGTCATTCAATCCATCCATTCTTCAAACTACTTATCCTCCCCAGTGTCGCGGGATTTGCTGGAGACTATACTTCTACAATAACTCATCTTGTATTCTGATCTGGGAAAAAAAATATGGTCTGTTCAAATTGAGAAATTTCAGTCTGTACAATTAGAAAAATATTTTATTGACTTATTTACAGATTTGTGCAGCATTTTGTCACAATTCAGTCCCTTTAAAAATGGTTGAAAATGGTCTGATAAACCACTGTTCACGATATTGTGCATTGGGGGGCGGGGGGGAAAGGCAGTATCGTACAGTACATGAAATGAAATGAGCAAACTATAACACCTCTTGTATTGGCAGAAAATCAATTGAAAGAACATAAAATGTGAGGTACTTTCATTTAGTCATTGATGAGAAAGAATTACAGGTCAAGCGGGATCCACACAGATGTTCGAGAACATTTTTTCCTTCTTGCGATCAATGTCGGTGTAATTTTGTCGGACGGCTCTGGAACATTATCCTATGAATGAATGATTCCTTCCCAAAATGCTCAGGGTTAGCCAACATAAATGTTTGTTTGACCGGTAAAAATTTACACTCGCAAATCCTTACATTTTAAAATCCAGCTACAATGTTAAAAATGCGTATGTGTGTACCTCGCTAACTTATACCAGTTAGAGAATTTCACAATACTGTCCGCACCTGACATTCATTGCATCTGCGGAGTCTTGTGACTGGTTCCGGTCACCAGGGATCCCTCGTGCTTCCACCCCGGCCGTGGACTCTCCTCCTTCAGGGTGCACTTTTCTGTCCGTTATTTTAAACTCCACCGATGCAAAAGATGAAAGGCTGCAATTTCTGTTGGCTAACGTTTTGGAGGTGTCAGTCACAGGCGACACCCTGAAGCCTCTTCCTTTCGCACAGTGTGTGTCTTTGCTCCGACTTTGGTTGCTAGTGTCATCCAGGAATGGGTCCGAGTCGCTTCCGTGTGGCATGGTGAAGTAGCTGCACCTTGGAGGTTGAGGCTTGGCCAGTTCTTCTAGATCAGATGAGGATATAGCTGCAAGTAGCGTGTCCTGTCTTATGTTGTGAGTCTGGGACTCCTCACTGGAGTTCCCCATGTCTTCAGAGGTAGTGTCCAAATCGTTGTACATGCCCTCAGAGATTGGCGGTGAATTCCTTATCAAATGGTTTTCCTTGAGTAACCATCGACCTCGGTCAATCAAAATGCCATTACCGGGTTCCGGATTCTGTTCTGTCGGAGAGGATTGGTCATTGTCACCCTTTTTGCAGCAAGATAAAACCTCTCTTGATCCTTTTGTAAGGGAATCACTTGAAGAGAAACTCCCACCTTCGGAATGACTTTTCGATATTTGGGAGGTAGCCGACTCCGGATTAGTTCTTTCAGTCAAGCCTTCTGGGAAGCTCTCAGAAGCATCTTCGCTGTTCTCTGAAGTGATAGCCTCAGATTCTTGGCTTTGATATGGACCGCTTTCGAAACTTTCTGGTCTGTAGTCTGATAAGTCTGAGGTGATCGGGCTCTGGAGGCATTTCGAACCATATGTGCAATCTCTTTGGATCGCTGGGTGGAGGGTAGTCTGAATTTCTGTGATTTGAGCACGATCCGCTTCTACTCTAATGTTGCCGTGATCGTCATACGCAAATATAAGCGAGGAAGACTGGAGTGCAGAGTTTACAAAGTCCAGGAGTTCTTGTGATATTTCCACCGGGTGGCTGAGGGTGTTCCTTCGATCGGGAGGGTGGATCTCTGCCTTGTTTTCATGAGCCTTGTTCTCCTCAAAGCGCTCATCAGACAAATACTCCAGTGGTGATTCGGTGCCATGGCTCGTGTTTAAATTGTCTTTCTCATCTGACTCCTTCTGCGGGTTTGTACCTAAGGTCTCGTCAGGAATACTGGCTGTAAGGTCTTCTTCTCCAGACTCTTTCTCAGGACAGGTGTCCTCCTCATCCAGCTTCTCTATCTGTTCTGTTAGATTTTCTTGTTCCGCATCTGCAGTAGGTTCGGGTACAACTGCATCATCACCATAACCCTTTACGTTGTTGTCCTCACTTAAGACCTCTGTACTTTCCCCTTCCATATTGTCCTCAATGTCATCCTTTTCCTGATCTTCATCCTCCACAGCCACATCTTTCTCGTTGACCACTTCTTCAAAACTCTCACTGGGTGCACTTGATGAACCCTCAACCTCTGGTTTGGGTTCTTGAAACCCCAAGCCATTTTCACTCTTTGTTTCAGTTGGTGTCTCCTTTGGCTCCTCCACCTTCTCTCCAGATTGTTCCTTCGGATAAGTGCCCTCCTCCTCCTCCTCAAGCTTCCCTGTCTGGTCAGTTAGATTTACTTGTTTCGTGTGCAAAGCAGGTTCAGGGATGGTATGAACACCTTCCTCATTGCTCATTTCGCTCAAGACGTCTGTTCCTTCTATTTGCATATTTTCCACAATTTTATCTTGGTCCTTTTCTTCACTATCACCCCCCTTTTCGTGCACTTCTTCAATTTCTTCACTTCCTTCTTCATGGGGACTTGCTGTATCCTCTACCCCTGTATTTGCTCTCAGGGAGCATCCCAAGTCATCCTCACTCTCCTTATCCTTGGCCAAGGCTTTAAGGCCCTCATCGAGTTCATTTGCTGTAACTTCTACCACTGGATTTGGTTTTTGGTAACATCCTAAGTTGTAATCACTTTCTGGTTCATCCTTTATCCCGCCAACCATCTCCACTTGATCTACAGATTCTTCTGGATTAATTTCTCGAGTGCCCTCCTTATTCTCTTCCAGCTTCTCTGACTGTTCTTCAAGACCTACTTGTTGCTTGTCTGTAGTAAGTTCAGGCATGTCTGCATTACCCTCCTTGTTGTCAAAACTCAAGACCTCTGTTGCTTCCTTTTCCACATTTTCATCAGCGTCATCTTTGTCTTTCTTTTCCTCTTCTATATGATTCTCCTCCCCATCTTTGTCAATTTCTTCGTTCCTCTCAACAAGTTCTCTTGCTCCTTCCTCCGTGACATCTTCATGATGAGACTTCTCCGTAGTGATTTTCTCTATCTCATTGTCCTCATCTTCTTCGACCACATCTTCCTCATTACCTTTACTCAAATCTGCCTCTGCTCCATCTTGTCTTGCTTCTTGGCGTTCATCTATCTTTTTATGACCTGCTTCTTCAATTACTTTGCTTTTTTCCTCACTTTCCTTGTTCTTTGTCCCTTCTTTGCCAAGTTCCTCTTCTTCCCCCTCTTCTTTCAACACTGCTTCTTCCTCCGTGCCCTCCTCACTTCCTTTCTGTTTCATCTCCCCTTCACCCAAAGGTTCCTTTGACTCCTCCTTTTCTTCTCGAACTTGGATTTCCCCTGTGTTTACCAATGACACGTTTGGTTCTTTACTTTCGCAGCCTGTTTCCTTTGGAGGTTCTTCTTCCGTCCCTCCAGCCCATGATGAGCGATTATCATTTGTGCTTTCATGAATGCAAACATTATCAGAGAATTGTTTTAAGTCTGGGTCCTGCACAACCTGCTCCACATCTGCTGATTCCAAGTAGTTTTTGTCAGGCTCGAGAACAGTGCACTCTTCTCCAGGAGCCTGTTGAAGTGCTGAGGAAATCTCCCTTCTGAGGTCATACGGCATATTAAACTCCTTCATTAGCTGGTCAACAATTACACCCTGAACCCTAATTGATTCTTGGGTGCCTTGAAATTTCGGAGTGAGTGATTCCGTCTCCAGCTTTTCCCTCCAGGTTTGGAAATCCATCCAGCACTTCATGAGCTGGGGAGACGCTCCACTGTGCAAATCAATCAGACTCGCCCGTTGCTCGTCCTGGTCCTCGACGGCAGAAATGTTCTGCAGGAACTTCAAGAGGAGCATGGCTTCAGAGTCATTCATTGAATCTGTGCTGTCGCTCGTTAGACTATCTCTCAGAGCCATCACCGACAAAAACGAGAGGACGCTTTTACAAGAAGAGCCAAACACCGAAGCCACATGGTATGAAAAATCAAGAGGACTACTTGATTGGTCAGATGTCATTTGTATTGAGTGAATTGACGAACAAATTTCCTGCAAGACCGGTTTTAGCTTTGCTTTGGGGCTTAAAATGTGTATTTGAGATGAAGCTGATTCATTGTTTGATTCCGATGAGTTTTTTGACCATACACAACTTTGCTGGTGGGTGGGTTCAACCTTTGCCATGGAAACATTTGTCGGTGTCTCTTCTTTGGCCGTGAGGGGGACCGAGAGACAAGAAGCTGTCATCCTCAAACTATCAGAGGGAGTCTGACAGTAATCTACTATTTCCTTTGTTTCAGTCTTTTCCTCAGTTTCTGACTCACAACCAATCTGAAATACAACCTTTGTCGGTGGTTGTGGTTCATCTGAGGTGACCATGTACACCACGGGATCTGGAATGACCTCCTCCAACCAGTTCTCAACGTATTGTTGGATTTCAGCGGGGGACCGGTTGAGGGAAATCTTTGAAAGACTTTGTTGAGCCAACTCTGTGGATGACAGCTTGTTGTCAATCATGGTTATGTGCTTGCTGCTTGTCTTTTTTCTTGAATATTGTTGGAGTTTTAAAAGATCGGACACATTCTTCTTCATGGGAGGCCTGACAGATGGGGTATTTACATTGTGGTTATATTTAGAAGCTGCTTTATTCCTATTTTTTTCCCTGATTGAGGTTCTAACTAATGTTTCTGATTCTCGTCCATGTCTCGCTGAAGTGTTCGTGTGCATTTCTTCACCCAGCCTTCGGTGTGTACTTTCTGTCGAACTGAGGCTTTTTTTTCCGGCATGAGTGTCGCTATTGTGTTTGTCTGCTGATGATTGTTGATACTTTTTATCCATTAACCTTGACTGGGAATTTTTTTTTGGCTTTCTCTTTTTCTGGAGTGGAGTTGGCGAGTTTTTATCTATTTTGGCGACATTCTGAGGCACTGAAGGTGGTCTGTTTGCCACCTGGAGTGCTGGAGACACTGGCTCTGACGACAAAGACAAAATCTCCTCTTTCTGTCTTTGGAGTGAGTCAGCAGTAGGCTGCTGCAAGCTAAAATCAATGTCATTGCTGGATGAACAAGGCCCCGAGGCTGTGGATTGGTGGCTTTGTGGTTCCGGAGGGGAACGATGCAAAGGTGTATCATCTGCGCCATCATTTGCAAGGCAATTGTTGGAGCTGCCCTGTCTCTCATAAATACGCATCACAGTCTCCCGAACTTCCGTACCATCATTTTCGATCTTGAGGACCTCGGCTACTCCTGAGGATTTCAGGAGGGAAGTGGTATTGCCTTTCCGAATAGTTTTCCGAGGCTTTGGGACGGGTTGGCTGCTGCTGCTGCTGCTGTGTCTGATCCTGCAGTATCCCTCCATTGTGTCTCCTTCAGTAGTCCTCTCCAAATATGAATAGTGGTCAAGGGTGCTCCCTTGGACCCTAGATTCTGTCAGCATCTTCACTGTTTCAAAAGAGGCCTCCTTCATTACACGATGAGAGCCTGGGGTTTGGGCGCATCTTAACCTATTTCTTGCTTCTCCCACGTTATTAAAGCTGAGCTTTGCTTCAGTTGCTAGAGGCTGGTTGGCCTTTTTTGCCACATCTTTACATAAGTCAGAGGTTCCTTTGGCGACGTAGATGTTTGAGTCAGGTGAGCCTTTGCCTGACTCGGCGACTGAGGCACCAAGACTCCTCCTACTAAGGCTGGAGCGGCTGACTGTGGTGGTCCAGTGGAGCATTTCCTCCTCTTTGATGGTAAGACGCACTTTCATCTCGACGGTCATGCTGCCGTCTCGGTTCACCCGGAAGGATTTCTCAATGTCGTCGTCCTGAGGTAAAAGGCAAGCGTTGCGCTGGCCGGCCGCTGTGGCGGATCCGCACGTCTCCATGCAAGTCGGGTTGAATTCAGGCGATCTAGTGTGACTGTTTGCACTTCCTGTCCGAGACTTGTTAATCTGGTTGATGATATACTGCTCGGATGACGACGAAAAATTCCTGGAGCATCTTCCACTGGAGGCTGATTTGTGGTTGTCTTCAGGGACAGAAGGATGGGAAAGATCATTATTACTCAGGTAGTAAGGTACTTCTACTTTGTCTAAACAAGATACACAGTAAGACTTGGTTGTGAGGACAACTGTGACTGCACAACAGTGCTGCGGCCTTAATGTCAGCTCTTTTTTTATTTTTTTAATGACCAACTTGCCCGACCTGAACCCTTACAGGTTTGATGCTGCAGCATGGATGGATGTCCTGTTTCCATGGACATTGCCTGGACCGTCTGGTTTGTCCTTTGGAAACTGTGGTTGTCGAGCCTAAAAGGCTCATTGCCCCCTGCCACTAGGAATCCAGAGCACAAGATTAGAGCAGCGAGACCTCCAATCTGCAAGACAAGGAGATATTTTACAACATGAGCAACAACAGCCTCTGTTGTGACAAGTCAATAATAGTGACTCCACTAAAATCAACAAGTTAGGGTAGGAGTCTTTTTCTGTTGAACCGTGTTCATTCAATCGCATCAAGAAGGTCAAATTTAGTTTAAAAAATTGGTGAGTTTTCAAGCTCAAAAGACCCGTCTCGTTGTCGGGCCTTAATTACTCCCGTCAAACATCAAGATCTAAATTAGTCAAGTACTCACTCTTCTTCCGTCAATAGAGTAGAGTTTGAGCACTGGAAATTGCAGAATCTGTGAGAGGTAGTCCAGCAATGCATCAAACGTGGGTGCTGTCCTTTTCTGCAGCACAATTGTGCGTCTCACGTCGGGATCCTTGTTCTTGATGACCACCAGCCTCCTCGGCGTCCTGACGACCACTCGTTCCGACACTTTCACTCGCCTGCCGCTGCTATCGTCAGCTCTCCCGAGGGAAGCAAACTGGAGTCCCTGGCGCCTGCGCCGGCCCACACTGGAGGCTCTGGGCATGTTCCAGGGCACCTGCCGCCGGTTTACCTCCTCCAAATTAACCGGCTTGACTCGCTTCTGGTCGGAGCACAGGTAGGATCCCCCATCTTGTAAATCGTCTAATCCCTTCACCAGGTGGGTTCCTCGGGGTGTGGTGATAGTCCGCACGCCAAAGGGAAGAGGCACTTTTTTGGAAAGGGCATCCAGGAGGGCATCAAAGGTCTTAAAGGTGCGGGCATTGATAACCACGCGGTGCCCGCCGAACGTATGATCGCCACTTTTGTAGAAGCATAAACGCTTTGGCACTGAGGGGTCGAACATCGGCTGTACTGATTGGGAGGATTGCATAGGCCCGCTGGCTGGAGAGCCTGCCTGGATGGGCTTCTCCTGGATGGGTGTGTTGCTCATGGTGAGTGACTGTGGAGAAGACACAAAGTAAGGGATATTTTAAATTATAAGATAGATAGATAGATAGATAGATAGATAGATAGATAGATAGATAGATAGATAGATAGATAGATAGATAGATAGATAGATAGATAGATAGATAGATAGATAGATAGATAGATAGATAGATAGATAGATAGATAGATAGATAGATAGATAGATAGATAGATAGATAGATAGATAGATAGACCATTTGCGCTCACAATACCACCTATGGACAATTTAGAGCATTCAATCAATCGACCAAGCATGTTTTTGGAATGTGCGAGGAAACGGAGTACTCAGGAAACTCTGCACTGTGAAACCTCATATTTACTTTTTAGGAATGAAACTTCTCACTTTTGGAGGTGGAACTTGGTGTGAAAAGCGAGAAGTACTGCTCTGTAGTGTTTTAAAGCCAACCCCATCTGACTTGGAAATGAAAACCACCTCCGCTACCTCGACCAATTCAACAACCCTCAAAAGAAACAAACAAATAAAGACCAAATAAAAGGTAAGTGGTACAAAAGAGGCCTTCGGGTACTAAAGGACATCTACTGACATGACCACGGGTATAAATGCAAAGATTTTACCTTATTTCTCACATTTGAAAGAGTGAATATTAGTCCTTGTCAGAGCTTCAGAGAAAGCCTCTCAGCCGTGTGTGTGTGTGTGTGTGTGTGTGTGTGTGTGTGTATGGGGGGGTGCGCGCGCGTGAAGGGTATTTTAAGACTGTCAGCACAGCGACCAATTTGCTTAATCTTTGCTCAGCATAAGGTAACACGAAGCATAGCATTATGTCAAAAGAAATTGTCTGACATGTACTGTATACTTGTTTTGGCAGGGGTGGGATGGTTTAGTGACCCAATTATGTAGCACGATAAAATTAAAGAAATCTCATCTTTGGACTCACTGGCCACAAAAAGCTATCGTAAAGTTAATACGGGCAATTTGCGATGTGAACATTATTCTCAGCTCAAACAATGCTATTCAGGAACTCACTCTCTTGAGCAGGAGACAGCAGAGGTGACTTGAACAGTTACCATTGACAAGTAGGCTGCATAATCAGATTAGAGATTTCGCAGGCCTAATAGGGATTAGCTGGAAGATTTTGCGCACTAGCTAGAGGTAGAAAAAAAGTCAGAGCATGGGATAAAACCACCTGATGAATGGGTTACCGACATTTATAAGTAAAATTTCTTTCATAGTTAATTGATACTATGGCACAGTGGTTCTCAAACAACGTCAAATGTTGTCTAAAGCGCTTTGTTACAGCTGCAACTGTTGTGAAAGTGCTGGATAAGTAATGATAGATAATGATAGCCACACCGCTAAACCATTAGAGTATTTATAAAATATAAGGAGTGCTGTTTTCCATGATTTAGTTGATTTTAAAATATTACAAATAATCTACAACATTAATCAAACGCCTCAACTGTAAATATTACCCCCTCCCCACCTCTCGCAAAAAAAAGAGTAACTATACCAAAACTGAGAAAAGCCGTCGTTGGTTTGTTTATCCGTCTCGATTATCTGCCTCTTCGTCCATGGGGCATCGATTAGTCAGGTCTGCTACACAGCGGAGGCTCGGGGATCCGCCGCCTCGCCGCTCGAGCGCCGCTGCTTTCATCGGAGTGGCGTGCTCCCCATCTGGGATTGCCTTTTCCTTCTTTGTCTTTCCACTGCCTTCTATCAGCGCGCTTCGTTTTCGGCTTCCCTGTCGCCATGGGCAAGCGGGAGGAGGAGGAGATTATTAGAATCGCCAAGAAAATGGACAAAATGGCGCAGAAGAAAAACGGGGTGAGCGGCGTTGCAATGCAATGGGATGTGAATGAATGCCAGCCAGGCTAAACGGACGCTGATGGAAACGGTTAGCTTGAAAGAAAAAAAGTGGCTCTCTTTCAACAAAACGATCCTCGCCGGTTACTTGTTCGCCACTGTTGGACCCTTTCGCTGAACGTTCAGCGTCTAACGATGACGAAAAGACGCCTCGGTAGAGCTAATGTACCTGTTATGTTTTAATGCTAAACTACAGGCTAGCTGTTAGCCGCTAGCAACAACAACGGCGCTCAAACCGTCACCGAACCCCCACAACGGGGTGCAATGTTGACAAATGGAGCTGGGTGGCATATCTACATGTGTGACTGGGTATTTAATAGTTGTCTTGTGTTTTTGCCTCACAGTCTGGTGCTCTGGACCTGCTCAAGGAGCTACGCAGCGTCCCGATGACCCTGGAACTACTTCAGGTAACCTGAAAAAGCGCAAAGTAGTGCAAGGGGGTGGTGCCTTGAGATTCGAGTGAGCCGACCTGCGAGTTTTTCAAAATCGCCAGAAATCTTGTACTCAGCACCAGTTGGGTAAATAGTGAACAATTCTTCCAAAAGAGGCATCTTAAGTTTACTGTCAAACTAAACACCAGACAAAAACACTGTTGTACGTGTTTACAACAATCACACGACATTCTCTGAAGATTTTTATGATTTATGCAATCATATAAAAGATGATAATAATACTCCATTGCAGTGCCAACAATTAGAAGTGGTAATCGCTGATTTAGAAGTTTCCAAGTCTTAAATATTTGAACGCAAATGATGAACAACACGTGCTAACCAGTCATCCACCGTGCTGTCCTTAATTCATTATATACGCGTTTTTGACTACCTTTTTTTCTGGAATAATCAGCAGTAAACAAGTTCAGCTCAAGTAATAATTTGGGGTTGTTTTTGGGGTAACCTGGAACCAAATAATGAAATTTGCACTCATTTCCATGGGGGGAAAATGATTTGAAGTCTGAGTCTTTTGAGTTGTGAGCATGACAACGAAACTCCTATCACAAAGCACCGTTGTAAATGCAAATTATGTATCCTTAAAAACAACTCATATACTGTATATCTATAAAATCTGTGGGTTTTCCATCACAGTCGACCAGAATTGGAATGTCCGTCAACGCCATCCGAAAGCAGAGTACCGATGAGGAGGTGACATCCCTTGCCAAGTCTTTGATTAAATCATGGAAGAAGCTTTTGGGTAAGTAAACATCCGTTTATAAAACAACCTCCTTGGCCCGTGCTGTTTTTATGCTGGATCGGCTGCTTGGAAGTCATTGCAGTACCACGATAGTGATCCGCACCTTTCTTTGCATCATCGTGAGAATTTACCTCCTTGAATTCAATCTCTGGCTGTCTGATTTCTATTGGAATCTTTCATTACGCACCTGTTGTAAAGTTATTTGTCCGTCTTGGTATTTGCAGATGAGCCTGCCAGTGGAGACAAGTCTTCAGACGACAAAAGGAAAGATACGGGCCCCGTATCTCCCTCGCAGGGAAGTCCGGAGGCAAAGGAAGAAAGGTAACAAACTGTCCTCTCTTGAGTCCTATTATCTGCTTGTTTTCTTTCCTCGCGCGTTCGTATTGACGTTGCTCTGTTGCTTTACGTTAGCAGCTCCAGCAGTAACTCCAGCGGCAAGAGCGAGCATGCCGACGTCTCCAGCAATTCGTTAATCAACACCTTCCCTCGTGCTCCCGGCACCGCTGACTCCATACGGATCAAGTGCCGAGAAATGCTGTCCAACGCTCTCCAGGCTGGAGGTATCAAGATTAGTGTTACTGCCATTACCATTTGTAGTAGTGGTGGCGCGTGTGTGCGTGTTGTAGTACTGACTCATTGGTGTTGTAAATAAAAAGCTGACCATAATGGCCGGCACACCATAGACGGGGGATTCCTCCGTCTTTAAAAAGTCACAATTTCAGCACCGGCTCCATGCTATAGAATGGACCTATGTACAATTTTAAAGAAGGGAGTTATTTTTGCTCCAGATGGCACCCCGGTCACTTGGAAAAAACGAAAAACGGATGCTCATACGCCTCCATATTTTCTGCTGGAAATACGCCACGAGCTGCCGTGCAGAGTTCCGTTAGTAGCTCTAACAGTGGTAGTCGTACCCGCAGCGGTTGTAGTTGCAGTGGTACTCGTAGTTGGAGATTCCTCTGTTGATTCCATTCAAACTGTCACTTCTGCCTTCCCTTATAGACGACTACATCGCCATCGGTGCCGACTGCGATGAGCTTGGGGCGCAGATTGAGGAATATATCCTTTGCCGTGAAAAAAAAAGTGTCTTTAAAACAAAAAATGTAAGCCAATCCAGAGTTGTGTTTCCTTGACCGCCGCTCCTCACGCATATTCCAAGAGTTTAAGAACACGGACATGAAGTACAAGAATCGCGTGCGCAGCCGAATCTCCAACCTTAAGGACATGAAGAATCCCAATTTGAGGAGGACGGTGCTGTGCGGAAGCGTCACCCCCGAGCGCATGGCCAAGATGACCGCAGAGGTGCATTCACCACCCAAATTGATCCGAATTGTTCTCAGATCAGTGTGTGAAAGTGTTTTCCGTATTTGTCATACAGCGCCACTCATTTTAAACTCTTTGTGCAATCTGAGTGCAATTTTTCCTTGGTCATACTTTTTATTTTCTGGAAAGGGGGCCACAACCAATTAATGGCCTTTCCATTAATTTCATTGGGGACAGATGATTTCAATGCTTTGATTTGCAAGCACGGTCCCGAAATAAATTCGACTTAAAGGCACCGACCGCATGTATAAATGACACTGCTCAACACATTTTTGCTAATTGTTTTAATCAGATGCAGGCACACTTCTTGAATTTTTATTTATTTATTTTTACGCTGATTCCGCATCTCCCCTTGTGTATTTTCCAGCTCACTTCGGCTGTTCGATGCATTCATGTTGTTGTTCCTCCTCCGCGCAGGAAATGGCCAGTGACGAGCTGAAAGAAATGAGGAAGAACTTGACCAAAGAGGCAGTCAGAGACCACCAGATGGCCACCACGGGGGGCACGCAGACGGATCTCTTCACCTGTGGCAAATGCAAAGGCAAATGCTGCACCTACACACAGGTACCTTGGCATCAGCATGATAGGTTTCGCTCCGCTTTTGCCGCTGCGACTCGTTTCGTCTGGTCACGGTTCAACTGCTCCCGTTTGCATTTTCCGCAGGTTCAAACTCGCAGTGCGGATGAGCCCATGACCACGTTTGTCTTCTGCAATCAGTGCGGAAATAGATGGAAGGTATGTTGCTTTATTAGACACAAGGGATGCACGATAATTGTTTTTGTTTTTAATCCCCGCTGTTAGCTATTAGCTTAGCTGTAGCGTGGCATGGCCGCTCCACTTTTGCTTACAACGCATACGGCACCTGTCAGACTCGACAACAATCTACAGAGGTCCCGCTGGCCTCGCACAAGTTTCACATTTCGGATTGTCAACCCCCAATCAGTTTCCAAACAGATAGGCGTGTGGCGGGAATCACTCTTAACGCACCCCCACGCCACAGGATAGTCGTAAAGGGTAATTTGTCAAAAATATTTGATCGAGTTTTTACTTACCGGTACTTTGATCAGAAGACGGGGAAAATGCACAAAGTAGGCCCAATATTTGGTCCACAAGTACCCCGCATAATTGTTATTTCATACCTATCTCTGAAGAAGTTGGTATACATAGAAAAACACATTTAATGATTTTTGGCATATTTATGGATATTTTTGTTGTTCTTATTTATTGGTATGATTTGTATTGCCAATTAATCCTTTATTTATCATATTTTTTATTTATTTAAATAATGCCAAAAATTATTTGTTGACACAAATGTGAGGTTTTTTTTGGATGTCTTGTTTCATTTTGTGCGTGAAAATTTTCAGCTGCATTGATATGGACTTTTTCGATGTGTTTGTCTTAGTTCTGTTGAGTGTGCAGGCATCTTCCTTTGGCGCTTGGCTGAGTAGCAAAATTCCCGGACCAGATCATGTCAATGGGCCGCAAATTGGAGCGTTTAATATTTTTTTTTCTTTTCCTTTTTTTATCATGTGGTGTACAGACGGTACACCAAACACTGTGTAAAGAATGCCACTTGGCTTTGGAATGGACTAAACTCTTCTGTTCATAGTTTGAGCTAATTGTAAGCCCTACCCTCTCTGCCTCCCAGCACCGTCAAAAGGCAATCTTTTACTATTGTGAATAGTCATTTCCCCACTTAGATGTATGCAATCAAGCTTGACTCGTTCTTTTATCAGCATTTTTTTTTATATATGTAGATTTAACACGCTGGACAGTGTTGTTATGCTTTCCCTCCACAACAACACTGCATTGTTTATTTAATTTCCCAATAAAGTGTAGTCCATTTGATTATAAAACAAACAACCTATGGTTTGATGACAATTTTGATGAATTCAAGTGCATCACATGAAACTGAATCCGGATTATATTGAGCAATTATGAATACAATTGTGCCTTAAAATACGAGTGACTTGATTTACAAGTTTTGTTTTATGAAATGTGAACTGATCATTTTTATTTCGAACAATGCAAAACAGCAACACCAAGGAGTGTATATGGATGTAGTTCAATTGTTTGGATGCTAGGTTAGATTTCGTCTTTTTTTGGGGAGGGGTGCGGGGGGGGATTTTAAAGCGGTCACAAATGATCACTCTTAAAGTTCTGACCTCCACATTGAAGCAATGCCGTCCTTGTATCATAAATACATGAGGGTGGAGAATTTATGCTGTTTTCTTTTGAATTAATTTTAAGAATACTCAGAATATAGCTCAGAATATTCTGAAAACCGAGTCGAGGCACCACAACAACTCAATTTGGGGTGAGAAGCACGCACTTGAATAAATCATGAGGTACATTAACCATCAATTCATCCCCCAGTGTATTTTATATTTTTATTAACCATACCCCGAGGCTCTAATGCTGCTCAAAAGAGTCATGTCAGAGTGTGGCTGTAGCATCTTGACCTTCCGTCCCGCGAAATCAAGTTGAGTTGAGTTCATCTTCCATGAGAAAGTCGATGCTGCAGAGACTGTGCAAACATGCCCCCTGCTGGCCCTTAGCGGTATCTAATCACGAAGCAAAGGTTTTGCGGCAATGTCGTGGCATCATCATAGCCGCAGGACTATTAACAGTTTGTAAACGAACTGTTGCAGCTGAGGATAGCGAACGTAAACGACGAGGCAGTGAAAGCACCAATAAATCACTTTTCTTTGTTTTTAAAATATGGGATAGTCAATGTTCTCAACTCCTGGTTCTTTGTACGTGATCAAAAAAAAAAAAAACAAAAGATGTAACTCCTCTTCAAACAGCAAACTAGTTGAGACTAAACAGTACCAGGCACTGCACTCACATTTGTTTCTAAATGTAAATAATCAATAGTCAGAAAGATATATCGTGTGACTGATCAATTGATTTTTCACCAGACTAAGAAAACATTTTACAAAAGAAACATTCCGAGAGTGTTTTAAAATCATTGTGCTTTATTTTGTCTCAATCAAAATGCCCACAAGGTATCATGTTCTTGGAGAATAGCATAAAACCTGAAAACTAAAACCATACACTGTAAACGTTGACATTTTTGTTTTGTTTTTTTAATTATTTAAAAAGGTCATCTTTTTCTCTCAGTAAACTCTGCGCAAAAATGAACACATTTCATATATCGTAAACAGAAGGAAAAAAAACTATAATTAATAGGCGTCGCGCCAAAACCGCAATTTGGTGCGTTTGAGGTGGATCTGCACTCGGCAAAGACGTCGATCAGCCAGCTGGGTTGGAACCCCCCCCCCCCCCCCTCACACACACACACACACCCACACACCCACATCTTGTTTGGCAGTCGCCACAACAACAAAACAAAAAAAACATCGGAAACACATCGTGGATCGACCGATGCGGGGGACATTGTTCCGCTCAACTGGCTGTTGTGCTTGGGTCCAACAAATAAAACAAAAGCACCTTTATGGCGAGAGTTTGCCCGCGAGAAAGATGTCGCCCAAACGGAATGTCAAGGCACTTCCCATACCGCCCAACCCACCCCTGCCCATCCTTTCGAGCAACACGGTCGTGAAAGCAACAAAAGTCAAAAAGGGAACACACAAAAGCATCAGACACTTGGCAACTCCGATCGTAGCGACAAAAGGATGCTTGCCGTGAATGCCAACCCACGACTAGCAATCGTATCAAATCTTCACTGTACGACTGCCGTCTGATTAGGTCAACAGTCGTTCAATGCAGTCTTACATTGTTCACAAGCAGTTGGAAATATAATAAATCATTTAAGAAAAAGTACACTCTCAAAAATCATGTTCATTTTGTGACTTTTTTTGAATGCGAAAAAACATTTTCTCTATATTTTTCCCCCCAAAATTTATGTGGAGTTTTAAGAAACTCAAGTAATTTGGCATAAATGATCAGATTGTCACTCTCCTGCAAAAATGCATCTCCAAAAAAAAAAAATCTGAAAAAACAGGTTCTTCCTATTTTGGCTAAAAAGGAACATCGTTAACCCAAAAACTTGTTTAGATTTTATATCTACATTTTATTCTTACTCTACAATAAAACGCATATCACCACAATTTGAGACTTCTTGCCTAATTGTCCAAAGAAGTTTACTCTCGCGCACACGTGCAGTTATGGAACTCAAGACTGTCACAATCGGCACGTTGCACTTGAGCTTCTTTTAGTAGTGTGACATTTTCCCCAAACTTTGGACATCTCCGTTTTACACACGCTTTCCTCCTGACTCACGCTTATTGCTCTGCAGAAATAGTTTGGATAAATAATCACAGCGAAAATTATAATGATGTGATATAAAGCCAAAAAGTGAAGTGTGATGTGGCAAAGGTTGCCTTTATGCTTTTGTCTTGCAGTCCAAATTGGGATGCTAGCTTAGCATAGCGTCTAGCTAGAAACGTTTGGTGTGTAAATAATCACTCTGAAAACCCGCAAAATCGTGAAACATCTGCAACATCAAATTAGATTACAATTATGATGTGATATAAATCCAAAAAGTGAAGTGTGATGTGCCAAAGGTCGCTTTTATGCTTTTGTCTCGCAGTCCAAATTGGGATGCTAGCTTAGCATAGCGTCTGACTAGAAATAGTTGCTTTTGTTAGTGTATTTTGTAAGTTACAACAAAGCTTGTTTCTCCAAATTCATTGGAAGATAATGAAATAAATACTCCTTCAATGTCAGATGAGTTGTACATTTAAAACTTTTGAGATGCTAAAGAAATGTCTTCATATCATTTTCTAGTTCGCATAACTAACACTGTCCTCAATGTTATTTAGTGATAACACTGTTTGATAAAACACTGTTTGATATTTCATCGTAAATAAGCTGCCTAAAATAATCATCAATATTTTATATTCTCAACCTAATCTAAATTGTATTCCAAAATAAGACTTCGGGCGAGTAAACACAGTAGGAAAAAAAAGTCACAATTACTAACGTCACACAAAAGGAGTTGCCAAGTCACACAAACCCAAGCGTTAGACTAGATTATTAAAAATAAAATAAATAAAAAGCAAGGTGAAACCAAGGTCAAAGGCTGCTACACACTCCATCCCCACCCCCCCCCAGCCCCCACTGAGGAAGTTCCCTGCAAGGTGGAGCTCGTGTGTTGCCATTGCCTTTGAACTTGATTCTTGTCACGCAGTTCAATATCTCCACAGAAAATACCCATATTTCCATTTGTACTATTTACATATTCACACACACAAAATAATTGACAGACAGATCGATTATTAAAATAATATATACTTCAGAATGTGTGTATATATATCTATATATAGATATATATATAGATATATATATTGTCAAGTAGGAATAATTTACCCCTTCCTGTCCATTGAGCATAAACCATTTTTAAAATTGTCAACTAAAATAGATTAGTTCTTTGAAAAGAAAGGAGTCAAAGTAAGAGAAGTTCCTTTGGAATGTTGTGTCGCTATGTTGGAGTGTGAGCAGTACTTGTGTTGTGGAGCCCTCGCGAGATGCTGAGACCTGAGTGTCCCCGAGTGTTGAGGCTGCCCGCTTGGTCGGCGTAAATCCTGCACTGGACACAAGAGAGAGGGCGGGGGTGGGGGGGGTTACACATCGAAAAAAAGAGGGTAGTGGATCACAGGTCTTTTTTTTTTTTTTATGATTCGGGCGACTGCTCGGACAGAGCGTTGAGCAAGTTTTTGTATGCCGAGGAGTTCATGTATCGCGGGTACGAGTCTCTTTGCATGAGTGTGTAGATCTGCAGCTGGGCATCATCAAAGGTGTGCGAGGTGGGCTCCTGCATGTTCCGGTTGATGGATTCACGCACCCGGGAGTCCAAGCTCACCTGAGTGTGAGAAAAAAACATTTAATTGTGAGGGTGCCGTAGCTGTGGCAATATGATTAGATCGATACGACATTAAGATGTGGGAGATGATGAGGTCATGATGATGATGTCTTTCATGGCGCTAATAGCAACAAGGTCAGGAACCTGCTCATGTTCATAATTTTACATTGCGCAGATATCAGTCATACGATAAAGTGTGGCAGGTAGGTGGACCTCTTTCGGGGAGAGGATGGAGATGTAGTCCTCGTAGATGACGCGGGCCTTCTCCTCCACGGAGCCCTTGTTGCTCTCCTTGGCGAATTCTTGGCAGGCGAGCCAGAAGAGCATGTTCTCCTCGCTAAACTCGGTGCGCAGGAACTGACGGAAGGAATTGCGTCCGGCCGGGCAGCTCATGAGCTTGTCAAAGGACTCGGCCCAAGAGTGCACCTCCTCCA
Organism: Hippocampus zosterae; assembly: GCF_025434085.1. NCBI lineage: Eukaryota > Metazoa > Chordata > Actinopteri > Syngnathiformes > Syngnathidae > Hippocampus > Hippocampus zosterae. The sequence goes on along the minus strand of NC_067465.1, from coordinate 3,726,913 downwards.
GCGTGGGCTTTGGACTGCAGCAAAACCCAAAATCAAGATGCCGCTTTCACGGTTGACAAACAACGAGATGACTTTCCACCCACCAATCTTCACAGTCCGCGGTCTCTTCCTTGACGTCGTACGATGCTTTCCGGTTTCTCTCGTCTCTGTCCTCGTTCCTGAGAACAACAGACATGTAAGTATGACGTGACGTCCATCCATACATTTTTCGAATGGAAAAGAATTTAGACTCAGCCTGCCATGCATGTTTTTGGAATGTGGGAGGAAACCGGAGTACCCGGAGAAAACCCACACAGGGATAACATGCAAACTCCACACAGGGAGGCTGGAACCGGGGGTGGGGGGGGTCAGGAGCCTACCAGGAGCAGCTACAGCAGCAGCACCAACAGAAGCAGCAGGCGTTGGACCCCCGCGGGTTGGCCTGGCCCGGCTGGCCCAGGTGGGCCGGTGCAGTCCCCCCCGCTGCCGACTCCTGCTGCACCGACATCTGCCTCTTTCGCATCTCCATCGGCTCTGATCCCATGGGCTGCGGGGAGGGGACCGTAGGACGTTTTATGGGAAGCACAATTATTGACATTTTTAGTCTTGACTTTTGGCTCGTGTCGCAAAAGAGTGGAGGACACAGAAGAGCTGAAAAAAAAGCTGAACGGCTTTTCACTTGCACTTTCGATTAAAAAAAAGTAAATCAATCAATAAAAATTGATGCATGTTATGTACAGTATATCACATGCAAGTAAAAGTAGATAATTGTATGTATATGTATTTATTACATTATTTCAATAAATCAGCAACAGGAAAAATGGAAACAAAAGCTTACCTGTAAGAAATCAAAATTATTAAATGTTTGTATTGCATAATAATTTACAAAATTGCATTTTTACGGACATATATTTTTTTAACTTTATCGATTCCCTAGAGGAAAACCAAAAGCAGAAACATGTCATGTTTCTTTGTACATGAACTGAAAAAAATGAAAAATACCAATATTGTATTTGAAGTTCATGTTTTGGGAAAGTGGGAGGGAACCGGAGTACCCGGAGAAAACCCACGGAGGCACGGGGAGAACATGCAAACTCTACACAAGAAGGCCGGGGCCGGAATTGCACCCCGCACCTCTACACTGTGAGACGGATTTCCTAACCAGTCGACATCCGTGCCACCACTCTTCATTGAGACATTTCAAATTCTCTCAGCTCATCAGTACAGCACGAATAATTTTCAATCTACGCAGATGATAAAGAATAAATGTAAGTACTTTTACATCATTTGTACGTGTTTTACTGCATCGTTTGTGTTCAGTGCATTGTCTGATCCACTTTATCATCAAAAGGGTTGCGGGAAGTGCCGGAGCCTAACCCAGCTGTCTTCGGGCAGTAGGCGGGGGACACCGTGAACCGGTTGCCAGCCAATCGCAGCGTTTCTGTTCAATCCGTTGCTTGAATTGTTATAGCACTCAACGTAAATGCTAATTACCGTTGGCGTGAAGCCATGAAGCAAGCAGCCTGAAAGGCTCGACTATGTGTTTGTTTATGCAAAGTATGTTTTTCTTTGTTTATGAGTCAGTAAACTTCAACTGGCAGCGGCATCAACAAGCTGGCAGACTCTTTTTTTTGATGAATTGTTACATATTTGATTATGATGAAGGGGGTTCGCTACTACCTTGCAGCACTCGTGTCTCGCCACTGTATCTTATCAATAATGATGTTAATATTTTTAATGTGTGTGTGTGTGTGTGTGTGTTAGCAGATGCATGCAGTGTAAGGTCCTAATGTACCAACAAAAGGTGTCATCAGCAGGTCAGACAGTACTAACAAATCCTGTCATATCATTTATGTAACACACACACACACAGACACCGTACCTGACACAGGGGGGGGCGGGGAGGGGTGGTGTTGAATCGATTGTCGGAAAAGATAGATGTATGTATTTTGACGCAACTGATGATACAAGATTTCGTCTTTTCTCTGTTTGAAAAAAATGTATGCGTGCAGATCTCCAAAACCGATTGAATGGTGGAGAGGAGGGAAAAAGAGGAGGGGGTGGTTGGCGGGGGTATCCACCACACTGCACTCTGGTTTGATTATTGCAAGCAAATGATTCTTTTCTAAATCGCAAATCCCCGCAAAAAAAAGCGGAGGGGGGGGGGGGGGGGGTTAATACCCCCCCTCCTCCGCACTCTTCTTCAATCCAGCATCCTCCATTCCATTCTTAGTGCACGCACGCACGCACACACACACACACACACGGGACGGGCCATACTTACAATTCCACCATGTATGCACAGCGACAAGCGGTTAAAAAGCAGATAATATGTAGAAAAGGACACGCCGCTCTTGATTACATCCGATGGCAAAGCGCTTCTTCTTTTGCCCCCCGCCCCCCTCTCCTCGCCACCTCCACCTCCTCCCGGACCGGCTGCTGCGAGTCACTGCGCATGCGCATTCTCTCTCGACTTGGATCAGCCGAAAGCTCTGTTTCAGAAAGTGGACGTCAGCTCGTACGTTGGTGAACTTAACTTGACTCCCTGCACAATTATATGTGTTCTCTTTTATTCAGCTTATAAATAGATATACATTTGGGGGATTTTTTTTGCTTTATTCGTGTTTTTCCTTTGTTAAAACCCTTGAGGAAAAAAACTTAACAGATAATAGATTAATAGACTTAAAAAAAACTAATTCTATAGAGCAAAGCAATAAAATACATACTGAAACAAATTAATTCAAATAACAACTACAATTTAAATGCAAACATGCAATTATTATATTTCTATACGTTACAAAATGTATGTTTTATAAAATATCAAAATATTAATAATGAAAATATGACCGTGTTGTAAATTATATACGTGTCAACGTCATGATCATTTCAATATTCTACATATATTATTGCAGTGTATATTTAATTGTAAGATTATATACGAAAAAAATATATTTAATCGAAATTGTTGTCAATTTGCTTGTAATTGTAGTATATTAAAATTTGACTATATTAGTCTTCGGGGGGGAAATGGGCGCGCGTGCGTGTTGTGACGTACAAATCTCAAAGCCCTTTGACAGCCGAGACGAAGCAGGGGCAACACTGACATCTAGAGGTAACATTAAGTACAGCAACGATGTCTCCCATTTAGAGTCGTTCGGAGTACATCTCTATTATTTATTGATTTGTTTGTTTAAATATCGTTCTCTCTTAAAACACCTTTTCCAGCGTATTTTTACTCGAACGGGATGGGAAACCTAAAAATAGAAAACAAGGATTTGCAAATAATGTAAACCTACATTCGATTGAATATACTAAAGACATTTAATGTTCAAACTGATAAACGTTATTCTTATTCACAAATAACTATTCATTTTCTGAAATGTTCCTGAGCCCATGTGGGTTTTTGATGCAGTGCCAAATATTTATAAGATATTATTAGATTTTAAATAAACATTGGTATTTATAAACCATCTACTTCATGAATATATTTTTTAAAATAAATTATTAAAGGTATTTTATACATACGTGTACCCCTACCGTAAAAATAAAAACATACATAAATACAAAGATATACCTTTATTTTGATATCATTCAATTTTCATAATTTATCCCAAAATTTACAATCATACAAGCGTGTCTATGCAAGTCTCGGAGCAGCTGTTACACACCAATGGTCATAAAATACAATAAAATCTATCAATTTACATGAATTTAGTGTGGAAATAGTAAAAAATTTCCCCCTCCCCTCCCTGAATCTACTGTATTGTACAACACTGTGACAGACTGGAACACTGGTTAGTACAGTACTTTATAATTGCAGCTGGACTTGTTGTTTTGCTGTACATAAGCACCAGATGGCACTCAACTGCTGTGTCTATAATTCCTTTTTTAATGCACAGAATAGTTGAAATGATGTTTGGAATGATGTTAGAAGCATGTCGACCAAATTGCTGCTGCTGTAAAAACTCAAAAGTCCTTCCGCCAAGATGCAGTAGTTGCATCTGGGCCCCCAGAAACGTAAACATGTGACCTGCTCGAAAGCACTTCATTTAACACTTGACCCTTCACGGTGTTACGCAACGCCGGACGACAAACTGGCCACGTGACCGTGCACCATACTCTTGGACTCCTATGTGTGTGTGTGTGTGTGTGTGTTGGAGCGGATTTGGGTCCGAGTGTAGAATAATGAAAACCGGCGAGTGTGTGATGATAGTAGGATTGCCAGGTTTGGGGGGAGGGGGGCTTATAGAAAATGAATGATGTACTGTATATATTTTTTGATGGTGAAGTTGGGCAGTGAGTGATTAGCACTGGCGTGTCACAGGAAGAAGGTCACGGCAGCTTGAATCAGGCAGTGATGGGAAGTGTACAAGAGTAAAGAGGACTACCGCTGTATTGCAAAGCCGAATGAGATGATAATAAAGTCAAATGACTCACTTGGAGTGTGCATCTTGATCTGGTACATATCTTCACGACACGGTGCAATATGATTTGGTGGGATTACGATTCGATTCAATATGGTAGGGCTCAGTTTGAGAGGGTATGATGCAGTGAAATTCTTGTTGCCATTTTACTTGCATATAATTGAACTTGTCAGTACTGTAAATGTGACACTTCCTTCATAACTAAACTGCTGCAACGGATTAGTGGCATATTCATTGGTTTCAATGAGGAAATATGATTTGTGATATGAATGAGTGAGGAGCCATCACAGCACGAACTTTGGATGTTTTGGTGTTCCATATTCACCAGCGAAATGGCCCATACAGTGCAGTGTTGCCATTCGATTGCGCAGGTGTGCCTCATGTTGTGGAAATGACATCAGCTATCTGGAGACACAACACATTTCTCGTTTAATCTTCCTAAGCCTCCAGTCAGACGTGCTTTAGTCGCCACAAATAGACATTTGATGGGAAGCCACAGTTGCCAGCCAGGCTACCGCTAAGGTACTGACAGAACAGGGACACCTGAACTGTTTGCCAGCCAATCGCAGATAGCTATAAATTAATTACATCATAGGTAAATTGGGTAAAAATGTCAATACATTGGTTGAAAGTGGGTGAGTAGATAAATATGAAGCTAGGGACCGACAGTATAGGTAGATAAATTGTTAGGTAGATATTGATGGATATTAATTGTAGGTATAGGTATATTATTATAGGCAGTTGGGTAGATAATTATGTATTGTATGTTGTCTGTAGGTGGGGAGGTATTATAGGAATGAAGTGGTGGTTGGGTAGATGGGTAGGTGTGGTAAGTTGGAATGTAGACAGGTAGGCAGATAGGACGGTAAGGTGAGTGGGTTGATGGTAAGAGGGTATTGAAGGAGCAAGGTATATATTGTTGGTTGGCATGGGTTTGTTGGGGTTGTTGTTGGTTGTAGGTTGTTGGGGGAAGGTAGGTAGGTAAGGGAGTAGGCCGGTCGCGCGTCATGGGTGCGTACCTCAAGGCACACCATATCCTGCTCATCATGGTCGTGTTCATTGTAGGTGACGGCGCAGCCAATGCCTCGACGGCACGCCCGGGTTAGTCTCTGTATACGATGCCACATGAGGGCGCGGCGACGTCTGACCTCCCTCAGTGCCGACGTGGGCCTGAACTCCCAACACTCGGCCCCTCTAGGGCGCGGCATTCTCCCGGAGCGAGGCCCCCGCGCCTCTTGTCATCATAGGAAATCCACATTGCCCGTGGCATGTCTGAGGCCGTGATGCCTACTGCTGTGCAGAGCGATGATGGAAGAGAGGTTGAATGAAGGAAAGTGTTTGTGGGGGAAATGAGCGCAGATGGGGATTAGGACAATGTTATGTCCTTAGGGACAGATTAACGCAGGAGGAAGACGAGTGAGATTCACGTGACACTTGATTACGTCACGGTACGATAGTCTCAGTTTTATCCTTCAAATAAAAAAACTATCTCATACTAAAACGTATTTTTAAGATCAATTATGAAGGCAATTAAAAACAACAACGACACAAAATCGTTTTTTCATCGTATGTCCTTCTGCCGCTGCGCACGTGACTACTCGCAGTTGCCAGTCATGTGATTCAATCTGACGTCACCGCTGTCAGCTGAGCAAAGGAGCTCGTCGGGTAAGTGATGCATCTTTCTTTTTTTTTAACCGATAAGATTCGAATTATATTTTGCATCATTATATTGTATTATGTCACCGAGTGCTCACTTTATTGTTGGTATCGCAAATGAGGCTGGCCTGGCACGAGAATGTTAGGGGTTAGCATTCTTCGCTTGTTTTGCTAACTGCCTCGCCGGTATGCTAATAACCCATTTTCACAGTTCTTTTCCTTTATGGAATATCGTTTATCTGGTTCTTTAATAAGTAAAGGCAAACTACGTCGAACGTTGACACTAGTATTTTAGCTTTCTTATGTTTGCTAATTTGAATTTCTGCGCGGCTCTCATCGAACGATAACATACGATGAGGAGGTCATTAACACGAGACACTGAACAAGTGGTACTCGGCCTACGACGCGGTGACGAAAAAGATACTGTACTGTACGTAAGTCGGAACATGTACTCTTTTACTACCCTACTCTAACGTAGTACTAAAGGCATAGTAACTATACTGTATTGGGGAAAAGTCTTGACAGTAGCTAACCTCTAAGTACGGTAAGGCTTTCCAAGCGATTATATGTGCTCATTGAGAAATGGAAGACTTTTTCTTTTGTGAATCCCCAACCAAATTAGTTGTGTGTTTTTACATACTGGTGTTTTCAGAATCTGCATTGTTTTACCCTACAGAAGAGTAAAATAGTTTTTAAAAAAAGGCCTTCATATGTGTTGCCTTGGCATTTCCATCCAGGTGGTGTCTACCTCATATTTTGTCTCGACAAAAAAGTGCATCTAGCAGCCGCTGAGGATGGACATCCGCGGAGCCGTGGACGCCGCCGTCCCCACGAACATCATTGCTGCCAAGGCAGCGGAGGTTCGCGCTAATCTGGTCAACTGGCAGTCGTATCTGCAGTAAGTCACACACATTGACACGGGTACAATAAATGGTCAAAAAAGTCACAGTCTTGAGGCGCACAGACTCTTTCTGTTATTATAGGAATTGCGACGGACAACCACACGAATATTGGCCCCCGGCACAAGTTTCAGTCTGTCGCGTATCCTACAATAGAATAGATTATCCGAAGTCAAATGCAATTATATCTCTATCCATTTATACTATAATTGTCAATTTGCATTATTTTCCCAGACAAACATTTGTGTTCAAGTGTCAGAGACTTTGGAGGTTCCGCTGCACTTTTCGTCTGTCTAACTTCCCATGTTTGACAACTTCTCCCTTTTTTTTTTAGAAGTCAAATGATCTCTGCAGAGGACTGTGAGTTCATCAAGAAGTTTGAGGTGGCCAACTCTGAGGAAAAGCAGGTCATCCTGACCAATGAAGGACATCAGGTATATGGGTTTGCTCGACTTAAGACACACATGTGCTGTATCGTTATTTTAATTTTATTTTTTATTCCCTTACAGTGTGCAAAGACGTTTCTGAACTTGATGGCGCACATCTCCAAAGAGCAGACCGTCCAGTACATCTTGACCCTCATTGATGACACTCTGCAGGTGTTGTGAGCACCTAGGGACAAAATATTTCAACAATCTCATCCGTAAAATATTTATAGTGACTCATTCCCCCCCACATCCTGTTATGCAACCGTCTTATTTTGAAATGGAATAAATTCATTATTTTCCTCAATATTCATCATGAAAACATAAGACTATGAATGCTTAGCTACATGGAATTTTTAAAGTTACACAAAAAAAACATTTTTACATTGTTATTATGGGGTATTCTGTGAATAATTTAAAACTTTTTTGTATACATTTAATTTGAACATAAAGTGTGGTAAACGTTAAGCACTGTTTCTACTCATATGGCAGATATGGCTGGACGATATATCGTTATCGTATCTCAGTGGCGATATCAGCATTCAAGATATCAAACTGAGGACGATATCAGTGATATGAATCCAATTGAAGTAGCGTATTTGTCCAAATACTTCTCAACATTAACTACAGACTAGATTGAATGGGTGCTAATAAAAATCTTGAATGTGGCGCAGGAGAATCATCAGAGGGTAAGCATCTTCTTCGACTATGCAAAGAAGACAAAGAACACGGCCTGGTCCTATTTTCTCCCCATGCTGAATCGCCAGGACCTCTTCACCGTCCACATGGTGAGTTCGTCGTTTATCTTCGATAATAAGAGCCTGCTAGGCCAGCTTTCATCCGGAAACGTCTTTATCAGCCATTTGCGGCAAATTAACCTTTAACCACCGCCCCAAATCAAACCGTTGAGCCTTCCTAATCATCCGGCCATTAATAATTCCTCACTAAACACAACCTCTTGTCAAAAACAGGCCATTAATGTGATGTTACCCTGGCAACCTTTCGAAATGGCCAAGGACCACCCCGCGAGATCACAGCCTGCGCTGATAAGACGCCCACGGCATACAGTCATTAGAAACACCATCCCGCACACGCTTTAATGATTGAAACTGGATGTGCTGGAGTCCCATGAAATGCCGACACCGTAGCCTGTTGCTTCACGTACGTTTTAGGAGATGATGCATATCAGATTTCATGTCATTGACTAGTTATCTCCATTGGTTTTGGCAGACACCGTCACAATTCTTCCTGGAGTCCAGTTGGGCAGGGTTGACTTGAGTGCGACTCATCGCAAATTATGATTTATAGGTTGTGAAGAACCGAGAAGAGTCATTTGTTGAATCTTTCGCACCACAAGATGGCATTGGCTGAAATCAAAAGCAATTCCAATTGAACCACCTGAACATCTCAATAGGCCGAGTTCCATTCGCCGAGAGTTAACCGCAGAAAGCTTCAAATAAAATGACACCGGCCCTTTAAGAACAGAACTGGGAAAACAAAGTTACTCTATCGCATGACAATGCAGCAGGAAAGCACCAATGGGCTGCTATGGGCATACAAGAAGAGGCACTTGTGTGTGGCCCCCCCATGACCGCCTGATGATCAACCCTACTGAGGAACCTTTCTAGCATCCTTCAGTAAATGGCTTTGAGGGTAGGAGGCAGTAGCAAAAGATCAATGAGGTTGTGAAACAGCAGCTCTTGGAGGCTATTCTGAGATCCTGGAAAGAAATTCAAGCACAAGCTGTCCCAAAAAATATCACAAGTTCAATGGATGCAAGACTTGGAGCAGTGCATTTTAACCAAAAACACGTTTCTTCTATTTTGGGAAGAAAACATACCATAATCATGGGGAGGTTTGTTGAAAAATGTGAAATTATTCTCAGACATTTGACGACTTGAAGATGATGCTTTGTTCCCATTTGCATGCACTAGTTGCCAAAACCCGAGAAAAGCATCACTTGCGTCATAATTAAGAACGCGATGAAATGTCGAATAAATTAGACCCTCTTTAATTGTCTATTCTGTCACGGAAGTGCTTTCACCTAAGATTTGTAGCCGATGCGAATTTAATGTGTTTCAAGTCTGTTCTGAGCCAATCTGTATGTAGATGACATTAACTCTGTATTGATCTAGCGCTGCAACATCTAATGGAATGGCTTGAATAATTTGATTACAGAGAAAGGTCCAAGCACAGTCTTTATTTCGAAGCTTGGCGGGGATATTTTTTTTTCCCCCCCACAGACTCATTTTAGTGCAGCCGCACGCACACGGCACTCCCTGCAGAAATGGCGTGCGATGCAGCACGCCAAGTAGGAAAGAATTTGTGAGAGAGTGTTCTAAGTTAAGTGCAATGTATCCTGCAACCGCAAATCTACCATTGCCAATTCGGCCAATGTTGTGCTAATTTGCACATGTGGTCAAAATTATTGGGACCCCTCAACCAACCAACAAAACTTGATTGTAGGTAGTTTTTCCATGTAGTGTACATTTGTCTTCTCTCTCTGATCACCCAGGCAGCGAGGATCATCGCCAAGTTGGCCGCTTGGGGCCGGGACCTGATGGAAGGGAGTGACCTGAACTACTATTTCAACTGGATCAAAAGCCAGCTGAGCTCACAGGTCCGAGAACTGAAATCACGAAAAATGTTGGATCCCATCGTATTGTACAAGTGCTCATCATATTGTCTGCTTAAAACGTGACATTTTCCAAAATGAATTTAACGTGGTTAGAGGTCAATATCACTTCATTTAATCACGGAATGAAAAACAAACAAACAATTTGATCGGAATCTGCACAGGTGACGAGTCCAGTGATACGCATTGCATGAATGAAATTATTTTGGAATTAATTTTGCTTTTGATCTGAGTACGGACATGAGCTACAAGCACCGTATTGGCTAGCAGGGACTCATCTCACATTAGGACAATGAGCATTTTGGCAAATAGTGAACTTTTTTTTTTTCCAAAAAGAGGCTTCACACTGTTTATTGCCACTCAGAGTTGAGTTGGCTTTCAAATCAAAAATAATACAAGAAGAATTACACATCGTATATCTGGATGGTTATTCGCCTAGGCGTGCGCTGCGATTGGCTGCATTGGAAAATGTCTTTTTCGTCATCTTCTCCACAGCGTTGGCTGTATTTAACAGAATTTATAACATACTTTGACTTGGGGGTGGGGGTGCATATGATCCACATAAAGTCATTTTGTGTCTTTTCCATGATTGCTGTCTGCTGTATCTGTTCCTGTCAGAGCGTGTGTCCTCATAGGAATTGTACTTTCCCCTCACAATCCGACGAAGCAGGATGTTACTCGGCATTGGCTGTTGACCTTTTTAAGCTCGTTTATAATTTACTTCTCACTTCTGCTTTCAGCAGCACACTCGGCTCCATGCCACCGATTGCTTCTTTTTTTGTTGATTTTGTTTATCTCTTAGAACCTACACGGTACAGGTCCGGACACAATCTCGGGAGCAGGAACCATTTCCCCCAGTGAAGTGAGTATGAGCGAGGTGCATCGAATTAAAAAAAAATCAGCCTTCCTCACGCCTCGGCACTTTCACCTCTTTGCCATCCCACGGTCTCGCTCTCTCCATCAACGATTCCAGATTGCAGGGGCGTTGACTCTCAGTCTACGGCAACCCGGCTGGGGGTCCTCTATGTCGCCTGCATGATGTTTGCTGCTGCTGGTTGCTTTTAACGGCGCATGCTGTAAAAAGTCACGTCAACGCGCATGACATTTTGAATTGGAGTAGCACTTAGCGTGGCAGCGGCAGCAGCATCCATCAGTTGATTTTTTTCTGCCGATGACTGTACCGCAACCCCCAACCTCACCCCCACCCCCCAGTAGTGCCTTCTGTGAAACACACGCAGGATGTGTCTCTTAACCAATGTTTTACAGCCGGGCGCCGTCCACTCCGCCATCCTTGTGTCCTCCTCGTCTCCTGGCTGGACTGGTTTTGCTTTTATTCACCCAATTAACAGGAGCGTCTTCCTTTTCCTCTTCTAATCTTTATTGATGTGATTCTCGCTCAGGTGTGACGGGACTCTTGGTCCATGCTTCCTCTCTGCCGCGTGTTCATGCATGTGTTAAGGATGTACAGTACACTGACAGACTGCATGATGCCGGTGGTGGAAGTTTTTGTACAGCGGAACCTCAAAAATAAGCAGAGTAAAAAAAAAAAAAAAAACGGATGAATCCAGGGATGCAGTCTCATGAGCATTCAAATGTTTAACTTGTGGAGGTTCCGCTGTGCTCTTTTTTTCCCCTTTTGCTTCTCTCAACCTATATTGACTTTCTAACAACAAAAAAAGCTCTTCCTCGATTCACCCGGAGTAGACACCTGATGTAGAACCCGGGTAAACGTTTGCTGTTTGTTCTGTTCTCTGCAGAGCTCTCAGTATGTCCAGTGCGTGGCCGGCTGCCTTCAGCTGATGCTGAGGGTCAACGAGTACAGGTTTGCCTGGGTGGAGGCCGACGGGGTTAACTGGTGAGCGATGCCCACTTTGACATCATAAAACCTTTATTTGATTGTATTGGCAGCTTTTTTTCCTCCGATGCTATGATATTCTTAACTGTTATGCAAGTGCAAAAAGAAGTTAACCATCGTAAAATGCAAAAAGAAACACTTCCTCGATGAGTGACGGCTAGAATGGTGACGATGGACATTACAAATTGCTTAAAATGTTTCTACAGCTTTATTTTAGTCCTACTGTGGCAAATTCACTTGATCCCAGTTCAGTTTTGTCGCGAAGAGCGCCAGCTGTCCCGCTGTTTCATTTGCATTTGCGTCCGAATCCATGTGGCCTGTCTGCACAACGTGTTCCCGCTCCATCATTAGGCGTAATGGGCGCGGCAGCATGGTGGGCGCAGTGCCGCGGACCTCGGCCATTAGAAAAGGCTCATCAGCATTTGTTTTTGTTGCTCATCCCCCTCCGCCTCTCTCTCTCTCTCTCTCTCTCTCTCTCTCTCCAGTATAACGGCCGTGTTGAGCAACAAGTGCGGCTTCCAGCTCCAGTACCAGATGATCTTCTGCGTGTGGCTCCTGGCCTTTAGCCCGCAGCTGTGCGAGCAGCTGCGGCGCTACAATGTGGTGCCCGCGCTCTCCGACATCCTCCAGGAATCTGTCAAGGAGAAGGTCACCCGGATCATTCTCGCCGCCTTCAGGGTATGTGTGGCAATCCACAACTTTTTATCGCCATAAAGTGTGACAAAGTATTCCTCAAGTCTCACGCAGCACTTTTAACTTGTAATTGGGTCTCGTGCTTTATCGCCTCTGGGGAGGCAGATTGAAATGATTCGATTAAACAACAGAGGAAGGCGATAAAAGAAATTCCAGTGCATAAAAGATACATAAATACGATCTATGTGGCCACGCCGCTCGGTCAACTGCCTGCGGTCATTGCTCCATATGGGCCATGAATATTTCACGACGAACCGTTTTTGGGGAGCAAAAATACCCTAAAGTTAGCAAAAGACAAAATATATTCATGTCAAATGGTTCGACTACCCGCTGTGCTCTGCCCTCCAAGCATGCAACCATTAAACAACACACACACACACACAAAAAATCAATGGCATGCATAATCACTTACTTTCCACATGCAATATATTGTAGTGTATATTACTCAAGTCCATCAATGGCCTTGGATCTCAAAAACAACTCATTACACATAATAATTTCAAGTAGGGCTAATTTGAACCCTAGTGCCTATTTTGGGGGGGGTGGGGGGGCAGAAATTCCACATGACCTACGCGATTTCTTCCAATAATGAAAATATAATTTTTCCATTCAGAAAAGCTAAGTTTGTAGACCCCGCTACACATGAACATTAGAGCGCTGATTGCATTTGAACTCTGTTGCTAATCAAAACGGCAGCACAGCAGTGGGTTTTGCCGCAGGATAATGACCCAAAGCGAAGAGCAAAACATCGGACTCCAAGCCCCCGATCAAAATCCTGAAGGTTTTGCATTAATAATGACTCCTCATTCCTTCCACCTTGTCGAAGCCACCAGCTGCAGCTGAAGTCAAACAGCCCCAAAGCGTGCAGCCGCCAAGCACCACGCTTCAATGTCGTTATGGTTTTCTTTTGGTGATGAGCGCTGTTATAAAGCCTAAGGGCTAAACGGACCCCAACACCGAGGCTGCTTTAAAATAGCATCTCTCTTCTTTCACCTCATTGGCAGTCCTGCCTCATTCCGAGGATTCTCCCAACAGGTTGTTTGCTTCCAAATCATGTGATTTTTTTTCTCTCATTAATCCCTGTCCACCGCATCACAAGGCTGCTCAAAAATCTGTATGCTGCAAGTTGACTGCCCGCTAAATCAAATCACAGGCTAAATAAGAAAGACTTGCATTTTGAATTTTTCAGAATGGGAAAGGCTGTGCTTATTTGCGAGCTTTGTCCAGACGACCCTGTCGCGGGGGCACAAAAGCCGGGTATGAATAGCGCATGATTACGTGACGGAGTTGCAGCCGAACCGCATTTGATGGCTGGATGTGAACACTCAATGACACAAGCAGCAGCACTTCCATCACACCTTCGATTCCTTTTCAGCGATGTATCTGCAAGAGAGACACCGAGGGATGTTTGCATTATGATTGACGTACCGCGGCTCATTAAAAGCGAAGGCGGGCGGCAAATGGAGACCGAGCAGATGTTCTTCTCAGTGTGTTGTGAACAGAAGGATGGCTCATTGTGTCTCTCCCTTACAAAAATATATTTTTTGGGGGTGTGGGGGTTGGAGAGACCGCAGGGCTCTCTGAATTCTTCCCATCCAAATGCTCCTCTGCATGTATCGCTGATTCTCCCAAATGTCCTCATTAGCGGATGAGCCGACTGAGACCGCAAGGCCCATCATCATGTACGGGCAAAAACTGTCCTGATGTCTGGTCACCGCATTCATTCCAGTTCTGTATTGTATCGTATTCAGTCAGTAGAAAGGATCCCGTTCTATCCAGTTCCTCTATCGAAGCCAGTTTTCATACCACCAGTGAGTCAACAATTATAACAACTCCTTAAAATCCGATGCGCCTTGTGTATGGCTATTACGGTAATATTTTGACCCCAAAATGGCTCCTGGCTCGAGACATGCTGACAACACAGTTCAAATTTAAGGCGATACGCAGTTGAACACGGAAATAGAGCAGCGGCAAGAGAGTTCAACGTTAACGAGTCAATGTTATAACTTGTCATTGGTTAAGTGAACTGTGTCGCTGTTTGATGAAATAAGTTTTACTAACATCTGATCGTTCTTTTGGTGTTTCCTTGCGCATCGCTCCATCTAGTGGATGCATTGTAGATTGCATCTTATAACACGGTGCACCCAACGTGTGAAAAAAAAGACAAAATAGGCCATTCATTGAAGGTGCACCTCATAATCCGGTGCGCCTTTTAGTGTGGAAAATACGGTTATATATATTCACCACACAGAGTGAAATATTTCAGGATTATATTTTTTTGCAATGATGGCTAACAGCCCGCTGACATGCTTTAATCGCTGCCATTTTGATGAGCAACATAGTTACCTGTTTAGTTTTTTTCTGGTGCGTTGTTAGTGTAAGTTATAAGTATGTACGTACGGACTTTGTGAATGTTTCCATGTGTTGATTGCTACCAATTCACCCATAATGCATCAGTGGCCTGCGCATCTATTCATTCCCGTGGCTTTTGTCCACCGGCAGAATCTCCTGGAGAAGTCGTCGGAGAGGGAGACCCGCCAGGAGTACGCGCTGGCTATGATCCAGTGTAAAGTGCTGAAGCAGCTGGAGAACCTCGAGCAGCAGAAGTACGATGACGAGGATATCACGGAGGACATCAAGTTTCTGCTGGAGAGACTCGGGGAAAGCGTGCAGGATCTCAGGTATCATAACTTGACTTATACTTTGCTTTACCCAAGTCAGGATAGAATTTAGTGGGGACTTGCTGGAGTTTTGCCACTGTAATTTGGGACTTTTTGGCAACGTGAAGGTTCAGACTTGACTGACATAAGTGAGAACTCCCACTTCTGCTATACTTCTGCCATTTTATGTAAACAGCTCGTTTGACGAGTACAGCTCCGAACTCAAATCAGGACGCCTGGAATGGAGCCCGGTGCACAAGTCTGAGAAGTTCTGGCGGGAGAATGCCGTTCGCCTCAATGAGAAGAATTATGAGCTGCTCAAGTAAGGACAAAGGGTTTCGTTTTGTTTCCACCTGCGATTGTTTGAAACACAAGTAGCCCATTTCTGCAAATAGCTGCTCTTATCTACAATTAGCCAAAGAGTGTTTTGTCTTTCCATGCATCCATTTTCTGTAGTGCATGTCCTCAGCGGCGTTGCGGATGATCTTGAGCCTATTCCAGCTGACATTTGCGTGCCTGCTCTAAAGAAAGTGTTTTTTAAAAAAAATTCGATGTCGTGTATGTTCGAGACCTGTTTTTTAGTTGGCAGGCTACTTCCTGCTTAATGGAGTGGAAGAAGATTTCATACCACTCGACGCGGCTTCATCCAGATTTTGACCAAATTTTAATGGACTCTTGCTTGGTACAAGCGAGAAAATTGAACCCAGTCCAGTGCTGCTTTCCAAACAAATAAAACACATGGTGCTCATCTGTTAAAACCATCTTTACTCTTTTTTCTTTTATGTGTTTCTGCATTTGTATGGAAAAACTCTCATATGAGTCATAAAAACATCCATTTGCATTGTTCTTGTTTTGGCTTCCTAATGTTTCCCTTCTCTGAATGAGCACCTGCGGCTAGTCTCTCCCTCTGGCATCCTCAGATCGGGGAGGGGGGTAAAAAGGTCGGAATAGGAGTGCGCCGGTATCATACAACTGTAATCGTACTAGTAAAAATACTCCCGATACTTGGACACACAATACCAGTAATAAAATGTGTGTTACCTGCATCTACTCAACTTGATTTTATTTTTAACTTTGAAAAACCAACTGCGGCTGTAATAAAGAAAGCACTGCAAAAAAAAGGGTGAGCGTCAAACGTAAAATAGAAGAAATCGTTACAGCAGTAATCTCAAAATAAGAAGAAATTAATTATTCTTGTTGAGTGAAATGTATTCCTCGTTCAGTAAAATTGGGTTTTTGAACAATACTTTATCAAAATAATTTTTTTCATCAAGTTTGCAAGGCATGGTGGGATTTCCAAATATCCATACCCGGTATCGGTGAGTGGCAAAATGTTAAGTACTTGTTCTCCCCCTTCAGGATCTTAACCAGGCTCCTGGAAGTGTCCGATGATCCTCAAGTCATAGCGGTGGCGGCCCATGATGTGGGCGAGTACGTGCGCCACTACCCGCGCGGCAAACGGTAAGACGTTGACTTTAGCCTTCCTTCCCGTCCTGTGTCCTCACCTTTTTTTTTTTCCCCTCTTGCCTTTCAGGGTGATTGAGCAGCTTGGCGGGAAGCAGCTAGTGATGAATCACATGCACCACGAGGACCAGCTTGTGCGCTACAATGCCCTGCTGGCCGTGCAGAAGCTCATGGTCCATAACTGGTACGAACGAACATACTGACAGCCATTCAGGGCAGATTCACACCAGGCAATCTATGCCGGATTTACGCCTTCTTGACACCAAAAGACTGGTCAATCTGGCCCGTGTCGTGTGAGTGCACAACGCTCGTACCTTCGCTGTGTCGCGATTCAATTTTTGTGGCTGGGCTGCATTGCACCTTTTACAAAAGTAAAAGGTGTCATAACACCTTTTATTGAATACCGGCTACTATTGTTGTCACCCCACCATGGTGTGAGCAGGAGATTCTACATTGAAAATTGTAGCAGTGCCTCCAATCGTTGAACAGGGAAAAAAAAACAATGGATGGGCGATTCACTTTATTTGCGGATTACTATCATCAGACACATAGTGGCGTCGCCTCACACCATGCAAAATCGATCCGCTTGCCAAGCGTACCAATATCTAAGATTTAAGACTTAAGCTGTCTTTTCTTTCTGGAGGTTTGGTTTGTTTTGAGATTCAGGACTTTAGCGTCTATTGTGACAATCTGTCTGTGTCCTGAAGCTCTTCTTTTCAAAGTCTCGGAGAGACCCACTTTCTCTGGGTGACGTGTCTTGGAAAAAAAATTCTTATTGAACGTATCAATATAACGTCAAAGGTGTTATTATAGAAAGCATAAAAAAACCCCAAGGACAGAAGAGGAGAGAAAGCACATCAACAGTCATCGTCGAGCACACTTTACAAAAGGGAGTCGAAAGACTTTTTTAAAAAAATGCCTCGGTCCACGTATATTTTGACTTATTTCATGTTAGTACAAGAATAAGTAATGCTGTAATACAAACAAAGAAAAAATATGGTGCCCTATGCCCGTGTGTAGATAACTGTCATGTGGTTAACACCAACAAAAAAGCTAGGTGTGAATAATTCATTTTTTTAAATCCCCCACACCCCTGACAAATAGATTACATCGAAAATGGCACAGACAAAAAAAAAAAAAGAAATATTTTAGCGAGAGATTCAAAAAATAGTTAGTCAGGAAAAGCCTATTAGAACATCAGAGCTTTATTTGGGGTTTATCAAAATCAACCAACAGTCGTACGCCAAAAAAATAGACCGGTCATTGTTCAAATAATTTTTCATATCCACTGTATGCCATTGAAAAGCCGTATAGCGTGGAGGTGCATACAGGACTTGTCATTTGCTGGGGTAAGTCGGTCATTTCCCCCTTGGTCTCAGGAAGTATCAGAAGCATAGCAAGAGGTGGGATGGAGGCGGATAAATGCCAGATCTTCCAGAGCAGAGACATTCCCCCAACCTCGGCTTTCTTGAGGGTCGCTCGAGACATTTGATATTTCTAGTGGCGGCTAGGTGAATGTCGTCGAGCCACTCATGCAAATGTTACTCGCCGGGAAGAAAAGAGCAAAAGGAAGTCGGCTCTAAAAAATTGCATAAAATTCGACACCTGGTGACTGGCAGATGGGGTATCAAATCGAATACGTTCAAATAGCAGGCCTTTGAAGGATTGACTGTTGGGCAATGTATGATGTCCAAAATGTTTCCCATTGGGAAATAATGGAAATATGCATTAAAAAAAACATTTTTGTTGGTTTGGCTGAACTGTGCGTTAAATGTCGAGCTCAACTCGTCAACTTATTAACCGTGCCGTACTCAGCTACCCCTTTCTTGCTGGCACATGAGGCGAATGAAATTCAGTTGCCGCGTTAATTCTGATGCTGATTGCTAATTAGTTGGATGGCTTTGTTTCTCAGGGAGTACCTCGGCAGGCAGCTGCAGTCCGGCGACCAGCAACAAGCTCCGGCTGTGGCGGCTCGAAGCTGAATTGTCCTTGTGTGTGTGTGCGTGCGGGTGTGTGTTCTCTATTTAATGACTCACAAGATGAAGCAAGGCATCATTCCTAATTAGCCTCTTGTGTCGTGTTGTGCGATATCTGTAATTAAATGTATAAAACGTTCAGTCTTACCTGTTATAGATGTCAGATTTTTTTGTTTTTCCCCCTCAATAAAGGCCATGAAGGACGCCGCTTCTGTGTGCTTCGGCTCTTCCATTGTCCGCACTTGAGCTGTTGCTACGGCGACAGGACGTGCTACCTTTTAAGGTGAATGAATTTCCCAGTCAGCTTAGGTTTAACTGCATTTCGAGTGTGGAGCACGACGGAGGTTGTGAAGTTCTCTTTCCGCTACGATATATAATGCAAAGACCTGAGCAATATGTCCAAAGTCGCTTTGAATTTCGTGAAAATCTAAACTAATCCGCATGAATGCAGGCTTGGGTAAAGCGATGCGATTGTACACATCGTCTTTTTGTCCCGGGGGGAAAAAAACAAATCCAAACTCTGTGGCTAGTCAATCTGTCCCAAATCCAAACTAACCGAAACAAATGTGTGCTGCGGATACTGCCATGAGGGTCTCCAGATAGTCAGTTAACATGATTGGAAATCAAAACAAACCCCGATCAATGCCAATGCCCATCTCTGGATGGGAAGTCACAAAACTGTCAAGAAGAGTGATGCTGAGGAAAAGTAACAGGAGTTTAATTACGCACACCCAAAGACGGAGGCCCATTTCCTCTTGCCCAGGATTGATTAAAAGTCTCACTTTAAAATGTCACTTCAAATGCAAAAAAGTTGTTTCTCATGTCGTAATAAAAAGAGAAAAATAAAGAAATGTATTTTGGAAAGGTTAGCGTTGGTGTTGAATGACAAGGATGACGAGATGTGAGCCAAGTGTATGTGGAAAGCCAATATAATAATCAAATATAGGCTTGTATTTTGAAGGTCACCAGGGAGGAGGTCTCAAAGTCTCACGCGTTTCATTTCTGAAAAAAATAACGGGGACTTCACGGCAGGCAGGTAAGAACATTGGAAGCTTCAATCTTTATATTCTCAATAATTACATGATAGTTGTTGACCTTTTTCATCGATAGTCGCAGTTTTACAATCCTTAAAGCAAGCGGCATTTGGACACAAATGGCGGAACAACACATGTATACAAATAGGTAAACAGATTAGTGTGACTTCATACAATTATGCTTTTAGTTACAAGCGTGTTCACGGAACGAATTAAAGTCGTATCTTGAGGTACCAATGCACAAAACCAATTCTAATGAAGTTCAGGACATTGCTTTAAATATAAATAAAAACAGAATATGATTTCCAAATCACGTACAACCTGTATTCAAATTGAATGGTGTCAATTTGCGTATTGGCTTTTTTTTTCCGTCGGCCATGTTTACAAGTGCATGCCTGTCATTGCGTTGGCCATCTTAGCAGTATTCGGCATTAACCAATACAATACATCTCTATAACGCTTTCACAACAGATGCAGCTGTAATAAAGCATTTGACACTACCCATAAAAATATTAACCGTAATACAACACAACACATAAAACTGACAATAATTTAATATCATACAATCATAACCACACACAAAAAAAAAGAATGACGAGCAGCTCCCTGTGCCAGCGCTCTTCCTTGATGCGTTGAGGTGTGAAAGGCGCGCCTACGCGCGCACACACTGAGAGAGTGTCAATATTGTTCAAGAGAATCATAGATTCTGGCTGCCGCTCTGCTCTTCGAGTGCTATTTACAGTGGTGAACTCTGGCCCCTCAAACAGATGGTGTGCCCATCCAGTGTAGCTTTATTCTAATGGTACCAACCTTCGATGGTCAGGGTCACATGAAAGCAGTTATATGTTTTATTATTTTCAGTCAAAGTCCCCACGTTGTCTCGGCTCTGTCCGCTTCCTCCGGTACAGTTCATAATGCATTCGGGAAGCCTAACACATTCGAGGCAGTGTTTATTTGGATGTTTGTTTTGTGTGCTTTATGTTGGGTGAATGCAAGGTGAGGTTGAGGGGGGAGAACACAGGTTCCAGAAATTATTTCATAAAGTGAAAAAAAAATCAGAATAAAAATGTCTTGTAATATACACAGTGTATATATATATAGTATATATATAATTATTTAAACATATACAATAAAATAATATCTAAAACTGTTACATAATATATCCATCTATCCATTTTCTGAGCCATTTATCGTCACTTGGGTCTATTTAGTCAACTCGTGCTTGTCAGCAAGCGTTCATAATGTACATTCTGCGTGTGAACATTTTAATAGAGGACAAAGTTCTTTTGATTATATTTTCATTTCAGTGACAAAATGGCACACTGCCAGTCTTGGACTACGATGATAAGATGATAATGCCAGCCGCGAGCATCGACTGGCTTTTCTACATACGGCAAGTGAACATGATGAACAAACTCTTTATTTCTCTCCTTTATTTCTCAGTGGAATCTTTTTATAGCACTTGGCTGAATATAAGAATATTAGTTTACTGATATAAGCCGCTAGCATTACTGCTAATCATTTTAGCTGCAGCGTCTATTGCTACTTTTACCCATGTGAATGAAACAAAAACAAAGAACAATATGCGAGCTACTTCTAAAATATAGCTGACATTAGCCACTAGCTAACTCGTCATAACAGCAATGTAGTTCTGGTTTTAACCATATCCCTAAAAGGAAAACAAACAAAATATCGACACACGGTTTTTTTTCTTCCAAGTGTCATTAACACAGCTACAGCTGATAATGGTAGGTTTGATTTCATCAATGCTTATTATCAACATCCCATTGGCAAGAAGAAAACAAGTCTTATTGGCTATTTTCTTCTTTACAGGATTGCTGCTGTTACAAGGTGGCAGAAATTGTACCAAGTTAACAGTCTCAACATCATTCTTTTGTTATATGGCCGTGTCAGGGTTTTGTTCATTGCTTATTGTGCTTTACTATGTTTGTGTGGCCTGCGGGCAAAAAATGTCGGAAGCAAATTCACTTTGCACAATATTGGGTACAGTTTTCAGCCATAATCCCAAGGCAGCTATCTAAAATAGCACAGTGAGACACATAAAACTATAACACTCTAAAGTAGGCATGTCTAGCGGTCCTGGAGGGCCGCTGTCCTGTCTGTTTTCCATCTCTCTGGGCTGCAACACACCTGATTCATATGATCAGCTCATCAGCCAGCTCCGAAGCAGCATTAGAACAATCCTGATTATTTGAATCGGGTGTGTTGCTCCTGGGAAAGCTGGAAAACAGGCAGGACAGCGGCCCGCGAGGACCGACTTTGGACACCGCTGCTCTAAAGTCTACTGTTAAAAAAAGAAAGAGCGAGGCCAAATGTTTGACAAGATTTAAGATGTTAAAAACAAGTTAGGGATTCTCACCAGTGACCCGAGCCGGAAAGAATTGCTTCATTTCGTCAAGGTGAATGCAGACGCCAAATTTATCACGTTCCGGCGTGAATCTTACCACGTCAAAACGTGAAACTTGGCATGTGAAAACATTGAAACCTACGGCATTAAAAGTTCACATTTATCACCTCATAACGTGATATAAGATGTTTCCTGATGTGGCGGTAATACGCTGGCTTGATATGCAACAGTTTATAAAAGTAAGAATATATTAATAAAAGGTGGGTTGGTTGTCAAGCCGGCGATGACGTCATCGGAGCGTCAGCGCTTAAGCAAGCTGCACAATGAACCACGCTCACTCCATCTGTTTCTTCTCCTTCTCCACAGTAATAATAAGCGTCAAACATTATTGCGAATCGTTTCATTTGCGTTTTCAATCACTCTTTGTCAGCTTTGTGGTATTTGTATCAACTTTTTAGGAAGCTGGGACAATTAAGGTAAGCTCGTGTTGATGCTGTGTGTCACTGTGGTGTCGTGCCTGTTCAGTAGATTTTGCTTTTTTGTCGCCAAAGTGGATGAAATGCTCGTTTTTTGTTGTTGCATAGATTCTCATCAGGGGTCTCACTCCAGGATTTTCTTAGACGCGGATATCATTGCAGAATTACGACATCCATGCTGTTTGAATTGCCGCAAATGTCTCCAATAAGCGTTTGTACCTTTTGTTGCCGAACAGTTGAGCGCACATTTTCCACCATAACGGCTTTAATATCGTAATGTTTATCAAATTCGTTGTATTTCTTGTATTTTGCATTTTAACGCCCTTCTTTATTCGCAGGAATGGCAATATACCCCGGTATTTTTGCTTTTAGTCGCTCAAAATATGTTGTATGTCACAAACATGTCTTGAAAAAGGCTTTGGTCTCTGTCCGATCAAATTACACCGGAGATCATTTTTACACCATCTTTAAAACTCATGCAATTTCTTTCTATACTGTCAAAAAAAGTCTTTAAAACGAATCATTTTCTGCTGATCAAGGTCGTGAATTTGTCAATATGCAATAAACGACACGCGACACACCTCCAAATGAATTCGCATAGAAATGGGTTGCAGGTGAATATTTTTGCTCATGTTCGATTGCAATTTTTTTTTAAGCTTGTGATGCTTTTATTGTGGTAAACATCGATAAATGCCATGGTGGCTGCGTGTTTGTTTGTTTGTTTGTCTTAATAGCAGCGATCAAGAACGCATGGATACCAGCGTGGTGCACATCCACCGAGGAGGAGGGCCCGAGGGCATGTGTCCCTGGGACGGGGAGGGAGAGCCGGCGGCTGGGGGGTGCACCTGGGCGACTTCCGCCGCCTCCTCCTTGTCCTTGGACGCCTTAAACGGGACGTGGGAGGGGGAAGCCGACGACACCGAGCCTATGTCGCCCATTCACCCGGTCATCGTGGCCGTGTACTCGCTAGTGTTCGTGGTGGGCCTGGTGGGCAACTGCCTCGTCATGTACGTCATCATCAGGTCAGTTCATTTTAGAATTATACGTTTTAATGGATGAGAAAATGTTATCATGAAAGTCTTGCTGCTTTCTTGAAAACTTGAATTGCTGGACATCAAATTCGGAGATCCAAAAAGAAGGCGAGTGGATAGGGTGTCATTTCATCATCACCGCTGGGTGGCAGTCTTGTAACGTTTTATCAGATTAAGAATGGAGACCAGATGAGCTCAAGTGCAAACGCCAAAAGTTCGCAAAGAATTCTTCACAATAAATCAAAGGCCCATGCAGTTTTCGTTGTCGGTCAGGCCACGTGTGGTTATTGTGGTGTTATACAAAACAAAATGTCCTTTTCATTCATAGCAGCAAAAACATAAATTGGAATTCAATGGGATTTATTAGGACAACGTTAATCAAAGAGTCAAATGAAACAAAACATGACCCATTTCATGAATCCAAAACTATTATACTAAGAGTCAAAATGGTCACGGGGGGGGGGGGGGGGGGCACAATTTCAATTTATGAAGGCAACAATTGCCACACACACACACTTAACAAGAAAAAAAAGGGTGATCGACAACAACAAAGTGCAATCGGTACGAGTATTGTATGTTTACTTTACGTGCGCATCAGGTACACAAAGATGAAGACAGCCACCAACATCTACATCCTGAACCTAGCGGTGGCGGACGCACTGGTGACCACCACCATACCCTTCCAGAGCACCGATTTCCTGCTCAGCTCGTGGCCTTTTGGTGAGGTGGCGTGCAAGGTGTTCATCTCAATTGACTACTACAACATGTTCACCAGCATCTTCACGCTCACCATGATGAGCGTGGACCGTTACGTGGCCGTGTGCCACCCTGTCAAGGCCCTCGACTTCCGCACACCTGTCAAAGCCAAAGTCATCAATGTGCTCATCTGGGTGCTGTCGTCCACCGCCGGCATGCCTGCTATGATTCTGGGTGGCACCAAGACCAACAATGGTAGGTCTGCAAAGTTGCTGTTGTTTTCACTGGAGAATTGGGCTGGGACTTGTATTTCTGAAAATGTGCAGATACGACACTGGTTTGGAAATGCATCGGCTTAAGTTTGAGGATCCACATTTGACCGGCTGGTTAGGGCAGGGACACGAACGGTATCTCCAAAATGTGGAACTACTCATATTGTTGTTTCTGACCACCAGGGACAACAGAATGCGCTCTCCAGTTCCCCGAGCCGTACATTTACTGGGACACGCTGATGAAGATCTGCGTGTTCATCTTTGCCTTTGTGGTGCCCGTCGTCATCATCAGCGTGTGCTACACGCTGATGATCCTACGCCTCAAGAGCGTCCGCCTGTTGTCCGGCTCACGCGAGAAGGACCGCAACTTGCGGCGTATCGCCCGCCTGGTTCTGGTGGTGGTGGCTGTCTTTGTGGTGTGCTGGACCCCCATCCACATTTTCATCCTGGTCAAGGCCCTGTCGCCACACGTGCCCGAGACCACGCCCGTCATGGCCGCTTACTTCTTCTGCGTAGCGCTGGGCTACACCAACAGCAGTCTCAACCCCATCCTCTACGCATTCCTGGACGAGAACTTCAAGAGATGCTTCCGAGACTTTTGCTGCCCCGGCTCCCGGAGGGATTGCCAGGGGGTGAGCCGGGTCAGGAGCACTCTGAGGGACCACTCGTGTCCCCCGGGCAACCGCGGAGACCCCAGGCAGCCCAGGCCAGTATGACTAGCCGTGGACAGGTCCTCTGTGCTGGGACTCGAGGACTCCAACGAATTGTGCTTGACGCAAGTCACCACCGCTGTCTGAAGGTCAAGGTCATCTTCATTGTCAAATATGCTTACGTACGACATGCAGCATAAATGACATTTCTGAACCTCATCCTGGGGGTCCACAACCTGTGTAGGCACATTGTGGTCTGCTTGTGATGTCACCATGGTGGTCCACTACCGGTGATGTCACCAGTGGTCCACTTGTGAAGTCACCTCGGTGGCGGCGTGGCCATGGTGGATCACCAATTGTGATGTCACCGCAGCGGTCCCTCTGTGATGACATGACACACTAGTGATCACCTATGGTGATCGGTGAACTTGTGATGTCACTAAGATGGTTCACTTGTCATGGTCCACTTGTCATGCCACCATGGTGGTCCGCAACTTCAATCTCACCTTGGTCACCATAGTGATGATGTCACCGCAGTGTTCGACTTGTAATGTAATCCGGCAGTCTGTTTGTGATGATCAACCATGGTGGTCTACCAATTGTGATGTCACCACGGCGGCTTGGTTGTAACATAGACGAAAACACCGTTTTGACCACCGTTGATTTAACACCTCAGTTAATCACTTGTGTCTCCCCATTTCACCTTGTGAAAAATAACATGGTGGCTGTAATTAGCTTCACTCTGACCCTGGGCAGAATCGTGCGTCCCAGTCGATTTTCTTTCCTGCAATACACAGCACCTGCAAAGCAGACGTGGCTGGAAAAAAAAGACATTTATGCTAGATTGTGGTATCAGTATTATTTTTGTGTGTAAATATAAGGGCATCCTCTCAGTAAATGTCTTGTTTTAGTACACAATTTGAGGAAATACAAAATATATTTTTTCTTTGTTGCTGGGCAGAATTCATGTGTACAAGGCCGATTTAAAAAAAAAGTATACTGGTAAGGGTTGCAAAACAAAAAAGAGTAATCAGGAACACAATCAGTCAAACACAGAAGTGATTCCGAAAACGGCGCTAAGAGCAAAATGAGGCATTGTTTTATTCATACATGTCAATTTTGCAACAGATTCACCACTCTGTTACTTGTAAAAGGGGGGGGGGGGGGCAAAGAGAATTTGAGCTATGAGCATTGTTAGGGTGGGCATGAAACAAATGGAAGGAGTCTGCATTAAAGCACTTAAATGACTGCTGGATGGTCTCATGCATGCTGTATATGAGCTTCTAGGACCAGATCAATATGCTCCCATCAATTTGTATCGTAAAAGAAAAGAATTGATCCTTCATATGGCATATTGTGACATTAAAATATGAATTGTGATTGTGTATTTTATTATATTAAACTCTTTGTTCTTTGCTGTATCAATGTGTGACTGTGCCATATATGCAACAATAAATTTGCGCCTCGTGACTGTTTCACCCATTTCGTGGTCGCCAAGTGGACTTTTAACCGCGCGGCTTGTTCACCGTCAATAACCGAGCAACGCTGCTCTTCACCTGAGAGACAGAGACGCATCGTTTCCATGACGACGCTACAGACTGAAAAGCACTTTTCACACACTTTTTCACCCCTCCCTGTCATTTGGCCTTGTGGAGGAAACTGTCAGGATGCGCTTCAGTCAATGACGAAGATAATGATGACACGTGCTTAATTAATCCTAAACCAAATACAAAAGTTCACCAAAGCCCCTTTGACATTGCCTGTAAAACAGAGTAAAACATTTTTTTTTTACCGAGAACATTTTCAAAATGTAAGATTAGTACTTTATTTTTAATTCACATTTTATTAATTACACAATGAATTAATACCTTCCAAATGAATTTGGGGAAATTTTAATATTTGTTTTCATAATTTATTGTGTTCTCAGAATAAAAAAAGATCAGGTGAAGCAACTGTCCTCGAGCTCGCGTTGCGGACGTCACGTTACCAAACTCAGAAAATAGGTGATCCGTGATGGCAATTTCGCGTCAATTTATTTCAACATCAGAGGGCGCTATTGGCCCAAATGGCACCCCCCTGAGATGTATGAGCATGGAGGTAGAATAATTCTCGAGGGTGACAGCCAGGGCCATCGCCCTGCCGTGCTGCTTCAGGGTTCACTGTCACCAGATATAATTCCTCCAACAGCCGGCTAAATTGTTATTTACTTTGGTGCATAGTTCAGCTCTAGAATATATGAAATACACGTGTGCATGAGTAATTATTTCACGTAATAAGATACAAATATATATTTTTAAATGCAACTTTATGATATTCGTCTGAAGAAAATACACCAACAGCAAAGAAGAATGTCATTTCAGCTGTTATGATGTCAAACAAAGCGAATGGGAACAGAAGCAAAGGGACAATAGGCTGCAGTACCAAGACGTACCTAAACGCTCATTGGCTGGCTGTCCTTACACGAACCAATCGCAACCTTTCATCCCCGCCTTTCACTTCCGGGTGTCTTCAATGGAGAAATCCTTTTCCCGTTTAACGGGCAATATTGTCTTTTGGAAGTAAAATTAACCTTCCCCCACGTAAAAACAATGAACAGACTATTCGGGCGAAGTAAACCAAGAGCGCCTGCCCCAGATCTGTCACAGTGTATCGGCAATGTGAGTAGTACCAGACATGTTTATTGTTTATTGTTATACTTTCCGTTATTTTTCTCGTCTGGAGACAACTCGCCATGCTATTTGTAATTGTTTATTGTATTCGGTTGTAATCAACATCGAAAAACATTGTTATTTATGTGTTGTTTGGGTTGTTTTTAACATACTCTGGCCACCTTTATATTAAGACCAAAGATAATCAGTAGCTCAATGTGAGGGAGCCATTTTTGTCTAAATCAAGGCGTCCCACTAGCCATAAAATTATGGGCGAGAGGGGGTAAATTAACGTTAAATGACGTTCCAGGTGGACGCCAGGGGTGAGTCTATCGAGAAGAAGATCAGCATGCTGGACGCAGAGCTTTTTAAGTACAAGGAGCAGATGAAAAAGCTGAAGGATGGGCCCTCCAAGGTGAAAAATACTAAACGAAATCAATCAGAACTAAATTCACCAGACGTGGTCGGTCTTCGTTATTTCATTTTTTTTGGTTTTTGTAGAACATGGTGAAACAGAAGGCCATGCGAGTGCTGAAACAGAAGAAGATGTGAGTACACACAGAAAGTACACTTTCACACTCAGACACTTTAAAATGAGAACATAGCCCTTAAATAAATTCCTGAGACCAGAAGGATATCAGTATAGAACGCAACTCGTAAGTACTCACTGATACCAAATCACACTCCTACTTTTGATACTTACCATTTCTAGTACACCAATGACAGACAATTTTAAAGAAAGACCATTCGTTTAATTCTGACAATTCACAACTCACTGAGAACCAAAACGGCAGCACCGACCGAGCCGCATGGAGAGTTTCCAGTCCAACTTTTACCGCGGTACTTATTATTTGCTGTCACACAGGTACGAGGGTCAGCGAGAGCAGCTGGCTCAGCAGTCTTTCAACATGGAGCAGGCCAACTACACCCTGCAGACGCTGAAGGACACCAAGTCGACTGTAACATATGCTGCCTTCTGTGCATTTGTGCTGTGCAATCTTTGCTCTTCCTTCCTCGCAAACGAGGACAT
Source organism: Hippocampus zosterae (assembly GCF_025434085.1). Taxonomy (NCBI): domain Eukaryota; kingdom Metazoa; phylum Chordata; class Actinopteri; order Syngnathiformes; family Syngnathidae; genus Hippocampus; species Hippocampus zosterae. Next base: position 3,698,042 of record NC_067465.1, on the reverse strand, counting down.
CGCCCTTGTTGTTCTTTGGCTAGGTGGACGCCATGAAGATTAGCGCCAAGGAAATGAAAAGGGCCTACAAGGAAGTCAAAGTGGATCAGATTGATGTATGTCAAAGTGTTTTTTTTTCTTCTTTCTTCTTTCTACCCACATATTTACCAATATTCATATCTTATGTCTGCCTACATCATCTTTCAGGACCTGCAGGACCAACTGGAGGACCTGATGGAGGATGCCAACGAGGTTCAGGAGGCCATGAGTCGTAGCTACGGCACTCCCGATATTGACGAGGATGACTTGGAAGCAGGTATGCTCAAGCAGCAGCTCAGCAACTTGTGCAGTGTGACAACCCATTTTACGTTCGAACGTTGAAGGTTTTGAATGTAAATTTATGACTCGACGTGTTTTGTCAAAATGGATATTTTTTTTATTTTATGTGAAGAAAAAACAACATCTATACTTGTGTTATTTCCGTGGAAGATGATGCGAGGAAAATCACTGTAGACGCGGGAGATTTGGTGTGAAAGTCGTGAAGGACATTCTGTTGCTTTTGCGGGCTGTCAGAGCTGGACGCACTCGGTGATGAGCTCCTGCTAGACGAAGACACTTCTTACCTGGACGATGCGTCGGCCGCTCCCTCTATCCCTGAGGGCATGCCTGGAGAAAGCAAGACAGACAAGGTCGGGACACCAAATGTCTGCTATTCATTTTTAGATTATTTCAGTTTTTTTTTGTCAAATGATACTCATATCTTTCTTCCATTTGCAGGACGGCGTTTTGGTGGACGAGTTTGGCCTCCCGCAGATTCCCGCCACTTAACGTGTCAGCTGCACTTTGACTGAAACCACTTATAACAATATTTATTACTTATTTTTTAATGTACTGTAGATGAACAGGAGTACATGTGATTGGTGACTACGACTATAACATACGGTACTTGTTTTTAATTCCATTCATCATTTCATCGGAAGCTCAGAAGTTATTGAAGGTGTTGATTTTTCAGTACTGTATTGTTTGTGTGATTTGTGAGGGGCATTGAGAGTGTCTGCAGATTGAATGTTTGAATTAAATGTTGATTTGTTGGTTATTAGAGCTCATCTGTGTCACTTCTTTCAGTTAGAGGAGAAATTACCAAAATCAGCTCATCAGCCAGCTCTGAAGCAGCATTAGAACGATCCTGATGATTTGAATCAGGTGTGTTGCTCCTGGGAGAGCTGGAAAACAGGCAGGACGGCGGCCCCTGAGGACCGACTTTGGACATCCCTGATTTATTGCCTTCTATCCGTGGTTTGTTAAAATACACGTATCCATTTCTATATATCTCAATATGATTCTGCAACTGGTTCGTACGAAGTTGAATGATAAAATAGAAATACAGTGACATATAGTCCATATTGTAAGTGTATTTTATTAAGTAATCGGTATATTTATTATAAAAACAGTGTTAGTAAGTACTGTTTATAAATGTGCAGTTTTTCTTTTATTAAATTGGTTAGTAAAGTTATTCTGTGTGTGTGTGTGTGTGTGTGTTTGTGTTAGGTTTTGTTTAATTCTATTTATGAATAATACAAGTTTACAAAATAGTTCGTCGAAGTACTGTATAACATTTTAAATGTATCTAAAATCAGTTTTAATCAAAGTAAAGTTTACACGTGGCGGCCCGGTAGTCCAGTGGTTAGCACGTCGGCTTCACAGTGCAGAGGTACCGGGTTCGATTCCAGCTCCGGCCTCCCTGTGTGGAGTTTGCATGTTCTCCCCGGGCCTGGGTGGGTTTTCTCCGGGTGCTCCGGTTTCCTCCCACATTCCAAAAATATGCATGGCAGGCTGATTGAACACTCTAAATTGTCCCTAGGTGTGAGTGTGAGCGTGGATGGTTATTCGTCTATGTGTGCCCTGCGATTGGCTGGCAACCGATTCAGGGTGTCCCCCGCCTACTACCCGGAGACGGCTGGGATGGGCTCCAGAACCCCCCGCGACCCTAGTGAGGATCAAGCGGTACGGAAGATGAATGAATGAATAAAGTTTACACGTACATTCCCCATTGAACAAAAAGTGAACCGACCGAAGCCTTCGGGGAACTAACAATGGAACTGTTTACCAAAACCGACTCTGGTGGGACTCGAACCCACAACCTTTGAATCACTACCACCGTGAATTTGCTAGAAGTCCAATGCGCTATCCATTGCGCCACAGAGCCACTATCACGTAATGAAATTAATTTCAATCAGCTTAAAAATAAAAGAACGTTTGCATGGGTCAACTAGCTCTGGGATTGTGTTTTTGAATGCAATTGAATTATTTAATTCAATTTTATTTTTTTATTGTAATATGGGATTGTTCATAGGAACACCATTTCGGAAATACATTTTCAAGTATTGTTCAAATAAAATCACTCTGTCGTTAGTTCAGTCAAATGAACTGCTTCTGGTTTTACCCGGAAACAGTTAACTTGCCATTCGCTTTTAGCATAGTTATTCATGCCACGATTAATGTAAACGGCAATATTTAAACATGTCGGCGCAAGCTATCAGCGTGTTCGTCGCTTACGGTAATATTATAACCTTGTAATTATCAGAATATATTCGAATAACATTTGCTATGTTTTATGTCGTAAGTGAATTACAGTCGGCGGAAATAAATGGCTTGCTAGCGTGCTTGCTATCGGGGTTAAACAGAAGAGCATAACAAGCCATGTAGCGAAGCGTGAATGTTATTCTGCTTTACTCGATGTTTTAGAGCAGTGACCACCATATTCAAGTGGGCTGCTTTGCTGTGTTAATTGCAGTGTATGCTTACTCAGGGGCGTACATTTCAACAGTGATTTGTTTCAAAAAGTATCACATGCTGCTTTGTGTTTGTCATTCATTGGATTCAGCTTAGGCAAAGTGTGTGGCTCACTGGCACCACGGTCGACTCGTGATTGTCACGTCTGCCTCACAGTTCTGAAGTTGTGGCTAGTGTTTTTTACCCAAATATATTGTTTTTTTAAGGCTATAAGTGTTAATATGGACAAACGCTATACAAATTGATGTAAGGATCGACGTTTGTTATTCCTGATAATTCCCAATTCCAGGTTCTACGAAGCACAATATCAAGGTGACCACTCAGGAGGAGGGCAAGAGTCCCACTGTCAAAGACCTGTCAGATTGTCTCACACAGCTCACCGGAGTCCCTCAAGCCTCTCAGAAGCTAATCTTCAAGGGTAAGAGTCGTTTTTGGACGGCTGTCGGTGCGATTGTTTCCCTCATTGCAATTCTGCTGACATTACAGGGAAGTCGCTGAAAGACATGGAACAGACACTGTCCAGCTACGGGATAAGTGACGGATGCAAGCTCATGATGATTGGAAAGAGGGTGAGGCTTTAAAACTTTGAATATGTGTGTGTGTGTGTGTCTGTGTATTACCGTGTATGAAGGCGGACTCTGCCAACAGAACAGTCCAGAGGAGGAAGCTGAGCTAAAGAAGCTGAAAGACATCGAAAAATCAGTGGAGCAGATGGCAAAAAAGTTGGAGAAGGTTGACGGGGAGTTGACTGGACTGAAGAATGTACGTTAGTTTATCTTTTCCTCCATACCTCTTGCTCTGTTCATGTCAAAGTCAGCATAAAAACACCAAGGAGTATGAATATTCTGCTCAAAATAAAGACAAAACCCTGAAATACGACTGAGGGGAAAAAATGTGTTTTTGCGATGGATTCATAACTAACTTTCATTTCTCTAATGTACTTTTTTTTCGCATAAAATGTAGTGTAGTGTGCGTGTCGTCAGTCACGTGATTTTCAGTTGATCCGATCTCGCGTCTAAAAGATTGTATAAAATACTTTGTGACATTTTTTAACAGGGCTTCCTGGCCAAAGATCTTCAGGCTGACGCTCTGGGCAAACTTGACCATCGAGTGAAAGTCGCAGCCGAACAGTTTATGAAGATCCTGGAGCAGATCGATGCTCTGGTAATCACCTTAATTTAATCCATGGAAAACAAAACAAAACAAAACAGTAGTACAGTGTTGCCTTGGTATGAGAGTTTATTTCGGGCCACAGTCATAACTAAAAACACTTGTATCTCAAATTTTCTTTCCGTAGTGAAATGAAGATAAATACCATTAATCTGTTACAGCTCCCCATGAAGTACAACCCAATTTTTGTGGTTTTTTTTTTTTTAAATCAGACAGTTTGTTCATCATGCTCACTGTGCTGCTCATATTCTGGTGCGTACATATTGGCCACAAGGGGGCAGTGTAATACATAAACTGCAAAACAGTACTATTCAAGATGAAGAATATAAAATAACTTGTTTGATGCTCGGTTTTCAGATTGTGTAATAAAGTGATTAAAATGTGTGCCTTTGCCCTCAGAAAGTCCCGGACAACTTCAATGACTGCCGGCACAAGAAAAAGGGCCTTGTGAAGATGGTGCAGGTAAGTGCTTGACTCACATTTCCTCTGCCATTCAATGAAACTCTGGCAAATAAACCCCCCCCAAAAAACGGTGTTGCTCACAAGATGTCCTCGCATCAGGACTTCTTGGCCCAGTGTGACAAGATGGAGGCTTGCATATCAGACCACCTGACAAAGATCCAGTCTAAAAATCTGGCCCTGGCAGATTGAAGACGCATACCGTTGTTATTGCTCTGTGAGCAACTACTGTGCTGTGTACAGAAAGCACCTGCGTTATCTCTATTTATTACTATTGTGGTGTTTTTTGATTAAAACACATTTAAAAGCTCTGAATTGATGGTTAACGCTTGTATGAGTTGGAATCTTGCCTAAAAGAATCTCACAGAAAGACAACAAAAGAAAGGAGTTCAGTCATTTTAGTTTTATTTTGCATTTTATTTTGAAGACTTAAAATGCAATCACAATTCTGCTATTTCTATTCGATCCATTTCCCTGTTTTCCTTTTTTTTTTTTTTTAATGGAACATATTTTGAATATTTCCTATCTGGACAATTCATGGAATCACTCATAGTTTTACTTCATTTCAGTTCAAATTGTCCCTATTTTACTCTTGTATTGAGTTATGTCACTTAAAACAGCATTTTTTTTTTTTTTTTGCAGCATTCAACTTTTTTTTTAAACTGAAATGACTTAAAAACATTTCACTGCAGATTTGTTTGAAAGGGGCAACAGTTTGCTGAAACAAAATGAGTCCGTCCTTTTACTTTTAGATTAGTCATTAACTTGTTGAAGTGAGTATATCGTTTTTTAACAAGATAAAATTCAAATGTTGAAGCAGTTTGGGGAAAAAATGCAAATGCAACTGAAAACTGACGTTTTATGAGGGTGACTGTCTAAACCTGAACCAAACAATGAATTTTTTGTCTTAGTCAAGATGGAATGCTGGCAGTTTAAGACAAAAAAAAGTAATAAATAACCAGTGGTTTGTTTCGATGTGGCAATGTTCCGCTTCTGTTGGCTATATGCCAACTGTATCAAGAGGTGATCGTGAAGTAATGATCATCAGTCACAGTAACGCATGCACCGTCTTTAACAGATACATGACATAAGTTCAAGTTTTTAATACTTGAACACATGTTCTTAGTGATGTGCAAATGAGCAGGAAGCAGCTACATGAAAGCCTTACGGCGGGCTACACAAAACACACGACGATAATTTGCAACTCCTGCGGCGGTGGGGCGGGTCCGGGGGCTAATTGTCCTTGTCCTTGGCGCCGTGCTTGAGGATACGCGTGAACGCCATGTAGTTGAAGTTGCCCTTCTTGTCGATGGGCGCCTCCCGGAAGAGCTCATCCACTTCCTCGTCCGTGAACCTGTCGCCCATGGTGGTCAACAGCTCACGGAGCTGTTCGTCCTGGATCATTCCTGCCGTCGCCACAAGACACACACTTGTTACACTCGGTCATGTATTGTAACGGCAGTACAATAGTCCATAAACTGTACTTCCTTCTTAAAATTCTGGCAACATTTCACATTTTATTGTACACTGACAAAAAGATATTTTCTGAACATCAGATTTGTACCTGAACAAATGAAGTGGGTAATTTTAATGTACATTGGGACTATAATAAAGGCTGTCTCATCTAATTCTCCTTGTCGGGATTTCTGGTGGGCGGCCCGAACATATAAACTGAGAAACAAAGATCCAAGAAGTAGAAACTAAAAAAAAATAACAGATCTGTCCAGTACCAATTTTTTGGGGGGGCAGCACGGTCAGAGCATTCGACACGTGGCTTCAAAAGGCACTCACCGGTGCCTTCCTCGTCAAAGCAGGCAAAGGCATTTCGGATGACGTCCTCGGGGTCGGTGCCGTTCAGTTTCTCCCCGAACATGGTGAGGAACATGGTGAAGTTGATCGGACCCGGGGCTTCGTTCATCATGGCCTCCAGGTAGTCATCAGTGGGGGTTTTACCTGAAGAAAAACAACAACTGGTAACTGGTCAGAGAGTCCTGTTGTTTTTGTGTCGCCGGTCTACCTAGTGAGGCCAACATGTCGTGCAGGTCCTCCTTGTCGATGAAGCCGTCCCTGTTTTGGTCAATCATGTTGAAGGCCTCCTTGAACTCCTGGATCTGGGACTGGTCGAACATTGCAAACACATTGGAGGTGGCGCGCTGAGGGCGCTTCTTAGTGTTCTTGCCCTTGGCCCTTTTGCTCGACATGTTGGCGACTCTAAAGTCCCCTCCGCCTCCTCCTGGAACGCAAAATATCACCGATCTGTCACGGAGGGGAAGCTCGATTTCGGCCTACATCATAAGATGTGTCCGTTTATTTATACGTGAGTTCTACTCTCCGTTCCTTTTCCAAAAAACCGAAAGGATGCCTTCACCATAATAAGATCATTGGCTCATTCGCTGCCAATCAATAAGGATTCAGCCTCAGCGAGATCATCCAATCATAATGAAGAAAAACTGAGCTTCTGCACGCCCACTGGAGAGAGACTCCCTGATACGTTGAGCGTCCAATGGGCGGGACAAAAGCAGCATTTAACCAATGACTTGTCTCGTTTGAATACATTGGGCAACCAAAAGCAGGGAACTCTCGAGACGCGGTCGACGCTCAGCGTCCACACAGATTGAGATTCCGCCGTCAGAGGTTTATGTCAGTCTGGTTCCAGAGCTCCGAGTTCTTATCTATGACATCTGGCACACGGTGGACATTTCAACGGTGTATCTCGTCAACGGTCAAGACTGAAAACAATCATCTGATTGTCGTAAAAGTGGGACAGCATGAAATGTAAGGTGCAAAAAGAAGAACCAAAAATGTCTTGCTAGTCACCCCTGAGAAACCTGCAAACTTCCCCTCATTCTGTATCGGTTTCATGAGATTGCACAAAGGACGAGCATTATAGAAGAGTGCGACATAGTATCTGCAGGGACACCGCAACACAACTACACCAGATAATGAATACATATTTATTACAATACATCATCAAAAACAACTACACTTGCTACTTTATTCTGTACATGTAGACAAAACTAAAAGGCAGCATAATACCGCAACAGAGACTACGATGCTCATATTTTCTCAGATTAACTAAGACATTAAAAGCCAATTAGCTGTTCCCCGGCCCCACCCCGAGGTGTACTTCATAAATTAGCAGGTTAAATTTATGGGTCAATTTGTTTTTCCATCGGCAGCAATAAACGCCAGAGTTAAATATCAAACAAACATGGTACTATAAATGTAATTCGAGTCATTGTTGGAAAGAAGAAAAAAAAAATCACAAAATATTGTATAAATAAAACAGAATTGAGCAATTGGTTTACACGATAAACAATGTAAAAGGAATGATTCACTTGATACAAAATTTCCAGTATTCATACTTGGACTGTTCAAAACAGGGATTGATTAATGTCAACTCTCCGCCTCCTTCTTCTGTCAAACAAGTTGGACTGGTTATGCAGTCGATGCGAAGGTTGACTGTACTGTAATACGTATAACACAAGAAAAGGCAAACTGTGTGAGCAAAAGCTATGATTTGTCGGCTACTCTGTCAAATTCGCTGCAATTCAATTTGGATGTGTGGGTGTTTGAATCGAAGGTACCGATTTCCAAGAAAAATACGCTGTCCTTAACATGTGATATGAAGCACTGGAGAAAAGGAAATTTGGCACACCAACAACAATAACTCCCAGGGATACAAAACAGCATCTAAAGCTTTTGTAGCCTCTCTCCAGATTAAAAATAATAATAAATCACACAAATACAGTTCATTTTTGATATGTGTAACATACACGGGGTAAGAGAAACTCGACTATAAGGACATGGGTGACACCGGGAAGACGCAGCATCCTTGGGATATAAAACTAAAAACATCTGCCTCAAGTGTTTTTTTTTCTTCTTTTTCTCTCCGCAGGGCACACCTCATCGGCCGGCGTCTTCCTCTAGTAATCCGTCCCATCCTCCCTGTACGCCTGCTCCTCCTCTTGGTAACCCTGATAACCCTCATCTTGGTAGTCTGGGATGTAGGCTCCGCTGGCGCCATTAGTTTCCTCTGCGACCTCGCCGCCCTTGGTACAGTACTTGGCGTCGTAGATCTGCCGGCCCAGGCCAAAGTTCTGGCCGCTCTGATTGGCTCCCTGGCTGTAGCCCATCTGGAGGGACATGGTACTGTTGTCACACTTGTCCGTGCCCAGTTTCTGGTCATAGATGGCGCGCCTCGTCCCTGGCGCGGTCATCCCGGCCTAAAAGAAAAATGCAGTGGTAAGTCCCCTCAAGCACACCAGTACTTTTTTTTTCCCTTCAAGTGTGAAATTCTGCCACACTTGTGGACATTCTCGGTCATTTACGATGGTGGTGGGATGATTCCCCTCCCATACCTGGCTTGCCCCCTTGTTGGTCCCCATTTGCAGACTGATGGTGGTGTTGTCCCTCGGGGGCAGCATTGGACATTTGGGGTCATACAAATGCCTCCTGGTGCCGTACGCGTTCATACCCGCCTGGCTGGCACACTTGTTGGTCCCCATCTACAAAGAGCAAACGGCAAAATCCTCAATTCAAAAAACTTTTTTTTTTTTTTAAATCCTCATTCGCCACAAAGGAATGCATCCGTGTTTATTTCTTGATCTAGGCCACTGGCGTCGAAGTGTGAAATGCCTCCGCTCAGCGACACGTCAACATGACCCGACGGCATCGGGGAAACAGACGAACGCATTCGGCGAAAGGTTGTCCCGGCGACTTGAAAGGACAAAGCGCACTGACTGGTGAGCGGCACGAGGCCCTTTATTCATTTTTTATTTATTTAATAAAAATTTAAAAAAACAACCGGGGCAGCCCGGTAGTCCAGTGGTTAGCACGTTGGCTTCACAGTGCAGAGGTACCGGGTTCGATTCCAGCTCCGGCCTCCCTGTGTGGAGTTTGCATGTTCTCCCCGGGCCTGCGTGGGTTTTCTCCGGGTGCTCCGGTTTCCTCCCGCATTCCAAAAACATGCGTGGCAGGCTGATTGAACACTCTAAATTGTCCCTAAGTGTGAGTGTGAGTGCGAATGGTTGTTCGTCTCTGTGTGCCCTGCGATTGGCTGGCAACCGATTCAGGGTGTCCCCCGCCTACTGCCCCAAGACAGCTGGGATTGGCTCCAGCACCCCCCGCGACCCTAGTGAGGATCAAGCGGCTCGGAAAATGAATGAATGAAAAAAAAAAAAAACCTAACAAACACCAACAACATATTGATACATTCTTGCACTAAATTTTGCAAACGTATTTTTACATTTCGGCATGAAATGAGTTAGTATAGGCGACCAGTCAGGGTCTTCCAAGACAAAATGAAGCGTACCTGGAGGCCGATAACACACTGCCCAGCCTTCAGCTTCTCCTCGTCGAACGTCCGCTTCTGCTTGTCTGCATATTTCACGCCAATGTCCACCCGTGACTGGGCGCCGTTGGTCTTGGCCTACACAAAGACGACAAGGTCGCAGGGCATCACTCGGCGGGTTATGACGTCAGCCGCGTTGGGAATCACTCGGCATTCTCGCCGCTGGCAAAGCGGCGACACTTACCATGCTGGCCAACGCCAGCAGCGTGGTCTGCAACTGCGTCTTGTTGCCATTCTCGAAAAGGTCGTTGGCCTCAAAGGTGTCGTGGGGCTTCATGCCGTAGGCTTTGATCGCCGCGATGAAGTTGGTCAAGTTCTCCAGCTGGAGAGTCAAAAGGAAAGGATGAAGGTGAGCGCCGACTGTGCAATCTGCTTCTCTCGGCAACATGGGCCGGCCGTCGGAGCCCATTTTTGGGGAGTCCTCAAAAGCAGTCCTAAATTTAATCTCAGCACCACCGCAAGATGCAGTGAGGTCATTAATGCAATTAACTCATTGAGTACCAGCCCAAGCACGTCGGCTTCACAGTGCAGAGGTACCGGGTTCGATTCCAGCTCCGGCCTCCCTGTGTGGAGTTTGCATGTTCTCCCCGGGCCTGCGTGGGTTTTCTCCGGGTGCTCCGGTTTCCTCCCACATTCCAAAAACATGCGTGGCAGGCTGATTGAACACTCTAAATAGTCCCTAGGAGTGAGTGTGAGCGCAAATGGTTGTTCGTTTCTGTGTGCTCTGCGATTGGCTGGCAACCGATTCAGGGTGTCCCCCGCCTACTGCCCCAAGACAGCTGGGATAGGCTCCAGCACCCCCCGCGACCCTAGTGAGGATCAAGCGGCTCGGAAGATGAATGAATGAATGAGTACCAGCCCAATTCTAGACCAGGTCTGAAAAAGACGTTTAAAAACGTCTTTGGGAGCGAATGAGTTAACATCTCCACACCCTCACGAATACGAAAATTCATCACGCGGCCACTCACCTGGTGCCAGTTGAGCGACGAGTGGTTGATTGTTTTCACAGACCCGGGTCGCAGTTTGTTAATCAGCCTGAGCGAGAACAGAAATGTATTTAGAAGCGTGGCAGAAGACCGCGGGCAAGGGAGGTTTAGTCATCTCGGCTTACTGGCACAGGATGACTCCACTTTTGAGGCCGTTCTGGAAGTCGGGGCCGATGGAGGCGCCGGTCAGATCCTCGATCCAGATCCTTAGCTCCTCCTCCTTCTGGAGGTCGTATTTCATTGCAATCTGTCCAAGAAAGACGGACGGGTTCAAGAGGCCATTGCAAATCCTTACCTAGTGACCTCCCCCCCTCCCCCTTCCCCTCTTGATTTCAAATAGTTCTTGTCACCGTGTTGATTCAAAGGCAAGGGCAAGCTCATGAAGATGCATTTGATACACAAAAGTTCCGGTTTATGTCTGTGAAATTCAAAATTATGACTGCGGATTGTGTTTCACGGTCACAATTTGCGACCCAATTGTGATTTAATCTGCAATTCTTTCCTTATAGTCCTCTTCCCATGTTTTTTTCAAACAAACAATCAATAAACGAATCCGTATCACAAATAAATATCGCAGATGTATTATCCATAAGCATTTGGCTTTGACAGGAGATTCATGGATGCAGTGAGGGAAGACATGCAGGTAGTTGGAGTCAGAGTAGAGGATGAAGAGAACAGAGAAAGCTGCAAATGAATGACTCGCCGTGGCGACCCGTGAAAAGGAGACGAGCCGAAAGGAGAAGAAGTAGTTTGGGGTTGACGGGCTATTCGTATGATCAAATAAATCAAACGAGGAGTTTACGATAAGACTTTGAGACAAAGACAGCCTTTGCAATTTGAAAACTGCATTCTGCTACATGGAGAAGTTGACTTGTGAGGCCCTAAAAAAAGGGCAAAAAAATGTGACCTTGACCGAACACACACACGAAAGGATATCCTGTTTACAAAACAGCTAAACCCCCCCCCCCCCCCCCCCGCCCCCCCAAAGTCAAATCGAAACTTGTCGCGAGGACACAAGAGAACCATTCATGGGAAGCATTGGCGACGCTGAGCCGGTCATCCTATTCGTCTGCCCATCCCCACCTCTGACGCGAAGGACAATAACGCAATCTGTCGATCTCTCTCGGAGACCCAAAGGAAACGAGAGAGTGGGGCCCTGACAAGAAAACCCAACATTGGCTACGGTATCGTCAAGGGGCCCCCTCCAGATCCCGATGCCATTTCCAGAGCCAATGCGGAATGTGAGGAATGCGACCAACGCAGGGCTCCTAAGAGCAATCGGATGCTCTTGGAAACTTGTCAAGAGTGGCTTGAACAAAAAGAAGGGCCGAGAGGGAGGAGGAGGAGGAGTCAAAGTGCTGACATTTTACAAGCGCCACTGCTAGCTCACCTCACCGATGGCAGGAAATACCAAAGTCAGCAGCGACAGGCCTCCTCCCTTCAAGGTTGCGAGCACACTTTATAAAGGTCTTCCCACTTTGTGCATATTTGGGGAGGACAAAACATGCATTTTTTCTCCGACATTCTGTCAACAATGCACGCAACGGCGGCTGTCAGTGGATTTCCTCTTCTGGATGGATCAAGCATCAAACTAGAAGCACTTAATTGGCAGTTTAAGGAGCAGAGTTAAAATGATTGAAATTGCCATTAATCCATTACACCCGCCTCCTCCCAAAAAAAATTTGAATTTGTGTGATTTTAATGTATAAAAACAGAGAGAGAGAGAGAGAGAGAGAGAGGCTTTAGAAATGTTCTCCTGCAGCATTCATGTGTTGGGTGTGCCTTTGAACAGGGTCAATCATACGTTGGGGCACTGCTAAATCAAGGTACAACTGTATTTACTGACAGTGATGCTCGCAAATGTGAAAAAGGAGAACCAGAGTCCACAATGCCCTTTTTGGGGGGGGGGCGTCGGGGGTAATTTATTGAACGGGGGTTGGGGGTTTATCAACACAAAGAGTTCTCGAAAGCAGTAGCTGCTGTCAGCCACAGCTCAGGTTCCGACGCTCACACAGTCCAGGCCTGGCCTCATAAAGGCGCGTATCCAACATAGACACAAGATTATGCTTGCGATGTTTTTTTTGTGCATTTATGTGTTCAATAATCACTGTACGTTACAAACACGCATGACTTTAGGCACCTTTTTTTCTCCCTCTGACTGTATATTAGGCTTCGATCTCTCGATCTCAAATGGCAAGTGCATATTATTGGTACTATTCAAGAAGAACGTCTCACGGGGTGGCTATCTCCGGGATCGACTTTGGTATTTTAAGTGGATCCGGATGCTCGGGGTGGGGGTCGGGGGCGGGTTTAGCACACTTTCTCCACATGAACGCACTATTTTTCTCCAGACGTTTCCAACAGGCGAGGTCATTTGGGAGACACATTCCACACTAGGTCCTCATTGAAATGCAATCGCCGAGCAAACAAATTAATAATCACGATAAAGTAGTCGTAAAATGATCAATAAAATGCTCCTCAAGAAAAGTAAAGAGCTGGACTTTTAAATGTTAAACGGTAGAACTTTCCATGAACTCTTAATGACAAGAAAACTATAATCGGTCTAATGGCCGAATCGCATGATGCGCTCATAATGTGAGTCGCAATGCGGACGTGCAAATTTGTGCATAGGCTCGAAAATATTCGAGAGTGATTTGAAATCTGCCACACGGACACTTCTTTGCGCGCGAGAGAGTGAGAGAGCGACAACGCCCAAAATCTGCTTTGTACAAACTCTTGTGCGACTTGTTTAGATTTTTTTAAGAGTACTGTTTTTATGGTTGCGGCATTTTCAAACTCACCGAAACATTATTGCAACATACATACATCGATTTTAGCAAGTAACTTGATGTTTTTTTTAATTGGTTTATTATTGTTTTTTTATAAATCTACCAATAGTTTGGGGTGCTGTGGCGACTTTAGCTTGCCATCCACCTCAGCTAAAGTGGCGCATCAAAATGGAGGCTGCGCAGCCGTGGGTCCCCAGAAGAGCGCAAAAAGATGCAAAAAAAAAAAACTTTCAGGAGACTTGCATCGATTTCGTTTTGACAGCCAAACAACAACTTCACGTACCTTGTTTCTGACTTCCGCGGTTAAGCCGTAAGAAGGACCTCTGTTGAAGCTCATTGTGAGATTTTGTGAGTCAATCGGTTGAAAATGACCCGTTGGCGAGTTGAAAAGTAAGGAAAATAACTTGGCCGCGTCCGGAGGCTGGACGAAATGCTTCCTTTTCTCTTTGACGGCCGCCAATTGGAAAGCTCTCAGGGCTTCGTCCAAAGAGTAAGACTTGGAGAGACAAGAGAGTTCCCGCCATGCTTTTACACTTTGTGGCTTTTCTAAAGGACTCTGAAGGCACCACCGTTCTACAAAACCGGACCGTTGATTTGATGATTTTTGTTTACAAGAAAAATAGTTAATAATCGATGTTATGTCATGTATTTGGCTGTTTGGCTCCAAGATACTGAAACACGCACAAAAAAACATTTAAAATTGCTGTTGGTAGTTTTTTAAACTAATAAACGGATTTTCTTGCAAAATTTATTTTTATTTTTTGTTTTACTCTGATTTAATTCAAATCAATGCTAATGTGTGCATGGTAGTCGCTGCTGCGCAAACTGGTCAAGAGCAAATTTAGCTCTATCTATCTGTCTTTATCTTTATAAAGAGAGAGAGATGGTAATGCAAGTAACATCCAAATATATTTGAGGTGGAGGTCATGTTTTTGTTTATTTTGCATCACCATTCTGATGTTCTACACTGCAGTGTCTGAGACGTTGAATGTGTTTGTAGGTTTAGAGGCGGTCCTGGCTGTTAACATCATCAGTTGAGGCCATCAGTAAGCCATCGAGATATGTCGTTTGGTTTTTGACTGTATTTTGTTACCGTTTGTAATTTGAGACAGTTATACTTTGTGTGAGACATTTTGGACTTCCGCTTCTTTGATTAAATGTGAAATGATCGCATATTTTGGACATTCTCCGTCTTGTACACTCTTTCCTCCTTGCTTGTACTTGCTGTGGAGTAACTGTCCGGGGGAGAAAAATAAACAAAGAAGCAAAGTACTACGATGAAGTAGGAAAATCCGCAATCCGATGAAGCCTGATGACAGCGAAAGAGGACTATTTCTTCATAATGACAACGGTCAAAGCCTGCTGCTCCGTGGACTTGCCACCGAACAATAGGCCGATGAAGTAGACACGTGCAGAAGGTGTACGCATCTTGCCTTAGCGCGCACTCTTCGTCAATCGATCCCAAACTCCTCCCCCTTCTTTCGTTCGTTCGGTGCCGATTGATATGAAAAAGTCCATATATGGAAGGAAACTTCCCGAATTCCTGAAGGGTCGGACTCGGTTGCCCTGGGCAGCCTCACTGCTTAGCTTCCCAGAAAGTTGGACTTCAGTAGACCCACTTTGTCGCATGTTCTTGACTCACTGTTGTTATAAAGGCACATCAAGCTACCGAGCTGACGTAATGTCGGCGCCACATCCGAAATTCCCAAAGTACAGGTGGCGACATGAATATTTCTTCACAAGACACGAGCACAGGTGGCAAAACACTTCCACTCTACTTTTGTACAAGTATAAACTAAGATAAAGATAAGATATCCTTCATTCGTCCCACACTGGGGAAATTTACAAACTAGACGCACATACTTGCGTGAAGAAAGAAAAAAGACGAGTAAGAGTAGAAGGACTGTTTTGATAACTTCACACACAGAATTTGGAAAAAAGACGTGATGGAGGCGGTAGTTATGTATGCCTTACAAAAACGTATCCGGGGGCAGCGGCGTCGCCAGACATTTTTCAGTACGATGGTTAAAAGGCACAACGATACAAAAATCCCTTGGGTTTGTTCCTGCTTGTGTTCTGAGTGTTGGGCGAGATTAATGCTATATAAGTGTAAATTGTATCCATAATTTTGCAGTTACATAGAGTTCATTGATTTATTGTATTCGATTCATCCTAAACGATTTAATAGGTGGTTCCAGGAATATAGCATCACAAAGAGTGACAGGCAGCACAATCAAATGCTCATTCACTAGATTCCAGAAGGTGCCTCATTATGGACAGTGTTGAGCACGAATGCCACCTCTGGAGGAGTCCGATCGGTGCTTCGACTTGAACTCGGTTGTCTTGCCACGGGACGTCTCTTGTTCGGGACGTCCGCTTAACGTGTACTTGAGCCACATGGGGGTGTGGGGCAAGAGGGGCCGGATAGCGCGGCGCACAAAGGAGGCAGGCCCGGGGAACGAGGGGGCACGCGTGGTGCGGATGCTTCCTCGGCGTCGGCGGCGCGGACGTCAGAGCGTGCGTGAGAACGAGCGAGCGAGAAAGCGAGCGCCCAGCATGCACCGCGAGGCCGTCGAGAGCTCCCGCAGCTGGTAGCGAGTCTCGCCAGTCACCACCACGCCGAGAAAGGCAAGGCAGGCAGCAATCCTCCCGTGCTCCACACAGCACAGCGCAGCACATACATGATCCCAACCGGCGAGGGGGAGACTGACTTGTCTACCTTCCAGGCGACAGAGAAAAAATGCTGCGCGGACGTCCGTTGAGTCACCGCGGCGGCGTTTGAGTCACGATTGTCTGTCGGTTGCCATTTTGGAGGATTCCTCCCTCCATCCTCCGGGCAATGACAACGGTCTCGGCAACCCCGCAGCAGATGAGGGACCGGCTGCTGCAGGCCATCGACAGTCAGAGCAATGTGAGTCGAGCTAAAACGGCTATCGCAGGAGGCTGCTAACGTTAGCATGTTTACATGCCAATCCGGCACACGCTCCCAACTCTCTCACGTCGGCAGTTCGTGGCCATTTGCTCGAAAAGCAGCGCGGCTCGCCGTCGTCGGTTGGCACCGGCAATGGCGAATGTGTCCGAAACGGAAGGGACGAATTGACAGCTCGGAAGCTAATTTAGCAACAGTGGCTGGCTCTGTACCCCTCGCCTGCTTAGACCCTCCGAGTCCGTTAGCATGCTAGCCCTAACGCCAAAGCTCGGAAGTAGCATTTTTAGCGTCACGGCGGAATAACACGAATAGACGCACCCTCGGTGCACCCAAACGTTTCGGAAACATCGTCCAAAACATTGACCTGGCAAAAGTTTGGCTGCCGACCGCAAGACGCTCGCGTTTCCCCGTTAAACAAGCGTCGGCTGCGGCTAGCGAACTCGTAGCTCGGGGACGCTAGCAAGACAAGAGCGACTGTTCCGACTCCACTTGGTAGCATTAAGCACGCTCGGCTAACGTTAACGCAGGTAAATCTTCGCACACGCCGGTTGGCTTTGGCTTTCTCAAAACATCGACGTCTCCTTTCGTTTTAACAAACGACGAACTGCCTCTTGCTATACACGCTAGTTCGCCTTCATGTTTGCCTCAGTCAAGTTTTTTTACCCCTTCTCTCGGTTGACACATTGCTGAGTACTTTTCAACGACCCTATTATTACTTTGAAGGTAATGTCCATTGGTCGTTGCTAACTTGTCCCGTTACACACCCTGCTATTACCGTAAAATTAGTTTCCCCCGAAATTCAGCCTGTCTGTCCACCTAGCGCCTATCTAAAATAAATGGCATTCGATTCTACACGTGTGCTAATTCACACCGTTTTTGAAAAGTAACGAATGCTCATTGTTTTGATTGCAGATATGCAACATGGTGGTTGTACTTGAGGTGATTACCTGTCTTGAGAAGTATCCTATCACCAAAGAAGCACTTGAGGTGAGAGAAATGCACACTTTTTCAATGCAAATGCTCGTTTTCGACTGCACAGTGCCGAATCGTAATGGCATGCGATGAACACTTTTCCACAAGTAGGACCACGCACTTCGGGGTTCGAATGCCGTTCCAAGTCGGTCCGGTTCCATCAATAGTCACTTACAACTACTGGTAGTTGCTCACCGGTCCTGCTGATACCCTGCTAGAAATGTCACAAACGGACATACTAATGTTCTCTTGCGTCCTTTCGCCGCCTGTTGCTTCTGAACAAAATGTGTCTACTTACCCGAGGCCAACAGCCAGGTGTTTAGAAGTAATGCAGTCACCCCTGCCGGCTATTTGTGGGTGCTTCGGACACTGAAATCCAGTGAGTGCTTGAAACACCCCCCCCCCCCAATTGTGGATCAAAGCCTCGATTAACCAAATTCCCTGCCAGATATTTTCAAAGCAGAAATCCCAATCAGCCTTTTTAGTGAGAGTTTTTTTTTTCACTTTTGAAGGACCAAAAGAGAAGAGACTCTACTAGGAAGAATGTTTTTTTCTACCCTTTTCTGTTTCTTAGTCATCAGGAGAAGAACAAAGGTTGGCTTAAAGTCACCCCTTTTTGACCAACAGAGAAAGGGAACGTTTTGTACATAAACATGTCCAGCGGAACAGTGGGTAAATCAGAATCGATGGGGTAAAAAAAAAAAAACAAAGAATCCAAATCTATCATCTCTATCCACCGCTATGATCGGCCACAGAGTTTATTGAATCTTTCGAATGACCAGTTTCTTTCACTTTTTCTTTGGCGTGTATTAAAGGTGAAATATTCCAATCAAATGGCCCCAATTTGACCCTTTTTTTTTGCCGGGTCCTTATTTGGAAAAGTGAAAAAACAAGAAAGAAGACGGTTACTGGCTGCTATGACACACTTAGCTCCCGCTACAGTTTTCAGCCACACGTTCCAGCCTGGCTCGGACGGCGATCTTGTTTGTTTGCGACACTTCAAACTGCAAAAGCGGGGGAAGGAGACGACAGTGTCCGCACACTTGCGAGTAGATAAGCGAGAGACGAGTGAAGGCCCACTCAAAACTGAGACTCTCACGGTAAATATCCCATTAACCGTGATCCCAAAAATGTAGATATTTGGAATCATGGTAGAATGTCAGCCCTTTAAAGTCACCGCATTACGAATGACTTGTTTTCCTATCACGTATTAATTGAACGGTGTTTGTTTTTTCTTCTTTCTACCCACATTCTTGCTGCTGGAGGCTGTAAATTTCCCCAGTGTGGGACAAATAAAGGATATCTTAATCGCGTAATATGGCTGCGCAAGCACACGTGGCCGAGACTCTCCGTAACAACCCAGGCTAAACCAGCGCTTGCTTACTTTGGCGCCGATTCATATCGAGACCAGGCTTTGGTGCCACCTCGCGGCATCGTAGGTGGGCAGGGAAAGAAAAAAAAATGGAGAAGAGTCAACGGCTAATATGCATGAGATGTCTGTTCTTACAGTGCTCGTTAGCTTGCCTTGTTCCGACTGACGCAACGCGATTCTTAAGCGCAAAATCAGCCGCCCCGAACCGAAGTGAGGAAAGTAGTGCAAATGTGGTCATTACGAGTTCAGATGCCTCCCTAACGCCCATTTGCAATAGGAAACCAGACTCGGAAAGCTGATCAACGATGTACGGAAGAAGACCAAGGACGAAGACCTCGCCAAGCGGGCCAAGAAGCTGTTGCGAAACTGGCAAAAGCTGATCGAACCCGGGCCCGCCGTCGCCTGCGCTCCCGGCTCCACCAATGGCAGCTCTCACCCCTGCAGGACGGAAGCCTCGCCGCCCGACATCTCTGCGCCGGCGAAGGGAGCCCCCGAGTTGAAAGTCCGAAACGACGTTCACAACACGTACTCGCCCAAGGCCGAAAAATCGGGCGGCCGCAAGCGCCGGGCGGAGCCCAGAGACGGCGGCGTGCACCTGCCGGAGAAAATGTCCAAGTTGCCTCCCTACGACAACTGCGCGTCCCCGCCGCCCAGCAACGGGATCGCGGGCAGCCCGGACCCCCCGCCGGACCAGGAGGTCGTCCCGTCTCCCGACCGATCTCGGCTAGAGCACCTCGACAATGAGAAAATGGGTCGGATTCCCGTCAATGCCGTCAAGCCTCGGCCCAGCTCGCCCGCTTTGGCCAAACTCCCGAGCACTTCGTCTTTAATCAAGGTCGCCGTCATGCAGCAGCAGGCCAGGGCGGACGACGGCGGGGTGGGCGGCGGGCCCTATCCCGCCAGAAGCCCCCGGGGCCTTTCCACCAGTCCGAGGAGCGCAAAGCAGGACGCCGCCGGCAAGCGCTCCGCGGCACACGCACAAACGCCCGCGTCGCTCCCCAGCCCTTCGTCCGGCGATTCGCCCTCGCCTCTGACCCGGCCCCCGTCCCCCTCGGCTCAAGGCGCTCACTCTTCCCAGAGGTCCTCGGCGCACTGGGCGAGCTCACCGGAGGTGCCCCCCCGTTGCCCGCCGCAAGACTCGGCCGCCAAACTGGAATCCCCCTCGCTCTCGCCCGCGCCCCCTCGCCCGCAACACAACTCGGAATTCCACTGGCCCGAAGCCGCAGCCGCCTGGGAGGACGCGGACGGCTCGCTGACTTCGGCCTCGGAGCATAAGAGGAGGAAATACCGCTCTCGAGACTACTCTGTCAACTTGGACGGCCAGAAAATCGAGGACCCCACTAAGCCGGTCCGGTTAAAAGAACGCAGGCTGACGTTCGACCCCGTCACGCGTCAGATCAAGCCCCTCATCCACAAAGAGCCTTCTCAGTCGGAGGAAGCCCCCGCTCCCGAGCCCAGGCGCAGAACTCAGGTCGCTGCGCCGCAGGCCGCGGCCATGGCGGCGGGGCCCGCCCCGGCCCCCGCCCCGGCCCAGGCCCCCAACCCTTTTCACCAGACAAACTGGAAGGAGCTGTCCCGAAACGAAATCATCCAGTCCTACTTGAACCTTCAGAGCAACATGCTCACCTCGTCCGGGGTGCAGGCCCCGAGCGCCCACTTTTTCATGGCCCAGTATCTGAAAAGGGAAGAGCGGCAAGTGAAGGAGTCGAGGCAAATGCACGTCTTGCGGGCCGATAGCCCGGCGGCGGAGTTGCCGGGCGTCGGCCGGGACGTGGAGGCCGAGGACCTGGACAGGATACACAACCGGCACTGGCCCGGGGTCAATGGCTGTTTGGACACCAACGACGCCTGGTATGACTGGACAGAGTGCATATCGTTGGACCCTCACGGGGACGAAAGCAAGCTGAATATCCTGCCGTACGTTTGCCTCGACTGAGGGCTCTTTTTCAGCGCCTCGTTTGTTTCTTTTTGTTTTGTCCCCCCCCCCGTGCCCATCTCCCAACGACGTAGACGAGATCATGTAGTATCTTGTTTGGCCAAGTCCAGACCTGCTCAGCTCCCTCATCTCTCCCGTGCCGCCTCCTCTATCTGTGATTGAGATTTTGGTACCAAAAAGAAAAAAAAAGATGAGAAATTAAATTAAAAAGAATGTTTGAGTTTGTGATACCAAGGGCTGCTTTTGTGTTTATTTTTCAAGCTGAAAGCCACAGTAAAAGGTGGAGGCCCCCCCGAAATTGCGGCTACGAGCGCAGAAGACGGACAAGAGGGCAAAATGAGGCCGAGTAGCAGGAAACGCCACCGAGATTTGAGGCTCACAGGGTTGTTACTGCTCCTGTTTTTTGTTTTTTTTTGTTTTTTTTTTTTCTTCCCCTTGACCTTTTTTGACTTCTGCCATCTAAGGTTCAATATGAGGGTGGGCTGGTGTTGAGCTGTCCCGTTCAGGCCTGTCGTATCGGCGTCGATCTACTACTATGTTCAAGAATATGAACCCCGTCTCTCGTCCCAAGTACTGGCGGTTACCACGAGCTTTATGTGAATTATAAAAGAGTAAATTATAGAGTTCTTGTCATGTACACATCTATTTATTTCGGCTTGTACATTTTACAGGACTTCCTTTGTGATGTTTCCAAACATCCTGCTTTTCTTCCATACCCCCCTGTGCCCCCCTTTTTGTTTTTGTTTGTTTGTTTTTCTGTCGCAGTGTTGTCACTCCCACCATGTTGCAAGAACTTTTCTTTTGTTTCCTTTTTTTTTCTTATTTGCGTCTAAATTGATCATCGCTTTCTTTGGGCGACACATTCCATACTTCTTCACATTACTGCGTTGTCTCCGACACCAGAAAATAAGTGTGTTTTGGAAATTTGCTTTCAAGTTTGTAAGTTCAAACTACTGCCGATTTTTTACTGAACCTACAAATGCCGAAATGACACAAAGTTAGTACTGTATGTTGCGGGTTACGGAATCGCTCCGAGTTTAGGTACGGTGGTGCCTTGAAATGCGTGTGACACGGTTTTCGACGAGTATGCCCCTTTTTAAAATAGATTTTTTTTTTTTGGCTTTCAGTGCAAAGTTGTTACAAGCGCTACATGGTGGCTGTGAACTTGACTCACTTCACAACCAGCTGCAGTTCGGCCGATAGAATTATTCATTTGTTTTTAGAAAAGTCTTCAACCAGTTTACTCTCATAATTGAAAAAAAAATACATGCGTTGAAGGCAACCACATAGCCTAACCTTTGAAATCTGACATGTTAACCCAATGCACGTAGATGCATAGTCTTTACCCCCCCCCCCCCCCCCCCCCATGAAGAACAACTCGTTTGACGTAGCAGCCAAATGTGTGTATGTCGCGTCCAGGCTCACACAACAAGAAGTAGCACGATGACCGTAGAACTCGAGCAGAAGCTGTGACAAAAACAGATTCAATCTTGACATTTGTCATTATTGTATGTTTAAGTACAATTTTATAGGGAGCTATTTTTCCCCCTTAACTAAAATACACATTCAAAAAAATTGGATGATGGGGGGGGGGGGCTCTATCGTGGTCCTGCAACAGATTAAAACTATTTCCATTTATTGCAACAGGGAAGGAGGATCTCAAGGCACCGCTGTATTTATAGGGAGCTCATAACCTTTTTTTTTAAATTCCCCCCCGCCCGCCCCCCAGATAGGCTTTAATCAATGCATCCCGAAACGGGTACCGGTGGTTTCTTCCGATTTTGAGATTGTAACTTCAACTCCCTGAAGCATTTTGTCAATTGTCAAGCCAAACAAAATGTCGATGGCGAGAGAGCCCAGAGGCGGAGCATTTTTGCTTTGGTGTTCCCTTTACACTCATCCTTCACCATCATCCCTGCACACGTCGCTTTGGCGGGTGCACTTGCTCACTCTTCCCTACCAAATGTGCCTTTGGTCAATTGAAAATCTGCATTTGCTTCCGCTTGCGAAGGCCTGACCTCGCAGCCGGGTTATTTGTCAAGAGAGCTCTGAATCCTGTGATCAGGGTGAAGCTGGTATATGCACCGTTTTGGGTTATTTTTTTTGGGGGGGGGGCGGTTACACAGATTTTTTTGTGAGGCTGCAAACGCAGAAGGCAGAAGAAGTGCACACCCACAGCTGGCAATAAAAGTGCTCCACCAGATTGATAATGTTCAGAATGTTTTCTGTAGTTTTGACTGGGGCGTCTTTGTTCAGTGTTTAACATCTCTCAATTGTTTGACAAATAAAATGATCTAATTCTTCATCTCGGCCGTTTGATTGTGTGTCCGTAGGATTCTGCCAATTTACGGGCATGCGATTGAAGGAGCAACGTTGAATGTTGGAAGTATTCTGAAATGTGTTGTGAACTCGTCCACAAGGGGGTGCTCTTGCTCCGTTTGGACGTATGGAAAACCGTTGCAATATTTGATGGCCGGCATCCAGCTCCATTTGCTTGTGTCAAAGTATCAAGTACAACCTTATTGCCAAATGTGCCGTATGTGTAACATAAAGGCACAGATGAAATATGCTCACCACTCGTAAGAGAGTTCATGGCACGAAGAGAGTGTTTTTTTTTTTAATCCTCCATTACTAGTGCCGCTGTTGGCCTTGGAGTGTGACCTAAAGCTAAACTCCTAATATGGCTCTTTGATCCTTTATGCCACCAAAGGTCTACGTCCCAGTACACGCTTGGTGTACATACTTCAGTGCGCTAGCTTTGTGAGGATAATCAATTTGGACGATGGATAACGGAACTATTGTGTCTTTTAGCACTACTAGTGCCACCTTTGACCTAGTAAACCTGTTCACTCCTCTATTGACATTTCTAACAAGTCCATGAAACCACAACAGAAGAAGTTGACAACCGTGTGCTACTCGTCCTACAAATGAACCACTTTCTGTTAACTAGTAGAATCGGATGTCACTTCTTTGTGAAGAGTTTTAATTTGAATTGAGTAGAATTTTCCAATGCTTTGGTGTGTCATTTTTAGGTATTGCTCATGTGCTCATTGGTGCACTTGTAGAAAAGTTTTTTTGTTTTCACAACTGTATTGCATTTCTCTACACAAGTAGGATAACTCTGGCACAATAGTTGGACAACTACTAGTCGAGTCCAGTGGCACGAGGAGTGTTTTTTTTTTAAAGCTGACGTCTACCAACTGCTTTCAGCACCTCCAAAATGTCAACAGTCTGAATATAAAGTTGCTCGCGTGTCACTCTCTTCTATTAGTCAATGAGGTGACATCTGCTTCTCGCAGACACCCCCTCATGACTTTCCCGTCAGGTGTTTACTCTGAGTCAGCCCTGCGCACGCACACCTGGATGACGTCACCAGCGGCTGCGCGTGTGCAGAAACATCCTGACATTGCCAATATTAGTGAGGCACCACTCAATCCTCTACATCGGTGACCGTGGCCGCAACACCACTGACAGCCGGATGTGCAATTGTGCAACGCGCTGATCAAAAATAAATAAGTTAAAAGGCTCTAGTCGTCTGGGGTTAGGGTTCGGGAAACAAAGCAAAATAGCACACAAGTTGAAAAACGGGTGAATTGATATGAAGTCGATGCCAAAGACGGGAGCGAAAGTAGTAGTAGTCCTACTTCGACTCTTCCGACGACGCCAACATACTCACATTCTGAAGTACAGTACCGCTACTTGTGTAAAAAGAGACTCCAATCAAAAGTAAAGTACCTCTTTTAACCCCTTCATGGGGGCGGGTAGAAAAAGCCTTCACACTCTGTCCATAGGAAGAAGTACAAATACTTGCGTGAAGAAAAAGGACACTTTTGTAGTGCGGGTAGGTAGAAGTGCCGACGATTCGACTGCTTCAGAGATGGTTAAAAAAAAGTACTCACACTCTGTACTTGAGTAGAAGTACATATACGTGTGTGCATAAGGAGACTCAAATTAAATGAGTGGGCGGGGCATTCATATTCCACTTAAGAACAAGTATAGAGTATGAACTAGAGAGATATGGAGAGCGACGGATTGAGAGGAGTACAAGTGCGGATTTGACTTCTGTCAGTGGTGGCAAAAAACACTCAAGTACACATACTTGTGTAAATAAGATATAATTCTACTTCTTCATTGGTGGCCGAAGTGGTGACATTCTGTGTCGAAATAGAAGTGTCAATAAAGAAAAGGAATGTGACACCTTCGAAGGTGGCGAAAGTACTCACTCTCTATATTATATATTTTTGTGTTAGTGCAGACTGCACCTTAAGCATCCTCCCAGTGTCACGTTCACAAAAAAAAACGTTTAAAAACTAAAATAATATAACAAAGCAGGTAACCTTTAACCTATGGCGACTCGTGACCTGCATCACCGGAAGTTGTTAGCGATCAGCTGTCTGCAATTGAAACTTGCGATCATAACTGTTGCCTCATATCTTTTTTATATTTATTATTCTCATTCAAAGTTTTTTGATGTACAGTTTACCGATGGCACTGGCAAAAAAAATGGGAATTTGGAGCGCCAAGAGAAGCATTTTAAAACGGTACACGTGAGCTACGAGAGTGACGTTGTTGCACCGAAGACGCTGCCAAAGTGCGTCCCATGCCGCTGCGTCAGGTCTCGATTAAGGTAGGCGCTGATTCCTTTTTACAAACTCACAAGCTCTTTTATTTGTCCGTTTTCTTCATGTTCTGTTGCTCATCATGGCGTGCGTATGTGTATGCGTGCACGTACGGTAGCGGGTCGATCGCGTGAGGTCGGTTGGTTGAAATATTCTACTTTGCTTTACCCACCCCCATTGCTGCTGTAGACAAATTTACCCAATGTGGGACAAATAAAGGTTTGAATAAAGGTTTGTCTTATCTTATTCCATGTGTCTTGTGCATTTGGCCACAAGGTGTCAGTGTTTCCCTAAAAAAGAACTCCAGCCACTTTCCGACTCTGAAAAACAAGCTCCCAAAAGACATTTGAAACATTTTTCTTCCATCGAGTTCGTTGGTGGATTATGAAAAGCGTAGCTTCTCACACTTTTATTGTATTCAAAGATAAAAGTTTTCAAGCTCACGTACTAAAATGTTGGCTTCAACATAACGACATACTCTACAGTTGATGGATTAATTTAAAACTCCTTTGTTATTTGCCTGTCATACCTCAACACAAGCATAGGGGACTGTGATGGTCCATGATTGTATTTAGTAATGGCAACTTTTGTTTCTGCATGTGCTGTGGTGAAATGAAAAGGGGCATTTGCTTGCTCTTCACCCGTCACAAATGTCTGTAGGACATATAACATGTTTGTAAACGAGCGCCTTAGTGGGTTTACGCAAAAAACACAACCGATTTCCATGAAACTTTGCGGCAGGTTCTCTTCCGCCGCACAGGTGCAGCGGTTCCTTTCCAGAAACACGTTGGAGTGCGACGCCTGCACGGACATTATCTCACAAACCTGCATAGAGTCCATCTGCGGTCATCTTGTGATGTGTAAGAGTGGAATTGATTGCTGAAGTGCCTTGGAAACGATTTCGTTCAAATTGAGAGCACTACTTGTCTGTCTCCAGGAGAGGCGCTGTTGCTTCAATCTCAAATGTTTGCTGACTGAAGAAGGGCAACACGATGTCAGTTAAATTGAGCTACGGCTACGCAGACCTCCGCGATGTCGCAAATCCTCCCGACATCATTCTGCTCAATACAATACTTGCTTTAGAAACGGATGTTCAGAAAATTTCATTGGTGTCTTCCTTTGCAGTAAAATGTACAGAAAAATATACATATATTAATTTCTCATTTGAATCAATCAAGGAAATTTAGTCAAAGGCAAATAGCGGGAGATCAGTCAAACACGCAAACACAATGAACGCACTCACATAAGAAATCTTGTTGACCGCTGGCAATGCCACCTCACCAGGCCCCGCCTCTTAAAGACACAGACACACTAACAGACGGTATCTCTTTTATCTCCCTGCAGTTCTTTGTGTTAAAATATCCTGACAATATGTTAATAAGTGTGTGGTTAATAATGTTCAACATGTGGCAAACATTTTTTTCAAGGTCTCTCTACATTGAAAAAGTCTACACACCGCTTTTCAAAGGCAAGGTTTGTGGTCTTAGCCCGCCAAAATGCCAGGGCCAAATATATATATATATATATATATATATATATATATATATATATATATATATATATATAATTTTTTTTTTAGTGCTTCCAAATTGGAATTGAATTCAAATGAGAACTCGGATATGTTCATCTGAGACTCACCTACAGCAGAGCCGTGAGTGGGCTTGGATGCTGATATATCCGCAATGCACTGCGGCAGGCAACATCACGGTACACCACTCATTAGAACAAAGAGTGAGCCTTTATTTTCATCTCCTGAGAGCTCTCCTCTCAGAGGGCAAATGGTGAAATCACACGCTCCTGTCACCGGGGCACGTGTTTGCGGGCTCCTTCTCCAGCCCGTCCACCTCAGCAGCTATATGGGGAATCCTACTGTAAAGATGCGCTCACGTGTCTCGCTAACATGAGGAGCCTCTTAAACTGCACTCAAATATCATCACGCTAAGTTGGATAAGTGCCAGCCCGGCCCGCATGCATTTCACGGCTAGTCTCGCTTGTCGAGGCCGTAAATCTGGAGAGAGAGCACTGGGTCGAAGAAGACGACACAATGAATTAGTGTCACCAGAGTAGGGGAACCACGATATGACTTGGCAGGGGGAAGGAAGGGGAGGGCAAATTGCAGGGGTGTTTATGATGAGTTGAATAAAACAACAACAACAACAAAAAAGATGAAACATTCACAAGACTTTTTAGGAAGGGAAGTAAGCAATCAGATCTTTGTTGCCATCTGAAATGGAGGTCAGTTTATTGCCACACTTACTGTTGTTCATTTAGAGCCTAAAAATGTTTTTCAGACAAATATTGACTTGAATTTCTCAGCATGACCCAAATTCTGATCTTGATTATACTGTTTGGTGCTCTCTACCGTCGTTGTTACTGATTTGTTGCTTTACTGTTGTATCTGTTAGTTGCTCCATGTACAGACAGCGCTTTGTGTGCAGCGATGGCTGTTGGAAAGTGTTTTATAAATACGGTTGAGTTGAGTTGAATTTGTCAACGACTTTGTTGCTATGCTAGCGTAAATTTTTGACACGGTCCGTCCGGTGTGTTCTGACCGGGTTTACAATACTGTAGTTTGATGCGTTTCGTTCGGGTTTTGATTTTCATTTTTTTAAAAAATTCAATTAGTTTTCAGGACTTCAAAGTCTGTCTAACTTTTGCTTCAGCACTGCACTTGAATCAGGATTCTCCTTTTACTGAAGTCTCATTTTTTTAGCATCTGTACTTTTACTTAAATACCGAGTACGTGACTACTTTTGCCACTTCTGTGTAGACTTAATAGAAATACGACAGTCAAGTCAAGTCAAGCCAATTAGCGATTTAACATGCACAATAAACATCCATCCATCCATCCATTTTTTGAACCACTTAATCCTCACTAGGGTCGTGGGGGGTGCTGGAGCCTATCCCAGCCGTCTTCGGGCAGTAGGCGGGGGACACCCTGAATCGGTTGCCAGCCAATCGCAGGGCACACAGAAACGAACAACCACTCACACTCACACCTAGGGACAATTTAGAGCGTCCAATAAGCCTGCCACGCATGTTTTTGGAATGTGGGAGGAAACCGGAGCACCTGGAGAAAACCCACGCAGGCCCGGGGAGAACATGCAAACTCCACACAGGGAGGCCGGAGCTGGAATCGAACCCGGTACCTCTACACTGTGAAGCCGACGTGCTAACCACTGGACTACCGGGCCGCCCTCACAATAAACAGTAAGACAAATCGGTAATAAAGGCGGTAGAAAGCACCAGACAGTAAAATCAAGAACAAATCTAAATCATGCAGTGTCGAACGCCAAAGAATACAAGTGAGTTTTGACCTAACGTACCTAACATGTTCATCATCTACTTTTTAATAATAATAATAATAATAATAACACGGCATATTTTTGCGTAACAATGGTCATTACGATCCGGGCCAGCTGCATGCTAAGCCTGTGGGTGTTTGTGTCGCCACATCAAACGTTTCTGCGACCCTCCACCTGACCTATGTGTGTGTGTGTGTGTGTGTGTCACACGTACACAAAAACCCTGTTGCTGCCTGCCACACAATCACAGCTCCTTCTTTAAGATCTGACGTAATGAACCCCACACCGCACGTGGTCTCGCAGTGGTCAGCGTTGGAGTCTCGCTCCTCCGAGGCTAACGACGTAATGGCTCTGCCGTCCGCCACTGTTTTGTCAGTGTCCTCCTTCATGTGCGTAAGGCTGCCTCCCTGCATTCTAATTTTCTAATCAGTACAAAGCGCAGAGATGCGTCACTACCAGGCAGAAGGCTTACCTGCGCATGTGCGCAAATGGTGTAAATATCTTGCTTCCTGTTTTAAGCGTAGCCCCTGACTTCTTTGGCCCGCCGCTTCTTCTTAGGTTCCTTCATGTCCTACGGGGTGATGTAAGCAGCGTTTATTCGCCAAAGATCACACGGCCATCTGTTGTAAGCGTGTCTATGTGGGTCTCTTGACTACCGTGCATTTGATGAAGAACATGACAACATACCAGCAGAAATTTAACACCTCGGAAAATTCTTCCCTCCTTTCGTCATCGTGTACTTGCATAAAAGCTCCCTGGAGGTTTTGACTCCAGCACTCTTCGTTGGTTTTGTGGGAACTTTGTATTGAAACCTGCTTTTTGACCTGACCTGAAATTAGCATTAATTAGCATAACATAATTAGCTGAAGGGCGGCCCGGTAGTCCAGTGGTTAGCACGTGGGCTTCACAGTGCAGAGGTACCGGGTTCGATTCCAGCTCCGGCCTCCCTGTGTGGAGTTTGCATGTTCTCCCCGGGCCTGCGTGGGTTTTCTCCGGGTGCTCCGGTTTCCTCCCACATTCCAAAAACATGCGTGGCAGGCTGATTGAACACTCTAAATTGTCCCTAGGTGTGAGTGTGGGTCCGAATGGTTGTTCGTTTCTGTGTGCCCTGCGATTGGCTGGCAACCGATTCAGGGTGTCCCCCGCCTACTGCCCGGAGACAGCTGGGATAGGCTCCAGCACCCCCCGCGACCCTAGTGAGGATCAAGCGGTTAGGAAGATGAATGAATGAATGAATAATTAGCTGAAATTAGTTCATGAGATTAAAAAAAAAATTTTTTTTGGACTATTGATGCTTGATTTTCTAAAATTTCAGAACTTCTGAACGATCGAAGGGCTGACTTGGAGCAAGTCACAAGAAGGAGTCCTGCGATATCAAAAATAATCGAATCGACGGATTTTGTTATGCTTGTTTGCCTCGCCCACAAACACTTCAAACTTTGTTTTACACTTGTAGTGCTCTCTCAAATGTCTCAAAACTCTCTTTGAAATAAGAAATATGAGCTGTTTTACGTTTCATAGTGACGACAAGCCTTGGCCTGCAATTCCCTAATAAAACGGCCTTCGGTCATCCCAGGAGAACTCATGACTTGTCCGAAGAGTAATATACACGTGAACTCACCATAAACGGAGGAAAAAATGAACCGTGCTCATGTTTGTGAGAAACATTCCGACCCGTTACCTCTTCTCTTGTATCGACTGTTTAGTTTTGCAGCCATTTTTTTACACCCGTTGCCCAACAACAGGCGATTTAGTGCCCGCGACTTGGGATCTAAACTAAATCATTCCCTCGGTTTGTTCTGGCTCCCATCTGTGACAACAACGCGCCAGTCGCCGATCTGCCACTTCTGGTGTTCTCTGGCAAATGCCAATGTGGTTGCACAGTGGCCAGACCCCGATTTTGGCTTGTTCCCATCGGTCTGGTGTCAATTCCTGTGCCTTGGTATCCCTTCAACACTCTTCACTTTGTGCTGTACGTAAGCTGCACCTACCGTCTCCTGCCATCACGAATGTCGAAATAAGACGGCAATCTCCTTCCTTTCCTGTTGTTTGTGAAAATGATTGGCAATGATTATTGCTTCCTAAGCGGACATGCCGGAAGTGCGACTGACTTTTGAGTCGCACTATTCTGATTACGCCTTCGCCTTTAAAAAAAAAATGTGGAGCAGTGTACTTGGGGAAACAGCTGCCAGCGTCGAGCGGCAATAACCGGAGCCGAGGCGTTTATGACATTGTTTAGGGCGACTCTTTTTACTGCAGCTGCTGCTTGGCTGTAATGTTTCGAGATCACGTAATCATCTCCGTTTGATCATCCGGCGGTAAAACTGACACTTGGACTAATGGTTAAACTTTGTTTCCCACAAATACTGTCGGTCAGTTGATTTCAGTCTGCATTTTGTTACGCTTCTATTGGAACTGTTTATATGGCAAAGGATCTTCATGCTAAATTCAAAGATGGCCGCTGTCGTGTCATTTCTTATACTTTAATCCAAGTCATCATTTAGAAAGCGCATCTTATATTTTCTTGGCTTGTTACTGTTTAAATGGACACGATCCAAGTTTCTGGTTCTCTCCTGACCGAAACCAAACCACTTTGTAAATATGAAACCGAACTTGTTGAATTAATGGCGGCGGTGGTGATGACCCAAAGAATGTCCGATTGAAGTAAAGACAAAAAGGGCTTCAAATTTGAGTCCCATCATCAATTCAAATTAGGCCCCAATTCCTCCCCTAACGATTCCGTGCCTCCCAATTGGATATTTTGGCTTTTCGGGGTGTGTTGCAGTCAGGAGGGGGCGACACCTCCCGCCACCTCCTTCCACGCCGCTTTTTTGCCGTTGTAAGTTGTGGTGGTGTTTGTGAATGAGTATGCGGGCTGCAGGATATGAATGAAAAATAAGAGATGGAGGGAGGGAGCGGATGGGGTGTTGTCGGAATAACGGGGTGGGGGGGGGGGGTTTCTGGCGTGAATGAAATGCATTGAAGGGTGGCGGGAAATTGAAGGGGTACGGAGAATTTGAACAGCCACACCTTAATGGAATTGTCCCTTTTAGAGCTGTGTGTGTGTCTGTGTGTATGTATGTGTGTGTGTGTGTGTGTGTGTGTGTGTGTGTGTGTTAGTCAGGTAGGGGAGATTCCCAACTGGCTCACAGGCAAAGTACACACACACACACACATTTGGTTTCCTGTGCGAGCTGCGTGCTTGGAATAATAACAGGGTTACCTTGGCAACCAGCTTCAGATGATGGATGGGCTCGGCCCTGATAAACAGAGCACGGCGCGAAAGTGCCCGTGTGTTTGTGTGTCACTGGGTGTCTGGTGTCGCAGTGGGAGTTTCTTTCTTCGGGGACGATTATTATCAAGCTTCTTCCGACCTGCGGTGACGTTTGTGTATTTCTGAGGTTTTGGGTTTGCCGTACGGCTGTTGTTTTCCTAGCACGCGGTTTGTCTCTCAATGACACTATATGCCCTTGCTCGGAGGCTTGGCGCAGGTGAATTGTGGGGACATAACACACCGACGCACACACACACACACATACACGTACGCCATCACTGACTCATTGCCTTACGGTAATAACAAGGTTATTATGAGGGAGGAGGTGGCGTGGCCGTTCCTCGCTTCTACACAGCGTGCAAATGAATAACAAAGCTACTTGATTAAATCTGGGGCACAAACTGTTCAATTGCGACACCTTACATATGCGTCGGCGCACAGATTTTTAAGAGGTGAGCCTAATAAAGAGGAGAAGTGACTCTATGGGCTCTATTTTCACAGAGAGGCGTAAAAACTAGCGCATCTTCAGATTTGGTCACATCATAGGAATGTAATTCTGTCGAAAACCGAGCAACCTCCCCCCGGTGGTGCCATGGTGGCATCTTGGAGAGTACAAACGTCAGCGTGAGTGTGCCTCTGTAAAAAAAATGCTTTCATCCTAATGAAAGTGATACCGGTGGCAGCGGTATGTGAGTTTGAGTTCTGGATTTTTTGGCAACTCCATTTTCTATGACATTCCTTCGCATTCCTGCAGTATTAAATCACGTTGAAGTTGTTTAAGAGCGCCGAGAGATGAACCCGAGCTGCCTTTGCCGGAGTCTGATCCTCTGCCTGTTGTCATGACAACCCGCTCTCAAGACAATGTTAATTTAAAAACAGCTTTAAGGGATTATTTTACTGTTAACAGTATGCTCTTGTACCCGTGTTGAGTGGGAACGACTGACATGCCATGTTGGTGCAAGACACTCAACACTGTATGTGTAGTACTCAATAAAAGCTCCGTCTTAATAGGACGCTAGTAGTACTGCGCAGTAATTCATGTCAAGTTAGTACGTCGAAGTGATACACTTCCATTGAGAGACAAGCTCTGTATGTTAAGATAAGATAAGATAACCTTTATTTGTCCCACACTGGGGACATTTGCAGTCTACAGCAGCAAAATTGAGGGGGGGTGGTGACCAAAAAAAACCCCCAAAGTGTTTCATTGCACAAAATAAATGTTTCAGAAAAGAATTGTACACAGTTTGATATAAAATATAGCATTAGCAATATTTTTGTAGAATAAATATAACAAATTAGTAATAGCATAGAAAACACGGCATATATATCCAGTTTAAGCAAGTCTTTGTTTTTTTTTTGCGGGGGGGGGCGTTTTTTTCCCCAAATATGAAGGTGAAAGTAAATAGGACATAATTTAACTTTAACGTTTCATTCTCGGTTCCACGGACCGCAATGATATGACAGTATTTCACATTTTAAGATTGGAAAGGCGCAGCCAAGAAAAGCTCAGCACGAGACTAGTAGGACTACATTTCCCATAATTCTTCGACACAAAATCTGGAAATAGTCCGCAAATGACAACGCAAACGTAAGAGGAAGAGATTTGACTAAAGCTAACAAACAGAAAAGTCGTCATCCATCCACAGCAAAAGGGCGCACCGCATTATAATTTTTGAAACAATGGAAGGATTTTAAGTGCACCTTATGGCCCGTAAAATACACTTTGTCCCCCTGGAGCTCATCAACTATATTTTAGCAGGTTTAGATCCAGTGAGGACAAAAAGGTGGCATGAAAAAAACCCAAAGGATTGGGAGCAAACATTTTAACTACAGATTTTCACAAATCCTGTTATTGGGAGTCTTTCCAAAGCTCGTGTTCTGATACAGATTAAATCCTACACGCACACAAACCCACACTCGCGCACAAATTGCTCCCCGCACGCCCTCCTCTTAACAAGACGCGGCTCCCGGCTCGAGAGCATCCCGGTCAACATTTGACTACTGTGCATTGTTTTGGGATGCTAAATGCATTTCCTGTTAATAGTTTTGCTCTTGCACGAAGCGACGTGAAGGCTGATGGGTGCTCGCTTGCATAATTATCTGATGCCATGAGGCGCTGACGAGCATGCTGTTTTTTTTTTTTTTTTTCAAATATGCATTGTTGCATTTGTATGTTTTAAAAAAAACTTTTCGGCAACATTGTGCCTCCCTCAATGAAGCCATTTTGTATGTTGTAGGTTTTTACAGCGCATAGTAAGCAAGTCCTAATTTAAAACATCTCAGGTGTAGTACCATATCGCGCCACAAGATGCTTGGCACCTTTGAGGTGGACCGGAAAGTATGCGTCTTAAATCAGAGCAAAGCTGCTGTTACAGATTGTCTGTGTTTTGTGACAGAAATCACCGACCGCTAGCTCGTTCTGCCACCGATTGGGTCATTGCATCCAAATATCAATATCTTTTCTCCCCCCCCCCCCCCACCCCGTGCCCTGTTCTACGTTCTTTAACTGCATTTCCTGTTTTCCACCTCCTGTCGTTTCCTCTCCATCCGTCGTGCCCCTCCTTTCCGGAAAAGTGTGGTGCAGGTTATGCAATCTACTGTACCTAAGGGAGAGGGTGCAGTGGCGGTAAATGGTGCTGGGAAGAGGAAACTTTATCTTGTCATCTGTCCTAACAGTCGTCGTGTGGCACAATGCAACACTTCATTGTCATCGCAACCTGCAATATTTAAATTCGTACAATTAGATCCTTTTCCCCTTTCACGTTCTCTCTGTGCAAGCATAAAAAGCCTGCCAAATGCATTCTCATCTTCAGGAGCAGACATCTGGAACCCCCCCCCCGAGTCTTCCTCACATCCCCAACTTGATCATCTCTGTCATGATTACACTTTGCCTCGTTGACCTGTGATGATGTAACCACTTTTTTTTTTGGCAGCAGACTCCCCCTCCCCCCCACTGAGCATTATATTCTTCATTTTTCTGAGCTGCGCCTCCCTCACAGACTGCCATCCGTATTAAAAGTCTTAATCTTATTCCTAATGCCATTCCCAGCACTAGTTTACTCAAACTAAATAGGTTTAGGGGCGGGATGAGTTTTGGGAATGTCCCCAAATGATTTTGTGCTCCAGCGGTATGGCCTCAAGACAGTATTGAGGCATTATTTTTGCGTAACCCAGTCGAGTGACAACTACAGATGGCCGGTGGCCTTTCGCAGCCCCGAAGAAGGGGCAACATTCCACTATCCACGCATCACCTGTAGTTCATTCAGGAACACGCTTTGCGCACTGTCCTCTTAACTCACCTTCAGAATTGCTTGAAACCATTCATTCATTCATCTTCCGTACCGCTTGATCCTCACTAGGGTCGCGGGGGGTGCTGGAGCCCATCCCAGCCGTCTCCGGGCAGTAGGCGGGGTACACCCTGAATCGGTTGCC
Source organism: Hippocampus zosterae (assembly GCF_025434085.1). Taxonomy (NCBI): domain Eukaryota; kingdom Metazoa; phylum Chordata; class Actinopteri; order Syngnathiformes; family Syngnathidae; genus Hippocampus; species Hippocampus zosterae. The sequence continues at coordinate 3,662,674 of NC_067465.1, read as the reverse complement.
AGCCAATCGCAGGGCACACAGAAACGAACAACCATTCGCAGTCACACTCACAACTAGGGACAATTTAGAGCGTCCAATCAGCCTGCCACGCATGTTTTTGGAATGTGGGAGGAAACCGGAGCACCCGGAGAAAACCCACGCAGGTCCGGGGAGAACATACAAACTCCACACAGGGAGGCCGGAGCTGGAATCGAACCCGGTACCTCTGCACTGTGAAGCCCACGTGCTAACCACTGGACTACCGGGCCGCCTGCTTGAAACCAGTTCTTATTATTATTTTTTTTGTAGGGTAAAATTGTACCGATCCAACTGCCTCAAAATCCGATCATTCTCAGCTGATAGGTATCGCCTGAAAAAGATTGGATTAAAAAAAAAAACAAACAACAACTCAAATTTTAAAGATCATAAAGTGACTTAATAATCCCGAGTTACAGACATATTGATAAATGGAACAACCACAGCTGATTGTGTATTTGTGCGCTGGAACAGTTACAGCACTAGTGAGTGCTTTGAAACGATGCCATGACATCACTACTTCATGACATGAAATTTCGCAAGGTTAAAACAGCAACTCCAACCGCCTGCTAATTACTTCAATCATAAACAGAAGGTTTGAGTTCCTTTCTGTCATTTCTCGTTTTGCCGCCTTCTGTGTTTGTTGTACCTAGCGTGTGTCCTATGACGAAGATTGTTGTCATATTATGCCTGCGCGTGAGTCAGTCAGGCTTAGTTGTGCGCATTCATTCTAGTTCATCAAATATTTGAAATAGGCATCGGCGATATTGCAAGCGGGACCAGTGGAGGGAAATAAAAGCACGCCACGTTAATCACCGTCCTCATCTCGCCACCCTGTCTCAGAGGCTGACTCACTTCTTTACGAGCAGCTCCGCTGCTGTTAGCCGCTCACTGGCGCAGGCTGCAAAACCACAGGATCATGTCAGCGTAGACTCGCTGTACCGTTTTGGACCACCTGCCGGTTTGTGCCACTTCCAAAATGGCCATTCGTGTATCAAATCGTCGCAACAAAGAGGCGCGTAGCAAGATTTGACGCCGATTTTGCCAATGCGAGGCTAATGTGCGGATTTGTGAACCAACGTGGGAGATCATGCTCAAAGGCTTTTGTCAAGCCACATTCCCACCAAGTGGGCACGGTTCGGTTCAGTTCACTTCGCATCAGTTACTAAACCTTAAATCTTCTTCAGTTCATTTTGGAAATGGTTAGCTTTTGTTTTACTTCCTGTCAAGTCTATCGGGCGATCGGACAAACTTTAAAACACAAGAGAGACTACGAGGCAAGCAGAGTTGTCTTTGAACTTGTGCACAAGGAGAGTGAACGAACATATTCCAATATATTCTCCGAATATCGTCTGCGTCTTTTTATTGTATTATAGGGCCAGATCTGGCCCCCGGGCCTTAAGTTTGACACCTGTGTCTGAGGGAGTGTCCTAATACACAAATGGGTAGGGAAACGCACACAATGCGGAAGTTTGGTGTGTGTGATGGCAGCTGTGGATGTGTCACAGGTGTATCGTCCTGATTGCACGCTTATGTACGTAAATCAAGTGCCTGCAGAGTCACACGAGTAGTTTGATTATACATCTAAAAGCATTGAGCGATAAATGATTAAAAAAACGTACACTTCCATTTTATTGTTGGATTTCATTGCAATACGGAAGTGACAATTCTGCCAACTAATCGACGGATGCCAACGTTGGTGAAGCTCCGCCCTATTCAAGCATGGCTTATATAAAACTGAGACTAGATCCAATGAAAGTTTAGTGAAAAGTGGAATAGTACAAAAAAAAGCATATTTTTTCAAATGGAATCAAACCGTACTTAGTGGAAAAGTGCTTTTGAACCAAGTGAGAAAACACCGGTAGGTTTTTCAGTTTGAGAGAATGCCCCTCGCCTGTTTACCTCGTGTCTGCATATACCCACTTAACTGTTATGTCATCCGCGAGTTTATTTTGATGAGCTGGTCGTTGCAAAGGCAATTTACTGAGTAATGCAAAACAGCTCCCGCGTCTGGTTCAAATTGAGGTGCAGGTTGAATGCCAGCGGAATCAGTCTTGTCCTGAGCGCAGTCGTTATGCCTGTTGGCCTCTCGTACCGCATTACATAATGCGAGCGGCGAGGCCTCGTCGAGATCTTTTATAAAAGTCTTGCTAAAGGAAAAAGCTACTTATGAAACAAAACGCTCCTCTAGAATTGTTGGACTTTTTAGGTTTATCGTTACTTCGTTGAGCCACAAGCGTTTCCGGTTTAAAGGCAAGCAGGGCCAAGCCTTACGGGAAGATGCCGCCGCGCTCACGCCATTTGCAGTGCCCCCGAGCTATTATGAAGCGTCGTATACCTACCAGACATTTTTGCTATGCTAACGACAGCAGTCCAATAATATGCGGGTTCAAGGCATGTGAATATATATATTTTTTTTTAGTTTGCTGCGAGGCGGCCCGGTAGTCCAGTGGTTAGCACGTCGGCTTCACAGTGCGGAGGTACCGGGTTCGATTCCAGCTCCGGCCTCCCTGTGTGGAGTTTGCATGTTCTCCCTGGGCCTGCGTGGGTTTTCTCCGGGTGCTCCGGTTTCCCCCCACATTCCAAAAACATGCGTGGCAGGCTGATTGAACACTCTAAATTGTCCCGAGGTGTGAGTGTGAACTTGGTTGGTTGTTCGTCTCTGTGTGCCCTGCGATTGGCTGGCAACCGATTCAGGGTGTCCCCCGCCTACTGCCCAAAGACAGCTGGGATAGGCTCCAGCACCCCCCCGCGACCCTAGTGAGGATCAAACGGTTCGGAAGATGAATGAATGAATGAATGAGTTTGCTGCTTGGCTGTGATGTTCAGGCCGTGTCAATGTCACCGCGCAGAGTCGAGATCTTTTCCTCTTGTACAGATCAATATGCTTGATCGCCCAGAAAGCTCCCAGAGCGAGAACACCCCCCTACCCCCCACATCCGTTAAACTGGATGATCACGCCGAGGTCAGACAGGAAAGCCGGTGACATTTTTAGTGGCTGGCAGCCTGAAGGACAAACAGGACGGGCGTTAAGCAAAACCAACGTCTGGATCAAATTTTCGACTCCAGATTCTCTCCTTAATTTTGTCTTCATTGTCATCCGTGATCGACGGTCATCGATTGCGGCGATAGTAAAAAAATGCAGATCAGTTGTTTTACTTGCCTGCGTCTTTTCCTTTCGCTCATTTCAACGGTGTTACCTCATATGCGCAAACGCGTGGCCTCATATAGTCCGTCATTGAAGCAAGAAGGCTATATTCCGAAATTAATCACAGATTTAAATGAAGGACACGTTGATACAATCAGTTTCTTGCTGAATCATGCCCTTCCCGGGCTGCTGCCTCATTGATTGACTGTTAGATGAAAACACTGCCACTCAAAAAAAAAAAAAAGAAAAAAAGGAAAAAAAAGCCTGAGTTAGACGGAGACTGCGGCGGCACGCGGCCTTTGTTGGAAAAGGTTTGATGGAAAAATACACGGTGGGTAACTCTGTCATAGACTCCGCGTGCTTGTCATGAATAGGACAGCGAGACAAAGAGGAAGCTGTTGACACAACCGTGTAAGCAAATGGTATGCATCGTACCTTGTGTACATTGTGTAACCTCAAAGGGTAATCGGGATGAGCATAAGTTCTGCGATGACTATGGAGGAAATTGAACGTGGAGTGTGAAAGGTTTTTTTAATTATTATTATTATTTTTTTAAGTCCTTTTTACATGTTTGTTAAAACTGTCAGGGGCAGCCCGGTAGTCCAGTGGTTAGCACGTCGGCTTCACAGTGCAGAGGTACCGGGTTCGATTCCAGCTCCGGCCTCCCTGTGTGGAGTTTGCATGTTCTCCCCAGGCCTGCGTGGGTTTTCTCCGGGTGCTCCGGTTTCCTCCCTCCCCGTGGCAGGCTGATTGAACACTCTAAATTGTCCCTAGGTGTGAGTGTGAGTGCGAATGGTTGTTCGTTTCTGTGTGCCCTGCGATTGGCTGGCAACCGATTCAGGGTGTCCCCCGCCTACTGCCCGGAGACAGCTGGGATAGGCTCCAGCACCCCCCGCGACCCTAGTGAGGATCAAGCGGTTAGGAAGATGAATGAATGAATGAATAAAACTGTCAGTAGGACCTGTCAAAAGTACATGAGTGAGAAATGATCTATGGCTAAAAACCACTTACCCCCTGCAGGATGCACAGCTTGGGCCTCATCGACAATTTAAATGTATTCTGGTGAAATCCATCCCTCCGAAGGGCGGGACTATTTTCACCCCAACAAGCCGGGCAGCAGAACCTCGGCAGCGAACATCAAACGCGCTGTTCATCACTCCGCAGAATTTGACAAATCACACACCCGCATCTTCTTCTTTCTCTACTCTACCACTTCACAGCACGTCCCCCGGCCACGGCTCCCCCTACAGGCCCCAACTGTCCCTGTCACTGTCTCCTCCTGCTGCCATCTACCCCATTCGATTTTTCACTCCACCAAAACGAGATCGACCAGCCCCGCGTCCCTGGCCGACGTGGTGCGGTGGCCTCAGTCTACCCAGAGTGAAAGCTGTTATGCAAAGTAGAGACTAACTTCATATATTTTTCCATTTTAACTCGTAATAGAGTAGTAATGACCATGTCACGCTAACATTTCATTTTTAGATTGGCCTTCCCGTCAGCGCATTCGAAATCTCCTTTGGATTGGAAACCAACACGGTGCATTTGACTCCAGTATTGAGCCTCAACTCTGCCAGAAGCTTATTGATCGGCGCTGTGTTGATTTCAGATTCCGTGCACACACACACACACGCACACACACATTTGTCTCCCATTCTCACTCTCACCTCTCAACAGTTTACCCACTTTGCCTAAAAAGCTTCACGATGATGTTCTTGTCTGCAATCTTGAGGGTGATTCATACAATGGAGTCCTTCCAAATATACCCTCAAAGGCACACACACACACACACACACACACTCAGGCAGTTGCTGTCACAGGGCCCACTCAATTATTCAGTCTCTGATTATCTTGCATACCTGGTTGTGTAAGTGAGGTTGCGTTTTGAAGGAGCAGAAATCCATTTGGATGCTTTTGAGAGAATTTCATGTGACCTCGTCGCTGACGCAACCTGTCTGGAGCATCTGAAATACCTTGAAAAAGTTTAAAACGAGAGATTTGGGGGGTTGCTGTTGGAGGATCAAACGCCCGCACTAAAAGCACAATGCAGTCAACTCTGCTTTTTACTCCAACTTTCTTTTGTGTCTTTCAGTTGTCCCATTTCTTGATTAAAATAAAAACAAAACAACAAAAAAACCCCCATAATTTGTTTATTTTGACATTGTTTTTCCCTTTATCCTCAATTTGCTTATTCTTTTCACTACACTACTTTGACTCATGTGTCATTTAGGTGGTTCATCACGCCCCATTCTCTAATAGAAATGAATAAAAATACAATTTACTTGTGTTGCCAAAAAACAGCCTTGGTAAAAATACACCATCAAATATTCATACTTTTCACTAATACTTGTGGTGTGGTGGCAAAATGCATGGCCGCAGTCTGTTAACGGGCTGATTGATCATTGCCAATACCCTCTCAAACTATCTACACTCTCCTTTATTGTCGCCCGTTTTCTCTCTATGACGCAATCTTCTTCCATGACAATCACACCATGTTTTTGTTGTAAAAAAAAAAAAAACCTGATTACCCGCGTCGATAGGTGCGGTTTTACCTTCACCAATTAACATGCATACAAACTGAGGAACTTAATCGTGTAATTGTTGACATTCGCACTGGTTGCATCAGTTTAGCAGAGGGCAAGTCCACACCTTGCAGCTTCGTTGCATGTGAACATCATCTTTCATCAGCCCCCGGCCCTCCTCGCTCTCCCCTCTACTATGGACCTAAAGCAATCTTGGGACAGGCATAAAAACCCAGTGCGCCTCTGACATCATGGAGTTTCCACTGCGGTTGGCTTGGGCTGACCTGAGAGATAGCAGCTTTGATATTTCACATGACTGGTTCGCTTGCAGGGGTTCCCCACCCACCTACTGACCATAGATGGGCTATCGAGCTGCTGTGTGGCGGGGGAGGGTGGAGGAGGGGGGTGGGTGGCTCAATGGGCTCATCGAACGGAGTTCTAACATGTTGCAAAAAAAGTGATCTCATTCATTGGAGCTTTTTATTGAATTCAAAACTTTTTTTTTTGATGTCACGTTTTGCATGATGGTAGGCTGAGGACCTGCTGAGGAGCGGAATGGACTGAACAAAATATATTCACCCCCAAAAATACTTGCAGGGTACACTGGAGAAAACGAAATCAAAAGGATTTGTGACCTCCTACAAGTACCTTGGTGTTCTTCTCAACGACAAACTGGACTGGTCTACAAACACGGACACCCTGATTAGGAAAGGGCAGAGCCTCCCCCAAACCCCCCCCCCCCCCAAAAAAAATTGTAAAGATCTCTTCTTAGACCTGAAGTAGGAAAAAATTGACAAAAAAGAGAGACCACAAAAAAATGATTTTGTGGGGCCGTGGCCGTTGAAGTGCGATTTCCAGCAACAGTATTGATGCGTGACATTGAATTTGATGTATTTTTCTGGTGATGTATATTTTGTCCCACCAAAAGCTCGCGCTCGTCAGAGATCAAGATTTGAAACAAAACATTCCGGGATAGAAGATGAACATATCCAGTAGCATTCATAGCATAAATATCATGTACAATATGTCGTCCTCCTCTTGCCCGTCGGCCTTTTCTTCCTCCTCCTCCTCCTCCTACTCTTCCCTCTCCACCTCTCCTTCCTCCGCTTTCTGTGAGTCATCCAATCTTAAATGTGCCTTGCTGCATCTTCCTCCTCGCCAAGGTCCCTCCAAATATCATGACACCAATCAAGCAGCTTGTGCCCACCACACACGATCAAATAGTGCCCTTGCGCCCGTCACGTCCACCGGAGCAGTTGTGCTTGCGAGCTGTTTTAATCATGCGTCACACGGAAAAAAAACAAACATATGCAGCATTTGAATCATCCTTATGTGCCTTTATCTGCACCACAGCTTGTCTAATACGCCGTATGCGATTCATAGCTAGAAGTGAACAGAGGGTGTCAAGCTCTCATGGAATTTTTTTTTTAATCATTCCACTAGGTGGCACAAGTATGTGGAGGGGAACGTGCTACATTTAAAGAGAATACAAGGAGCCGCTTTGATTGACCGTGATTGAATTTGACTGTCACCACTCCCACACTGGCGCAGCCCTTCCTCTCACAGATCCGCCGCCCTGTACTCACCTGCGAAATTACCAGCATCGGGTCTAACCTGCCTCTGTGCAGTTATACACAGAAGGATGCCAACTAAGCTAAAAGCTATGATGGCCAGTCCCTCCCACCCCCTCCAGCCCGCCCTGACAGCACTTGGTAGCTCCTTCAGCCAGAGACTGTTACACCCGCGCTGCAAGAAGGAGAGATACCGACGCTCGTTCCTACCGACTGCTGTCAGGCTGATGAATAAAAATAACAATCATAATAATAATAATAATTAAATGATGTGACGGAAAATTGTAAATAGTACTGCGATTTATCCATTTGTGTTCATATTGTATTTAATTGAAAGATGTTTGTTGTTTTTTTTTTCTACATACATTCTTGCTGCTGGAGGCTGTAAATTTCCCCAGTGTGGGACGAATAAAGGATATCTTATCTTATCTTATCTTATCTTACCACACGCTGTGCTGGATTTCCCCCCGGTCACAAAAATAGAGCCTTCGATCTTTGAGCGGTGACCCCTGGCATGGTTACGAGTCCACTTTTTTTTAATATGAGTTCATTTACTTTAGATTAAAATATTCCAATTTAAACACTATTTCCTTCCCCAATTAATTCCCTTGCTATCCTCAGTATTGGACAAATGTGTTCTTATGCTACAAATGCTCCGCTAAAGTCTTTCCACGACTCAGAAAAAAGCAGTTTATGCACGCAGTCCAAAACCTGAGGCGCCACACTGTGACTTCACTGCAGCACAGCGATGAAATTGATGCGTGAGTGGCTCTCAGCGTCAAAATCACCGTTAGTGGCCCTTCACATCCACTCGGATGACTCGCGTGACGCCGAGCACCTCTAATCTCTGCGGCAAACGCCGTGTTTCCCCACGCTTGACCTTGACACAATAACAGGGGAACGCCGGCATGGGCCAAAACGCGCTCGTTGACCCGCGTGCTGCGAATGGGCAGGAGTGACTCGCCGCCGCGTCGCTGTGTTAGTTTGAACTGAAAGTGTGAAAGTTCACTTGCATTCGGCTGATTCAAGTACGGTGCCTGAATATGTAATTGCAGTAAAAGCAACAGTGCAAAAAAAGGTCAAAATGGAGTGAATCATTTTATTGGAGGCTTCTACTGGGGAGAAGTTCAGCTAATATTTATTCATAGTGAATAAATCGAGTGGATGATGACCTTCTTGCCAGTTATACTGAAAGCGTGGTGCTGCATTTTTGCTTGAATATTTTATAAGCGCTTTCATAGGGGCGGCACGGCGCGCGATCGGTTAGCACGTCTGCCTCGCAACGCAGAGGTGCGGGGTTCGATTCCGGCTTTGGCTTTCCTATGTGGAATTTGCATGTTTTGTGTACATCCTATTTGACTAATTTCTTGAAGAAAATATGGTCATATATTTTCATTATTATTATTTTTTTTTTCACAACACTCCCATTTCACATTCACACATTGAATTAGTCTGCAGATCTGTGGATGTGGCGCAAGGAGTCACTTTCAGAATGACTGCCAGACTGAATGTTGGGAATGTTCCATTCAGCTCAACAAAATATAAGCATTGACTCCAACTATTTATTTGTATACAACATTTTTTTTTAGAAGAATTATTGGAACATTTTAATGCTGCAGCTTATTGATCCACAAAGTCATTGTACGGATCGCGTGTTTCCGTGAACACTCATGCATGGAGTTTCAATGGGATGACACATGGGGAGGATTTGACTCCCCTTTCAAAAGACGTGAAGAGCAATTTGCAAGAGAGTCAACTTCCTCCTTTCTCGTCGACACCCGCTTCTCCCCGTCTTCTTTTTTTTTTTACACTTCTTTTTGAACTCCTCATTTCCACTTTTGTCCGCTCTCACCTGCTCTCGTCAATGAGATGCACGATGATGTCGGTAAGATGCCGCGCTCTCGCTTTATGTGCGCCGCAGTCACGATTCCAGTGTGTTTTTGCGGCAATGCTGAGGCCGTGTTCAAGCATTATTTATTTATTTATTTATTTTTAATAAAAAGAACTGACACAGATCTGAGAGAAGTGGGAGGAAGTGGAGGAGGGCACCCAACAGGGGAGGAAAATCTCCCTGAGTGGTGAAGGGAGTTAGAAAGAAAAAGGAGGGAGTCTCAACATCAGGAACAAAACGTGTGACGGCTCAAAAACGGAGCGAAAACGAAGGAGACAGCAGCCTAACGAGCAGCTCGTTAATGTGAGAGGGAAGTTAAGTGGGAGCCCGCTTTAATTTAAAACCTGCTTTTAACATTTTTTGCAAACAGAAGCACTCTCTGGTCCCAAAAGCAGATTTGCATCTCACGCTCGAGAATAGATAAGAGCAACATTCCGCATTTCCTTTCCTGAGCTGAAAATCTTGTGAAGGACAAAGCATACTCGCTTTTAGCTCGGTCGCTAACGTGCACACGCAAATAGGAGCTCACGTTAGCGGCGTTGGCACGCCGAGGTGTGAAATTTATCTCACAGGCTGACTGTGAATCACTCTTCCTGTTGCTATGGAAACTATCATTGGATATCATCAACACTTTTAATTGCTTTTCTTTTTGGGAAGGGGGTAGGGGGGGGGCGGTGCTTGAAAAGGACCCAAAAAAACGAGACCTTGAGATCATGTGGGCAGTTTGCGAGGAGACTTTAATTGCCCTTAAAGGAGTCTTTGATGGCGCATGCCCAAAATTTGGTCTTTCGCATCGCTCAGAGTGTACAGTGAGATGATGGCAGACGTGAGCAAGGATGCTGAATCATGCGAGGATACGAGCCCTCTTCATTATGAAATGAATGTGAGTCATTCAGTCCGATTGCCCGTCGGCATTGAGCCATTCACTTTGTCTTTATAAACGTCATTTTCAAAGGGCCGGCCGTAGCCATTTCATTCCGCATCTTAACAATTTCAGCGGGTGGTTGGGTTCAGTCGTGGCATTTTCTGCGTGGATTTACGCAACCCGAATTCAACACTTAATACCATTGCGATTGCAATTCTGAAAACCACAAAAGATTGTAGAATAGCAAACGTGCGCGCCACGTACATCAACTGCAGCAGTTAAAAATCTTTACTTTCGTTCGAATAACATTCATTCAGTCATTTTCCGATCCACTTTATCCTCACAAGGGTCGCGGGGGGGGGGGGGGGGGGCGCGCTGGAGCCTATCCCAGCTGTCTTCGGGCAGTAGGCGAGGGACACCCTGAACAGGTTGCCAACCAATCGTAGGGCACACAGAGACAAACATCCAATTTAGAGTGTTCAATCAGCCTGTCGGACAAAATCCACGCAGCCACGGGGAGAACATGCAAACTCCACACAGGAAGGCCGGAGCCGGGATCGAACCCGGTACGTCTGCACTGTGAGGTCGACGCCCTAACCACTGCACTACCGGACCGCCTTCTAATAACATGACAAAAACAAAACAAAACCCGAACTCATTCATTTACATAATGCAAATGTAATGTTGATGCCATTGAGAGAGTGAGAACAAATTTGAAATCAGATCAGTCATCGATACCGTAGTTAAAATTTAATTTGCAGAACTACTGAGTCTGAAGAGTGTGATCATGTTATTTTGACATGGCAACACATTGAGACTGAGTTCTGATTGGATACAGAAAAAAATAAAAAATAAAAATACTTGCTGGCTCCTAAACATCTCTGGGATAAAATAGAACAGCGACTTAGGTCCAATGTCTTTGGCCCAATACTTTTGTCAAACACCATCAAGGGTCAATTTTTGTCTTGTTAAGTACAGTGTTGTCACCCACAAGACATAATGGTGTCATGACATCATCTTCAGCCAGTGTAATGCATAGAGAGAGAGAGAGAGAGAGAGAGAGACAGGGTAGAAAGGCGTTCATTGACATTGATCGATTGTCTGTGGGGGTTGTGCAGTGGACAGTCCTTGAAAGCTTGGACGTGGGCCCACGGGAACATTTTTATTACATGCACACCCAGTCGCACGATGTCAGGATGTTTCGTGAAAGTATTTCAACTCATTTGTGAAGTCACCTTTGCGAGATTCTTCCCTATTGACCTGATACCTGCGGTTAACAAAGTGCCAGCAGTCCAGACCCGTCTCCGGTTGAAAAAGTGTCGCGCATTAATATAGGAAATTGGAGACTCTATTGAGCAGGTGACGTCATCCGGCAAGAATGGGAAAAACAAAAATAATTCAACAATTTGTGTTCTTAGCTCCCAAACGCATACTGAGTGTCGTTAAAAGGAGCGGTAATGTAACACAGTTTTGGAACGTGTTACAGGCATCCACATCAAAATGGGTGAAGCTATTCATTAATTTGAACGATAAATACCTTTTCATGCTCGTTTAGTCACTGAAATGCTGTTTGAAAAGGATTTGCAGATCATTGTATTCTGTTTTGTTTTTTTTAATTGAGGTTTTTTAGAATGTTCCGACTTGATTGGAGTTGGTATTTGTTTGACACGACACCAGCCCTGGAGCCTTTCTGACACACCTCGTATATTTTTTTCATTTTTCCAAGGATGGATAGACAAGCTGGCCCTGTTTCATTGCTGTTTGAACCTTTTGTACTCGGATAAAGTGGATTACCTCAATCCACTTAATTCTCTTTGAGTCGAGTTTCACACGTTTGCTTTCACTGCTTGCCTCGCGCTGTCTTCTAAATATATCTTGTAATAATAATAATAATAATAATTGAATTTTTTTTTAAATCACACAGAATATTCCATTTGCTTTCATAGCATACTATTTTGTACATAATGCTTAAAGATCTTTTGGTTGTTTGTTGCTACAAACACAACGTTGATGCATTTTGACTAATTCGGCCTAATTCGGGAGGTAAAAGAAAGACAGCTAACGCTGCAGCATTTTCCCAGAAATCCCCTGGGGCGAAGTCTGGGAATCGGTTAAAGCGTAATTAATATTAACGGCAAAAGTCTATTTTTACATCGGCGCCTTTGTCGTGTCGTGCGTTACTTATTTATTTTTTTTCTACATGTGTGGCTGCTCATACACGCACTGCGCATCTCCAACCTACATGTGCGCACTCTCTGAGAGTGTGTATGAGTGCGTGACCGTGTCATAATTTGTGTCTGTGTGTGTGTGTGTGTGTGTGTGTGTGTGTGTGTGTGTGGGTGTGAGCTTTGCACAAGCAGCCTTTCCCTCCCAGAGCTCCAGCAAGGGGAAAGTAGAGCAGTGGAGCACACGTGAGCCGGCGAGAGCGTGGATTATTGCACTTGTCTCTGCGCATGCGCCCGCATCCAAGGGAGGGATGAAAGACTGCATGAGCAATATGTTCATACTGGCACAGCATCTTTTTCTTTTTTTTCATTTTTTTTTTTTTTTATGTATTTGGATTTGCACACTGGCTCCAAAAAATGCATACACGCTTCGAACAAATCTAAAGATTGCGCTTATTAAAATCATTTTATAGATGACTATGCGATGCGATGAAGTCATCATTGCAAAAAGTGAGAAACTCAATTGATTCCATTTTTTCGTGGGGACAGTGGAATCTGTGACACAATCCACTCCAGGACCATGATGGACATTTTCGGAGTGTCCAGGACCATGATGGACATTTTCGGGGGTGTAGGCGTCTCTCGCTAACTGCACGCTCTAATGGTAGAAATGGGCCTGTAATTATAACCAAGTCACCAACTGTATTGATTAGCTACTAAGGTGCTCAAGTTCTTGCATAGTGGCGGTGGGGCCACTGATGCTCCAGTATAACGCGTCACTGGGTGCCATTTTTTGCCACACCCAAACAAATCAGGAAAGTGGAATCATGAAACAGCCACAATTCAGAACCGGGTAGTTCTCAGTCTTTTCAGGATTGATCTTTTTCTATAATGTGATTAAAATCCATCCATCCATATTGTGATCTTCTTTATCCTCACAAGGGTCGCAAGGTGTGCTGGAGCCTATCCCGGCTGTCTTTGGGCCATAGGTGGGGGGGGGGGGGGCACCCTGAGCCGGTTGACAGCCAGTCGCAGGGCACACATCCGCGCTCACACTCACGCTTCGGGACAATTTGGAGTGTTTAATCAGTTTTGAAGCAAAGCAAATACTGTAGGAGAAGGTTTTGGAAAACAGTTTTTCAAGTTACGGACCGGTGCTTGATCCAATTCAGTTTCAGTTTTTCCTCTTTTTTTTTTTTGCTTTGTGTTGCAAGACAAAGCTTATCATTAAAAACATGCACACACACACAAATAAGGTTGGCAAGGACAGCCACAGCCAGTGATGGGAGCAACAGTGCTAGGAGATTTTCTTTTCGCAACACAGGCAACAAAATGTTTTTACAGAGATTACAATATGGTAAGATGGTGTATTAGTGTGTGTGTGTGTGTGTGGTGGGGGCAAGGAGGGCGGGGCATATGTGCTTATAGCTCAAAGGAGCTTTCGACCGCAATAACTTGGAAGTAAAGTAAATAACTCAGCAGGCCGGTCTGATATTTTTTTTAATATGAAACAAAAGAGCTGTTTTTATTATGGGGGGGGGGAAAATACACTGTCCATAAATCTGCTGCCTGTGCGAAATATTAGGATGGCAAAGCGGGTAAATGTTCACATATTCTCTAGTGCAAGTGCCTTGTTCAAAGTTCGTTGTAACAAGTAATAATAATATATATAATAATTAATATTGTGAGAACGTATTGTTGCTGCCGCAAGTGGTCAAGTACCGTGCGCACCATATTATGCATATTTAATCATTTTATTGAACAGCCATTGGCATTTGCTGACACCCACGTCACTCACCAGAATATGTGCCACCTATTAATGCCGCACACGCTACAGTGGAATGCGACGCCGGTAACCCGAGTGAATAAAAATAATACATGCAATTGTGTTTAATGTTTTTTTTTCTGTAGATGACGAATAAATTAATAGTTTCGATAATCGGTACAATATTATCGCAGTAGCCCTCATCTCAATAGAAGGAGGTCGGAAAAAAAATGGCTGGCATTCGAGTAGCGCTTGCATCTATTTGTTCATGTTTTGTTGGTCTTCTTTTGGCTTTAATGCCAGACTTGGGGGTGGGGGGGGTGGGGGTGGGGGGGATAATTACTCCCGAGTGCGGCGGCAGCATTCGGTTGCATGGAAAACTCCCTTATCCAATTTAATGAAAAACATCACTCTGACATAACGGGCAACCACAGAGCTGGAATTATTTCTTCGCTTTTGTATTGTGACTGCCTGATGATTTTTTGGAGGTAAATTCGGATTTCTTATTTGGATTTCACAGCGGGGCGGCCCGGTAGTCCAGTGGTTAGCACGTCGGCTTCACAGTGCAGAGGTACCGGGTTCGATTCCAGCTCCGGCCTCCCTGTGTGGAGTTTGCATGTTCTCCCCGGGCCTGCGTGGGTTTTCTCCGGGTGCTCCGGTTTCCTCCCACATTCCGAAAACATGCGTGGCAGGCTGATTGAACACTCTAAATTGTCCCTAGGTGTGAGTGTGAGTGCGGATGGTTGTTCGTTTCTGTGTGCCCTGCGATTGGCTGGCAACCGATTCAGAGTGTCCCCCGCCTACTGCCCGAAGACAGCTGGGGTAGGCTCCAGCACCCCCCGCGACCCTAGTGAGGATCAAGCGGCTCGGAAGATGAATGAATGAATGGATTTTACAGCGGCCTTTGCCATTTTTAGCTTATGTTTAATTCCAACAATTTCAAGATTATGTGGAGTCAGTCAGTCTAGAACGGTAACGCAGAGGTAGTCTCGGTGAACTTCTCATTTCCGATCGCGGCTTGGAATGAAATACACTTTGCATCTGAAAGGGAAGTCTGAGAGCAAAAAAACCCAAAAAACGTCAAACTGCTTGAGGTGAATGTTGGTTTGGATCCAGACAAGACAAAGGCGAATCCATATCAAGTGACCAAAATGACCTTCCCCGCTTGGAGCTAATGGCAGCCAGCCTCGCTGACAGCAATTTGCTACCCGAAGGCGTGGAGGGGGCAAGGAGGGGGCCGCTGATTTGGACCCCGGAGGATCTCCCCTCTCGCCGGAAATAGACCCGTTTCCTGATACGCGGGTACAAACGGATCATGTGACCGTCATGAACCGCAAACTGATTGGATTACTTTTAATTCGTCTCATAATTTGCATTGCGGGTGGTCCAGTGGTTAGCCCATCCACCTCACAGTCTAGAGGCACCGGGTTCGGTTCCAGCTCCGGCCTCCCTGCGTGGGTTTTCTCCGGGTATTCCGGTTTCCTCCCACATTCCAAAAACATGCGTGACAGGCTGATTGAAGGCTCGAAATTGTGTGAGTGTGAGCGTTGGATGGTTGTTCGTCTGTGTGTGCCCTGCGATTGGCTGGCGACCGGTTCAGGGTGTCCCGGAAAATGAATGAATGAATTTGCATTGCTAACCCATTCCCGCCGTGTATTCCAAATCCTAATGGACGCGAGGCCACGTGATGGTATTCTTCTTCACCTCCACTCCATCGAGGCCGAGCGGCAAAGCCGCCGATGTGTTTTTATGTCTCCCGACTAGATGAACCTCCTTGAAAAAGTGCTCAATAATCTGCCGTCAAGCCTTCTCTGCCGCACACCATCCCGAGGAGCGTGCGCGCGCATCCGTCCGCACTTATTCTCCTCATCTAGCTCACATCCCCCCCGATCGTCTCTTCGATTCCATCTCGTTCACCGGGGGGGGGGGTAAATCCGTCATCTTTTCATATTCCGCTGCCTTCTGTCGACCGCCCCGCTCTCCTCTAATAATCTTCATCCACCTGGCAGTGCGCCGCGTGGCACATCCCGCCTCGCAAACGCATGCGGACAGCTGCGCGGGGATTCCACCGCGGAACATCTGGGCCGCCGGTTGCCGAGGCGGGCATTAACGAAGCAAACGTGCTTCTCACAAGCATACGAGAACACAAATCAAATCGATAACGACGCACGTCATCGCGTGCCGTCGAGTGTCACGACGCCACACGTGTCGACAGTGATGTCATTTATCCGGCAGTGAAAACTCGCCTGACATTTGAGGAGTCACCGCTCGCCAAAATTGGGATTTTTTTTTTTTTTTTAACTGTATGATGTAATATCGGCGGCCCGGTGGTCCAGTGGTTAGTGAGTCAACCTCACAGGGCAAAGGTCATGGGTTCAATCCTGGCTCCGACCTTCCTGTGTGAAGTTTGCATGTCTCCCCCCGTGCCTGCGCGGCTTTTCTCCGGGTACTCCGGTTTCCTCCCACATTCCAAGCGATGTAATGTGATCATCCGCAGCCAGTGATGGCCAAGCGGGCGCGTCATGACTAATTGACATCTTGAGTCGGATGTGTCTTAACCTCCACGGCTCTGTCGAAACCCTGACACTGGTTCACCGAACCCCTCGGGTTTGATCCAACCCAGGTTACGAACCACTAATCCGATTCCAATGATCATGTTAATTTGTTCACAGGTTTGTTGATTCAGTTGGTCAGGCGGCTTTGGCATCATAACAACTACTTCTTGACAAGCTCGTTGTTTATTTAAGTGACACCTACCAGCGGCGTAGCATCCAGCAGCTGTCGGCAGCAGGCGTTGGCAGGAGAACGCTTCTCTCGCACACACACACACACACACAGACACTTTGGTCCTCATAAGGGAAAATATGCTTGGTATAAATACAGAGTCCAAGAAAAGGTGTCAAATATGCAGTCATCAGCAGGTTTTGCATCTTTAGCGATTAAATTAAAAAAAAAAAAAATCACTTTGGTCTTAGGTGTTCAATTGGACTCATGATGTGCCATCAAGTCGCTTCCTTGAGCTCTAAAAAGAGGCGTTGTGTTCCGATTCTGTCCTTGTACAAATGTCGGGCTGACATTTTTACTTTGGAAGATGACGTCAATTTATGGCCTCGCTCTTCTGTGAAAGAAAACTTCCAACTCGTCGCTAGAATTTCAAGCCCAATTGAGTTTGGAGTTGTCAGCAGGAGCGCATCTGTTTTGCTTTCACCAAAAAAAGATGCATTTCTGACCAAAAAAGCGGATCGAACGAGCGCTTTGTGGAAAGCGGGACTTGGATGCTAATATTATTTGCTTTTGTGACAACTTAAAAAAAATTTTTTTTTTAATTTTTAAAATGTTTAATTTTTCTCTTCATAATGTGGTCTCTTTATATTGCAGAAAACACACACACGCACACACACACACACGCAGACATCCTCAATGTTTGCTGTTGGGACAGCCTTGGTGGCAGTTATGTAATGTTTGCTGTACATGGCAAACCAGACGAGTGAGACGCATGCCAATGAGGCGACTCCCTCCTTCACTCAAATGTTCGGGAGCTCGTGCATCTCCTCGTTTTGACGCCCGTGCGACAAAGAATCCGTCTCAAAACGTATCCTTCAGCCCGTCATACAAGGAAGTGCGTTACCGCTTGATATGACCGAGGGGTTAAGCATGAACGAGCTTCCGTGGTTTCCATTTTCCTTGCCCCCCCCCGCGCTCTCCTCGCCGCGCTTCTCCGCCGAGTCTCTTCCAAGGCCCTGTTTCCATAGCAACGGTAACCATGGAAACTGGATGACAGTATCCTGTCTCCTTAATGCAGACGGAAGGTGTTTAAGGAGGGAAAGTTTCTTTTCTTTTTTTTTTTTTCTGTTTTGAGTCGCTATGTTTTCCGAGGTGAAGATTTCGATTATACGTCACATTTTATTTTGCGTTTAATGAGCGAAGTCATGATAATATCAAGCTTTCCCACTTTCAGCTGTCAACCTGTCGTAAAACAGTTTAAGGTTGACTTTGAACATTTAAATTGATTAATTGGATGACACGTATACGCTACAAATCGTATAAGGCACCCGACCCGCGCATAATTTTTGGGTGGTCCACTAAAGCAAATTTGTCTACATGATTTTAAAAAATATTTATTTATTTATGTATTTATTTTGGGGGCGGCCCGGTAGTCCAGTGGTTAGCACGTCGGCTTCACAGTGCGGAGGTACCGGGTTCGATTCCAGCTCCAGCCTCCCTGTGTGGAGTTTGCATGTTCTCCCTGGGCCTGCGTGGGTTTTCTCCGGGTGCTCCGGTTTCCTCCCACATTCCAAAAACATGCATGGCAGGCTGATTGGACGCTCTAAATTGTCCCTAGGTGTGAGTGTGTGTGCGAATGGTTGTTCGTTTCTGTGTGCCCTGCGATTGGCTGGCAACCGATTCAGGGTGTCCCCCGCCTACTGCCCCAAGACAGCTGGGATAGGCTCCAGCACCCCCCGCGACCCTAGTGAGGATCAAGTGGCTCGGAAGATGAATGAATGAATGAATATTTATTTTTGCTCAGTTGGCGTGTTTATTTCACTTTGGCAGAAAGTCTGTCCGTAAATTGCACTTTACGCTCGCCATATCTCAGTCCACTTTTCGCCCGTTCACAATCACCGATTTTTAGTTTAGATTTTGCCGACTTGCAGATTAGCAGTAAGTGCAAACCGGGGGGAAAGATTGCGTCAAAAGAAAGACAATACCCCAAGTTTGGGATCTTTTCACACTTCAAAAAAGAAGCTAAAAGCTAAAGCTAAAGTTGTCCACTGTAATATTTAATTGGAGCAGCAACTAATGATGAAGTCTGATTACATGGTACATTTACTGTATATGATTTTCACCGTTATAAATGTCCTCTGAGGGAAATGAGTCTTTCACCCCTCTTAATATGGCGATTTATTTTCTCACGAGCTGAAACTTTCTGTTGCCTTGGGCCGGCCGGATTCTTCGCTCGAAATAACGGCACGCTGGAGATAAAAGTTCTTTTTCTGTTGCCTTCAATCTAGGAATGGAGAAAAGATAACAAAGCTCTTCACGTGCACCGTGAGGGACTGAGGGAGGGGGGGAAGTCCAATTTGTTCAGCTCGGTTAGAACTCGAGTACTCTAAATGCTCCTCTGTCGATCCAAATCTGGGACACATATTGAGAAAAACCAAACACTTTAAGCGCGCCCATTTGACCTGGAACACACTGCTGCACTGCAACATGGTAATAATTCCAAAAAAAAAAAAAAGAAAAAAAAAGAACAAGTTGAATTTTCTAGCATGTAGCATGCAATGCTACTTGTTAGCCTGTCGATGGCATTGTTAGCATTCAGCTAAACTGACTTCACTAAGACAAAACATGGTGGTTGTTATTTTCAGATACCCGAATGTCTACTCGAGTACAATAACAAAGTATTTCTACTTTGTTCCCCCCCCACTACAGGGGAGTGAAACGGAGGTGAGCTGACTTACTTTGTATTGTAGCACAGCACGTCTCTTTTGTCCCAGGACTGGCATCGTGGAAAACTAACTCCAAAATAGCATCTGGCTCTTTTTGAACCCAAGTGACGTATTTATTGAGTGATTGCTATATTGCTTGTGACAGTTCTGGGTTGGACAATGCAGCTCCCAGCAGTGGGTCTTTGATTGTTGACCACGGTGATTTAACTGGATGGGCCACAGATATCAAAAAAAAAAAAAAGAACAGAAGAGAGCGAGCGAGGTTTTGTTTTCCCATGTTCTTTATTTAGATGCTGCTGGTGCTTTTGGTTTCTTTTTTTTTTGTTTCTATTGTTCATGCAGTGTGATGGGCCTTTGTTCCCCTGTGAGATTGGAGAAATACTGTTGAAGGTGCTAGACATTTCCCTCCATAGAAGTCTGACTTGCATGGGAGTTTGATGTCAGCGATTAAAAAAAAAAAAAGGGCATCGCAGTCTGCTTTTAACTCATTCCCTCCCAAAGACGTTTCTACACGTCTTTTCAGACTCGCTCCAGAATTGGCTGCTACCGAATGAGTTAAAAGAGAACACTTGTGCTTGCAATTAAAATAAAGGCAGACATCCCCAACGCAATCTATTTTCGTCAACTCCCCTCTGAACGTGTATTCTGTATTTTGCCAAATCCTTTTCTCAACCTCTTGGGAGCAATTTCGGAAAGTGCATTCCCAGTTGGCAACGCGAGGTCCATTAAGGCATGCTTGGATGAGATTG
The DNA here is from genome assembly GCF_025434085.1 of Hippocampus zosterae. Taxonomy (NCBI): domain Eukaryota; kingdom Metazoa; phylum Chordata; class Actinopteri; order Syngnathiformes; family Syngnathidae; genus Hippocampus; species Hippocampus zosterae. Next base: position 3,642,536 of record NC_067465.1, on the reverse strand, counting down.
GTACGAAAAGAACTTGAGACCCCTGACCTTAATCAACTTCAGTATTCGGGCCCCTATCAACAGAGAGGATCTACTTTGTGCGACGGTTCCACCAACTAGTCACAATGATAGTGCGTTTTTTTTTTTTTTTGTAACAAAGCCATCATGGAGTCTTTCCTCACCCGCTCTGTCACCATCTGCTGCACTGCAGCCAAGGACAAGGGCAGACTCCAGCGTATCACTCACTCAGCAGTGAGGCTGAGTGAATGCAATCTGCCTTCCCTCCTTGGGTTGCATGCCTCCATTTTTTTTTTTTTGGTGGGGGTGGGGGGGGTGTAAAATATAGCATCACAGGCTTGTGTCGTAAACATCAGCTGCTACCCCTCAGACACTGCGCTGTCAGAAAAAAAAGGGGGGGAATGTGGTTCATTTGTAGCCATGGAGTGTACAGCTCTGACATTTTTCAGCGTCTGGCGAGGGGGCAGGCGGGGGAGCATGAGCAGTTTCGGAATTGAGGCGACGGTTCTTAGTCGAAGTTGCGCCGAGGACATCTTTATTTTGAAGCTGGATGAAAAACATTTAGACAAATGAACAAATCGAGGTTGGCTCAGTTGATTTTAAAAAGTCGTATTCACCAGGATACGTCCTTGCTTGACCTCTGGTGTAAACAACATGACTGCTGGTTCCTGACTGTATCGAACCTTCACTCAGGCCTAAATGTCTGCAGTGTGTTCTGTCCAGCAGAAAGATTGACACTAATTGGTCTCTTCCCGTCTTTCATCGCCGCACGGGGAACACACACATGCATGCAAAGCGATTTAGACAAAGCTCAAGTATTTAGAAGAGGTTGCAGATGTGCGTTATGTCAATGTTTATCAATGGAGCGCAGATCAGAGCGGACTATTAAACCTCGATAAGCGATTTGTTGTTTTTTTTCAATGTCTTTTAGCAGGTTGTTATGGAAACCGATCTGGAGAAGTCTGCAGAAGGGTTTCGACGACAGCTTCTCTCGCAAGCCCATCCATCCATCCATTTTCCGAACCGCTTGATCCTCACTAGGGTCGCGGGGGGTGCTGGAGCCTATCCCAGCTGTCTTCGGGCAGTAGGCGGGGGACACCCTGAATCAGTTGCCAGCCAATCGCAGAGCACACAGAGACGAACAACCATCCACACCCACACTCACACCTAGGGACAATTTAGAGCGTCCAATCAGCTTGCCATGCATGTTTTTGGAATGTGGGAGGAAACCGGAGCACCCGGAGAAAACCCACGCAGGCCCGGGGAGAACATGCAAACTCCACACAGGGAGGCTGGAGCTGGAACCGAACCCGGTACCTCTGCACTGTGAAGCCCACGTGCTAACCACTGGACTACCGGGCCGACCTCTCTCGCAAGCGTAAAAGTACATTCGCCAAAGTCGCATCAAACCGCGTTCACCGCGTACGAACCAAACATTTCTGCTCTTTACCCTAAATCTGATTCAGATTTCGTGCAACCAAGGTGTCCCCACACCCCCCCCTCCTCCTGCAATTTCAATCAATTTCGAGGTCCCCCAAGGCTGAGTTTGATGAAGCGAGCTTTGTTAAGGACGCTGACGTCTTAGGCAACACGCGTGTGCTTTGTTTGAGTTTCCAAAATGAAGCCTCGAAAAAACAAACAGCCGGAGTTAATCTTTGGATGCTTTGAGATTGAGTGTGACTCACCGCTTGACTGCAGGCGAGGTTTTTGCAACATCACGGGTGTCTTTTTGGCAGAACAATTCTAAACTCTACTCCTTGAGTGGCTCCACCGTCATCGCTATCCTATCATTGTTATTATTTTTTTTTTCTTTTCGGTACAGTGGGCTCAATAGACCTGCGCTGTGAAGTCGACGCACTAACCACTGGGCCACCATACGCGACATCACAACAATAATAATAATAATAATAATAATAATAATAATAATAAGGCGGCCCGGTAGTCCAGTGGTTAGCACGTCGGCTTCACAGTGCAGAGGTACCGGGTTCGATTCCAGCTCCGGCCTCCCTGTGTGGAGTTTGCATGTTCTCCCCGGGCCTGCGTGGGTTTTCTCCGGGTGCTCCGGTTTCCTCCCACATTCCAAAAACATGCGTGGCAGGCTGATTGAACACTCTAAATTGTCCCTAGGTGTGAGTGTGAGCGTGAATGGTTGTTTGTTTCTGTGTGCCCTGCGATTGGCTGGCAACCGATTCAGGGTGTCCCCCGCCTATTGCCCGAAGACAGCTGGGATAGACTCCAGCACCCCCCGCGACCCTAGTGAGGATCAAGCGGCTCGGAATATGAATGAATGAATGAATGAATGCATAGGCTTGTCGAAACAGATGTGTTTTGAGGCTGGATTTGAAATGTGTTAATAAACTAATCACGCCCACATTTTGCGACACTAAGACCGAATTAGATAATTACATATACGTACATATATGTAATAAGTGTTTGTGGCAATGGAAGGTCATATCGTCGCACACGCGCACACACAAAGAGGAGCAGAAAATGCTGATGCAAAACTGTGCCAAACGTGTCACTGTACCAAGCTTGGCTCACATTCCGCTCCACTTTTTGTGTGCTGGGGATCCTTCAGTGGCTCCAAACACCCGATGAGATGATTAATTACAACTTTTGCTGACTCCCCACTGCAAACACCTCCAACCTTTCCAAGTTGCGCATCATCTTTTCGGCATCCGGGAATAGAAAACGCTTCTGAATTGAAATGGATTCGGCAATAATTGACGAGGAAGGTTATGTGCGGCCTGCCAGTCGGGAGAGGGTGGATGTTTTGGAAGTGTGTCTCTGTGTGAAAAGTACTTCAGCAATTTGGGGGAGGGTAAGGGGGGGGGGGGGGGGTGGAGATAACCAAAGGAACACAGATAAAAGCCGGTTATTTTTGATAAAATGAAAAAAACCCTTCTACCCTTTTCATCTTGGCGTGTCCGATCGCCATAAGCGTTCTGCTTGAGTGTGACGGAGCAATGGGGGGTATTTTGATGTATTTTGAGGGTGGGGGGGGAAGAGAGAGAATGGCCTGAAGCCACGCCTTCCCCGTTTTTCATTTCGACGGATCCTACCCAGGCAAAGCTTTCAGTTTTGTTTACCTTGAAAAAAAAAGCACGGCCTCGCCCCGATTCTGAGCGACGTTTCGTGACCTCAAACACAAACCCCTTTACCCTCTTCGGTACCCACCTGAAGCCTACACAGCAATTAGGCTGCGACGGCACACTTTTTTTTTTTTTTTTGACACCGCTTCTCCCCCACTGTAAAGATTTCAACTCGGCTTGTTAATAAAACTTTCCGAGCTAACGAAGGCGAGACTTCCACTCTTCTGCTGCCCGTGGTTACTGTTTGGAGCGCTCCCTTGTTCTGACCTACATACATTATCGTGACCGGCGCCAAACTTGTATTTTTGTGTGTGTGTGGGAGTTGTGGTGGTCGGGGGGGGGGGCGTTGTCTCTATGGAAACGCGTGGTGGGAGAGGGATGCGGCAACTTGAAAGACTGGATGTTGTTGTGCGCCTCCACGGTGTGCTGCCGACGAGCCCACACAACTTGCACTCTGGAGAAGTCACGGGCGATCGCTGGTGCCGCGGAGGGTTAGCGTCTTAGCGTTGCGCAACGTGATCACGAGACGCATGTGTGTTACATATTCAGAACTGTCATCGGGAGCTCAACACGGCACAAAATATATACAATGTCGCTTCGATTTCAAATAAGCTATAACATTTTGGTCAAATGGTTAATGATTCTGCAATGAAAATAAATCCCCGATCAAGTCTGATGGGGGGGTTTTTGTGCAGTTTATTCAACGGTGTCCACTGAAAAACCCTCCCGCTAGTTGTGAATTTTTGTGCTGGCCATGCACCTGGCCACAAAATGCAGTAGTTAGTGTCGAGCAAATACATCAAAGTGGTACATCTTCAAAGAGAGAAGCACATCTTTGTATATCGGAGAGGAGTTAAGTTTAGCCTGGGTTGGAACAGAGAGTCTTCGCCGCATGTGCATTTGCAGAGTTGGGGGACTGGAGGGGTATGGCTTGGACTGCAGTTAGTTCAAATCGCTGATTTTACAACTTGAAACTTTATTCATTCATTCATTCATCTTCCGAGCCGGTTGATCCTCACTAGGGTCGCGGGGGGTGCAGGAGCCCATCCCAGCCGTCTCCGGGCAGTAGGCGGGGGACACCCTGAATCGGTTGCCAGCCAATCGCAGGGCACACATAGACGAATAACCATCCACGCTCACACTCACACCTAGTGACAATTTAGAGCGTCCAATCAGCCTGCCATGCATATTTTTGGAATGTGGGAGGAAACCGGAGCACCCGGAGAAAACCCACGCAGGCCCGGGGAGAACATGCAAACTCCACACAGGGAGGCCGGAGCTGGAATCGAACCCGGTACCTCTGCACTGTGAAGCCGACGTGCTAACCACTGGACTACCGGTCCGCCACTTGAAACTTTAGTTAAGATTAAAGTTAAGAAAGACGCGATCTTGACTTGAACTTTGTGCGCCAGACGCACGTATGACGATGCCCTCGTTGTGGCCCAGCTAATGTAAGAAAATGAGGATTCTTTTGGGGTATATTCGATCGGCAGACAGTATTTTGCCGCTTTCCTTTGTCATCTTCAGCCAAAAGAGACTTCGTCATATAACTTGAGGTCAGATCAGAAAAGTATAATAATAATAATAATAATACATTTTATTTATAAGTATAGGCAGTAAACTGTATTTATATTGTGATCAGCTCTCCATCGCCCGTTCGTTGCCGGCAAGGCAAAGGCTGACGTGATGTTGAGGAGAAAAAAAAAAAAAGGAGGGAAAGTTTTAGATGTATAATTGATTCGTGCAGTGGGTGGGCAGTCGAGATGAAGTGTGACAGGAGAAGGCGAGCGGGAATCCAACAACCCCCCCTCTCAACCCCCCCCAGTTATCCATCACTGTGTCAACGTGTCTAAATCTCCCAGCGGATCAGCGTGATCAGGATTATGTATGCTTGTTACACTTTGTGCGCATGAATTCCAATTTCACTTCAGGACATGTCTGAGACACTTACTCACAAAATTCACACGTGCGCTCTCGCACCAAAGAAATCATCTTCGGGGGGGCAGGGGGGGGGGGGGGCGAGGAGGCCTCATCTATGCAGTTTTGCAGTGAAGAGAAAACAAAGCGAGCCGGAGCGAGCCCTGAAGGGAAGAGCCGAAGAAGAGATAAGCTTGGTTCGCAGAGACCCCCCCCCCACCCCCCACCGTCACCTCCTCCCTTTTTTTTTTCTTCCCCCCCTCCCTCTTCAGCACGTTTCCGCCATGCACATGCCTGGCCGCGGGCTACGAGCGAGGTGAAACAGAAAGCGAGTCGGCTAATGCCCGGCGCGCGCTCCTTCAGGGGAGGTGGGCGGCCGGCGTGTTACGTTTGACCAGTAAACAAGTCCGAAAAAGACGGGAGGCAGATTTATGAAATACGACGTGTGAGACTTTGACCCAAATAACACCTGCACCTCCTCCGATGGCGTCTACCTCTGCGCTTTTGTGCACGCGTGTGCCCGCGCGCACTCTCAAGTGCAAAGACAAAAAGCCTTACGACTCACTGCGTGTGTTTTCTATGGCGTCGCGGTATCTCGAAAGCGCAGTCTGCTGTGGGCCGTGCGGGTCTGCTGTCCAGAGATAGTCCCCCATTGTTGTCCTCACCCCCCCCCCCCCCCCACCTGGTCACACTGCGTCACACGTTTGAGGAAAGTAAGTCAAATATAAACAAGCGTGCACCCGCAGGCGTGATATGTGGTGAGGTTTTCGGTGAGGCAGAGTCAGATTTACAAATCCAGGAGCCGAGCAGAACGCCATATTTGCCGTTAGATTAGCAGCGGGACATTGAAAACTGGTAAAGTGGTCTCGCTTTGTTCTTTAGATCCCGGTTCAATTGGAAATCCAGTTTGAAGAAATTTCAAGGTCAAATTGCAGGTTTGAAGGTCATGAGGAGCAACATTTTAGAATGCTTGGGTTGCCAAAAAAAAAGGCAGTACTGACAGTAAAACTAGCGACTGCTGAATAAAAATCAAATCAAATCAAATAATTATAATAATAATAATAATAATAAAATGATGTGAAAAACAATTGTAAATAGCACTGCGACTTATCCATTTTGTATTTTATTGCACTTCATTGAACGGTGTTTGGTTGTTTTTTTCTTCTTTCTACCCACAATCTTGCTGCTGTGGGACAAATCAAGGATATCTTCATTCATTCATTCATTCATTCATTCATTCATTCATGCATTCCTTCATTCATTCATTCATTCATTCATCGTCCGAGCCGCTTGATCCTCACTAGGGTCGCGGGGGGTGCCGGAGCCTATCCCAGCTGTCTTGGGGCAGTAGGCGGGGGGGACACCCTGAATCGGTTGCCAGCCAATCGCAGGGCACACAGAGACGAACAACCATCCACGCTCACACTCACACCTCGGGACAATTTAGAGTGTTCAATCAGCCTGCCACACACATTTTTGGAACGTGGGAGGAAACCGGAGCACCCGGAGAAAACCCACGCAGGCCCGGGGAGAACATGCAAACTCCACACAGGGAGGCCGGAGCTGGAATCGAACCCGGTACCTCTGCACTGTGAAGCCCACGTGCTAACCACTGGACTACCGGGCCGCCCAGGATATCTTCATCTTCATCTTAAAAACTATACTTTGCTACATTTTTTTAAATCCACTTTTGAGAAGCACCGGTTTATGAAATTAACACTCGTGACCTGTCGCCGCACATTTTGAACTCCCCAAATTGCCTTATTTCAATGTTGTCACACGGCAGTGGGATGACCAAAGGAATCCTCCTGGGTCATTTTTAATGAGGATCTCATCTTACCCACGTTGCAGTGCACTAAGACAGGTCAGCACACCCGCACACAAGCTTCCACCACCTTGCTGAATAATTGACGAAAGGCCACAATGTCGCATGTGCCAGTCTCGGCAAAGCAAGTTGTGCGTGTCAAATCCATCCCGTAGATTGGGCTCATTCATGTGGATAATGTCCTAGTGAGATTTTTTTTTTTGGGGCCCTCTTTAGTGCCTCATTTTTGCCGCAGAATGAGAGCATCACATATATTTGATCTTTGGTTAAAAAAAAACACACACACACACACACACACACACACACACACACACACACACTTTCTTAGGTTGTTCAAGTGTGGGTGGAAAAGTGGCAGTACACAGAAACAAAGTTGCGTGAAAATATGACTCAATGTACTCATCGCCGGGCACATTTTCGTTGTTTTTAGCTTGCCGAATGTGAGAACAAAACAGGGGTGTGCTCATGTGTCAGTGTGTCAATTGACACACCGTCATAACCGCTCCAATCGTTTGTTTGCTGTACTTCGGTGTCGACGTGCTTCCAGCCGCTGATGACATAAGACATTTTGCCTGATAAACAGGAGACTTCAGGGAGCAACAACCCCCCCCCCCCCATCCCACCCCTCAAAACTAAATCTATTGTAATTTTACATGTTCCAATAGTTTAGTTTCAAAAAATCTTTTGTTACAAATAATGTGATCATGCAAATACCTGAAAATAGTATTTGCCCCCCCCCCCCGTCTACACCAACAAAGGAAGTAGTGCCACTGTTCTTACGCTTTTGGCAAGGAATGTAGCTAATAAATGTGTGCAGTCAATTCTAGTTGACATAACGCTATGCCCCCACCCCCCTTCCAACTGGCCCTGTCCCTTTTTTGTGCATGACATCGTTCATTTGACATCCTCCCCCCGCACTTTTTTTTCCCCCTGCCACAGTGATGCGTAAATAATTCATATTCAGGCTACATCACGGTGCAGATAAATCATGTGAGTGGAAAGCATTCACGTGCTCGTCTGCTCCCTTGGTGCCGGCCAGGACGGAGTAGGGGGGCGGGGCCAGCGTGCTCCTATGAGATGAGTGCTGAGGCCACGCACACGAATCCGTGTTTCTTTCTTTTCATTTTCGATTGCCAATTGCGGGGAAAAATTAAATGCATCGGAAAAAGCTGAATTATCATGTTGTGACTGGAAATGAGCTGTACAAGCACCGGCGCCTTTGCAAACGTTATTTTCTGCGGTGCTGTCTTGTTTTCATGGTCGCAAAAACTTTTCATGATCCTCGTGAGCCTCACCTGACACTCACCATCCTCTCGTTACCGAGCTGCCTTAAAAAGCCACGCCACACCGACAACTGGCTGTCGGATTTTTAACCCTTGCTCGCGACTCCCAAGTGCTTACATTTTCTAGACGTTCTTGACATTTTTTTCCCCCCTCATAGCTTTTCACCATGTTAGTTCCCAATATTTTTCATATAAGTATTTTCTTGTTGTGTGTTATGATTGTATTCTTGTGCATTGGATTCTCCAGTCCTTTGAGTTGACAAGCAATTTACGTTTTTCTCGTTCCTTGCCTTTTGCAGCATTTGTTCGTTTTGCCCTTCGCTGCACTTTGTCTTAAACATGACTGTTACGCAATTTGCAAGACGGACCAGAATGTCTCGTCGGTGTACATGAAGGCAGAGAGTCGTCCTGCATGTAAAGGCCCTGTCAAAAGTCTATTAATATGTCAGAGCTTCGGCCATGGTCTGTCAGCCTTCCAGAGAAGCGCTGCATATGGAGGAATGCTGCGGCTGACACACCTGTCACCCCCCCCCCCCCCCCTCTGATGCTAGCCTACGGGCTCGCGTGCACACATGCAAACACAAGAATAGTTGTGAGCGCTTGAGAGATAAATCTCCAGGGGCGGCTTCGGTATTTAGACAAAGTGCAGACAGACGGACAGGATGTGTGGTGACTCGGGTGCGCATTAATAAAGGAGAAATCATTTATTTTTAATTCCCAACCGAGATGTAATTACGGGCTATTTTTAAAACCGGGCTGTGATTTTTCATGCGGCTCTCCTCTCCTTTCAAGATGATATGAACAGTTGTTGAAGTTTGTGGAGGAACGTGCAATCGCTCCAATATGTATTGACTGAACACAACAATAAAAGGACCATCATATCATATCTCTTAAAGTATTGTTTTCTTCCCTGGGTTTGACATGACAGTGGGAGGGCCTATTTGTCACCAAAACTGCTTTTGCAGTTTGGCAGATGGTGAACAACTTCCAAATTATTACTGTCAAAGTAAACATCAAACAAAGAGAATTTCACCATGTGTATTCAAAACACCCACATGGTTCAGCATGTAAGTCTGCTAGCTTCATGCTAATACTAATCTCAACCCTAACACATTGGCACACCGCAGGAAGTGTTAATGTTAATTATTTTTACCCCCCAAAATTATTTAGCCATACAAAACAGTGTGTGTTAATTTATTTATCGCAAACAATCAAATTCTCTTCCACTAGATGACAAAACGAGCTCTAAGGTTTTCCAAAATGTTCTCAAGGACACAAACGCTGGACATTTAAGGGTAGCACCCCAGTAACAAGCCTTTGCAAGCAAAAAAGTTCAAAGATTTTTTTTTTTTTGCAAAGAGTTCACTGAAAAGTTTGGCTACTGTCTGGTTTCCATGGTTACAAATGGGCACAAAGCCGTTGAAGGTTGAAAATCAGCTTGACTCTATTAAGGCAGGCAGGACTGCCAGGAGGGGGTGTGGGGGGATTATGTAAGTCACTGCTCCTGGAGGGAGGGGGGGGGGTGAATATTTATTCTGCAGTTGTAGTGTTACATGCTCTGCGATTCCTCTTGCTTTTATCCCTCATCTAGATTTCGTCGTTCCCTCCGCATATCCGTACATACAGTTTTGAAACTTTGGGATGGGATGGGAGGACTGATGCGCAATGACAGAGGGCGGTTGAGAGACGTTTAACTTGACCGGACTTGCATTATGTAATGGCAGAGTAGGCCTTGTGCACTTTATTTTAAGAAGTGATCCCCAACCACTGGGCTGTGGACCGATACCAGGCTGAAAAAAAAAAAAAAAAAAGCTGATTTCGGATAGAACCCGAAATTGAACTTTTTGGTCAAAATCAACATAATGAAAATTTTTGTAATAAAGATAGAACAAACCTACTAGAACATTTGAAAATTATTTGTGATAAATCAGAGGCTCTTTAACTCCTGGCAAGTGTGAGTTTGAATGTTCATTCTAAACACAACCACATTCCAGTTACAGTACATGAGGGTGTGGACACTTTTGCAAACAGAATATAATAATACAAAAAAACAAGACGGAAATGACCTCATTAAATAATAGTTAAAAAGAATTAAAGAATTTTTGTCACCCTTTTGCGCCAAATGAATGGCCAGTTCCTCTCAAGTTGTCTCAGCTCCTCGCAGAGGATAAAGAATATAAAACCCGTGAGTTGAGTTAAGTTTTTTTTTTTAGAAAAAGAAAAAAAAGACTCAACCAATATAAAACGAGGAATTTAAAAATACTAAACAAACAATTATGCACACGGTTAAAATGAGACTGCAGAAGTAAATCGAATGAAATTATGACCTCCCACACGACCTATGTACAGTATATATAAAATGAATATAATAAGAAAAAACTGAATACCCCCCCACTTTGCCAATTGTCCTTCATGCTCTGCAGGCCAAGGGCGGTAGCGACAGCACTAATCTACCGCAAACTCGATGCCTCGCTCACTCCATCGCTCTTCTTCTCACTCGGCTGCCCCCCTCTTCTCTCCCGATTGATTGGCCTGAGTGCCTCCGTTAACGTGCGCGTGTGTGAGCACTCACACCAGTCAAACGAAACCATCGCACGCTCCACCCAAAAGTGTTTTTAACCCTCCTCTGTCACATGTCTCGTTTAAACTGTGTAAAAACTGTAGTTGAAGTATTTTTTTTAAATCACTCTTGTTTTTATTTTACTCCGGGAACAAATGTGTGGGGTTTATTTTTTCATTTTGATTTACCCATATACTTATTTTACTACTTTTCATGAACAATAATAACCAGGCTGGCGACCAGTCCAAAAATCAGACGATAGCTCCAGCTCCCTTTTTTTTTTTAATCTGTGAGTTCATTTCTTTCCTTACTGGGTTTAAATGTAAACTTTTCTTTTTTTTCTGGTACAACAGATAAGGAGCCACTTAGACATAATAAGAGAATTGGATACATTTTCTGTTTTCATCCTTCGCTGACTGTGTCTGCCCCCCCCCACCCTTTTTTTATCATGTTTTTGGTGTTATTATGGTTTGTTTAAACGACAAATCTAAGAAGCAGACTATTATTAGTGACAAGCTTGCCGTCTGTGATCCAGGAGAATGACCTGTACAATGTTAACTTAAATCCTATTTAAATGTGCCCACAACTACACAAGAATCAGCCCTGGAGGTTTGCAAATGTTCTCACGGGCCTTGAAGTAGGTTGCTCGAGGAAAGTAGATAACATGAAGCGGATCGCAAAATGGGAAGCCATTAGATGCTGTGGGGACTGGCAGCAAAACATTGCCGCATAGCTGCCCCGTCTCTCCCTCGGGGCAGCATAATGGCATAATATACTGTATGCCGTTCTTATGTAACTGGGCGGAGGAATATTAATGGAAGGCCGCTCGGCCAGTGTGTGTGTGTGTGTGTGTGTGTGTGGGGGGGGGGGTTAAAGTGGAATCAGATCAAAGCTTGCGCTCACTTCCAGCCAAGAACTGAGAAAAGGCTTTTGTGTATATTGGAGGCATGACCCCCGCGGACTACAGTGACGCTTAACATTTCCAGAAGGGGCAATGCTCGGCTGATGAATCACTGAAATGGTGTACAGCAAACATCCAAGACCTACAATAGGTGGAAGTCAACATAAAGTGGCCATCTCTTTTTTTTTTAAATAACTGTACCGCTCCTACATGCTATAAACACATTTCAACACTTTATAAGACAGCGGTTGGCAGTTGCCCAGTTGGCAACTTGCGGCTTTTTAGCCGCCCGAGTGGCTCCCTGGAGCTTTTTCAAAATTTGTTTGATTTGTTTGTTTGTTTCTGTAGTAGGACAAACATGAATTAAACATTCTTATTTTTTCCGACGCTGTCAAAAGACCACATTCATAGTGAAGCATGCTTTGGGGTTGTTTTCCCTTATCTGAAACTGAGCCCATAGAAGAGGTGGAGGGAATTATGAACAGTTCCATATAGCAGTCAGTCTAAAAAAAAAAAAAGAAAATGGCAAGGAAAGCCTAGCAGAACATCAGAACTTTATTCTGGGTTAATCTGAGCCACTTTAAATGGTGCCTGGTGTGGGCTATTTGAAGTGATCAGCTCAGTCTGAAAACAGTCAAATGCCAGGTATAGGTGGGTGTGCAGACTTTTGCAACCATTTCAGTCTGAAAACAGTCAAATCCCAGGTATAGGTGGGTGTGCAGACTTTTGCAACCCAATTAGCTGCGTTGATCATTTTACTTGAAAAGATGTATCAATGCACAGGGGTGTGTAGACTTTTTATTTCCACCGTAGCTGCTTCTGCCTTCTCGTGCGATTGCCGAAATGCATCTGGCTGGCCACTGAAATAGGATTTGATATTGCGGGAAGAAAAACAAGCAGACGCAATCCTATTTCATTCTTTCACCATTTATTAGTTCACCAAATACAGTGAAAATGGCATCATAATATACAATGACTCATTCTTAGAATGTCATGACATTTTTGTAGATTTATTTTTTAATTTTTTGCTTCATAAAATGATTTTCCGATATTGAAAATATGAAGGATTCATGCACAACAAACCATATCCAGTTTCTTCAAAATGATAGTACAAAATAAACCAACTTTAAAAAAAAAAAGAACAAAAACACCAAAATAAACGGAAATGTTCAAAATGGGTCAAATAACGACGTTATTTGATCCTACTCGTAAACAGTGCAATATACTCTAAAACTGCCATTTTCTAACAAATTCATCAACGTAGCTCAAGTCACAGTATACAATTTCTTACTAATAGTTGAACATCGATGTGTGCAAAAACCCAGACACATTCAGTTAGTCTTTAAAAAAACCTCCGAGCTCCGATAAGAGCTGTCGAGCAAAAATGAACGGCGTCTCGTTCCCTGCGTCCTCTCTCGAGTAGAAACTTTATGTTGTTGTTGTTGTTGTTGATGAACTGTAAGACCATATACGAGCATATCATTTAAATAACAAATATTTAGATATAAAAATACAAATATGACCTTTCTGTTTAAAAACAAGCGTGCCGGGGTGGTGTGGGGGTTGCGGGGGCGGGGCTAAGCGTGGTGGCACCTGCGTTGGCACCGGAGTGAGAATTCATGCATGACGTAAAACAGCATTAATTGCAAAATGAAAAAATATCCAAAGTTACAGTGGCACCTTGACTTACAAGTAGAATGCGTTCAGTGAGCAAGCCTGTAACTCAAATTATTCATTTATCAAATTAATTTTCAGCTACTGTATGCAATTAAAATGCCATTGATACAAAATAGGGCGCCGTAATGTCGAAAATAACACAAGAGAACGTTAAGTGTCATTTACACCAAGTACTGTCGTATTATTGGAAGTGTGCTTTTAAGGGGCGGGGCCTTGTGAGCTGACGTCAGGTTTTCCGGTCCTTGGGAGCTCATTTTGCATTTCTGTGTTTGACTGCCCAGTTCCTTCAAGTGGCTCTCCTTGCCCACATGCGGAGGCATTAACAGTCCGTTAGAAAAAGGAAAAAAAAATGATGATCTCAGATAATCTTTTGTCTTGGTGTGTGGATATGAAAATAGACCTTGTTCCTCACTTATGCTGATATCATCTCATCACTTTGCCGTGAGACAAAGCGAGACGTTGGGGAGAGACCGAGCGATGGCTTTGTAACGTGAAGCATTTGTAAAAAACGCCGCACTTGTTCCTCGAGGTACCACTGTAACGAACGAATACGTGTTCTGCGTATCGTTTTAGATATTGACTTCATTCTCCCTACAATTTGGTTCGTGTTTGTTCCATAATCAAATGCAAATAATTAGCAATCATAAATATGCTGAAAAAAAATAAAAAATAGCAATGCAATATTTCGTTTTTGCTTCCATTTTTCAGGAGTCGAACCGAAACATCCGAGACTTTTTCTACACATACGAAAGGCGCGTTTTTTTCAAATGGTCAAAATCTGTGAGCAAGCGCTTCTTTTTTTTTTTTGCCTAAATCGTCCAATCCAATTGAATAAAACTCTGCATCTCATTAGAATCTTGACCGGATTAAAAGAGAAGTGCTCACTAAATTTAAACATCTTTGCGAACAATTTTTGAGAGCGATCAGCCTTTTTTTTTTTTTTTTTTTGGCGTTCATAGAATAAGTCTTACATCTTTCGATTGAGCGCATAAAAAAGAAAAAAAAAACAACTTCCTCAACAAGTGTTGCGTTTATATTTTCGTCAAAGATATGCGCAGGTGCAGCTACATGAACCTGCCACTTTAACCACTGGGGGGGCTAAAGCCACAAAGAAAACCCGCCGCCCCCCAAAAAAAACAATTGGCGTTCCACTCCAGAAAAAATTGCACCATCCTCGGATAAATGTTTTTTTTTTTTTTTACATACAATCTGGTCTCCTTTAAATAAGAAGGAGACTTGAAAGTTTTGTTGGTCTGTTGGGGAAAAATAAAAGTGGGGAGGAGGTGCGGGGCTACCAAAGCAGTTAGAGCAGCAACAGGAATGCATTGGAGCGGTGCTGAAAGGACAGCTCCCCTGAATGCACCATCGACAAGGAAGTGTGAGGGGTGGGGGCGGCGGGGGGGGCGGTGCTAATCGATCTGCAAGCTGAGCCTACTGTACAACGTCGAGTTTCATTCCGACGCTTGTTTTTGCTTGCGTCTGGCGCGGGGAGTGGGTGGGGGGCGGGGGGGTGGGGGGGTTGGCAAGGACATAGCGACGGGTGGTGGTGGTGTTTGTTTTAATGACAAGTTCATCCATCACCTTTCAAAATAAAAGTCAGCGCCTGTCGAGACCCCGCAGCAGACGTCTCGGTATCTGCCGGGGGGAGGGGCGGCGGTGTTGGTGGGGGTAGGGGAGGCGGGGGGGATTTTTCTTCTTCTCGAAAAAGAAAACAAAAAGCGATACTCGGTTTGGGAGGATTGCCAGCAATATCCCACGACGAATCTTTCCTCTCTTCCTCTTCCATCCTCCTCTTGAGCTCGCTTTTTCCTCCGCGGCGTTTCATCCCTATCGTCGTCATCCTCAATGCGTTGTGTCGCCGTCGTTCTTCTTCTTCTCCATCTGCAATCCTCGAACATGCACAGCCGACAAGTGCTTCAAATCGGGTGATCAAAATGAAAAGAATCTGCAAGGCATCGCTCAATGGGTGGGGAGGGTGGGTTCTTTAAACGCCGGGTGACGACTTGTCTGTCATCCCCTTGAGGACCTCGTCTATTCGGTCGTCTTCGATCACCACTGTGGAGGGGGAAGAAACTGCATTTTATTTGCTATATCTTTTTATTTTTTTAATTCTTATCATGATTGATTCCAAGACGTTTCAAGAAAATGGGGAAGGGAATCTTAAAAACAACTGCAATGGGACTCCCCCAGTTTAATGTTGACTGCATCACAGGCATAAGTATGAAAAAAAAAAATTAGCCACGCAATAAATCCACTAGGCTGGTCTTTAAATGCATCACGAGATCACGTGTGAGGAATCTGACAAACAGCCCAAGTGACATTTAAAGACAAAATTTCCCGGAACTTGAATGCATCACGAGATCGCATGGAAACAGTATGATAAACAATCACGTGACAACATTAAAAAAAAAAAAAGATGGTCTCATGTTCCCGAATACGAGGTCGCTGGTATTGTATGATAATCAAATGGCCACGTTAAAATAATTTTAAAAAACCACACATGATGTTTGTTCCTGAATGCATCACAAAATCGCATTTAAAGATCGTAACAAAAAAATAAAAGAATGGCCAGTTGTGTTTAAAATGTAAACACATTTTTGTATTTGTAATTCATCTGACAAATAGTAAATCGGTCAAATATTTATAATGCTTTCCAAGATCGCATGTGAACCGCATATAAGACGACAAAAAAAAGCAACCTGATGCCCGTTTACCTCGCTTGGCTCTGCCGATCTGGCCGAGCTTCGGGGGTCTCTTGCCCTGCGAGCCGGCGAAAAAGGCGCTTGTGTCCTGCAGTCCGCAGCTAAAGGACATTTGGCTGACCTCGCTGTCCGCCCCGTAGCCGCTCATTTTCCCCTCGTTGTATGGCAGCACTTCGGACATGTTGGCTGGCGGCAACAAGTAGCTTCGCGTTGTCCTCTTTTGCAAGCCTTAGATCCCGTCGTGGCAGGGATGATCTATTGTTTTTTTGTTTGTTTGTTTTGGGGCTGGGGTGGAAGTCCTGATGGAAGACCCGAGGTTCGTTTGCAGCTGCAGTTGGAAGATGCGTGGACGTGGAGTGCGTGCGTGCGCTCTCCTCCGTTGCTGGCTGATGTCTAGTGAGAGAGGAGGAAGATCCCGGGATCATAAAGGAAACCCAGGCGGAGCTGTGAACTCATCCAACCAGGTTTGTGTGTGTTCGTGCGAGAGTGTGCGCGTGAGTCTGGGTTGTGGTGGTGCAACAGTGCCTTCAACAGGCGAGAAATGGAACTGCAGAAGGAAATGAAGGAGGATTTCAAGCAGTTCTGTTGAGGCTTTGCTGTGTCAAAACAAATCAATGCGAATGCATCTTTGCTCATTATTTCATCCATCCATCCATCCATCCATCCATCCATCCATCCATCCATTTTCTATACTGCTTGCCCATGTTAGGGTTGCACGTAGGCCAGAGCCTATTGCAGTTAGACTCCAGGGGAAATACAGGCGTGTCCTGGGATTCATTCATTCATCTTCCGAACCGCTTGATCCTCACTAGGGTCGCGGGGGGTGCTGGAGCCTATCCCAGCTGTCTCCGGGCAGTAGGCGGGGGACACCCTGAATCGGTTTCCAGCCAATCACAGGTGTCCTGAGATACACATTTGAATTTGTTTCTTGACCATGTAACCCGAAAGACTTGTATCTCAAATCTTTGTTCCCCATTGAAATAAATGGAAATGCCACTAATCCGTTCCAGCCTCGTAATCTGCTTTTCATGAGGAAATGAACACTTACTGCCCGAAGACGGCTGGGATAGGTTCCAGCACGCCCGTGACCGCCGTGAAAATAAGCAGCTTGGTAATGGATGGATGGATGGATAGGGGGCGGGGGGGATCAGCAAATGGGTGAATCGACGGATGCCGAGCTGCAATTATGTGGAATTCAACCGGATCATTGAAAAATAATGAAGAACGTTTTGGTCTGACTTTCTTCTTGAATTGTACAAAATTACAAACTTACCAAATCCATTTTGGGACTTATAACTGATCTGTCAAGAAGCATATACTAACCCTTCCTTTCTCATTTTCCATAGTACAGGTACTTGTTGGACTGGTTCGGTGTTTTCAGTGTCAGTTTCAGGCAATTCAAACACCGCTTGCTTCTGAAATAAGATGCTGGAAGATCATATCACTTCAACACCGTCCAGTTTGCTAGCCCTGATGTCATGCCTATACGGCAATGCTGCAGATAGCCCCCACCCCCGACGGCACGGCATCTTGGGATTGCTTCATATCTCTCAGAGATGGCCCACTATTGCCTCCACTTGGACAGCAAACCCCCCCAGCCTCCAGCTGCCAACCAGCACTTGATTCATGCCGGGTTCAAACAAGGGACGGGTGTGATGATGTCATCGATATGAGACGCGTGTCGTGCATAGGAGAGCAGGGGAGATGTTGACCTGCTTGGTGCCACGGGCATCCTTGCTCACCTGTGTACCTTTGCTGCTGTGGAAAACAAAAACCTACGTCAGTTCCATTTTGATTGGACTCGGTCAGAGTCTCTGTGATTTACTCCCCAGTTTCTCTGCTTCCACTCTGGCAAGCAGTACACGTAATGATCCACCTCACTCAATCAGCAGTGCACAACTCTGACAAGGAACAAGAATGTGTGTGTGTGTGTGCGTGTGTGTGTGCGTGTGTGTGTGTGTGTGTATGTGCTCTCGAATCATTGCCTCCAATTACAAATGAATCACCGACATGCTGAGTCACTACCCAAGTCTCCCCCCCTTTCTATTGATGCTATTGAGTTGTTAGCGCGCGCACACACACACACACACACACATACACACGAACGTTTCTGTTCTAAAGGCTGAGGAAAAAAAAACAGCAATAACAAGCCAAGAGGGTGAGCCAAGTTCAATCCTGAGAGTATGTGCCATTATATAGGCTTACATTGCAGGGTTGGATGATGGAGGAGTTTTGGGATGTGGGGGGGCGGGACTATTGACTATTGACTATTGTAGTCATGCCTGTGATTTCCTTTGCAGCAGGAGCATTTGCGTTCAGAAGGCACTTCAATAATTCTACAATGTTCTTCTAAATGAAGCCCAGTGTGAAGGCTTAGAGGGAGGCCAATGCCGTCTCGGTTTGTTGACAAGTGTTTTGTGTTTAAAGTAGGTCACCTCATCCCACGTCTCATCGCACGCCCTCACCACATGGCTGACACCGGCAATTGGCATCAGACTGGCAGGCAAGCCTCTCTCTCTCTCGCTCCTTTTCTCTCTCTCTCGCTGTCTTTCTCTAGAGGCACGCGGCAACTCTGTCAAAGCGTCTGCTGATGCTGTCAAACATCCGCCCCTGTGCTGTCACACACAGACGCACGAGCACACGCACAGTGATGGTGATTTTAGTCCAGTTGACAATGCATGACGCGTGATTTTTTTTCCCCACCTCATTCTGCGTATCTGTAGCAACGGTTTGTCATGTTGACCTGAAAACACATAACATCATCCCTCCATCCATGCCTCCATCCATCCCTCCCTCCATCCATCCATTCATCCATCCATTCGTCCATAATACAAGGCAAATTAAAAATGTGTTTTTCCAAAAGGGCCCTGTCAGTCACAGGCCCTTAAAGTTGTCATCACTCCCATCTTAAATTAAATGTTTTGCTTATTTGTTAATGGCCTGGCGTCGCAAATGTTTATTGTTCTGCGGCACAAATCCAAATCCAAAGAACTTTTTCCAACGGCAATTAATCTCCCACCAAGCTAAATGGCCCAAAGGAGCACACTAGCTAAAAACTCCTTACTATACATGGTCGGTTTTTTTGGTCGTTTTTTTCGGCTAAAAACGGCTTACTATATACATGGTCATTTTTTTTCGGCAAAAACGCCTTACTATACATGGATGTTTTTTTCGGCTAAAAACGGCTTACTATATACATGGTTGTTTTTTCGGCTAAAAACGCCTTACTATACATGGTCGTTTTTTTTGGGAAAAAACGCCTTACGATACATGGTCGTTTTTTTTGGCTAAAAACGCCTTACTATACATGGTCGTCTTTTTGGCTAAAAACGCCTTACTATACATGGTCGTTTTTTTCGGCTAAAAACGCCTTACTATTTATGGTCAGGTTTTTTTGGCTAAAAACGCCTTACTATACATGGTCGGTTTTTTTTGGCAAAAAACGCCTTACTATACATGGTCGTTTTTTTTCGGCCAAAAACGCCTGACTATACATGGTCGTTTTTTTCGGCTAAAAACGCCTGACTATACATGGTCGTTTTTTTCGGCTAAAAACGCCTTACTGTACATGGTCGTTTTTTTGGGCTAAAAACGCCTGACTATACATGGTCGTTTTTTTCGGCTAAAAACGCCTGACTATACATGGTCGTTTTTTTCGGCTAAAAACGCCTTACTATTCATGGTCATTTTTTTCGTCTAAAAACACCTTACTATACATGGTCTGGGTTTTTTTTCCGGCTAAAAACACTTTATTAAACGGTCGTTTTTTTTCAGCTAAAAACGCCTTACTATACATCACTGGTGTCAAACTCATTTCACATGGTGGGCCACATACGGCCTCGGTAGATGTCAAGTGGGCCGGACCATTAAAATGATACCATACTTTGCTATAAACAACCAAAACAACATGTCTTTCCTTTGTTTTGGTGTAAAGAAGCACAAGAACATTTGGAAAATGTTGAAATTTAATGAACGTACTGTATTTTTTACAAAACATTTCATGAAGCACCTTACATTTCCATCAACAAATGTGCAATTTACTTTTATCATTCACATATATGCATTGCAACTGATCCCACTGATTGTACAAACTTTAACAAATAATTGGTATTGAAAAATAAGATAAGAAAAACCTTTATTATTCTCGCAATGGAGAAATTCCCAATTCACAGCAGCAAAGTTATGAAAGGAAGAAGTAGAACAACAAAATATAGGAGCTGCTGGAAAGGCAGCCACTCTCGCTGCGCCATTTTGAAGTCAAAATCACAAAAATAACACTACACAACACATAGGACACAGACAGTCGTGCAATCTTCACCATTTTTCTGCATACACTTTGTAGTCTGAAGCAGTTGCAGATGAAAGAGGAGAGGATCAAAGTGTATTTTCATATACTTATGCACTTTATGATTAAACAAGATTTATAAAGAAAGGACGTTAACACGTGCATATATTAAATAAACTCTAAATGTAATCCCTGCCTACACCTTACAAACTAAGGAGAGTGCTATTGATAGCGTCTGCTGTCATCGGTCTGTCTCAGTGACGGTCCTTTTCTCTAGTCAAAACAGTGTCCCTAGCGGATACTTAATGAATTGCACCTTATTAAAAATATTAATTCTGTCTTTTATGCGTTTTTTTTTCATGTTTAAATTATCCTGCGGGCCTGATTGAACCTCGCGCGCGTGCACGTGTGTGTGTGTGTGTGTCTGTCTGTGATGAATGGAATTCAGGCGTGTGTTGAAAAAATACATCTGAAACTGCATTTAAGGGTGGCTCAATACTGGCTGGCCATTTACGGGCCGCAGTTGTAAATTGATTTTTGTCCCAAATACTTCACTCCTCATCTGGTTTGCCAGTCAAGCCAGTGCCTCCTTTGCCACTTCTGGGCCGTGTTCGGCCTACATGCATTATGCCAGTGCCGACTCAAGGCCAGCTGTGCCAGCTTCATGCTGAATCCGGGCCAGATGCCTTTGCTGACTGGGTAATTGCCACCGCCCGCACTGCCACGTCAATACGAATTTACGGTGTACGGCCGTGAAGCTGCTCCACATTAGAGAATAATCACGTCGTCCAAACTGTTTGTCAGCCATCAGACGGAATTAAAGAGTGTTTCAAAGTGGAGATAAATTAAATGCGACTGGGTTGGAAAGCCTCCATTGGCTTCTCCCCGACAGGTTGTTTCACTCTAATATGAAGAAAACCTGACACCTAGTGGTAGGAGAGGAGAGCGATTTCATTTCTCACTGAATCATTTTCATGTGGAACTATCTTGAGTTTTCAGGGATGTACTTTTATTACCATTTTTCATTCACTCGTTTTTTTTTTGGTGAGAGTTTTTTGGGGTAAGTGCAACAGAATTTTGGACTGTTTGTTAGGGTTTTTGTTATGAGTTTTTTTCCGTCCCTTTGTATTATGGGATCAAATAAACACTGAAGGCTAGCATTGAAAAGATTGATTTTGTTTTATGAGCAGAATACTTAACACACTTCCACCTGTCGTCAAAGGTGATCGGGAAATACCTACAAGTCATTTGATTTACCTGCTAGCAATCTTTACTGATTTTTCTTGTCACACAAATTACATTAACACATGAGCTAAAGTATTATCTCAACATCGTAAGTCAAATGTATCACCATTATTGGGCTTTCTTTTTTCGGGTAAAAACGCCTTACTACACATGGTCGTTTTTTTTGTCGGCTAAAAACGCCTTACTATACATTGTCTTTTTTGTTGTTGTTAAAATGCCTTACTATTTATGATCGTTTTTTTTTTTTAGCTCAAAACGCCTTTCGATACATGGTCGTTTTTTTTTTGTCTAAAAACGCCTTACTATATATACATGGTCGTTTTTTTCGGCTAAAAACGCCATACTACACATGGTCGTTTTTTTTCGTCTAAAAACTCCTTATGGTCGTCAAAGTTGATAGGGAAATATCTGCAAGTCATTCGATTTACCCGCTACATACATTCACACACGAGCTAAAGTATTATCTCAACATCGTAAGTCAAATGTATCAACGTTATTGGGATCAAAGATTAGAAACATAACCAAAGTAGAAATGGCAGTTGCACTTGCACATGAAAATTAAGTTGGCTAAATAAAACACTCAACAGATCAGTTTAAAACGAGTATTAATGAACATGAGCAGCGGGGAGTAAATTATACAGTGACCTCTAAATTCAAATATGTACATGAAGCCGCAAATCAAATTTCAATCAGAGACGAGTCTATGACGAAAAACTCTGTACCTGGTCTGTAAATGTGAGCAAGTTAGTGATGCTGGTTTTCGAAGGGCGTTTTCCAAATCTTCGCAAATTCTTCGGAAGTATGAGCAGCGAGCCATTTGTGCCCATCTCACACGGGCGGAAGCTCACACGGAGGCCAAGGACGGTCGTCAATGTTGGTTTTTGGCCGACGTCACTGAACGTGATTACGCGACAGTCATCTGGCTGAGTCTTCGGTGCCGCTGCAGAAGCTGCAACAGCGTGTCGGAGATCTCGCGGTAGCGTAGCCCGTACAGATAAGGAGCAAACGCCCTGGGAAGAAGCATGAACACGCACATGTTAACCGTGCTCACCCACACTCTGACATCCTGGCTAACGTTTTCACTCTGAAACAGAAGCAGCTCCAGGGTGAAGACGAAACCGGGGGCAAAGTAAAGAAGGAGCAGGACCCCGTGGGCCAACACGGTGACCCGAGCTCTGGAGAAGCGACTCTGCCAGATGCCTTGGGTTCTGGTTTCCATGTAGAGGCGAACGTAGCAGTAGAAGATGAGCGCGGCGCAGATGAGAGCGGCCACGAAGAAATAGATGTTAATCCCCGCCGTGTTTTGGGCTTGAATGAAACCCAGGGAGATGAGGACCAGGCACACGGCGGGGTTCCCGCGTAGGTTCTCCCTCTCCATCTCCATCAGGATGACCAGCGTGAACGGGTAGCTCGCTGCCAGTACCCACGCCCCCAGCAGGATTCTGTGGGCTCGAGCGGGCGGGAGAAGGTCGTGGTAGTGCAGCGGCCAGCGCACGGCCGCGTAGGTGTCCACCACCATGAGGGTGACGGTGAGGATGGCGCAGCAGTAGGCCGTGACGGTGACGGCCGTGAGCAGCTCGCACGCCAGCCACGGGACTTCGAGCCGGGCCGCGTTGAGGACGGCGGTAGTCAGGTTGAGGGTGAGGAACAACATGTCCGCCGCCAAGGTGTTGGCCACCAGGAGGTAGCGCGTCTCCCGGCGTAAGGCTCGCGATGCCAAGATGCACGCCAACAGGATGGGGTTCACCAGCATGGTGGCCAGGGTGACCACCACGGTGGTGGGGATGAAGAAGAGCTCCAGGTGCCAGCGTCGAAGGCTCGCCACCCACTCCTGCGTCAGGTTGCTCATCAGAATGGGCTCGGCGCTCATTTTGTCTTGCTCAAGTTTGTCTTCCGGCAGCTTCCCGTCGGTCGACGTCAGCAACATTTTTCACGTCTCTGAATATCTACAGTAAATATATGGAAATTAACATTGCTTTTCTTGAAATTGATGATCTGCACATGGTAACATTCATTCATTCATTCATCTTGCGAGCCGCTTGATCCTCACGAGGGCCGCGGGGGGTGCTGGAGCCTATCCCAGCTGTCTTCGGGCAGTAGGCGGGGGACACCCTGAATCGGTTGCCAGCCAACCGCAGGGCACACAGAGACGAACAACCATCCACGCTCACTATCACACCTAGGGACAATTTAGAGCGTCCAATCAGCCTGCCACGCATGTTTTTGGAATGTGGGAGGAAACCGGAGCACCCGGAGAAAACCCACGCAGGCCCGGGGAGAACATGCAAACTCCACACAGGGTGGCCGGAGCTGGAATCGAACCCGGTACCTCTGCACTGTGAAGCCGACGTGCTAACCACTGGACTACCGGGCCGCCCCACATGGTAACAAACGTTTAAAAAAAAACAAACTAGCATCAGATGCAGTGAGCATAAAAAGTCTACACACCCGTTTGAAAAAAAAAATTATCCTGATTCAGCATTGTGACCGATCAAAACTCCCTGATGAATAAAAAGTGATTTTTTGTGAGTGAGCAGGTCAAACTAAAATAATGTGGTGGCGCACAGAGTACGTGGCACAATTGTATGGTTGCTATGACATCATTGCGAAATATTCAGGATCTAATCATATGCAATGTCGAATACATTATGAGGTTCAGGCGGAAAAAAAAAAAAAAATAGCACATCTGATTTTAAAATATCAACACAACCACATTTTGACTTGAAAATACTTTCAGGATAAATGACTGTTTATCTCAACTACACTATAAAACACTTAAGGCAAAGGAAAAAAAAATCAAATGTTTCGATTGAGACTTAAACGTCCTTATCAAGAAATAATTGAGCGGGCAAAGTTCAGTTTTCTTACCTCACGTCCATTTGAACGCGATGTGCGACGCACGTCCATTAGGGTTGAAATCTTGTGTAAATCACAGGGTGTTTTTCTGCCGCCTGCGCTTATCTGATGGGTTCCGTGTTGACTCGCACGGATGATGGCAGAGATGCAAAGCAAAGCTGCGGCCACTTAACTGTCACATAGGAACGGGGTGGAGCTTTTTCCAACGTTTGTTACAAGACGCTTTGGATTTTTTTTTTTTAAACAGCGGATTTGTTTCGGGGAATTTGCTGGAAAATGAACTCGACGTATGCATTTGAGTTCAAAACCGCAGGCACCAGCTTGATATTTTAAAACATATTTCGTCAATTAAAGTCCGATTTTTACAAGGTCGCCTATCATCGTAAAACAAAAGGGTGAGGATGACAGAAGTTGTATAAAGTACATAAAAAAATAAATTCAGATTTCACAGAAATGACCCAAATTAGGATCGCTGGGCCTTGGCGGGGGTCATTTGAGCCACGCTTGCAACAATACTGTTATAAATAGTAATTAAATGATGTGAAGGAAAATTGTAAATAGTACTGCGATTTATCCATTTTGTGTTCATATTGCATTTAATTGAAAGATGTTTGTTGTTTTTTTTCTCTCTCTTCTTTCTACATACATTCTTGCTGCTGGAGGCTGTAAATTTCCCCAGTGTGGGACGAATAAAGGATATCTTATCTTATCTTAAATTCACTTTATAAATTGTATGACAAGAAAACTAATCTTTTAGAAAGGGTGTCAAACATTTTGAGGAGAAAAATTATTAACTTCATGCCCCATAATTCCATAATTTTTCCAACCCCAGGAAGTTACAAATGTTTTCTCGCAAAATCACAACCAGATTTTTTCATTCGGCTGGTCACAAGTTGGAATAAAGCTCGTTCATATTTCTACAAATTTATCGTTGTAGAAACTCCCCCTCAAGTTAATTGAATAGATTATATTATGTAATAATAGATTAGATTAATAATAATAATAATTAATTGATTAATTAATTATTAATGAGTTAATAAAGATTATTATAATAGTTAATAGATTATTATAAAACGTTATTCTTGTAAATTCACTGTTGTAATATTACCACAAAAAAAATAAAAATAAATCCAGCCCCTTGTCATGTTTAATCACATCGTCAGTGTGAACACTTTGATGTGATTGTCCGGACTGTACAATGGAGTCTTCTTTGTAGTTCTCTCATTCATGTGTCACTACTTTTATTTTTTTTCCTCTTCCTTCTGTAGCTTTCCTTGCCTTCCATCTCATCCTCCTCTTCCTCCTCCTCCTCATCCTCATCATCATCACTGTCCTCCATCTCCGCTTGGCGGTCGCCGTGGTGACGCTCCTCTTGCGTCCACTCTCTGGCCAGCAGTCTCCGAAAGACGTCATACTCCTCGACTGACGCGTTGGCGGCGTGCGCCAGCAGGAAGGTATCCAGGTCCATGTTGAGGACGCTATCCAGTTTCGGGTTGGCGATGACGGTCTGCCCTTTCTTGTCGGGGGTTTGGTATAAGCCTCTGCGCTCCAGGAAAGTGTGGCGCACGCGCAGCTCCTCCAGCGTGGAACGAAACAACCTGTGCTTCACCATCTCGGCTTGTTTGATGCCCATTCGGAAGTAGACGTACTGTGGGAAAAAAAAAATGAAAAAGGTGTTGAGAGAAGACAACGGAGGAGGCGGCTTCCTTGTAAAGGTCAATAAATGAGGAAGACGATAAACGGTAGTGGGCAACTTAATGATTGATCGAGTTGAGAGGAAGTCAGTAAGTTTTCAGTCTAACATGTGGAACAGACTTTTCTTATGTTTGCTGCCCTTGATTCCATTCGAATTAATGTAGACAACTTATGATAAATTCATCGGTAACTTATTGAATAATGTGCAGTGACGCAATCATGATGTGACTTCATTTCCATGATGTGAAACAAATGCACGTGACTTGCAGTTAAAAGAGCCTCAAGACAGTGGCGTCCAACCTTTTCTGACCCAAGATCTACTTTGCAACCCACGATCGAGTATTTTGGGGGGGTTTTGTCTTCAGGAGGGTGGGGGAGATGCCACAAATGTGCATTCATCCACGATTGGCGGCAGATATGTGCAACCGGTGGCATTTTTACTCCTAGGACCGAACCTATGCCGCCTCCATGTCTCCGATTCGCTGACCACTAAGCTAATATTCTACCTCAGCAGATCAGCTCAGCTCAGCTCAGCGCCGTTTGATTGGACAGGAAATTTAGTTTTACCAATGTACAAAGGTTCATCTTTTTTGTCCAATATGTAACCTACACTAACACAAAATAACAATACTAATAATTTGCATTATAATTGCACTCAACAGGAAATTATTTTAAACCAGAATAAGTTGGAAAGTCTCACAGAATGTACTGCAGTTGACCGTGGTACCTCTACTGGAATGTAATTCCGACCTGAAACTTGTACTCCAGCTGAGCCAGGTCTTCATGCACGATGGCCGGACTGTCTCTGAGGATCTGGGTGACCTGCTGGACGGTAAACAGACACTTCTCCCTGAGGAACATGGTCACGTGTTTTATCTTCTTCACCGGCAACGTCAGGATGGCAGGGTAGTGCACCACCACCCGCTGCAGACTGCCTGGATGGAGTTACAGTCCTTTTACACAGTTGAACAAAGAGAGAAACAAGTGCGCGCTCACAAGCTCACCTTCGACTAAACCGAGTTTGCGTAGATTGCCTATCCGCTCCTGGAGAAGTGACTCCTTGATGGTGTAAATAGTGGGACATTTAGTCAATACTTTCATCACGCTGGAGGGGTTGAGGCCCAACATGAAGAGAACCGTGAGTATTGACAGACAGTGCTTGGTGGCATTCCCACCACTGGCTTTGCACACAAATTCACAGATTTGCTCAGCCTGTGTTTGCGTGAAGCCCATGTCAAGCAGACAGGGGAGGGACAATTCTGGAACGATGTGCCTCTGCGGGGATGCTGGGTCGTTGTTGGCAACATTTGGCAGCAGGTTTCTGCTCGGAGAACAAAGCAATCTCCACTGCGTACAGGAACGCTGCAAGCATCTACTTGACTGAAGCGGACTGAATATGGATGTGGTGGTGTTTGTCACATGGCACAGGACCTGCGCAAAGACGGAATAGCTGTTAATATTGCCGATTTAGTTACCAATTAGGAGGAGTAAAATCAAGGTTAACGCTGTTTGGCGGATCACAAGAAGCAGTATCGGCGAATATGAATGTCATGAAAATAGATATAGCTTTAATAAAATAGATAAATTAAATAAATGATATTCCAAACAAGTATAAAGTACAAAACCCGTTAAACCTTGAGTGTTTTAGTTGTACCTATATTTTACTCACCCGATATATGGCAAAACGAGCGGTCATGTTTCGTCTCTCTCCTAAATAAGTCCGTGCATCAACGGTGACGGTGAAATATAGTTCCGCCTCACATTTCAACAATTATTTTCTTATTTTTATACACGTATTAAAAATGAATTGTTAACTCTCAGTGGAGGTTTGCGTTCTGCTGAACTGCATCCTAACTTTTATGAACATCGTAGCGTTGAAACAGATGCAACAACATATTCCCACAGGACTGCACAGGTACATCCTTTCCAGATCTCTTGTCCACTATAAAGCAACGCCTCTTCAAAACCAAACCAAAATAGTATTTGTGTGGCAAGTTAGTTAGCCGACAAAAAATAAAGAGGAATCAGGAGTTTTTTCCCCCAAAAAGATTTTTAATCTTTATAAAATCACACAGACTTGTATCAAAACATCCCGAGGTAAAATAGTGTTGCATGTTGCTTGTACAAATTGCAAAACAAATGTATTTCATTTATTACAGACGAGGACAAACATTCAAAATCAAGGTAAAATATGTAGTTGTGGATAAAAATAAATAGATAAGATAAATATAATTTATATTCCATTTAGTGTTAAAATCAAATTGATATTTAAAAAAAACTTCATTTTGAGGTCTCATCTTTTTTACGGTTTTAATTATACAGATGAACTGATGAAATATGTGAGGTACTGCTAAGCTTTTACTGCTTTAAAAAGACCTAAAAAGAATAAATAAAAAATACATGAACTTAAGAAGTTGCTCCACAAAATGTATTTTACCTTCGTTGCGGTAACTTCCGTAGACAAAACAAACATTGGCTGGACGGCTGGGCTTTATTCAGTCTCTAGTTTTCATGGAGGTATTTCTGGAGCTCCGATTCCAAGGCCGCCATGGACAACTGGTCTTCTTCGTCCTCCTCATCCAGAAGAGTGTCATCACCTTGATCTGGGAACAAGTCTTGACCTCCATACCTTTGGGGAATGGACTCGTGGCGCTGCAGTGAGCCTATTAAAAAGTGCAACACAGATAATTAGTCATGTGCTTTATGTTATTCCTTGTACTACAAATAGTATCGAACAAATGTGTGCGTGTGCTGCATTTAAGACACAAATTCATAATTTGGATCCAAGTCTTCAATTCTCGAGTACTCACAATTGCTTTGAGTTGCAGGGAACACCTCCGTCCAAGTGTACTCGGCCAGCGAAATGGGCTGGCTGATCCAGGGCTGCAGAAGCAGCTGGTCCAGGGTCATCCTCAGGGTGGGGTCAGAGTGCAGCAGCCCACATAACACACTGTTCAGTTCTGATCCATACAACAGGGACAAGTCTTTAACAAACAAAGCGCGTATAGTACAAGTGTGCATGTTTGTTTGTTCAACTGTGGTGTTAGTACAATTTGTGCTCGTGTACCATTCATTAAACTACCTTTCAGGTGAGACGCAAGAACGGATTGATGACGTGTCCATTCATTTCAATGGGACAAGTTGATTTGAGAAACAAGCGAGAATTAGCCAATGTAAATACCTGAGGAGAGTGGAAAAGGGGGCTTGAGTTGGGCATCCAGGATCTCGGCCACACCACAGAAGGGGTTCTCGCTGAACAGCAGCGTGTAGAGCAAAACCCCCAGAGACCACATCTCCAACTCGGGACCCTTGTAGCTACACAAAGGACGCATCAGCACACATTAACCACCCGCCACAATGATCTCATAGGAACTTGGTTGTGTCAATATGAGACGACAAGCAAACGCGTGTTCATCACTTCGTTCACATCCAGCAAACGTTTTAAATAACTTTTATGATCGTTGTACGCGTGTAATTTAAAAGGCACGTCATCAAAGTTTATGGCCCGTCAAAGTCGTAAAGGAGTGGAAACGGTGCTCTCACGGTGGGATCCTGTTGCCAGGCGTAATGCTTTGGGAGAACAATGACAAACATAATCCTCTCTAAAATTGTACACTTGGGCCAGCGCTGCGGTTATCAAAACAAAATGGGAAAAAAAAGCATGTATTTTTTTTTTTTTGCAAAGATGCGATGATATACACATACGGGTTTCCTTGAAGCACTTCTGGGGAGCAGTACTCGAGCGTGCCACAGAAATTGAAAAAGAGCTTCCCAGGAGCCATCGTCGCCGCAGAGCCAAAGTCGATGAGGCGAATGTGGAAACACTTGTCAATGATGATGTTTTCGTCTTTGATGTCTCTGTGCAGGATGTTCTTTGACCTCAGGTAGAAGACCGCCGCTACCAGCTG
Organism: Hippocampus zosterae; assembly: GCF_025434085.1. Lineage (NCBI taxonomy): Eukaryota > Metazoa > Chordata > Actinopteri > Syngnathiformes > Syngnathidae > Hippocampus > Hippocampus zosterae. The sequence continues at coordinate 3,612,593 of NC_067465.1, read as the reverse complement.
TGGAGTGAAAGACAAAAGGTGCAGTTCCAATCAAGCCATAACGGGAACTTCGATACGTTATCCTGTACGCACCTGTCGAAAGATGTAGCTGGCCAGCGGCTCGTCCAGTCGTGGCTGCATGTCAATGAATTCAAAGAGGTCCAAACCGTCTCCGTGTTTCTCCATGACCATCTGGAAGTAACTGCCGTTCTCAAAGACCTCCAGCACCTGGCGGCAGAGTCGAGCAAAAAACACACAAAGATGAAGCCATCGATGCGGCGGCTGCCTTATAATAATTTGTACTTTTCCAACTTTTTCTATCGAAGGTTTTGCGTCTCCTTTTCATTCAAATTGAGAGGTTGACGCAGGCCGAGGCGGTTACCTTGACGATGTTGTGATGTTGCACTCGAGTCAGGATGGCGATCTCCTGACTGACGAGGCCCAGCATCGGGTCGTCTACCCAGCAGTCGCTCACGATCCTCGCCTTGCTGATGAACTTCACAACTGTCTGCAAAGGTCAATGATTCGGTAAGGTCAAGTCTACTTTTCGAGCACTAGAGCAGAGTATCTTACATTGAATGATGATTTTCATATATCTGTACTTGAACTTTTACAAGTATCCGTTCTTTCACTTTTGTACAAAGCATCAGTATTTTTGCCAGGCGTATGTGAATATTCTTACCTCTTGTCCATCACAGCGCCTTATTGCCTTCCAGACAAAACCGAAGGCTCCTTTACCGACGGCTTTAATAGGCTTGTACTCTTCTTCAAACTGCCCGTCGCATGCCCGAGAGTGTTCGAGGTCCAGGGTGGAGCGCAGAGCCTCGCCGTGACACGCCTCGCCGATTCTCTGAGGGAGGGATGTTGGAATAAAGTCACACGGGACAGATAAATAAGTCTCTGAATGTATCACTTGAATTATTGTTATAATTTTTTTTTTCTTCTCAACCAACTGACCTCTCCAAGACTGGCTGCTGATTTGTCGAGCAGGGATCGATCTCTTTGCGACACTGACCACTGTTGGCCGGCCTTGCTCATCCACACGCAGAAGATTGGTTTTCCATCGGAAAGGTCGGCTCTGACCACATCACACTGCACCTCTGGAGAGGGGATTTAAATAGCGAGACCATCGATCATTAGGCGGACAATTCGAGTAAGACGACCAGAAAATGTTTTCATTTGCTGAGCTATTGCAATGCCAGTGGGATGTTTGTATTTTATGACGTTGCATCTCTTGGTGAAAGTTTACGTTAGACCACTCGGAGTAATCTGATCCATTGATTCCAACCATTTCACTAAATTGGTGTGGCATTAATTTTTTGAGGGGGGGGTTGGAAATTAAATCACTGAATTAAGTTGAATTAAACCGTACCGACTCTCGTGCCATCTCTGTGGTAAGCGCTTCCTTCAAAACGTCCCTCCAGTAACTGCGGCGCATCTGACTTGAGCGCAGCCGTTTCCATCTTCTGTTTCTTTGGTGTGGATGTAGCGGGAAGGTCCGTTGTCGACTGCACCTCGCCTTTATTCCCATTCAAGCAGAATTCCTGCTCGCTTTCTTTGTGAACGGACGAAAGAGCGGCCCACTGATCCGTCCCAGCACGGTTCTCCAACTGCCCGTCCGCCGAGCGATTCTTGGCCTCCTTATTGGCGTCGACGGGCCGATCTTCGGGTTCGACGTCGCACGGAGAGGGTGTGCGCAGGAGCTCGGCCGTATCGCAGGAGGTCATGGAGTGCCGGTTTTCATCACTGCCCCCTTGGAGGCTGATAAGCACAGCACTGCTCAGATCCAAGTCAGCCAGCGCTCGGGTCACCAGGTCGCCGTTGCTGTCGAGATCCAGGAAACAGCTCATCTCTGCCCGGCATGGACCGGAACCGCCGTGGCCAGCAAACTTTTCGCAAAAGCCGGAGGAAGACCTGGAACACGGCGGTACTGAATATTTTCATCCAACAGGAGAGACGTTTACGCATACTTTTGAAGAGCATAATGAAAACACTCAGGAGAGGTGGTTAAATTTCAAAAACACACACACAAAAAAAAATTAAAATGGTGGTAAAAGTGAGAAGCGCACCTGCTTTCCATTGAAATGACCTCAAAACTGGAGTTTTGCAGGACGGATGTACACGGGCGTGGGTCTTTGTCAACACCCGAAGACTTGATACCCGCACTTCCAAAAGCTTGCTCGTTCTGAGCGGGAGTGCCTGAGGATGGCGGGAATAGAAATCGTTATTTTGCAAAGACATAATGTACAAGTGATTATCAGGAGCAAACCAGGATGTTGGCCAATACCTGCACTGATTTCATTTTCCAGGCGCGGCTCTTCATGTTTCTGTACGGGTTGCTCACTAGAAAGCATGCAGGCGGCATCTCCCTCGGGCTGGTCCACCCAGACAAACGTCTTCAGGAGAGCTTCAGTGTTCTCGCCTGTCCTTGAGGAGTGGCTACTACCGGCAGCGACCTGGGCTGCCTGCTGCAACAGCTCTTCGGTGTCATTAGCACTGTGGGGGGGAAAATGGATAGTAGTTAACTGTGTTTCTACAGAGAGGTCTTTGTCCACGGCGTCGTTTTTTTTTTTTTAATGGGCTCTCACACAAGTCTAGTTAACATTGTACAACGCCACATTTTGTGTTAAATGTTGCTCACTCGGCTACGGACATAAACTTGACTTCTGACAAAGCGTGCCACAGTGCATGTCCACCAGATGGCGTAAGAGATACAAAGAACTCCAATTTCATGGTTCGGATTCCAGTGACTTTCATTGACAGGGGCTTCTTCAGTTTCCAGCTCCTGCACGGACGCCACCAAAATATGTACAAAGGTCACGACGCACTGTTGTCTATTACTAACCCAAGATAATGAGGTGGTGTTGTCATAATTGCGGTAAATAAAAAGGACCAGTCGTTATGAAAACACAAATGTAACATTGAAATGATGAAAGGGAAATGAGGCGGTGACGTGACAGCATATTTATATGCCGCTGGGCTACCAAGCATATTGCACAGATTGTACAAGCGCAAACATCGTATGCGTCAGGACAATAAACCGAAGACGGCGTCAATTTCTGTATTTCCTATATACTGCAAAAACAATCCATGCAAGTCTGAGTGTGATGACCTCCCACGCCCTACGGTTTTCAACGGTTCAACACATATTTATCCCTTTAGGGATTATAATGAGCACAACAAAACAAAACAAAAAAAAAAGAACAGGTAGACAACCTTATGAAATGACTGTGATGCCCAAAGGACTTACTTAAATACACGTGTGGAAGAGACAGCGGGAGAAGACAGCGTGGACAGAGCGCTTCCCCGTTTGTCAAGTCTGGTGCAGTTGCCGGTGAAGATTCGGCCTCTGCCCGTGGAGGATCTCCATCGGCAGGCTTCCTGTACCATGGCCATGTCTCCAGCCACCAGCGAGGACGGGTCGATGTCTGCGGTCAAGGGAACAATGAACGTTCGGTCAAAGGCACATTTGGGGCGGATAAACTTGTGTTCAAGTCAAATGTCATTTAATTTTATTTACAAAAAGACAGATGGGCCAGGTTATTTAAAATCTATTGTGATAAAATATAAAAATAAGTTATACTGAACCATTGTAAAACATTGAGCGTACACGGGTTTATTTTTTACGACACCATGGTAATATTTTCATTATTATTTATTGTTTAATAAATGAAAATTTAAACTTGATTATAATTATTGTAATAGTCTTTTTATTTTACAATATTTTTTATTTTATTGACGGATAATTCATTGATAGATTACAAGAATAAATGAAAGGACTCTTGCTAATGTGAATACACGGCGGGCCACTTTGCCCACCGCTGTATGTTTCCATGTGAACTTCCGATATGGTTAAACAGCCGTGCGCTGTAAATGCTCACCAGATTTCGCTGTACTTTTGACAGCTTCTGCTTGAGACTCGGGGAAGGGACTGATCTTCCTGACCGAATCGGACATCCATCCATAAAAACCGGGCATGAGGAAAGTGACACACTGTTGACGACAAGACAGCAGCGGTTGACAAACGAGGCTTGTCAAAAGAGGCCACACCATTCGGCCTCTCGCAGCCGCCCTCGTTGGCGAACCTTTCCGAGGAGCTCGTCCTTGTTGTAGCCAAACAGACCGAGTGCCTGTCGATCGTGGATGCTGTAGATTGAGCCGTCAGCTTGCAGCAGGAGGAGGCTGCACACTGGGGCAAATGCCCAGATGGTTCCATTGTACTCCAGTGTGGGGCTGGCGGAGAGGGCCCTGCCGTTTCCCTTGATGCCTGCGTAAACTCATTAAAAAAAAAGAGAACAATCCATGAAACGTTGAGTCAAACTTTTCAAGGACTGGCGAAAATCAACTCGTGTGAATAGTGCACGAATCAAGAAATCATTGAAATTCCTTTCACTACTTTTTTTGCCCTCCGCAACAACTCAAATGTTGAGCGTACGACTGACTATGAGGTGGAAAACGTTCTAAATTAAATTTGACTGCAAATTTATTCTCTAGTATTAAACCGCTGCGTCTTGATGGTGAACCGCACTGATAGTAAAACAATTTACCAGATTGCTGACAATGTTCGGGTCGCAAGTCTTCTGCCTTGTGCGCATTTTCTCTGCAGAGGCTCATCCCACTGTGCTGTTGTTGGGGTCTTGCGCATTGTACCGCCCCCTGAAGCTTAACGCACAGCGGCAGCGATGCGCCTTCTCTACTCCTACCACACACTCTCTGAACCCTGAGCATCTACGGGGGAACAAGAAAGCACAAGTCTGATATGAACACCCAAACAGAGATATTGCGGGACGCGGCTTTCCTTTCCCGAGTGGTGGAGTGTGGAAGCAAATTGTGCTTACTTTGGGCAATGCCTGACAGTGCAGGGGGATTTGTAAAGATGGGATTAGCTCCATAACAGAGAGTCCTTTTAAATCCTCCGGATGGTGGTATCCATGGAGATGAGCAAATGCTGAGTCACAGGTAAGAATATTGCCCTGAAGGGGAATAAAAACCAAAAGCACTTGTAATCGGAAACTAAATTATAACCCAAACTATGAGTTTAGAAATTGTCATCAATTGATAATAATACTAAAAAATATTAATCAGACTACTTTGGGTGGCACTGTGAGCTAAAATGATTGCGTACGGAATGGAGGAACAAACTTTGGGAGTTGGAAGGGGTGTGATTTGTACATGTTACCACACTGATTTTTTTTTCTTCCAAGTTTGAATTTATCATTAAGTTCTTGTATCACATTATGAAGGTGAATCTAATGCGGTTGCTGCCAAATAACATGTTAAAACAGTACGACGACGGAGATATTGCACGTAGGAAAAAGATTAAGGCCGCTGCATAAAACTCAACTCACATCTTGCGTAAACGTCAGAGAAGCGGAAATCCGTTCCACATTCTCCATCTTGACGAGGAGATGTTCTCCATTTTGTGACGCTCGGTGGGTGCACGCCAACATTGGCATCTCGCCAGACGGTGTCAGAACATCAACCTACAAGAAGAGGAAGGCAAGAGTGACTATACACTTCACCGTGAGAACAGATTCTACATCTCCCAATAATGATGACGAGTATTTGTTTGCGGCAAAGGTCAAGATGCTTGAAAGGGTCGGCAATATACCACTTGGCCAGATACTGATGCAACACTGCCATCCATTAGCAGACAGTCCTCAGGCAACGCATCTTCCAAGACCTGAGTGGTTTTCTTCAAAATGGACATCAATTTTGTTCCGTTCAACTCTTCTGGGGTGCACGCAAACAGTTTGTAGGCTTGATCGTTGGCTGATATTATCTAAAAAAAATTTAATAATAATAAGTAACAATAATAATGAGTTTTTTTTATTCATTTAACATGTTCTAAAACAGTGTTTCCCAACTTTTACTGAGCTAAGGGACAGATATGGTAGATATTAGATTTAATGCCTGTTGTTTTTCTTCATATTGGACATGATCATTTTTCTACCAAAACCAGTACATTTCCTTGCTGTGGAATCAATAACGTGCTGCGGCAACGTTTGGGTAATCACTGTTCTAAACACGAGACAACTGTACCTCTCTGCTTTTGCGATCTACCGTCAGAAGCACTTTGTTTGGGTTGAGTGCCAGTAGCGAGACGGGCAGCCCCAAATCTGTTGAAACAAGCTGACTATAAAGCTTGTCTTCTGTCTCTGACATTGTGGATGAGCACGGGAGGACGTCAATAGATGTGTCCGAGTCAGGATGCATGCAGGACAATGGGGGCTTTGTTGCTGCTATTGAAGCAAAAAAAACATCACCAAATGTAACAAAAATCAAACATCACCAATGCAGCCAAGAGAAATGAAGACAATATAATGTTGGGAATTATCACAATTTAATGGAAATAAAAACAGCAAGTTCTTTCTCTTTTTTTATAGATCTCGTCTGTGGCACTGGTCTGGCTGATAAATAAAAAAGAGCTGATGCCGTTTGTACATAAGGTGTTCTGTGTCCTCTGTGGCCATCGCTTACCTGGGGATGGTCTACAAAAGTAACGTCGTTGCAATTCCAACATGTTTCTTTTCTGCAGTGGTCTCTGAGCACAGGGGAAGGACTTGTTCAAGTCGAACTCGTCCCCCAGCAGGTCGGAGGAGAGATCGGGTACCACGCAAATAGTCGCTCCTTTCTCCGCGAAGTGCCGTGCGGCTTCAAAACGAGACTCGGTGGCGAGTGACATTGTTGTTGTGGGTTCTCCGGCTGCTATCGGTGACCCACGAGAACTGAATTACCGTCTTGTAAACGCGTTAGGGTGAGAGAAATTTGATGCGAGACTCACCAAATCAAATTGGATGCCTTTGAAGCATACAATGGACGCCGCGGTTTGTTGACGACAGTCGACAAGGAAACGCTAACTCCCCTGTGTTATTAGCTTATACATGTTAGCATGCTGTCTACGAATCGCACTTCAAACAAAGTTGCGTTTCAGCGAGCTCCAAACGGGGTCGCAACAGCCACTCTCGTTTTTAAGACGTCGAAACCACGGACAGGGGTAAGTTTGGAATCAATACATAGTGTTTACAGATTTTCCTTTTCGTAAATCGCGGGCTTCGCGCAATCGTCTGAACAGATGAGATATACGGAAGTGCCCTGGAACCAATCAAAAGCCATTGTTCGAAACCGTAAACGTTTATTGGATAAACTAAGTGAAAGACCCGCCTTTATTTATGTGGTGACAGCGCCACTGCCCAATCATTTCAATTCTATTTTATTCAATCAGAACAAAACAAAACTGTAACTGAAAAACGTCCTGCATACAAAAAACTCGAACATTCAAACCTATTGACAATGCAGTTTTAAATGTACATTAAAACAAATGTTGCAACGACAGAACGTGCGAACTCCAACACACAAAGGCCACACTAAGATTACCAAGTGTACTAAGTAGTACTAAGTGTACTAAGAGACCATGTGTAAATATTTGCATGTTATTACGAAAATGTACAAAGATTCGACACAATTGTTTTCTTCCCAAGGGCTAACAGGGAGCGTGACCTATACATACGGGACTAAGAAAATAATTCTCGTGCCTGCTATACACCTGCACCATGTAACGCCATTCCTGTATGTAAGCTTCATTCAACTCACACGTTTGCTCATGGTTTACTTGCCTTAGTTCGCAAGCTTTTATATCCCAAATAAAACAATGTCAAGGAACAAAAAAAAAACCCCACCTGGAACAAGATAGTTATAATCTCTTTATTCCTATTTACAATTCTGATGAACCACGCCAAAAACACAAATGAACAGAATGAGCAAAACAAAGACCCATTTAGTGAATGGTTTTTGGAATAAACTCATCAGAGCACAGCGTAACAATATGTGTTTTCATTAGCTAGGCCTATATGGCTTTAATATGCTCTCCTTCATCTCGCCAACCATGAAAATGTTTAACCACAAGAGTTGAACTAATAAGAAGTGAAGGCAAACAATAGGAGAGAAGACCATTTCTGGAGGATGACTAAAACTGCTCTCCAAGTAAAACACATTACAGTCAGTACAGCACGGGTGTTTTGGAAAATATATTAGCTGAGCTCTTCTCAGTTCATCCTATATGGCAACAATTTCTCACGTTGCTTCAGGTGGAGCAACAAAAATAAATGCAACGTATAGTATCGAGTCTGCTGAGAGCAGGCCCAATTACACCGGTTACATGATGTTGCCAACACCTCACAAACATCGAGTGAGGCCAAATTCTACTTTTCCATCTTAAAAAAATAGATCCACTTTAAGTGACTCACTGCATGGCAATGATGTCGCTTGATTTTCCTCACCTCATAACGAATTAATTTGCACTATTCTCGATTCTTGACGTAGAACATTGTGCACATAACATTGGGAAAAGACGGATGATCCTGCTCCAGAAATGATCTCGTAGGATTTTCTCCCTGTCGTATTGACTCGCTGCCATGGTTTTAAGCATGCATTCTTCGCCAAGAATCGCAGTTTTATGATAATGACAAGAGGCCGAGGAGCCAAGCAGTACATTATACACACTCACACACAGGGCCACACGAGCACTAGTTGGGGCACTAGTTGTTCTACCATGGCTGTACTGTATGTGTGATCTTTGATACACTTTTCAGCGACAGTTTTCTGAGACTGTTGGCTCATCCTAATGGTGGTAGTCTTTTTTGCTGTGTGGACGATTCCCCAGGATGTGATCCACTTCTGAGGCGATGCCTGCTGTCATCTTTGGAATCACCTAGAGTTCACACAGCATTGCTTTAATAGATGATCAAAGACTGACAACGTTCGCTTGGAAAACTATGAAAAACATGCGTCGTGAGCACGGGTGTCAAACTCAAGGACTGGGGGCCAGATTGCCCGCCAGGTCATTTTATGTGGTTCGCGAAAGCAAATCGTGGGTGTCAACTTGCTAAAATCTGTACCGAAATGTCATATTGCAATGTAAAACTGTGTTCAGTTTTCTCTATCATGTCAAGTTTTTGAGATACATGAACCCCATTTTCATAAAAAAAATAATAAAATGAAATGAATGTGAACTGGTGTGTCTGTAAATAAAACTCTATGATGGAATAGTGGAGGTTTTGAAAAGAAAAAAAAAACCTCTTACAACATTCTTCCTACAGCTAATCAGTGGTTTATCTCGGGAGTAAGCTGTCGAGAAAAACACCAAACTTGACGTGCTAGAAAAACGTACAACTTTTTGGGGTGCTCGAATTTTGAGATTCAACGGTAAGACGCATTTTTTAAAGCGATAATTCAGTTAACCTGAATGGCTCCGAGATTCTCTGTCAACTGGCTTGCATTCGAAGATCCCAACAGAACTGAACTTACACCCTCGTTCCTCAGGCACCATGCTGAAAAGGGGACATAAAGAGAAAGATCAACTTTATTAAAATCCTCAAAGGCGAATTAAAGCATCGGCAAACAGGATATTGCAAAGGCCAAAATGGAAGATTTTTTTTTTTTCTTTCCACAAGTGCATTTCAGGTATTACAATTTTGATCACAAACAACAAGTTGCAGTTTTGAGCCCTCACGAGTACATTGAAATTTGAAATAAAGTGTCTCACCTATAGCAAGTTGGGGTAACGTACAACCCAGCTTCTCCGCTATATGAGCCAACTCCTTCAATTTGGCTTGCTGTTTTCTTCCATCCTCACTCATTATTTTCTCTCTTAACCACTGATATGGCTTCAAGATGAAACAAACAAAGGAGACGAGGACAGCTCAAACTAACTCCCGCCGGGGGGGTTTTGTGCATTCGCCTGTTTGGCAAGATGGAAGTTCAATCCGTACCTTCATGGCGGCCCTGGAGGACTCTGGCACACCATTGTCATATTTGCCAGTGATGATGCCACAGGCCAAAGGAGACCAAGAGACCACACCGACACCTGTGATTAAACAACCAACGGGGGTCCATGTGAAGGATGTGAAGGATTTCAAGGGAAGCCTGCAAGGGAGGATGATGAAACCAACCGATTTTATGGTAGAGCTCCGGCAGCTGCGCTTCCACTTTGTCCCTCTGGAAAAAATGATACTCGGCCTGCTCGCAAACCGGTGGAATGAGATTGAACTGCCTGGCCACTGAGTAGGCCTCCTACATAAACCAGGACGGACAGAAAGAGAGGAAAGTGAAATAAAGTGAAACCCTATTTATTTGAGGTTTGGCATTTGCAAATGTGCCCACTCGTGGGTTTTTAAGGGGGAAACTATTGATATATAAAAATATAATATAAAATATTATATTAAAATATTGGTTTGCCACCATCTTGTGAGAGGTTTGGGCCACAAATTTCTGTTGAAGTGAAAGGAGGAGCTTCATTTAGCCCAGCCATAACCTTGTCTAATACTTTGTAGGAAAAAAAATGCTTTGTTGCATCTTAAAGACCTTTTTGGGTATTCACAGCTCTTTTTTTTTCGGAACAGTAAAACGAGGGTTTGTTCATTGCTCGCCGCGGGGGATACATTCCAGAGTCACACGCGATCGGTGAAAATCCAGGAAAGAGGGACTAGATCGCCTGTAGATAAATTCCCTGATTCTACATACTTGACCAAAAAAGATGATTATGATTCAGATTCAGATTTTTTTTCCCATGTAGTAAGGCCTGATTTTGTCTCTATGAAGCTCCTCAACCCACTTCAAATTGTTTCCTTGGCACCAAGATGGGGTTAAAGGAAGACTATAATTGATTTCCTTAAGCACAAAAATGAACAAAATCTACTATAAACTGTGTGTGTGTGTGTATGTCTGTGTGTTATCTCATTTCAGAATGCCTCTTTGCCTTTTGAAAAAAAAAAAACATTAAAAAAATGCATTCTGTTGAACAACTGGCCCCAAAATATTAACCTGAGCAATTATTCTGTGACCTGAGGAGTGTTAAGAACAATTTCTCCTCCCCGATTAAAACATGATTTACCGATAAGCGGTTCAGATAAGAGATAGATGGACGTAATAACTTACCATGATCTCCATGGCAGACCACCGTGATGTACCCCAGTACATGGACATGCCTTGGTTGATCACATGCGTCATGGCTCTCACAATCTCTTTACACACGCGCGCAGGAATGCACACACACACACATATCCACACAGGGCAAGAATACAAAAAAACAGTTCATGTTCATTATAAATAGTCTCTTTTTTTGTTTGTGTGCGTGTGCGCACAAATGAACTACGCAGTGAGGGAGTTAAATATATAGGATATTGCTCTCTAATCGACCTTTAAATGCACTCGTAAACCGGCTGCCATGCAGGCAATGAGAGTTATGGATGCAAGTATTGAAAACCGGTACAAGAAGAGAACACAGCGGGATGTGATTGCCATCATGTGCCTCAGCGAGAGACTGTGTGTGTGTGTGTGTGTGCGTGTGTTTGCGCCGGTCTGTCTGTGTGGGTGAAGCAGGTGGGAGAAGGAATAACGGCTCCCAAAAACAGGGCTGTCCTCTCATCGGCTTCGTAACGCGACGCCGTCTATCGAATAAATTAAAAACAATAAAATGATGATGACATTGATGCATGCTTTGGTTTTCATTTTCCATCAGGTGCGCGCTCATCGACACGGAATGTTTTGTTGGTTGACACAATGATTGAAGTGGCACTTTTGAAATGCTGTTTTCGATTGTACTGTGCCATGAGTCATGGTGAAAGGTGCAACAATAAAGTGCCTGAAAGAAGAATATGTCACGCCTGCGCCTGTCAAGCTTGTTGGATCAAAGCGGTGATCGTCTTTGTCATTCTAAAAGCTATCAAGGCTCAAGCAAGGGTAAAGAAAGAGAAAAAAGAAGAAAAACAGCACAGAGGATGATGAGTGGTCCTGAGAAGAAAGGCGGTGATTGTAACAAAGGAAGACTTTGCCCCCATTACATCACTTTTTGATGCTTTAAGGGACATGCGTTGCCTCGCGCGAAGTCAGGGACACTCAAAGTCACAGGACCAAATACAAACAAACTGCAACTATTAGAAGGCGTTTGCATTTTTATGGAGGCACCCTTTTTGGAGTCATGCCATTTGAATGACATGACACTGTACAATTTCGACAAACAGGGTTGCGAATAAGTGGTGCGCGGGTACGCACGTGCACTGGGAATTGAAAGTTTTGCTCCACTTCAAGTCTGTCACTGCACATTTGCGTGCTAAGCATTTTGATACACGTGTATTATTTTTAATGGGACAGATTTTGTGAGACCGTTACACTCAATTTTGCATTTATTCGCATGCGTGACTAATTAATTTGCTGCCATTTTTCCCTTTTTTTTTGTTTTGTTTTACTAATTAGGAGCACATCAAGCTGATTAAAACGAATTCATTGCTTTTTATGCGCATCCAAGCGGTTACTCTCTTAAATGTCATGAGATCGTGCAAGTGCTGTTAACGGGGTACACGTCGAGATATTTAAGGATCGCATACTGGAATGTGTGATGTTGACAATTGAGAGATGCCCAACTACAAACAAGAAACGACAAAAACTCTTGGAAGCTCAGTTTATCTGGACAGCAAGAGTTTAGTTCGCTGATTTTAACCCCCCGCCCCCCACCCCCCGCCGCCACCCCTCTGCACCCTGTGACAGCAAGAAGGAGGTCACAAAGGAATAGCATGCGGGCAAGGAATTCAAGGCGAGTGAGTGAGTGAGTGATGAAGGCATGTTAGAGGAAAAGAAGACTTGAATCTAGAGGGAAAAATCCACCCGCTTCCCCCCCAAAGGGACCAGATAATCCTGCTTCTGAAGAACAGGGAGTGTTCAGAGACCGCATGGAAAGCGGCGATCCCACCGAGACACAAAGAGAGTGACACCGGAAGGCAAAAAATAGAGAACGAGAGTCCAGGCAAAATTGTCCGATGAGCGGGGATGCGTGTGTGTGTGACAAAGATAGATAACACACCACTCAAACGTTAATCCTCTCAGGCTACAGATCTGGTGAGGCCCTTCCACTATTTTCTCACCTTCTCAAGTTGCAGGACAATGCACAGTGTCCGTGCTCTGACCCTCGACCACGCGGCGACTAACTACCCGACCCCTGCCCGGCAACCGCTTACCCTCCATGGGGGTGTTGCTGTCCGGTCGGTTGGCAAAAACCACATCCACGTACTCCAGCTGCATTCTCTGGAGAGAGCCTTTTAAACCTGCAGTGGGAAGAAAAAAAGAAAAACTGAAGATACACAGCCGATCCCATCCATCCATTTTCTGATCTGCTTTATCCCCGCAGGGTCGCAGGGGGTGCTGGAGCCTACCCAAGCTGTCTTCGGGCAGTAGGTGGGGGTTGGGGACACCCTGAACAGGTTGCCAGTCAATCGCAGGGCACACAGAGACGAACAACCATTCACACTCACACTCACACCTTGGGACAATTGACAGTGTTCCGTTAGCCTACCATACGTGTTTTTGGAATGTGGGAGGAAACCAGAGTACCCGGAGAAAACCCACATAGGCCCCAATCCCATATTACGGAAAACCATATGAGCAATCATTCAATATTCTTTCTTCATGTACTAGTAAAGTCTTTGTTCTCACCAGTATGACAAATTAGCCCACTGGTAGAACGACCGTCTTACGAGTAATGTTTTTCCACTCCTGTCTCCTACAACTGTTAGCGTTAGCTTGAGCCTACTAAAAAGGAAAAAAAATGCAAACTCCACACAGGAATGCCCCAAACAGCAGATCTCCGTATTACTCTCTTCTTTTTTTTTTTTCAATATATGAAACATCTTCTGCACAAAATTTACACTAGCAGTTAGACGTTTTGAGCCACCTCAAAAACAGTGTTTTTCAATGAAGATAAATTAATCAGAAATGTAAGGACGGCATATACCGAAGTTTTAAAACAAATGTGTACCGCCAGACTATTCTCTGGCCCTTTTCACACATGAACAAGAAGAGACGGAAAATGAAAAGCGGTCACAAATGAGGGCAGCAAATTAATAGGGAGTCAAGGCGTACGCCGCATACAGATTCCACTGTATAAATGTGCCCGGTAGATTAGTGCCGAAGGCTTCCTCAGCAGCCACTAATCCCAATGGAGATTTCCGCCTTCCCGTCGCTCCTCATTGGCCATTCCCGCAATCTCAAACACCCAAAACGAGAATCCTAATCGAGCAACGTCTTCTGTCTTGTCGATTAGCTGAAGTGGCTCTGAAGAGGGGGTGGGGGGGGGTGTCTATTTTTGGACCTTAAAACAAGATGTCGAAGAATGTTGAAGAATATATCTGCAATCCACGAAAGCGTCTTTGAAAAAAATGACGCAGTCGAGGAATCGCTGCTCTCCCGTGTGGTAAATCTCAAAGAGAAGGCGCCAAGACGGACTCGTCTTGCAGTCACCTCAGCAGTGCTGCATTCCGCAGTCCTCAACAAAAGCGTTTTCGGGATGAGTCACGGGGCAAAACTCAATTTGGCGCTTCATTTATCAACCAAAGATCACCTGCGGCCCTGAGCTTTGGGCGTAGTGATTAATAGTGTTTGCAAACACAAAACAGCAGCAGAAATGAGATTCTTGGTGAGTTTCATCTGCGCGAGGTGCTGAGGAGAAAATAGGCAGCCACAGCTGATATCATCACTTGTTCTAACGAGACTGAACAGACTGAAAAGACATTTCACAAACAATCTCTTTAACTACGGGCGCCCATTGGGCTTCACATACGCATTAACTCATTTACTCCCAAAGACGTTTTTAAACGTCTTTTCAGACTTGGTCCAGAATTGGCTGGTACTGAATGAGTTAAAAGGTGAATGGACATTTATTGCAGCTTAGACTTTTTAAAATGTTTTCATTCTTCTCAGTGTCGTTTGAAGACACTGTAAAGTGAATTCAGAGGTTTGTTTCTAGATGACAATAATAATAATAATGATGGTGGAGCTGCCAGGTGTAATCCGTTGTGGAGCTAACGTGTACGACTATTATTCACCATTTCACAATTTTTTTGCATGGACAAGTGGTTTTGGCGTGATATATACCTGTAAATATGTGCCTTTGTTTACTTCAGTGGCTAATCGCTTAGCTAGCTAGCTATGGTCGCGCATCGTTTGCAAGCTAGCTTTGTGTCTGGCAAACTTATGAGCGACTTTTCAAATGTCTTTTCTTGATACAGAATCAGACAATACTAACAATACAGTTCACCTCACGTGGCGCCAGTCTCCGAGCCATTTCTACCCCCAGAAAATGTCCTCAACTCACGGCCCACTTTTAACGTCGTCCATCCTTGCGCCTTCATCCACGCACAGAAACTCTCACTTGTTTGAAGGAGAAAGTTGGAGTGGTTGCTGTGAATACTAATTACGTGAGTGAGAGCTGAGTCACTGAGAGAGGTGCAATGCGCAGAAGGCATCTCGGTAGGAGGCTTGTGAATACATGCGAATTGGGCCACAGGTTTCTTTCGTTGAAGTGAAGTATCGCGTTGGGAACATTGTATTGCCTTTGACTTCGGGGTTCATTTCGCCCTTGAGCGTCAGAGAAGCAAAGGAGTCGATCACACCCTGAAGTTGTAAAAAAAAAAAAATGTATTGATTGAATGGAAAATGGACATTTGTTACCTTCAATTATGTGTTTTCTGTTGAGGCCCCTCTCCGTCTCGGCCCTAAACCACAAGGGAAAGAAATTCAAGCGAACACACACACACACACACGCAAAACTGTGGGCATCCAGTGGACATAAGAAGTCTCCACACCCCGGTTCAAAGGCTGGATTTTTTTAGAAAGATTTTTTTTTTTAAAAAGAGAAAGAGAGAGACCAAGATGATTAATCTAAATTCCCCTTGCATGTTCAGAAGAATGTGCTACGGTTCCAATGAAACCAAGATTGAACTTTTTGGCCATAATGACCCAAAATTTGATTTCATTTCTGAACAAACTCTAGAAGAAAAAAAAAGCGCATCATCATAGTCTGCCATGTTGATTTTACGGCAACACTGAGGGCAACATTAACATTCCGGCCCGCTTTTGCTGTAATTGAAATTCAATATGCACGCTCAATTTCCTCATGCAGCTATTCTGGAGGGAGCTCCTAAATGCTTCTCTATCTTACGTTTGCCCTTTAATTCACTTCCATGTGGTCTGTTGGGGACGTAAGAGTTTGTTACAGTTATTTTTCCTCCAGCTCAAAGTTTTCCATGCGTTATTCTCTCTGGTCTGAGCCAGGGTAATAAACAAGGAGTGAGTCGCCGGTTGGTTAAAACAAAACAAAACAAAACAAAACAATTCTTCATCATGCTTGTTTTGCTTGCACTGAATGTTCTGTTCATGTCCCTCTTACACACACACATTCACAGACACACTTACTTTCCTCCCCAGTAGAGTTTTGTGGTGATCACCAGACTGGAACGCCTAAGGGAAGACAAAACACACGTTTGAAAACCATGCGACCATTTGATGTTCAAGTTATTCTCTTAAATTTGGGTTCCGCCATGTCCCTTCCGATGTGTGCATACATTCACAACCGTCATAAGTCGATAACTCCAAATGTAGCCTACGACAAGCATAAAGCACTATGCACGGGTCTGCGCATAAGAAATTTCAGCACAAGAATAGTCGTCGAGGGTGATTAAGTGTATGGTGTAAAATTTAACGATTGTGTAAGTATGGTTGAGGAGTAGCCCCCACCCCCCACCCTGCCCCTCTACCCCGCGACCCAGTTTCTGTTGCTGTGTCAAACAAAGGCCAGATTGCATGTAAACAACCCTTTAGATGTTTGATTAACTTCATACTTAACAGATATTAGCTTCCCAAGTGTATTGGGAATGCGTAAGCGGCATATACGCTACCTCCAGCACTTTTTCCTGATGATGTTTCCCAGGATTATCTCCGCTCTGTAAACAAACAAAACCACCACAGGGCACAAGAGATATAAATGATGATTCCATCTAAGCCGTTTCTTTGAGTGTGCGACTATTATCATCAACAGCACAACCGTTTTACCGGACAAAAATCACAATATTATTCCTGCTCATTATTTACAGAGGCTATCAAAGTCAGAAAAAAAAACCCTACTATGTAGCCCCCATATGGGGAATACTTACACAAGGCCCTTGCTGCTTTTTGAAATGAATAAAATCGGGTTTATCGCTAAACCTTCTTCAGATAAAAAAAAAAAAAACCCAAAAAGAGAGACGATCACTCACTTCCCGCCCGAGTACACTTCTGCCGTGTCAAACAGGTTGACCCCGCTCTCGTACGCAATAGTCATCAGCTGCTCGGCCACCTGACACACACAGGGAATATATTCATCACACGTCACATCACGCAACCGCCCGCTCGGCTAAAAGCTCCAAAAACACGGGCCTTGAAATTCCCTCAAGAATTGAACTTCACCGTCACGGCTGCAGGCCGCTAGCTGAGGCAAAGTCTCTTTTGGCCTTCAGCTAATCGGAGCCACACATCGATTCGCTAAATTCAATATGATGGCATTCTTTATTCATTCATTCATTCATCTTCCGAGCCGCTTGATCCTCACTAGGGTCGCGGGGGGTGCTGGAGCCTATCCCAGCTGTCTCCGGGCAGTAGGCGGGGGACACCCTGAATCGGTTGCCAGCCAATCGCAGGGCACACAGAAACGAACAACCATTCGCACTCACACTCACACCTAGGGACAATTTAGAGTGTTCAATCAGCCTGCCACGCATGTTTTTGGAATGTGGGAGGAAACCGGAGCACCCGGAGAAAACCCACGCAGGCCCGGGGAGAACATGCAAACTCCACACAGGGAGGCCGGAGCTGGAATCGAACCCGGTACCTCTGAACTGTGGGCATTCTTTATTGGTGCTTAATTCCGATTTGAACATTTTTGCCGACCAGATTTTTTTTCAAATGGCGATCAGATGAATTGTCTACAGGTCAACTGTCTTTTCAATGAATCCATTTTGCAAATGCGCCAAATGTTGGGCATTTAATTGGGTGTCACAAGAGCTCAGTCGCTACAGTTTAGTGACATTAATGAACATCTGCTGGTGGCTTGTAATTGCTGAGGGAAGGAACTTGACATGATGTCTTACCTCATCCGAGATCTGACCGCCGAATGTCACCCACGTGCCTGTTGAGCCAAACATCAATGTCAAAACGTTTGGATTGCTAAAACTATGGGCAGCTAAATGTTTAATCCCGGGAGCTTTACGGCATGTCTTAGAATGTCAATTTTATTTTTAGACTTCACTAAGGAAAAAAAAAACAGAGATAATTAACCAGATGCTGGCTTTGAGCCTTGTTCTTTTTATCCTCAGAAGGGAAATTATTCATTTCTATGTACAGTATATGTTTTGTGTATGATGCTAATGCTGAATAGAATCTTTAGACATGCATTACATTATGTTACAGAGGATTACGTTTGCATAATTCTACAGCTTCTTCCCTTGCTTTGAAATTGCCGGTTATAAAGCGCTAGCATTTACAATGATAATTAGAGAGTAATCGGAACTTTTTATTAACACACATAATGATTTTTAAGTTATGATCCGACATACGACTTCTGGAGCTGTGGTGGGTGTGGAACACACTCGGAAATGAAGTCATTGACTGAAAAATAAAAAGCACAAAAAGCCACCACTCGGGTATCAAAAAAACATACCGAATTAGTTGGGTCACTTGAAATCTTTTATTTCTAACAGGAACACCATTAATTTTTTTGTTTGCCTGCCCTAGGAAATTAAGTTACCGTATTTTCTGCACTATAAGGCGGATCAATGAATGCGCACCTTCAATGAATGGCCTATTTTAAAACTTTTCATATAGAGAGCGCACCGCATTATAAGGCGCTTAGAATAGAGGGGCTACAATAATGGCTGAGGTTGCGTTATGCATCCACTAGATGGAGCTATGCTAAAAGGAATACAATACAATACAGCTTTACAGATATCGTGCTTTCACAACCGCCGCAGCTGTAACAAAGCTCTTTACAGAACATTTAAAAAATATATAGCGTTAAGAAATCAAAATATTGATCATATATAAGGTGCACTGTCAGCTTTTGCGAAAATGGAATTATTTTAGGTGCGCCTTATAATTTGAAAAATACGGTACTCAGATATCATATTTCAAGTTGTGTCACATTTTTTTGGAACACCCTGTATGTACCGCACTGTATAAAAAAAGCTCCCTTTTTTGTGTGCTGCGGCCGCAAGACTTTAAATATAATTGCACATATGACTACCAATCTCATTCAAAGATTTTCTGTCAGAAAACTATGCCTCAGGGCCTTGCGGATCTGTAAAACACCATATCCTTTCATTGATTTGCTGCTTTTTTTTTTTTTTTGGTGCCTTCACAGACACCATGTCCTTCAGGCGACTTGGCACACACATGCTGCAGCGCAGAGCATACACAGACATTAATATACAGTGAGTATGCGCACCCACACGCAAAACTCGTACTAAAATGAATAAATGTTTAATGAGCGATGATTGTGGTAGAGAATTAACGAGGAATTATTCACACCTTGAAAACAGATTTGCATTGTCTCACATTCAACGTGCATGAATGATGCATGCGATGACATGATGTAACAAGAATGAAAAAAAAAAACAAAACATCCTTCTGTGCCTGCACCTCATTCTCCCTCAAGTCAAGTTTGCACTTGACTGCTTGTGAAATCATTAGATGTGCTCTCGAATGCTAATTAAATGTACTCACCGAGGCCCAGACAGGAGACACGCAACCCGGATTTCCCAAGATTCCTGTAGAGGGAAACAGAATATGACTAATGTCACTTGTGTTTAAGGCTGCTAGTGATATTTGTTGCATGCGAAAGAAGTTGAGGGCAGGTATTTGTTTTATGCGCGTATAATGTGTTAGCTGTAGAGTTGGCACAGTTATCCAAGAAACAGCGAAGCAATCACAGGAACTACTGATACCATTTGCACTCTCATTGTAGAGGTTTGTGTGTATTTCGACACGCATGGCTTCATCTTTGAGATTACATAAAAAATACGACTGGTAGGTCCAACCAGGTAGCCTGCGGGGGGGCGGAGGCGGGGTCACGAAAGCCGGGCGAGCTTTGTGACGGGAGCTTGGCTGACTCGGCTGGAGGTGAGCAGCATGGAGCCAAGCAGCATGAAATGAGCGACGGGCCTTGAGAAACTCGATGTTTGCTAGAGCGGAATTTATTATCCATTTTGTGAAGCATAATCTGCTGTTGTCTAAAGATGTTATCATCTGTGTTTTTTAGGGCAAGCACGAATTGGCGGTGACTCAAAGTGAGATGCAAATTGGCCGTTAAAAAAAAACATTTTGCAGATTCGAGTGAGATTGAATCATAGCATAGTGTAGTGTGTACGAGTGCCACAGGAATGTTTGAATGGCAACCCGCGTGTAGTGTGAAGCGGATTCTTTGAGACTGACACCCGTAATTGTTTTGGCGGGTATGGGAATGCTAATCTGGCTAATGCAGATTAAATTAAACCCTGAAGCAATCAGTCTCAAAAGCCTATCTCTCGTGTCAGTGTATCAAAACATCATTACTTTGCTGATGGCCTCCGATGAAAGGAGTTTAAAAACTTGAACGCTGGACCGGACAGAAGAACCCTCCCAAATTATCTGTGTGCTAGCCAGATGATATAACAAAAAACACAGATGGATTTAAAACTTTGCGAGCAAAAAAAAACCCACACTGGGTTCTGCCTTTGGCCAGTGTACGGTGAGGGAAGTTCTTTTAAGCTATAAAGGAAAACGTTCCTGTAGGTTGACATGGCTGCTTTACTGGGTGCGACACATACTATCTTCTTACAATCGGATATGTTTTCAAAAAAGTGGAGATGAGGCTTGTGTGTATTGCATTCATTATAATAATTAAATTGGATTTTTAAAAATTTTGGACAATGAGCAAAAGGGCAATTAGTAATTTGAGTTGATTCAGGATGCTGCTTAAAAAAGTAAACAAATAGCGGACTTTGGGTGCGAGCCTGAGTTTCAGTGTTCTAAAAATGACATTTTTGATTACAAAATGAACAATCATCCATCCATCCATCCATTTTCCGAACCGCTTGATCCTCACTAGGGTCGCGGGGGGTGCTTGAGCCTATCCCAGCCGTCTTCGGGCAGTAGGCGGGGGACACCCTGAATCAGTTGCCAGCCAATCGCAGGGCACACAGAGACGAACAACTATCCACACCCACACTCACACCTAGGGACAATTTAGAGCGTCCAATCAGCCTGCCATGCATGTTTTTGGAATGTGGGAGGAAACCGGAGCACCCGGAGAAAACCCATGCAAGCCCGGGGAGAACATGCAAACTCCACACAGGGAGGCCGGAGCTGGAATCGAACCCGGTACCTCTGCACTGTGAAGCCCACGTGCTAACCACTGGACTACCGGGCCGCCTGAACAATCAATAAATTATCAATTTAATACGGCTGCAAAAATTCAGGTCCGAGTTCAATATTCCCTTCTCGGGTTTCTCATTTGAAGTTTTAGAAAGACAGACTCCAAGTCACTGATCACATTTTCACCTGATCATAACATTTTGGGAACATTTTGTTTATTTCTCAAGATGCGCTGACCAAGACAAATATTTAGAAGTAGCAATCGAGACCTCACGCAATGCCAAAGAAGCCCGAGGCTGACTGTATGTAATCATAGACATAAACATTATGTAAACATAGAACAGATGAAGACTCAGCGTGAAGGGCAAACTTGACTGAGCAAACTGAAGACATCAACAACTTTGCAAGCCAACGACTGCGCCTCCGTCCCTCGCGGTTGGATGGCGCCCCAAAGAAGCCTTGAAGAAAGATGACAAATGAGTCACATGAAGACGCCCACTCACACAAAACCTGTCACCGCTTATGAGCATCTCGCCAGCCAGCCGCTATCCAGTATGGAGATTCCCTTACGACATGATTCCATTCCAACGTCGATATCCAGCGAATAAATCAACATCTGGCTGTGATATTGTCCTTACATTTTCAGAGAAATTAGCCTGGTGAGGTGTGATATGGTCACACCAAGGCCTTTCTTATCGTTTTTGTCATCAGTTTTCCTTATCCACATGGCATTGAACTTTTTCGTCAAGTAAACAGATAAAACTCTTTATGTCCCCCGTGGGCTGGGGGTGGGGGTGCGGTGGGTTGTAGACAAAACAAACCCACACAAGTCGACACTGATGGCCAGAAAAGGATTCTCCAATACTCGCCTCTTCGCTTCCTGCTCACTTCCCTAATGGCCACCACACTATGCTCATGAAAACAAACATCTCTCCAATCGCAACATATAAAATGCTGTTGGGAAATTGAGCGATTTCAAAAAACACAAAAAAATGACAAAAACATATTAGTCGGGAGAAAAAGGCACCGGGGCAGACACAAGCAACAGACTAATAGCGCTGCAAATCCGAGCCTCAAGTCGAAGCACATCACACGCCCTCTACGCAAAAAAAAAACATTCTATATGACAAAGAACGACAAACAGAGAATGACAGGCTCTGCTCCCCAGAGGCTCCTACACAGTGCGCATGCTTGCCGTGAGCGTGAGCGTGCAGAAATATGGCAGCATTCTTTGTATTCGGTTCCAAAACAGCTTTAACTTTGAATGCAATTGAAAGTCCTTTAACACCGTCCATCCACTGTCTGATCCGCTTATCCTCACGAGGGTGACAGGGCCTGCTGGAGCCTAACCTAGCTGTCTTCGGGCACCCTGAACCGGTTGCCAGCCAATCGCAGGGCACGCAAAAAACGAACAACCATCTACATTCACACCTTGGGACAATTTTAGAGTGTTCCATTCACCTCCCACACATGTTTTTGGAATGTGGGAGAAAACCGCAGTACCCGGAGAAAACCCACATAGGCAACGGGAGAGCATTTCAACTCCACAATCGAACGCTGCACCTCTGCAGTGTGAGGCCGACGTGCTAACCCGTCGACTACCGTGCCGCCCTCTTTCATACCTAATTTCCCTATTCATGTTCACGTCAGCCATTTTTCTACAAATCTCCCCACATTGAGTCGCTGTATTTGAGAGCTGGTGGCCTGTGGGTTGATCCTTTTTTGAAGAACGTGTGGGCAGATCTGAAGTGCTTGATTCACTGTGTTGTGACTTTCAGTGGGAGGTCTTGCCTTACAAAAAAAAATATGCATATTCAATCAATAAAATAAATACATCAACTGTACTGGAAAGCTATCACACAGAAAGTATGTCAATAGATCTCCCAATGTGTGGTTTCAAAACAAAACTTAAAAAGTAAACTGCGGATGGACAAACGGGCTCGATCGATAGATGAAATAATTCCCAGCAACAAAGCCTGCTTGCACAAGTCATTATATTCTCAGGGCATCCGCAGTTGCGTTTCGTATCTTTGCCATGCTTTCCAATTATCTTTGTAATTACAGTCTGTTTGCGAAAAAAAGCAAGACCCAGTTGACTGTACTGGAAAGCCATTCTGCATGTTTGCGTAAAACGACCGATGTTGCAATTAGAACGCAAAGTGTGTGAAAGGTTTTTGCTTGTTTGCTTGAGGCTCGCGTGATCAGAGCTCAGGTGCTCAGTGTTCTAACACCACTTTACATTTGTTTTCTTTTTTCTTTTCTTTTTAAAGTGGCAGGAAGTACTTTCGCGGTAACATCATCATCTGAAGGATTTTTTTCTCTCTGTTATTCACTGTAAGACTCACCGATTTGCGTAGTTTTTTTTTTTGGTGCCCTTTCTATAATGCTCAAAGATGCCACAAGATGGCACCAAAGACCTGGCTAATTGAAAGACAGTAATTGGGTGTCTTGGAAGTATGCGAAAGTGATACATCTCGACTGAGGGATGAGCTTTTTATGTCATGGTGGAGATAAGTTTAGCCTGGGTCGTTAATGGCAAGTCATTGAGAGCCTTTGCCGGGTGGGAACGTACACATGCACTTCTGGTGCTTTTTTTTTTTTCTTTTCAAAATCAAATCACACGCAAGCCATTTATTTTTAAGGAAATCAAATGTGTTTAAAATAACTGTTTTGTGATCATGGTTGGTGGTTTACTTACAGTTTATATTAATTATATAATCAATTCTAAACACTTTAGTAGCTCCGGTGTGTGTCAAAGCATTCTGAAAAAAAGCTTCTTTAATAGACACTAAAATCACAACTGAATCGGTGCCCTGTATTAAATATTAATAAGAATGAGACATTAAAAACAGAAATTGTGCCATCTGGAAGAAACGGCCAAACAGGCAATCAAACAGAACAGTTTTGTCTGTAATTGCTCAGTGAAACTGTGCACCGGGGCGAAAAGCCACATGATGGGCTCTGTCCATGCGCAAGCGTGCATGCAGCCAAGCAGCAGCGGGGCATGTATGCACATATCCATTTGTTAACATTATTAAAATCAAATACAAACAGTGAGTGATGGCAGACGGCTTTGACAGCAGTCCCGTACTTTGTATTCGGTTGATGCCTTTAAGAGCAAAAAAGGAATGGGACCCATTACAGTGAACGATTGCTTATCGCGGGGATATGTTATATAACAAGCATGAATGTCCTTATAAGTTCATGAATTATTATTATGTTATTATATAGTTATTATTACGCCAAGAACCAAAATGTTTTTTTAAACAATATATTTACAACTGACACCCTGCTATTTGAGCTACCAGTCTTTTCTCATGAATAAATGTGCATCTGACCCCCCCTCCCCCCCAAAAAATCATATTCATCGGGCCCTACTCAGTTCACACTACAAGAAAATGGAAATAAACCAGAGAATTTTCAATCTAACAACAGCATCCTCCTCTGCTACGTCACATTTGGGCCAGTTTTTAGCTGTGTGTATTCTCCCATGAGTAAGCAAAGGTCAAACTGCCACCGAAGGTTGCTCGTGAGGGACCCTGCAGTTGGAGATGCCCTATTTTGGGATCGCCATGACAACTAAAAAACACTGCAGGTGGTTGTATAATTAGTTTATGCTCGGCATCTTCTTTTGCTTCGACTTCCTACGCCTTCGGATGCTCCCGCTGTGTCTCGCATATCCAGTGCAAATACATTACTGGCTCATCTATGGAAGGCAGTATGTCAGTGCCAGCAGTTCCCAAAAAGCACTCACAGGCGCATCTGCCAGGAAATAAATAAATAAAAAACGCTCTCGGAAGTGGTCAACCTGTTTTTGTTTTTCGGAGAGGAGAAAGAGTTTCTCAAGGCATTAGATTTAGGAGTTTATAATAGTCATATGATATGGTTGTTATAAACTAAACACGTTAAATATTAGCATGCCTTTATTGTAAACTGGACTGTTTGCTATTAAAAGTTTGAACTGTAAATACACAACCAACCATGATCACGACAGTTTGAAATTATTTCAAACACATTTTACATTGGCTTTTACAAATAAATGGCTTGCATATGATTTGGTTTTGCAAACATGAGTCAGAAGTGTGTGTACATTGACAGCCAGCAAAGACTTCCACTAACAATCCAAGATAAGCTTGTAACAAAAGCATGGATTGCTGTTTCTGCGATTGGCTGGCAACCAGTTCAGGGTGTACCCAGCCTACTGCCCAAAGACAGCTGGGACAGCACGGCCCGCCCCCAATCTAAAATTGTGACAGGAAATATACAATGCTTTCTTAAGGTGGAATCCATAAGCAGCAAACAGAATGAAAACAGCAGGGGCCCCCAAATAGAAGCCTGTGGAACACCGCGTGACAGTGGGGCAGAATGGTAAACCACAGCAATTTAGGCTACCATAAAAAGTCCTGCCTGCCAAATGAACAAATACGTCTCTTACAAAACACCTGTCCCCAGCCAGCCCCCCCACCCCACAACAAATTTAGTCAAAAAACGCCACTGCTTTTCATATGCTCTATCAGCTGACTTAAGTTTTCCACTTTTCATTTTTCTGATTGTCTCCTATTGTCATTTTGGTCATTGTGTCTGTCTAACTACAAGCCCCATCCTCTTATTGGGTCCTGAGGCCCGAAAACAGTGTTAAAAGTTGGAAGCCACCCCATGTTCCAAGTTGAGAGCCCACTCATTGAGATAAGAGAGTGTTGTTTACTCGGCTCAGCCTCTTTACAACTCCCACTCGGGTGCACATGGAGGGCTCTACCGCATGGCTCTATTACACTTAGCACTATATTATTACGTAAATCATCTGCTCAATCGAAGGCTTGCCAAGCAAATTAGTACCTCTTTGTGAAGAAACCTCACGTTCTGCTTTTTAAACATGCATTTACAGCACGCCGGGGTGCCGCGAAAATTCGCTTGGCGGCTCGCAAAATTATTTCTGAACACTTTTAAAAGTACATAACTACCTATGTGAACCCGTGTGCAGAAAAAAAGCCCTAATTAGAATATGTAATCCCCCCAATTTAGCTTTGGACCAACTAAACATGACTAACATTTTTACATCCCTGCATAAATTTGGTTGTTTCAACATCATATTAATTTGATCATGAACAAAACCTCTATTTGTCCTCTTTTGCAGAATAAAATGCATCATATTAGATCGCGAGAAAGATACAGCTAGCTAGCAAGCTAGTAAGCTATCTCACAAACCTGCCTGCTCGTTAGTGAGCGAGAGAGACAGACAGAGACAATTTATCCACATTATCTTGTATAAACATTTGTTTCCACTTTTTCTCCTGACAATAACACATCTTAATTCTTGTAAAAGTTGGGATTTTTTTTCTTAATTCTTTGCTCTAAAGTACATACAGTTGCGATATTAATTGTATTTTTTCTTCTCAAAAAGAGTCAACAGACCCAAAAAGTTGGAGAATCTCTCCATAAAGCAAAAAAAAAAAAGATGATCATTAAACCTGAAAATAACATCTGTGTTATTCGTCTCAGCGTTAGCCTACAGCGGCTCCTTGTTCCACTTCCTATTTTGCAACTGTGCAATTGTTTGTTACATTCACCAAACACCCGAAAGTGCATTTTTTTAACCAATCACGTGAAATTCGACAATTTTCCCCGAGCACACCCGATGAGCCCTCACAGCACAGTTGGTTGGAAATCACAATGCAAGTTCTGCAATGTCGTTCAGCGTTTTCACATTCACGTCATGAATAATCATTCCAATCTGCCAAAAGATTCTCTTCTGGTTCCTCGGACAACGTGGGCACTCACCCACATCCTCTCACTGAAAGCCCGTTACCGCTCATCCTCATCTTCACAATCAGGCCTCCGGCAATCACCTCATTTTCTCTTCCCCCACCATGCTAGAATCGAACAGGAAAAACAAACTTACCGGTATTTCATGCCGGTGAGCTTGGCGGTGGACTCCTTGAGGTTGTGCTGGTAGCGATGGGCGAAGGAACCCAGGCTGCGAGCTATCAGGGCCACGGTGCGAAAGCGGGCCCGAGCCTGGCTGGTGGTGTTGGGGCTGGTGGTGTTTTGTTTACTGTGCTCGCCGTTGCGCGGGGCCTTCAGCCCATGGTCCGTGCACGCGAAAGACACCTGCATGGCTGTGGGAACAAACAAACGCCGCAGCCGCTGGAGCCGCTCCGAAACTGAGGTCGCTCCTCCTTTTGATCACGACGTGAAGCCGAAAGCCCGGGCCAGCTCGGCGCGGGGTTGCGGAATCTCATATGGAGGTCACGGGCACGAATAAAGGAGCATGAGTGTCATTCTTGCGGGGCGGGGAGAACGCAAATTGATGTCACAGCCATGCCGTCCTGTCTGGTTCTGGTGTGTGAGGGCTTAAGAAAAGCAATCCTGCCAAAGGATGACTACCTGAAAAGGTGAGAAAAGATGGAGAAGAAAGGAATTAGATCTTCTTTTTTTTTTTGCCTAATTGTAGTCTCCACATGTCTATTAATAATGCCTATATTCTCTCTCCAAATT
Organism: Hippocampus zosterae; assembly: GCF_025434085.1. NCBI lineage: Eukaryota > Metazoa > Chordata > Actinopteri > Syngnathiformes > Syngnathidae > Hippocampus > Hippocampus zosterae. The sequence goes on along the minus strand of NC_067465.1, from coordinate 3,584,909 downwards.
AAAACACCGTCTCCTGCTGATATCTTAATAGTCTATTCGGATTTATGATTTTATTTATTTTTTTGTTCAAATTCAGAGCGCTAGCTACCGGCTAGCGCTGGCTATCGGCTAGCGCTGGCTACCGGCTAGCGCTAGCTAACGGCTAGCGCTAGCTATTGGATTTCGATTTGTATCTTGCTTTGTTATGTTTTCCGTGTGTCCATTTTGTTGTCTCGTCATGCTTGTTAGGTTTTATTTCCATCTTTTCTCGTCCTTGTGTCTACCAATCAATTCCCTTCTGCGACTCGTGTCTTGGCTTCATGCACCTCCTATGAAGTTCTCTGCTTTTTGTCAGTCAATTGTTTCTGTTGTTATCATCCGCCTTTCCTCTTTTTTTTATCTTTAACTTGTGCAGTGCAATTTAGTGCAATGGTTCTTAACCTTCTTAGAGGTACTGAACCCAACCGGTTCATATACGCATTCGTCATTAGTGAAAAATAAAAATATGATTTTTTAAAAAATAAATTCAACACATAAAAAAAGACATTTATTAAAAACTAAAAAAAGTAAATACAATTTCTAGACATAAGTATTGTAAGTATGTTTTTTTTCTATTGTGCACTGTCATGGAAATCTGACATATAACGGCGCTAAATGGAAGTAACGGTTCGTACGATTGAATGCTGACCAGTTATTTTGCGGATACGCAAAGTTAGCTGCGCATGCACTAGTCTGTACTCTGTGTAGCTGCTCAAAATGCTGATTGCGCCGACCTTCACCACCTCCCAATCAGATAAAATGAGAGCACAAGACGCAAAGAGGGAGAAGTCTCCCTTGACAGATCTGTGAACGCTTTTTCTCAAATCAATCTCATCATTTCTATCATACTTGTTGTCTTGGTTTCCCTGGACAAGACAGCACAAAACTGAACTGACGCATGACGTACAATCACGACGGTCACACTTTGACTACTGAGCGAACTCAATTTTCCGCAGCCCTGATTGGACAAGCAATGTCATGTGATCATCTGCAGCTGGTAATGGCCAGACAGGCATGTTATAACTAACTGCCATCTTCAGTCGGGTGTGTTTTAACCCCTGAGACCGACTCACCGAACCGCTGAGGTTCAATCGAACCCGGGTTTAGAACCACTGATTAAGTGTGTCGATATTCCCTTAATCTCGCATGCCTTTTATTTTGTTCTTCTCAAGTCATTTTTGGGAGATTAATCTTGCTTCCAGGCCTTGCCTCGCCGTTTCCCTGCACTTGGGTCGGCGTTTAGCCTCCAACACGATGACATCCTTCAAGATATGACATAAATAGGTTTGACTTGCTCACCGCCATCAAGACAACTCCAGCGAACGATCGCACATTCCTTTCCCTCCACAGGATAAAATGGGAAATATTCCGCGGGAAGGTTGGTGTCATTATCAAAATCGATAAGTAAGCGGTATCGAAGGCGTCTTACAGCGTTGTCATTCTCTTGGGCCCCTTTTGACTGCCGGGAATAAATACATTTTTAAAAAATCATAAAAGGCATGGGGGGGGGGTTATTGTATTGCAACCAGATGGTCACATTGATTGATCTTCCGAGTCAAATCATGCAGGTCATGCGGTGTAGTCCCTGAGCTCAGAATTGCTCGACTTGCGTTGTCACCCTCAGAGGTTTTGCTACTTGTCTTTGAAAAATTTGGGAACGCACCTGACAGCTCGGTTATCCCGGAAAAGTTGGCGTACAATAAAAGTAGATCAAGGGGATCCTCCTTCTATTTCTGTCAATCACAACACAAAGAGAGTGCCACTGCCCAGCCACACTTGTACATCGACTGAAAACGCAGCAACAAGCTCTGCTGCTGGAAAACTTAAAACATCCTCTCATGGACAAACGCAGATCATTGCATCACCATAACACAAGTCCAAAATCTTCCTTTAAAAGTGTCCTTACACGCAGTCAGTTGTCACTAAAGGGTCTCGGACCAAAATTGCTGACTGATGAGTGTCCACCTTCGAAGTCTCCTCAGACCCGACAGACCAGCTGCGTCCTGACCCAGAAGTCCTCTGGAAGAGGTTTGTTTTTTTTTTTTAGCGATGCCGGCGCGCAAGCGAGAGCACCGGTCTTGATGATGAAAGGACCCTGAAATGTTGTCAGATGAGCAGTGAGAAAGAGGAAGAGAAACTAAGACGCATGGTAGCTCACTTGAGGGGAGAGGAGAGGCGAGGAGCAGCGTGCGGCGGAGCTTCGTGAAGCGCGAGATGGAGAGAGTCTGACTGGGACAACTGCGGCGTTTTGCTCGGTGGTGTCACACGCCAGAGAGAGAGAAAGCGAGAGAGAGAGAGAGGAGGTGTGCTTTAAGCTCGAGGGAGTTGATGGAGATTTGTTTCAGGGAAAGCAAGTCTGGTATGATGCTAAGGTGGCGTACGGAATAACCGACATGTGCCGTCCCCATAAGATACTTTTCGAAAATACCCTCAGAGACCAAACGCCTCGGCTTCTCGACACGCGCCTTTACAATACAATTCGTCCCATCTGTGACACGCGGCCCCATGGTGCAAATGGCGTACCAATCGAAGGAGGGGCGAGTCAGACATGGGCAGATGGGGGGGGGGGGGAGTACACATCTCGGCGAGTGAAGCAAAGGTGCGAGGAAAATAAAGCACGATGAACTAAGTAGTTGAGGAAGAGGCGCCTTTACTTTCCTCCCCCCCCCAACCCACCACTGAGCTGTAATGTGACAATGCAGGATTTCATGCTTCATTCAACACTCGTGTACCTCCAGGCCAATGCGGTTTATTTATATCCTCATGGTTGTGTTTGATGAGGGCAAATACTTGTGTTGCTATTTAAAAAAAAAAAAAAAGGGCAGCTCAGTTGCCGTCAGGCCGCCTCTGCGACATGGAGAATAGAAATCTGCCTTGTAAAAAAAAATGGTGGACATACAGTATGGGCTAGTTTACAGTATGTGGGTGTTTTGTTTTTTTTAATCTGTCCAATCACATTTCAGTCTCTAAGTGATGCCAGGTCAGTCTACTCTGTCAACGACTGTTTTCCCTCAGAGGGCCAGTTAGCTGTTCACCCAATGTATGGTCAGGATTTTTTCTGTCGTCCGATTGGTCGGACAGGGCAAGCCAAGTTTATCTAGCAAAACACATTCGAACCAATCGGGGAACCCTCAATTTACAGAATATTAATATATTCTTCTTAACATATTCAACTCATTCACTGCGATGGAGAATCTTACCGTTTACTGTCACTGATATGCACATATGTCAAGTATGTTTTTTTCAGACTAACATATCCCTGGAGATGGTGTTGTCGCATTGCTTCGGATTGGAGACGAGCACCGCTTTTGAGTTGAAGATAAAGATTACGAGGTGAATCTCAGCTTGTCACGTTGATGAAGAGGAAAAGAAATGCAAACATGTTGGAAGTTAAGATGTTTGGGCACCTCATACTCAGAGTATGTATGGTATAAAGTCGAAGAAAAGTCTGTTTCATAGTTGTGAAAAAGGATGGTGAAGTAAATGGCAAAAAGGCGCATTTCTTTGTATTTTTTTTTAATCGCTATATGAATAATTATTTTGCCAGCGAAGCCCTTTCGCAGTCTTGTTTTTTTTGTGTTATTAGCGTTTATTAGCTATTAGCGGGGCGGCCCGGTAGTCCAGTGGTTAGCACGTCGGCTTCACAGTGCAGAGGTACCGGGTTCGATTCCAGCTCCGGCCTCCCTGTGTGGAGTTTGCATGTTCTCCCCGGGCCTGAGTGGGTTTTCTCCGGGTGCTCCGGTTTCCTCCCACATTCCAAAAACAAGCATGCCAGGCTTATTGGACGCTCTAAATTGTCCCTAGGTGTGATAGTGAGCGTGGATGGTTGTTCGTCTCTGTGTGCCCTGCGATTGGCTGGCAACTGATCCAGGGTGTCCCCCGCCTACTGCCCGAAGACGGCTGGGATCGGCTCCAGCACCCCCCGCGACCCTAGTGAGGATTAAGCGGTTCAGAAAATGGATGGATGGATGGATGGATGGATAGCTATTAGCGTCCGAGACAGTGTTCTAACTGACATGTTTCTCTTCACTAAAAGTTTGTTTTCTCAACTTTTTTTTTTTTGGTCATAAACCCGCGATTTTTGGTGAAACCGACTCATGTTCTCCCGCTGATAACTAAATAAGGGAAACTCTTTTGTGGAAGAAAGGGTATCTACTCTTTCTTTTAGTTCAGTGCTTATACTGACCCAAGGGAGAGAGCATTTAGTCCCCCGATCACAAAGCTCATGTCTTCCTGTGACAAGCCATCATCCTAAGTGCCACTCGCGCCTCCGGGGCTAACGACGCCACCCTCAACGTTGATCCCATTTCAAAGTGTGTCAGTCAAAATCATCAAATAGAATGTGACGTTTCGTTCTTGTCTGGAGTCCCCGGAGGTAAGAAACATTCACCTAGCGGCTAAGTTCTCTGCTTTAATTGCTCCAGTGAGACCCTATGATCGAGTCTTGTCAATTTTGTGGCTAAAACGCAATCGTCACAAAACGTAGCGAGTCTGTAGATAAGATGCTGTGTGTACTCTGGGCATCGCTGCTTTCGATTAAAACCCGGGTTGACCTGACCTTCTGTCTCACACTGTGAGGAACATCTGGTCAGGAAGCTTAGTTGGTGCTGCCAATGTTTTCACCAAATACAAACATTAGATAACAAGTTGAGCGCAAAACATTTCATGGAGCTGAGCTTAAGCTCATTTAAAATGATGTTCATACTATGTACTGTATATACAAACCTAAAGTTGTAAAAATGTATAAGTACAGCATACATAAGAGTAAAAGCATTTGTTGATATGTAGACTTTCTTTCCTATTTTGAAAAATGATCAATTCATATATTAGAAGGGGTAGGACTCGGGGTAGGTTTTTTACTTCTTTCTACTCCTTTGAACACATATTTGTGATGATGACTATTTTCTTTTCCTTTTTTTATATCTTACCTTCACTTTTTGCCAATTTATTACCGAATTGTATGTTTATATGTTCAATATACAAATAAATGTATCAGTCGGTTCAGTCTGTTAAGTGGGTTGGCTGCAGGGATCTTGAAGGTCCAGCAGGTGGCAGTGGTCAGTGACACAGTATCAGCACAGTATCAACACAGTGTGTCAGTGTGTCGACACGCCTCATGAGGCCTCATGGACCCATCACTAGTTCATAGGTCACCCCCACACCCCCACCCACCATTAAAATATGGTGTGAGAGAAGTCCAACATGATAGTAGAAAGATGACTTGATTTTTTTTTCACACTTTTGAAGCCTCATTTTACACCTTTGGTGAATTTTTTAAAAAATCCAAGTTTGGCAGGGCGGTTGAAATCACTTTTCTCTGTGGCATGTCACATTTTCAAGACATTTATGTTTTCAGTAGACAGAGGGCTTTAAGAATCCATCCCATTAGCACTCTTACGACGCATCTCGTTGTCTTTATTGTGGCATAAAAAGCCATTTAGGGCAATGTGACGGCTTTATAAAGACAGCGACTGAATAGCATAGGCGGCCAATTATCCGTACAGGCAGAGCTATCCGCACCACCTATAGCGACGATTGATAAAATACACTCGGTGTATTTCATGATTAATGACTCACAGGCTGAGTCTGGCCTTTGGGCATGTTGACTTTATTGCTTCTTGAATGTGTAAAGCGGTTGCAGTGCAGCCTAAATGCTACCGAAGGGTAGGATTTAGTAGGGTGCGATAAACCGGTTCATAAAATAGATGGTCTGTACAGTTTTAACGATAATGAAGACAGAGAACTGAGAGCAAACTAAACACAAAAAGAATCATGTGATGCGACACTAGTTAGCTTAGCATAAATGGCCTGGAAAAAGGTTATACTGGCTACCTCGTTTCTTATTCAAATTCTTGCGCTTTTCGTAGTCCAGCATTGGATTTTTTTTTTACATCGATATATATTATAGGGGAATTATAAAGAAAGACCCTTGCTCATCAGAATATGATGGAGCCGTTTGGAATTTAAGAGCCAGGTTCAACTCTAAGCCGTATTTCTGGTCGTTTATAAATCATGCAAATTATACAGGAAATGACTGTATTCAAAATATGAAGTGGAAAAACTTGTATGCACATGAAACGCTTTTGGATTTCATCAAGGCATGCACATTGTTGTGTAGTACCTGTAGAACATATTGGTACAACGTCTGGACGCAAGCACGTGGAAAAAAAAAGGCTCCTCTTAAGCTCCACTGGCTGCAAAGCTTCCTAGAGGACAGCTGGAGGGATTCTGGAGTGTGAGCATTGGTCGCTCCTTTCTACTCCCCCCCTTGCCTGGTAAACTGGATGGAAGTGTGACAGTAGCAGTCCAGCTTGTGCGGCCCCCACCTTTGCGAGAGCTATCCTGAAATACATACAGTAGGCATGGATCATTCCCCTTCAGGCCGACAGGACACTTTTTGGATCGTCTTCCATATGCTTAGCATAGAATGTCGCCTGGAAATTCCAGCAAAAGTAAAAGCGGTGTGGCAACAAACTCGATAATGGCGTTGGTGTTATTTTATTTTGTTGTGCAGTTTTAATCACCTCATTGGCTCACATCTGTAGGAATCATGGCGGAAATAAAATGCGGAAAACAAGACTTTTGAGATGCTCTGTTCATTACGCTTGACAAAATGGTGGGACTTCCTGATGGTTTTATTTTGAAAGCCACCATATCAATATATCTGCTATTAAACTTGTAACAGTACGTACCGGTACTATTACAGTACATACTGTTACTGTCTCTCATTATATTCTCCATCGAGTCGTTTGCCTTGTTAGTGTTCCTCCGCCATCTATTGGTGATTATTAGCACGAAACAATTGTAACCTCATGGGTTCCGCCCGACACTAATAAACGTACATTCGCCATCATGCACTCAGACGGGAAACTACTACATGAGTTCTGTCAATCGGGATCAACCACTATAAGAGGAAATACAGTATGTCAACCAACCACAGCAGCAGCCATTACTATATTACCAGCTGTAGGTCATACCTGTGAGGTCACCTTTATTCTTAGTTGACGGACAAAGGAAGGCACAGGAGGAATCTGCATGAGCCCCATGGCGGCTCCAGGAAGACAAGCGTGCTCGTCTGGGAGGAAAGCCAAGCAAAGCCACAGGGATATTTTTGTCCGAAATATCAGAATACATCTGTTGTTACACACTGCCATTTAAACAAACAAACACATACACACACACAAAGAAAGTTGCAATTGATCCACTTAATCTGCGCTGGTAAAATTACCTGAGAGCAGATTAAGAAATTATGTCATATTTTGTGAAGCTACTGAATTCTCATTTTCTCCTGTATGGCATATAAATATGGTTACTTAGAGATATGTCAGTGCAATACGTGTACACATTTAACTGGGGAAAGACAAACCGTTAATTACAGAATTTGACTTAACTTTTTTTGAATACTTATTTAATACTTTTGTTACAATTCCAATATTTTAATGCGTATCATTTTTGTACTTATTGCACAATAACGGAACCTCAGTTTCAAACTTCAGACACGGTGCAATTGTGCTCGGAATCTTTCTGCCCTCTAGTGGACCAAATGTGACATTACATCAAACTTTCACAGCATAAGGCAAAGAAGTCGGAGTGCAATACATAACAAATCCATAAAAATCGACATTTCATTTCATCAACGCAACTATGATAAACGAGAGTTTGTAAGTTCATGCAGTTTGGCCATAAAAAAAGGAAATTTGTTTTGAAATGTGATTGTTGAGCAACAAATATGTCCGGTTCATTAGGAAATGCCTGATTGTGAAATGTTCAGACCTGGGCCTGGTACATTTGATTTTTGTTGCAACAGTAGCGCATGAAAAAACCCCCACAGAAGCAGAAAAAAAATTATTAATATCACTTATTCATCTATAGGACGCTTCTCATTAACATCTCATGAAGTATCACATACCTTGCGGTCCTTTTTTTTCTTTTGTAAACTTGAACATTGAAAAATTGTGGACCCTTCCAGGATTTAACAGATAAATAGAAAACGTTGTCCACTAAAAATGAGGCCACTTGGGTATACAACTGCCACTGCGTGTCAGGTGCTAAATCCGGTATTTTGGTAGGCGGTGCGAGGTTGAAGTGATCTTTTTGCACATTGCCTTCTCAGGCAGTTGACACTTGTGCAGCCGTGACCACAGAGGTGGAGTCATGGGACCCGCTTTCTGATGCCTCTAGTCAAATCAAATCGACAGAGCCACCGCAATGAACTTCGGTCGACCCTTTCTCACAACACTTGTCCTCATTCTTCTTCCGTCTTTTTTTTTTTTTTTCCAGGATCCCAAAGTTCGTTCCCACGGTCATCCTACTTGGAGTTACCTGCCAGACACGGCCTGCAGTTTATGTCCTGCAAAGAGGAGCGACATTTGACATTATGAATGCCGTTTATTTTACCAAAAGAGGAACTAACAGTTAGTTGCAACACAGGAAGTGTTCCGTTACCCTCTACTTCCTGTATGCCACAGGTGTCAAACTCAAGGCCCGGGGGCCAGATCTGGCCCGCCACATCATTTGAGGTGGCCCGCAAAAGCAAATAAAAAAAGTCAACTTTCATGATACTTGCTAAAATCTATACCAAAATTTCAAATTCTAATAAAGAAGAGGTTAGGGGTTGAAAGTAAGGTTTCAAAACAGGGTTAATGTTTCAAATTCATCTTTTAAACCCGGGTAATGTTTCAAACTAGCGTTAATATGATGTTTATTTTTGACCTGCTATGGCTAACATTTCTCCCTTCAAAATAACGCAGCTCACATTTGGTGCGTGTCTGAAAAACACAGCCGACCTGCAGTACGAATCCATATCGTCTTGACAAGCGGCAGCATTGACAAGGGGCGGCGGCGACGGTGACAGTTAAGAGGACAAAAGCTTCATTGGCGAAGTGAGAGAAGCGGAGCTTTCTCTCCACAGTGCGAATCGTGTCTTTTCATTCCCGCTGGCACTCTGACCTCCAGTCTGTGCAACGAGGGGGAGACACCCAACGGCCGCTTTGAGGAGGCCTTAGCCAGAGATGTCGGCGGATAGCGTGTGAGGCCGATTGACGGTGGCCACGGACGCAACAAAGAGGCCTCTCTGTCCTTGGGCTCCTCGGCCGAGAAAACATGCGGCGGGAAGAATGAAGAGGCTCTCCTCGGCTAAACACACTTCCTGGAAAAGCAGTCCATGAAGGGTTGTTTGACGCGGACGAGCCGAGCCAAGCCAAGATGGCCTCGCTCATTTATTTGCTTTGTAAACAAAATAAACGGGGTGGAATTTATTAATTCTCAGGTCACAAATGCTAAAGGTAGATTTCAGCATCGAGCAGGCCATGAGAAAATCAAAGAATAAACTGGCGGGATAAACTTACGGTTAACATGAGGTATTTTACGTTTTAGTGCATTTTAAGCTAATCCCGAAATTTCACGCCGTCGTATTGGAAGGTGCGCCACAGTTTATATTCAGTAGACATGGGTTACTAGCGATCCCAGATATCGGTATCGAACACTCACAACGGCAGCCGATACCAGTCACCATACCCATGAACATGCATTTTCTCGGTTTACATTAATGCCTTCGTAAGACTTCACCTGGATGTCACAATTTTACATATAACCAAGCACACATGACAAGGATTAACATCTTTGTGACGTCATTAAATGAATCGATTGCGCCATGCAACGCGTTCTGGGAATTGAGCGGCCTCACCGTCATTAGCATCGATGTAAACATTAGGTGGATATGACACACCCGCGCCTACGGCGACGTTAAAGCTCGTGCGGGGAAATTGTTGCTGTGGTCCATGTTCATGAACATCACAAAACAATAATTTAAAAAAATCAATATTCTCTATTGATGAAACACGTTTTGGCGGGTCGATTAGCATTAGCATTAGCATTAGCGTCGTCGTACTCCAATCACAAGTGAAAGCTTTTGATGCCACTTCTTTCCAGACCTTGTCACCACAAAATAGCTTATTTTGCTTTGCTTAATGCGCCGTTTTGTTTTGCTTTTCCTCCCTCCAGAGTCTGAGTGAGATTTTTTTTTTTCTCCAAACAATCTACATAAAATATTAATACCACAAACCCAAGCTGTCACAGTGGCTAGCCTTGAATTGTACCCAGTAAATCACCCAGTGAGTATCATTTGCATTCAGTGAGACAAACACTCATCGGGGTACATAAAATGCCTTTTTTTTTTGTATTACAAGTTTCAAAACTGACAAGGTTCATCACAGATTTTGTCCAAAGGTAAAATCATCACATTAAAAAGTTCTCATCACATCTTCAAGGAAAAAACTGAACACCATCGTTTCAAGGCTTCTTCGCCGCAGTACCTCGACATTGGGCCTGATTGGGAAAACTTGGAAACTAATTGCTTCAAAAAAATAAGGAAAACAAACAAACAAACAAACAAAAAGTTCTGATTGCCATGGAGACGCACTGCAGAGGAAAGAGGGCTCGTCACTTGGCACAGTCACAAGGAAGGCACTTAACATGCGGTCAACGTGACGTGACGGGACCGCATGCAGCGACAGCAACGCACTTAAGGTCCTTGTGCACGAAATCCAAGTTCCACTGTTAACACATTTCCGAGATATCGGAAACGTTCGAAATAACGAAATCCATACTAATATGTGCACTAGGGATGAGCATAATTCATTTGTGGGGATTGGACTGTGCTCTAGCACAGGTGCGCTGGAGCCGTTGACCTTGGGCTAGAGGTGAAGTCACGGTAACTGGAGTCTTCTGCTTTGTTGAATTTGTTTTTTTTGGTTTGTTTTCCGAAAACGTTAAAAAAAATGACTGAGGCAATTATTTCATTGGGCTCACGAAAAATTTTCCCAAAATGTCAAAATGCCCATCCCTAGTCCAGTGACTCTTATAGACTTTCACACCTCATTTTCTGCCCCCTAAAAATTATCTTAAAAGCGACCGACATAACACTGACTCCACCACTGAGCACAAGAGATTATTAAAACAGTACGTAAGAAAAAAAAAAGTCTTCTTAGGTTTCACGATAAGACATTCCCACTGAGGCACATTTCCAGAGAAGTGTCAATATTGTACAAAGAAAGCTATATTTGGAAGAAAAAAAAATCCCAAAAAACATTCAAGTACTTTACCATGTAAACACATTTCCAGACTATTAAGGTTGCAAAGTTCTGTGACTTTTCAGTTACAAACTTTCCATGAGAATTTACAGGGATAAATGGAAATAATCCAGAAATTTTAAAAGGTTGGCTCTTAAAAGGGATTTTCAATATTCCATTGAAATAAAAAAAAAAAATAAAAAAAATAAAGTCTATTATCAGTCAGCGTCAATTATTTGCGGATTTTTACTGTTTGCAAATGATTGTGGGGTGGACACACTAGTTAAGGAAAACATTTTGAGCATAATCCACATTTCAAGTAGCGTGATTTGTAATCATTTTCAATTTGTGATCTCGACAATATGAAACTTCCTTGTTTTTTTGCTGCTTTTTGTTGCCAGCAAAAAATTGAGGATTATGTCAGGTGCTGGAATGCACACACATACGGGATCTGATTTACAGTGATAGGAACGCGACTGGCCACGAATAATGGAAATCGACAAATCAGTGACACCCACTGAAACTTCATTGGGGGTCATTTAAAAAAAAAACAAAAACAAACAAAAAAAAACAACCATAACAATTATATTTGACAAAAAAATGCTGCTGTAAAATGTATGTTTGCCTGAAAAAAAAAACACGTTCATCACCTTGCTTATTTAATGGCCAAAGTCATTTCATTTCAGAAAAAAATGAAAATCTGAACTAAATTCTCCTGATATTATATTTACTAATCGTTTCAGTTCTGGGGTAAAATTGAAATTCTCTTTCACCAAAGATGTAGCCGATTTTAGCAGGAGGCCAGATTGATGAGATGTTTGAAGCAAAACGATATTTATTTGTTAAAATATGACTTTGGCTGTTATTTTACGAGGGCGATGATATTTAAAAGAAAAGAGGGGGAAAAAAAGCCTTTCGATGAAATGACCGATTGAACGCTTCCACTAATATTTCCAAAATATTGTGCACCCTTTGTAACATTACTTCTACCATTACGCATCACCGATTCTCATCCACTTGTGCGAAGCCTCAACGCTGATTTTCGTCCATTTGTGCGAAACCATAAGACAACAGTGTGAGTAGAGATACTTGAAAAGTAAAAAGGCATGATTTAAAAAGCACAAATATCTGATTGCGTGTTTTGTTTTGTTTTGTTTTGTTTTTAGAGCAAAACACATGAACAGCACTGGTCACCTCCGGCCGGAACAGTGGAGTAGTTCATCTGTCTGACAATTTCTGCAAACAGTTCATCCACAGAGCCTTTGTTTTTGGCCGATGTCTCCATAAAGGGGCAGTTCCAGTCCTGGGCCAGCGCCTTGCCTTCCCCAGAAGACACCTCTCTCTCGGCCTCCAGGTCCACTTTGTTGCCCACCAGGATCATGGGCACCCTCTCGTACCGCTTCACCCGGATGATCTGGTCCCTCATGGGCTTGATATCCTGGAAGCTCTGCTGGTTGACCAGACTGTAGACCAGGATGAAGCCCTGTCCGTTCTTGATGTACAGATCCCGCATGGAGGCGAATTGCTCGGTGCCGGCCGTGTCCAGGATCTCCAACACGGACGGGGACGAGTCCACCTCAATCTCCTTCCGGTAGAAGTCTTCGATGGTGGGGTCGTACTTCTCGATGAAGGAGCCCGTCACGAACTGAACGGTCAGAGCCGATTTCCCGACTCCGCCCGAGCCCAAAACAACCACTTTGTATTCCCTCATGGCCAAACGGAGAGAAAGAGGAAATAGCCAAATACCTCCTTTTTGTGTCCCTCGACGAAGCCTTCGAGGCGAGCAGGCCGGGAAGGCTGCCTCCTCGCCCGGACTCGCAAGAGAGAATCACACCGAGCGCGCGACCCCGCGGGAGAGTGGCCGCTCCCTGGACGCTGGCGGCAGCGGCGTCAACACGGGCGCATTTTCGGAGGTACCTCGATTTGGCAAGTGCGCCGAGGAGCCGGAGAAGCGATCACGCTTCTGCTCGCTTTGAATGGCATTTCCTGCCCATATCCTCAGCGCGTCAACAGCCCGCAGCCTCACTTCCGCTTTCTTAAAGGCGACGTCACCCCCGGGAACCAAGCAAAAGACGTGGAAAGCACGAAACAGGAAACATCACAAAAACACGATTTAGCAATTTCACAATAATATTAATTAATAAAAGAAAAAAAATAATATAAAAGTATTTCTATATTAACGACACTAAATTAAAAAAAAACTTTGTATCGGAGATGCTAAACTATGTAGGATCACACACCACTATTGACTTAAGTGCAGGCACGGGAGGGGGACCATTGTCCAGACATGCCCATCACCGCTGCGGACATGTCTTAACTGTAAGCACCCGTCTCTGGGTTATGAGAGGAAAAAAAATCATATATATAACAACTGGATCATAATGTTGATTGATCGTGTATATTTTAGATTCATATTCACTCAGTACATAGCATGCAAGAGAGATAATAATTCACACCCTATGAGAGCAAACAGTGGATTTATTTATCATTACTCGATTTTAAGGTGTGACTGTGTGTGGGAATAGTGTGATAGATAGGTGAGAAAATGTGTTCATTGGCATTCTGCATTTTTTTAATGTATTTTGTTCTTGCATATAATTTCACGCATGTGGTGCAAAAAAGCCACTCTATGTGCATTGCATATCATTCAGCTTCATGGAGAGAACTGAGGGCGTCTGGGTGTGAATGGTGAAATTGTGGAGGTAAAAAAGCAAGCAAGTTGTTTGCTCCAAAACAAGATGTTTTTACTTACATTCACGTCCCTAAGTTCTGGGAGTTGGGACACAATTCTCATATGTTTTGGCTGTAACACGACCACAATAGATTTGAAATGAAAATAAAAATGGGAAATTGGCTGCTGAGCTGGTCCGTGGCAGAGATGGGCCAATGCAACTATTTCGCTTGTATTTATTGATGACAAGAGTGCCTACAAAAGGAGGGACAAAAAGTGTTTCGGGCAATATTATCCGCTCATCTACGGCCAAATGCTTTACAACATATTGGACAGCGCTTCACAGTGCAGATGGACAATGACCCATAGCCAAGTCAAGCTCACCTGACCTGAATCCAATTGAGTGTGCAGTTCAATTGCTGAAGAAACACCTAAATACACGGAGGGTTGAGGGGTAATTATTATATTCTGCTTAACATGTTTCACACCAATGGGTTCATTTCTTGTCATTTTCAGTCATGACCCAGATAACAACACCGGCGGTCTCGTGGGCACCGTCGGCGTACCCTTCCACATCTGTCACACACGAGCCTCAATGGAGCTGTTCCGGAATGAATGTCACCAGGTCACCCCCGAAGGCAGCGTGATGCCGCTCACATGCGCCCGACATCGGAGCACAGGCTGCCCCCCGCATCGAAAAAGGAAAGAAGCATGCGTGTTGCATGAGCAAATCAAATCCTTTTTTATTAATTTTTTTCATCCAGACAGATAAGAGTCAATTATGGCAACAATCAAGTGTGCATAAACAAATCAGACATCATCTTGTGGCAACTGTTAGCGAATACATAAGTGGTAGTTGCACTTACAAGTAAAAAGCGGGCAAAAAGCATTGGCTTATGTGTGTGTGTGTGTGTGTGTGTGTGTGCCCCCAGCAGGGAAGAGACGGACTGAACGTTTTTTTGAGAATCTGGTGCTTTGGATCTGTAGCAACAATACAGCAGCCGCTTTACATTCATGTTCAAGACTTTGCCCAAATGTGCATTTGGCGTGGCCGACCTTCACCTGCTGAGCGCACAGTCTGGAGAGCAGAGCAGAACACAACTTGCTGTGAGTCGACTGGAAATATATATCGTATATGGCTCTGGAAAAAAGTATTCGGGTTGGATGAGTGCTCATATTTTCAGTATTCTTGAAATAACATATTTGCTCAGAAACTATTTCATCACACAAGCGTAAGATGAGTTGTTGGGGAAAAGTGTTGTCTCTCTCTCTCGATCTCTCTCCCCCCACTGTGGATGTTATCTACTGTACGGATTATTGTGAAAAACTTACATTGCTATGTTTTTGTTTACATGGTTTTACATGCAGTCAAATCATAATGGAATACAATATATAGATTTTTAAAAAATATTTTCTTATTTTTCTGGATCAAGTGAGAGTTGTGGGAGCAGTGATGTGGCCAACAAATGAAATAATGTGATCATTCAAAAGGGGTGGATTAAGCAGGACAGGGGGACCATTATTCCACCCCCTGCCACCCCCTCCAAATAAAAAACATTCCCAGGCAAAACTAGCCACTGATAAAAGAAGACAAAAAAGCGCATAGCTTTCTCCAAATGCATCGGCCAAGAAACTAGTGCCCTTCTTTGCAAGCAATTTTAGCTGGTCATCTAATTTATGAATTTAAATTAATCTAACAAAATTTCTTATAATTATAGATCTTTTTTTTTTTCATTATTCAAAATAATCTCAATATGATACACATTTGTCTCTGTTTATTTACTATATACAGAAGTGCAAAAAGTCACAACCTTCGTCCCTTAGGTTAGAACTCATCATCTGCAGCATTTCTGACTTCACCAGCAGGGGCAAGTCTTCTCTCTCCGATTCACGCCGGCCACCCCTCCCCGCCCTCCCCCCACCGAAAAAAAAAAAATAAAAACAAACAATAATAATACTAATAACAATAATAATATCCAAACACCGCAAAATCTCAACTGCTCATTTTGGCCTGACATTCAGGGCAAATTTAAGAAATATTTCCAACCAAATGACATATATATTTTTTTTCTTTGAAATGGATACAGTAGAAAACAACGTTTACCCTAAAACACGGACAACCTATAGATTGATACAACATATATTCAAACATGATCTTGACACGCCGACATGGAAAACGGTTGTTGCTGCGATCCCAGCAAAACTAATTCCACATGTTGCACATATCAAAACAAACATCATGTAACACCAACTGGAAGAAAAAAAAAAGACATCCAGCTATACGAACGACGTGAATATTTAAAACGTTATCATTTATAAATGGTTTGAAGAAAAAAAATTATGAATGTCATACAACCTCAAAATCTACAACGGCTATATCGATGCTGTCAAGTAATATGGTTATATAGTAAGGCCCAAAAAAAAACAAAAAATCTACAACTACGCATCTCAAATAGATTCAAATCCTTAAGTAGTACATAAAAGCTCTTAAATGGATTTTCAAAGAGAAGAATCGTTACATCGAGAAAGACAAAAGCACAAACGTATCGCAAGCGGCGTGGTGAGAGAACTAGAAAACATCATTGGTGCTCTTTACCTGCATGGTGATTGACAAGTTTGGGCCGTGACCCAATTCATGGTCGTCTAAGGCTTTGTTAGGTACGATTACAATCGCTAGAGATGCGCGGTCACACCTCTGTGGCAACACAACGACGGTCAGATGAACACAACTGCGGTACGAACACAAACACGCGTGAACCAAAATGATTCCTCGACGAGAGACGCTGTAATGTAATTTTTTTTGGCTCCTGCGATTTTGAAGTTAAGCTTTCTAGAGGGTGCGGGGGGCTGGGGGGGAGCTGAATCCCTTTGTGTGTGTTTTGGCTAGAGGCAGTGATTCCCAACACTGTGTTGTAAGAGATCATCGGGTGGGCCGCGAGACTTTATCAGTCTGAAAATGTAAAAAATTATTAAATTATTAAATTTAATAAATAAAATTTTAAAAATTAATTTTTTAAATTAAATTATCCAAAAATGTAAAAAATAAATAAAAAAAGGACCTTTTCGCATCTACTTTGTGTAACTATAGTGACAGGAAGAGCAATAAAAAAAATCAACTAAACGGACCCAGAATTTATGCTGAAGAAGTTAATTTGTGAGTAAACTGAGACGAGGTTTTTTTTTTGTTGTTTTGGGGAGATTTTGGTTTGGTGGTGTGCCAAGGGATTTTTCGCATCGTCGCTTATGGGGCGAGAACCCCTGCATGCCCAAATATGGTCACGTCAGTATTTGTTTCATAGTCTGCCTGTACGCATCATCAACCAAATTAAAGTGTCGAAATAGCTTGAGGACAAACATATTAAATCTCCCGAAGGCCGCACTGTCCAAGACGCGTCATATATTCCCGCCTCTTCCCTCGCGTTGTGAATTATGTCACTGATTGAAGGTCTGGATGTTTTTAAGACCGCTGCAAATGATTAGGTTGGATCCATTTCGGCAAGACTTTTGTTAGTGTGGTGCGGTCAGGCCATCGCATTTATTTTATCTTTTGTGGCTTTAAGACCTTTAAAAAAGGTGTTTGAGAAGAAGATTTAACGACACTCCTTTTCGTTTGTGAAGTCAAGCCTTTTTCGTCTTGTTCGAGGCTCTGGAAACAAGCGCAAACTTGGATGCACACGTCCATAACATTTGAATCAATGACTGTGTAACAAATGAGTTGGGTTTTTTTTGGGAAGCTAGATGAGCACTTGGGTGTTGGGAATCGCTTCTGTCTGTGACATGTTACTCAGATAAACAATCGTTCAAGTGTACTTTTTTTCTTGTTGTTGTTCTAATGATCTAACAGACCTTATTGTCTTACATCGCTATTAGCGCGCGGCTCGACAGAGTTTCTTGAACAGAGCAACTCTTTAAAAAAGGACAAGGTAACAACAAGTCAGCTTAAGCAACACACTCCTATTCGAGAGGCTTGAGCGACAACAACGTAATCTCGACAGGACAAAGGGAGGGCAAAAAAACCCCCCCACCCCAACCAAAACAGCACTCTCGTCGATTAAAAGAGGAACTACATTGTTTACATTTAAAAGTCATACTTAAAAGATTTAAAAACATAAAAATTAGCACAAAAACCCACTTCTAAAATTATTAACACTTCTTAAACAATAGTAAGAGCCATACATTTGTTTTTTGTTGTTGTTTTTTTTCTGTTTCAATTTTTACCCTCGGTAAACAAATAACACTGCTGAGACAACACTCTGGTTTGAGCTGTATGGCCTCCATGGCACGTGACAAGGTGAGAAGCGCAAGCCTGGCTGTGCTTTCAAGGTACACAGGTAATGTTGGTTTACCCACAACATTCATATGTCCACAACCCTCATTTATTCATCCATCCGAGTCTAGTTTGACTAGTCGCGCGCGCACACACATACACACAATACCGCACGCGCTCAATCGCCTTAGCAGATTTCCTGTTTCAAAATGGCTGTGCCTTTCTCGTTTCGATTCAAATTCAAGGTGCATGTCTTTTTTTTTGTTTGTTTGTTTTGTTTTGTTTTCTTTCTTTTTTTTTTGTAAACGACGAAATATGGCTGATTAATTAAAAACAAAAAAAACAAAAAAGGAATAAAAAGAAATCTTGGTCGCCTGACGTACCAGAGGTGTACTTTTTAGACTCGCGCAACGTCACTCTTTGACCTTCTCCGCGTCCGGTGAAGTGAATTACAAACCGATCGAGAGCCATGATTTAGATGTACAGCGGTGTGATGAGACCCACTGACCCCCCTCACCCCCCCCCCCCAACCTTTTCCCTCATCCCTCCCCCCCCAGGCACCAAGATGGCCTCTTCTCTCTCAACTTTTTTACATGTGGGCAGATGGCACGGGTCGCACCCTGGATGTTTTGACAGACGGTAGACCCTCCTCGGTGCCGTTGCTTGACATTCTTAAAGTTTTATGGAAATAAAGGCTGAACTGTTTTGGCTCGGACGGTGCCAGCACACATTCATTTGATCTGGAAGGGGAGGAAAGAGGAGTTGGGCATTAGATATACCGCTACCTTTTGGAGGTTTTCACAGGAAAAAAAACACACGGGGGGGGGGGGGGGGGGGGGGGAACAAATGAACAGGAAAAAAAGAGCAACGTGACTGTCAAAAAGATTAGGATATGTGGCTTTGTGACTAGATTTCAGGATGAATTTAACAACACCGATAGGTGAATTTAATTTGACTTTCTATCTTCTGGAATTCCTGCCCAAAGTTTCAGTGCTTTTTTGCACACGCTGTTCTATAACTAGGACACCAAAAGTCACATCCCCATCAGGTTAGAAACCCAATCCAATGCTCCTTATCTCAGTCGGAAAAAAAAAAAAAAAAAACAAGCCGAACCCGAATGGAATTTCAATCAGGATCTCGGGAGTAGGAATATGCTTTGGACGAGCAGCATACAATAACCCCGTCTATTTATTGCCGGCGTTGTCTGGAACGTAACCTCTACGATCGACGAGAGATTTAGACTACAGGTGTCAAAACCCCCATAATTCCAAGGCCACGATTCTTCGGGGTTTTCCATGTTTATCTCCTCATCACATCTGATTCAAATGATTGTTATCAGGCGCCTGTACGCAGAAATTGTGAATGAGTTGATCACATCACCTCTGCGACTATATAGTTATTTTATTTCTGTGTTGGGATACGCTTAAAGCTTTATACATAATATTGCGGTCTCATTACGCATTGGAGGTGCGCTTGTTTTTGCCCAATTGGGGTCGGCACAATATCTATCCTCGACCACCCGGTGGAGGTTTTACAATTCATTCCAACAAGCGCAATCAAAAATGAAGAGACAATATTTCCCCACCAGTAGCTGTGCGTTTATGTAACTGAAGCCACTTGGCATGCGTATTTTACTTTCTTCAATGAAGTGCTTTTTATGCACTTTTTCCTTCTGGCTGTGCGGAAAGAGCCCATGTGGCAAATTAATCAGGGCCTCCAATCTAGGTACCGGGTTTGATTCCAGCCCCGGCCTCCCTGTGTGGAGTTTGCATGTTCTCCCCGGGCCTATGTGGGTTTTCTCCGGGTGCTCCGGTTTCCTCCCACATTCCAAAAAAACATGCGTGGCAGGCTGATTGAACACTCTAAATTGTCCCTAGGTGTGAGTGTGAGCGTGAATGGTTGTTCGTTTCTGTGTGCCCTGCGATTGGCTGGCAACCAATTCAGGGTGTCCCCCGCCTACTGCCCGAAGACAGCTGGGATAGGCTCCAGCACCCCCCGCGACCCTAGTGAGGATCAAGCGGCTCGGAAGATGAATGAAAAGATACGTTTTGAAAGGAGCCTTGAGGATTTTTTTTTTTATGGCTGTCAAAGCTCACAGCAAAATGCGAACCACTTCCTGAAGCGGCAACGTGGGACAGCTGAGTTAGCAAAGGCTTTGTTAGGCTGCGCCCCTAAAGGAAGCAAGCCTCGAGACGCGCTTTGCGGAAATCCCCCTATTCATTACTAGACAACTTTTCTCTTCCTTTAGTTTTCTGTGATTTGTCATTTGACTTGTTCAATAAAGATTGTTGCTGGAAAAAAAAAAAACAATTGGGCAACTTTTCCCTGCAACGTCACGACTCCTCACATTTTGCCATCGTGCAACCCAGACGATAGCTCACAACAGCACCTCGCTCTGAGTCACAGAAAGGCACTGAAGCGGACGTGCTTGGATATTTTCTCATGAATTTTCTCCTTCGGGAAAACAAGCAAGTTGTACAAGAAATACTTGAAACGGTTGCAAAAGTTTAGAAAAGGTCAAATTAAGTTTACTTGTCACGGTTCTTGTGCATCCTGAAATTTCAACCCCAAAGCCAAACATCCCCAACATTTTATAAGCGAGTGTATGCGTGATGGATTTAAACAAAGACTCACTGTTCTTGAGAGGAACTACATTTGAGTCAAGTACTTGTGACTACTCAGATGATCTGCAGATATTATTGGAATCTGGGTAGGGGTAGAAAGCAGACACGTGATTCAACCGAGTGCGATTCGAACACAAAATACAGCCGAACGCCATCCTGTCACTTTATGAGAAGTTCTCAGCTGGGAAAAAAAAAAAACAAAACAAAAAAGATAGAAGCTACACTTGAGAGAGAGAGAGAGTCAGCGCATCTGGACAGCATGAAGAAGGGGAGAGGCATTATTAGAATGATTATTATTATTAAGGCAGTGAAAGGTTCAGTGAGTTGGCTCCCCCCCATGCAAATTTAAGTCCTCCATGTTGTTGACCTGCACAACTCAACAGCAGAATGCACAAAACTGGCTCCTCCTCAAAAGATGTCGTTGGACAAACTTTTGCCTACAACGCGCCCGTAACAATATCGAGACTGTCGGGCTGGTAAACATGGTCAAGCTGGAATTTTACGTGCTGGAAGCAGCAGCGAAAAAAATGTCAAATAAAAAAAATTAAAAAGGAGAAAAAAAAAAAAAGCCAAGCACCAAAGGGCACAGAGAGCAGCTGTTGCACGAGCTGTGCGAATGGTGAATGTCGAGGGAGGGGGGAATTAAAAAAAAAAAAAAACAACCAAAAAAACTACCTCATACATACCAATTGCATGTATTCGTTGGTAGTCAACTTTGATAAGGAAGAGTCCTCAAAATAGGAAAGGACAAAAAAAACGGGAGTTACAAAGGAGGACAACACATTACAAATGCAACATAATTTGTTTTGTCAAGAAGGAAAGACGAGTATATTCCCGGTACACGTTGACATGTCGGACTCTCGTGTAGGCCAACAAGAGGGGGCAGCGTCGATTTTGCAACCCACCCGCCGGCTGTGAGACGTGAGCATCCCTTCGATCGTCCTTTGTGTAGTCAGAGAGAGAAAGAGAAAGAGAGGCGGTGGAGGTGCAAACCTGATTGGTGGAGGCAGTTGCGAAGGGAACGCTTGTGGCAGATGTGGTGGCTGCAGACACACTGACCGGGGTACCACCGTGCATCATGGGAACTTTTTTTTGGGAGGGGGGAGAATCATGTAAGCAAAAAATATACAGAGGGGCCAGTGTCGACGCACACACATGTACACACAACACAAGGGTAAAACAAAAGAGTGCCAGACAGGAAGTTCTCGAGGGATTAACACAGTTTTTGTTTCTCTGCCGACAGACCGTGAAAGTGTGGCTGAGGAATAAACCGGGCGAGTCATTCCCAACCACTGTAGGGCGTGAAATTACCCAATTTCAGTGAACTTATCATTTATTGACTGTACAATATATGCCAGTGGCAAATAGTGAGCAGGCAAATGAGAAATGATAAAATGGCAGATGGCAAGATTAAGCCGTGGATCCGCCGGTTGCCATTCATAGAACAGAATACTTTTGAGATCAATGGCCGGAAACGGGCCGTAACAAATATCAATCATCTAAAAACTGAACTGAGTAATATTTACACCCGCGCTGCAAGAAGGAGAGATACCGACGCTCGTTCCTACCGACTGCTGTCAGGCTGATGAATAAAAAATAACAATCATAATAATAATAATAATTTTTATCCATTTGTGTTCATATTGTATTTAATTGGAAGATGTTGTTTTTTTTTTGTTTGTTTGTTTTTTTCTTCTTTCTTCTTTCTACATACATTCTTCCTGCTGGAGGCTGTAAATTTCCCCAGTGTGGGACGAATAAAGGATATCTTATCTTATTTACTCATAAAGTCATTCCGGCAGAGATGAGCAGGGGGGGGGAAAGGTTCGAAACGGATCTCCCTCGGTATGTAATGGTTTGAAGTCTTCAAGTGAAAGGCACTCTTAAGTGTGAGCAGCCAGAAGCGAGGTTGACAACAGGCACCAGAGTGTAAGTGGTCAAAGCGACACACAGTCAAAAGAGCAAAATCAATTGAACTAAATACAATGAATACATGTGAATGAGAGGTAAAAAACAACACTGAATTATTTGTCTTTTGCGTAAAAAAAACAAAAACGTTTGGAGTGGTGTCAGCAGCGCAGTTTGCCACATTTAACGAACACAGCTCAGAGTAAAACTGGTGACATTACGATGCCGCATGCGAGCCACAGACAGGAAGTCATACAGAACTGAAAAAAAAAGGAGAATTGGAACCTACCAACGCCGGCTGCAGGGGTCATGCACAATATTGAGCCTGCCCATCATGCAATGCAACAGGAAGTGGATTGGATAAGGGGAAGAGAAATCAAAACAGCCCATCACAAGGTTCGTTAGAGTGAAGGTGGGGGGGAAGCGTAATATCTGTTGGTCAGTCATGTTTTCAAGTATGGTACACATGGCAAACCCGAGAAGGCTCAAAACATTCTAAACACAGGCTTGGAAAAAAAGTCCGGAAGCCACACTCTGCAGCCTGTTAGATCATCATGAGATGTCACCGCGGTTAGCGTCTTAAGCTCCACCACAAGCCCCAGTCATGAAATATGAGCGGCCACTCTCAATGAGCAAACTATGGGCTGTTTACAAAGTTGTGAATCCGAACCCAGATGCCTCGTTTCCACCAAGCGTGTGGACGGTTTGGTTCAGTTCGATACGTTTGTCTTTTTAAAAAAAAAAATTTTAACCTACCGAATACCTGACTATAGTCATCATTTCATCTGTACCCGCGGCGATAAAGAATGACAATCTACGTATTTGTATCTGTACGTGTGATAATTTGAGATTTTTTTTTTTTACCAATTAAAAAAAAAATCGATTTAAGATAAAATAAAAGCCACTACGTTGATTAGAAATTCATTCATTCATTCATCTTCCGAGCCGCTTGATCCTCACTAGGGTCGCGGGGGGTGCTGGAGCCTATCCCAGCTGTCTCCGGGCAGTAGGCGGGGGACACCCTGAATCGGTTGCCAGCCAATCGCAGGGCACACAGAAACAAACAACCATTCGCACTCACACTCACACCTAGGGACAATTTAGTGTTCAATCAGCCTGCCACGCATGTTTTTGGAATGTGGGAGGAAACCGGAGCACCCGGAGAAAACCCACGCAGGCCCGGGGAGAACATGCAAACTCCACACAGGGAGGCCGGAGCTGGAATCGAACCCGGTACCTCTGCACTGCAAAGCCGACGTGCTAACCACTGGACTACCTCGATTTTTTTTTACCAATTACAAAAAAAAATCGATTTAAGATAAAATAAAAACCACTACCTTGATTAGAAATAAAATGTTAAAATAAAACAACTGTGTCCAACAACTAAATCCAAACCATGTTGTGACTGGGAAGATAAACCGTTGGATTACAATAAAAGGAGGCTCCAAATTCAAACTTGAATGTGACGAACTGAAGTGAACCGTACCGCTTGGTGGAAATCGCCCATTTTTCCATCAGTAAAACTAGTAGGAGGGTTTGTGACTTCTTTTATGTGGCAATGCAAAGCAAACAGTGGCTACGTCTTGAGCTATCTATCTTTGTCATGTCCCTCTATCCAAAAGCTGAAATAAATAAATGAAATAAATCGCACGAGTTGGATAAATGGTTCCAGAATGTTATGAACAGCCGTCAGTCCAACCGGAGCCAAGCGGGAGCCGGGTTAGGCCGATCCGGGCACCGTCCCCGCTGCTCAGAGGGCAAAAGCTTGCGGTTTCGCATACCTGATGGGAGGAAAGCAGCCTGCTGCTGAAACTGCATGCTGGCCAGGGCCTGTTGGTACTGGAGCATGCCGGTGTTAAACACAGCAGAGGCCCCGTTGGCTTTCTCCAGGGCTGCCCGCTTTGGCAGGGGAGCCATGACACTGGGGCCGAGACCCTGCCCAGCCAGATGAGCGCAGGCCAGTGATAGAGAGATAAGAGTGTGTGGAGGGAAAAAAAAAAGATGAGTTGGAAAAAAAAACAAAAAACAAAACAACAACAACAAAAAAAAGGGGAATATATGTTAGAAGACATCATAGGAGAAGCATTACATCATCCTTGTGTGTACATCAACAATATGTTCATATCATCAGTAGCAAGCAAGCAGCACTCGGACACATGTACTACACAAGCAGGAGCATGGTGCCTACTGGAGCTACTGGCTAGTAAGCATTCGTGAATTATCATCTTCACTGGGAATATTAACTCGGGTATTTGCGGCTAAGTCACTGCAACAATAAGCAAGCATTCACAATCAAAGGACGACAATACAGCTGCTAACAAGAGGTGGGACGCACAGAGAGAGAGAGAGAGAGACAGAGAGAGAGAGAGAGGGAGGCTGCACTGCTAGCTCCATGATAAACTGTGGAAGCCGTGTTCAGTGATGGTTCACGCTCAGACAAAAGTCCAAAAAGGTCTCGGGTCAAAGCGCAAAAAATATCTTTTGACGCAAGACCACCTTTGAGCTCTGATTGGCGTGATTCATCTCTTTTGAATCACCTGTTAAGGGTGTGATCCCCCTGCCCCCCTACTGTGTAGCTGCAAGACGGTAAAGACCTCTTAGCCCCACCTGACGTGCACTAGCATCACATTCATGCACACACTCGATAGCTCCACCACAGTGAACAATTTGGACATTAGACAAAAAGCCATGCCACCGTTAAAAAAAAAAAAAAGGCTTCTCCTAAACCCTCACTAGCTTTGTGTTAAGAGACACGACAGGAGACGAATTGATGGCGGCTCATTGTGAATTTGTAATTGAGGTGACGTCATTTGGAATCCCCCTTCCAAACCCTAAACGGAAGAGCCGCAGTCAGTTCGTCACCCACATTAAAGACAGAAGGAAGAAAAACCAAAACAAACAAACAGACATTGCATCGAGACAAAGACGACCAAATAAGCATTAGTTAAAACACTGCTCAACAACAAAGCCACATGCCAAGCTAAAAGGTGAAAGGTCATAGTACCAGGTCAAAGGTTGCGTCGAGGGGTCGCTTCAGTGATTTGACAGCCGACTGAGTCTTAATTAGCAGGCAGCGAGCACATGATGGCAATGGGCCAATGGGGTTCAAGCGCATTAACATAAACCAGCAAGCAGAGGTGCATCATGGGGGCAGCAGTGCAGTTTGGGTATAGGTGAGAAAAAAAAAACAAATAAAAAAACAAATCATTGGAATGCATTTTTTTTTTTTTTTTTACAAGGGGATTACTGGACTAAGGCATGCACAATGTGGAGACTAGCTCTACTGCTGAACGGTTACACGATCATCATGAAACTACGTACAGTACTACTCGTCTACATTAGTTAACGTCACACACAAATGGATGGACGTAGCGATGAAAACATTGTTCAATCGGTATTTAACTCGATAATCGGATGAAGCGGAATACAGTGAACCCCCCGTAATCATGCAGGTCATCGTTCGCGCCCCGGCTGGATGGAAAATTTATCCGGAATAATTTTGGTAAGTTGTTTTCACAATCTACAAGTCTGAATTGAGAGTTGTGCTTTCATTGTGCTAACATGTTGGGCCACAACACGCTGGGGGTCTACTGGAAGATTTGCATTGTAAGAAAGAAGAGGCAGAGAAGGCCCCCTACTGTGTTCTAGTAATCGTCATTGTTGCCTGTGAAGTATCGTAATTTCTGTTACAGCTATGCTCATTTCTGAACAGGCGCCATGGGATACTTTTAAAAGTGGAATTTAATAAGTTGTAATCAATTTAACACACAGCTGCTTTCAATTCCACATATTGCTTGCCATTTTATAGAGAAAAAAAAAGCTTTTTCAGTTCTTTGGTTATCGGCAATAGAAAAACGTGTTTGCATGGGTCCAAAAAGTTGCAAAATTGAGCTTTAAAAACGACTTTCATTTTTTTAAAATGATGTGTTCTCCCTATTGCAAATTGTCAGCTATTGTGAGTCGGTCTGTAACATGTTCCCCGCAATAAATGGAGGTTCACTGTATAGCATCTGAGGTTTCACTGTGCACATCCTTCGTCACTTTGCAATGATTCACTTCCAGCTCACAGCCGCTCTACATCAACAATAGCGTATAAGAAACAAAACACACAAAGAACCGCCCCCTCCCTCCCCCCACAACAACCAGAAGAAAAGTGGGTGTGATAGTCCCACTTAAAGCGCAACAAAACCCGTTTATAAAGTCAAGAGGACAGGAAGTAACAAAGAGGAAGCCCCCCCCCCGCCCCTCCAAAGGGAAGAACTATCTTTCCTATTTGTGGGCTAGTATATTATCATAATGCTTGACCCGAGCCAACATTGAAATTAAAAAAAATTGATCTCGCACACGATGAATCTGTCAAACG
This sequence comes from Hippocampus zosterae, assembly GCF_025434085.1. Lineage (NCBI taxonomy): Eukaryota > Metazoa > Chordata > Actinopteri > Syngnathiformes > Syngnathidae > Hippocampus > Hippocampus zosterae. The sequence continues at coordinate 3,557,989 of NC_067465.1, read as the reverse complement.
TTGCTCACCATGGCAGCGGCGGCTGAGGCCTGGTTCACCTGGTGCTGGGTGGCCTTAATTTTAGCCTGCAGGTGCGCCGGCGGGTGGAAGTACTTGCACTTCTCGCGGGAGCACCGCCCCTTGATGTAGTCCATGCACACGGTGACGGTGTTGTCGGTGGTGTCGATCATGGTGCTGTCTGCGGGGTGGGCAAAGCGACAGTCGTCCTCCCCCCGGGAACAGTTGCCCCTCTGGTACTCGCGACACACCTAAAGCCCAAGAGACAGCCATAAGAATATACAGTGGTACCTTGACTTATGAGTTAATTTGTTCCGTGATCAAACGCGTAACTCAGTTTCGTCGTATTACAAATCAGGGTTACCCGTTGAAATGAACTGAAATACCAATAATCCATTCCACACCCCCAAAAATTTATTTGTGCTGATTCTGAGTCTGCCCTTGTTTTTTCTCAAGCACGTCAGGTTTTCAGAGTAATAAAAATAATACAAGGATCAATTTAAACTGTAATGTAGAAATATATTCAGTAATGAATGAAGGGTGGCGGCTCGGTAGTCCAGTGGTTAGTACGTCGGCTTCACAGTGCAGAGGTACCGGGTTCGATTCCAGCTCCGGCCTCCCTGTGTGGAGTTTGCATGTTCTCCCCGGGCCTGCGTGGGTTTTCTCCGGGTGCTCCGGTTTCCTCCCACATTCCAAAAAAAAACATGTGTGGCAGGCTGATTGAACACTCTAAATTGTCCCTAGGTGTGAGTGTGAGTGCGAATGGTTGTTCGTTTCTGTGTGCCCTGCGATTGGCTGGCAACCGATTCAGGGTGTCCCCCGCCTACTGCCCGAAGACTGCTGGGATAGGCTCCAGCACCCCCCGCGGCCCTAATGAGGATCAAGCGGCTCGGAAGATGAATGAATGAATGAATGAAGGGTTTGGTTCAGCAACAGCTGGAATGTCATACCTATAAATGACAAGATATGGTAAATGCGTATTGCGCGAGCTGTTAGAGGTCAAATTTAAAAACTAAAACTGAAAATATCTCAAAAACCTGATGTGAGGAAAATAGGTAGTTATGTCTAACATGTATTTTGTATTTAATACACTGCAGTGACTCAAATGCAAGCGGACATCTTTATCAACAATCCTCATTGTGATGTTTTTGGAGCTTCCTAATTCTGGCTTCACGTCATTTCAACAGCGTTTCATAGGCCTATGAGGTTACTATGATTATGCCAGACAACAACACTGAAAAAAAGAAAGAATTGGAGCCGTTCTCTTGCTCTGTGTAAAAGCAGCCGGTAGACATTTGGAGAGCTATTTGTTTTATTGTTGCAAAGCTGCCCACTCGATTTATAATTACATGTTTCGTATAACGTGCTACAATTTTTGTGGTATCCATGCCATTAACGCTCCATCATTTCTTGCTCTCATAAAACCAGCGCTTGGTACTGCACAATCCATTCGGCTTTTTTATGTTGATGCAGATCAAGTATGAGTCATCAAGGCATTTAGCTGTCTCGTTGAATGGTGCGCAGTTCTAAGAACTACAAAAAGGTTAAAAATGGATGAGACCAGCAGTGTTTGAAACTGAAAAAAAGGACTCTTACGAACATATTCATCCATACAGATACAGTAGCGTTTAGCAGTGATTTCCAATCACTGTGCTACAGCACATTAGTATCAAGTGTCTTGCAGGAAATCATCTAAATTCACTTAATTTACGAGAATTAGACTTTATTCACTTCAAATATATTTATTCATATACACTAGTTACGTACAAAAAAGGGACAAGCCGAAAGGAGAAGAAGAAGACGACGCTGGTTAGTACAAGACGAAGAGACATGAAGTGTAATTCAATCGTCTTCCACTAGAGGGCAGGAGATAAGGCTAAACTGTGTCGTGACCTGTTGCCATTCGGATAGATTTTATTGATCAAGTTGGGAAAATTCAATTGCCACGGCGGCAACATCCACATATTAAAAAAACTCACATTAATAGCACAAACCCATTAAGTACACATAAAAACAAAGAGTAGGAATGAAAATATGTTTATATACTGTACAAACAAGAAAGGAACAGCAACTTCAGATGTTGCTTGTTAATATATTGAGAGAGATGTTTCCACTGTAAAATGTGTGCCTTAATCAAAACTTGATTAAGTTAAAGTTGGCAAACGCTGCAGTAGTGCAAATATGTTTTATGTTCAATAAACAAACAAACAAAAAACAAACAAACTTCTTGTCAGACGATTTCTGTAGTTCACATATGAGACAGCGGGTGGCAGCACAATCCAAGTTGTGCCCACGTCCTGGGCTGTGAGTAAATACTTCAGCATGTGTAGTTTGGTAGCATGTTTTGATTAAAAGCTCAACATGCACATCTGGATACGCGCTTGATGATGCAAATAATCGCGAGGATTTGTCATCGTCTTGCATAATTTCAATGAAGATCTTTATACGGAATGATTTGTAATCATCAACATCTCTCCAGATTTGAACTGATGAGACTAAAAAATGTCTGTGGGTAGTTTCAATGGTTGAAAACCACTTTTGTTGTTTTACATAAGGATGGATTGGGATTCTGTTTAAAGTTGTTGGTCTTACTTTTCTGAGTAAAAACAATAAATACTCCAGGAAGCATTTTCATTTTCAGGGCTGTCGGTTTCTGTCATTTCAGTAGAAGAAGGCTGCGGTTACCTCAAGTCTGTCTGTTCTCAGCAGCTTCTGGGCTGCAGCGGCAGCGTTGGGGACTTGGCTGACGGCAGGGCTGGAAGCCATGAGGACTGGGGTGCTGGGCAGGATCTCCGGGGGCATCAGGCCTGGCGACACGGGGCTCAGGTAGGGATTAAAGGCCGCGGCTGCAGCTGCGGCCGCAGCGTTGGCGTTGGTGGCCAGGCCGGGTGTCACAGAGAACATGTGCTGAAGGATGGAGGAATGAGCTTAGGGTGAACAAAACAGATTTTGTTTGTGCAGACAATAACGCAGATGATCAAATCTGCTGCGGAGATAGTAAATGAGCCGCATTTACGGATTGAAAGATCTCTTCTCCTTCAATGATGATGATAAAAATAATCACACTAATAATGAACCACAATATGACAACAAATAATTTCAGAGACATGTACACATAATTATGAATTGCCAGACAAAGCACACACTGTAACCACGACAGCATAAACATAAGCAAGCATAAACAACCAACTAATAAATGATAATAATCACTAAAACCTTCATTTTAATGTCTGTGCAAGTGGCCAAGGATAGTTGCGGCCGCTAATCGCTTGAGTGAACAAATGCTCAGAAAGCAAACACGTACTAAGCAAAAATATACACGAGCTGACGACGGCCACAACTCACGCCGAGTCACTCAACAAGCGGACTGGTTAACCGGTTTGCCTGTCAACAGCCAGCCAACTCCAGACTGCAATTCACCGACACCCACGTCACTCACCAGACACTTGCCTTTTAAAGCCATACACACTCAAAGTCACTGATACTACAGTCAAACGTATGCATGCCGACCCCAAATAGACAAAATCGTGCCGTGCATATGCTATGAATGCAGAATCTCAAATATGTGGGGGTCCGCTATCGAGGTTGGCGTATTTGTGGGTGTGTCTTCTCACCATGGGCGGTAGCTGGGTGGCAGGCATCATGGCGTTGGCGAGCTGCATCTGTTGAGCCAGCATGACCATGTTCTTCTGCTGAATCAGGTTGTTTCTGCCATTGATCTCCAGTTGGTTCTTTAGGTGCGGAGGAGGGTGCAGGTATTTGCAGTTCTCTCTGGAACAGCGGCCCTGGAAAAGGAAGGACAAGGGTTTTCCTTATCTTATCTGTATTTATGGGCATTTAAAAAGGCAAAAGTGCTGGTGTGAAATTGTAAATGAGTCTCGTAAATCCGTCTGTCCGTTTACATTGCAAAACTCAGCTATGCCTCAATATGGACTACGCTGCAATTGGTTGACCACTAGTCTAGGGTGTACTTGGACCCTTGTCCAAAGTCACCTGGGATAGGCTCCAGTTCCTCAACAACTCTATAACGAGGACAACAGTACAGAAAGAAAATAAATTGATCGATAGCTTTTATACTCTTTTGTAAAAATCCACGAAAGGAGAATGACAGTCAAACAAACCAATTATTCGTCTCTACCTTGTTCTGAGTTGAACAAAAGCCACGACGGGAAGGCAAGCTTGGCAAAATATTGTCCACTTGAAAGCACATGCCCTGGGTCAAAAGCTTCCCATAAAGTGAATAAATCACTGATTGAGCAACAGAATAATTTTTTGGGCAATGATCAGCGCAACTGATTGACCAGGCAATGTGCTTTCCGCACATTGAACCCGCTATTCAATTCCGTTGCTGATTCTGATTCAGATTCTTGCTAGTGCCAATCGCATTTTTTTTTAATTTTATTTTTTTTGCATCCAAGTCCGAGTCATTTGTTTTCAAGTTTTTGCCGATACCAAGTCGGGATCCGATACCTCCGCAATACATGACCAAGAAAAAAAAAGAGCAAGCATTCACGCATGCTCTCAGGGTCACGCAACAGGTGGCCCGAGCGCACACACCACACATTACATGACGTAAAGGCCAACACAGACAAACAACGTTTGGAATAGACAGACGGGCCCAAGGGCCTGCTTGACCTCACTCAGCAACCCCCACTGGGAGACATCTCAGTCCACTATCATGACTTCACTCTCCTTCACTTTCACTCATACTGGATTACCAGACAGGTGCAAGGGTGAGAGGAGTGGGATCATGGTGAAGAAGTATACTTTGATTGCAGGGGGGGAGAGAGGGGGGGGGGGGGGAAATTTTTGGTCCCCTTAGATTGAAGTTGCTGTCTCAAGTTGTTATTGGATCTTGCTGAGCTAGCCATATATAGCGGTCACCTAGCATGACCGAACTGCAAATAATTGAGATTGAAATGAAATGGAAAAAAAACTGCAAATAATTGAGACTCCTTAAAATGTGAGAACACAACCATAAGAAACACTCATTCATTCATCATTCATCTTCCTAACCGCTTGATCCTCACTAGGGTTGCGGGGGGTGCCGGAGCCTATCCCAGCTGTCTCCGGGCAGTAGGCGGGGGACACCCTGAATCGGTTGCCAGCCAATCGCAGGGCACACAGAGACGAACAACCATTCGCACTCACACTCACACCTAGGGACGATTTAGAGTGTTCAATCAGCCTGCCACGCATGTTTTTGGAATGTGGGAGGAAACCGGAGCACCCGGAGAAAACCCACGCAGGCCCGGGGAGAACATGCAAACTCCACACAGGGAGGCCGGAGCTGGAATCGAACCCGGTACCTCTGCACTGTGAAGCCGACGTGCTAACCAATGGACTACCGGGCCGCCCCATAAGAAACACTCGATCATTTAAATTGTAAACACAGCACAAACTATTCCAAAAACATGTCAGAACATTCCACTTCAAAATAAAAGTAAATACAAAATACAATACAAAATAAAAGACACAAAAATAAATTACAACTTGCGGCTTTCCTTTATGCTTTTGAATATCCGCTCGGCATGCAGCGAAAAGATTGCGTGATTTATTAATAATCTGGCAAAAGCTGGCATATATATATATATATATATATATATACACATGCATCTTTTTTTTTAATTGACTATAATTTATGTCAATAGTAAAGCTAAACTGAGCCGCAGAATTATCCTCACCTGGGTTGAAAGGTTGAAATTACACGCCATTAAGTGTACGTGTTCTAATAGCACCGTCATTTAGAGAATGCCAGCGGCAGGCAGTGCGCTTGATGAGGGCCAAGCGTGTGCTAACGCGCGTGCGTTACGCCGATCACATTGCGTTCACCCCGTTTCACCCTCCCACGGCTGCCAACCGGATTCACAGCTGAGGCACTATCATAATTCTAAATAAAAGTCTACTTTTGCTGGTAGCCATGACATATTCAGAACAACAACAACAAAAAAAATGTCCGACTGGAGGAGAGGTTTGCGTCAGGGGAACTGTTAGAACTTGCGTGAGTGAAGATCATTCATCCGCACGCCGAGAGGAAACGTGGAGATGATTCAAAGAAGCAGGAGGAAGATTAGAAAGAAGAGGACATCACACCTTCCGCCCTGTTTGCGGTTGCTCGTCTGATCGTGACATCAACAGCCTCGAGTCGCAGCTCGAGACGGTATCCAAGGCAACAGAGCAGCCAGACACTCTCACATTACATCATGGTGCTTCCTTGAATTGTTTTTTTTTTTTCTGATAACAGAGTTACAAAGAAGCTTGGCAATGAAAATATTGAGGAAGACACCGCCCCGGAGCAAGGGCTGGTCCACAAAGAAGCCTCCTGATGTCAGGCCTTTTGCTCCCGTGGTTCCGTGGTTTTAATGAGTGTTGTTCACGCAAACATTATACAGTTGAAGGGGAAAACATTCATGTCTTAAAGTAATTACTTATCGACCCGGAGGAAAGAGTTGTAAATAGAGTACGCTTGCGGACAAAATGCTGAATTAGGGCTGGGCGATGGTTCAATGTCAGTGTTTAATCGTAGTTAAAAAAAAAAATGTGATCAACAGCGATAGAAATTGCACTCAATATGGTCTTGATTAAAAAATGTACCGGTACATATGTATAAAAAATCAGGAAGCAAACCTCGACCCTGTCATTCTGCGTCTACAGTACGACGTGAGATGCGTGCCGTAAAAGCCTGTTTTACAAACAGATTATCTCGAATGGTATTTTTCCTCTTGATATTTGTGTTTTACTATAGAAGTGAGGCTGCGTTCAAATCTCGCCACCAGTTTTACAATTGCACCCCCGCCCCCTCCCCCCTTTATTTGGTCAGAGAATGATAACAACTTATTTTTTTTCTCTACTATTATTACAAAACCATTTTTCCCATCTCGTTAGCCTAGCTACTTGATCGTCATCACGTCGGAAATGATTGCCTTACGATTCCATTCTTCCAACTATACGACTTCCTTTTCATGAGATTCTGATTTTGAGAAGTTCCGTATTCTCATTCTTGGTGACTTCTTAAGTGGCACACACTTAGCTCTCTTCTCTCGTCCTCAGCGGTCCCCAACCCGATCGGTTTACTGTCAGACAATATTTTCAGGGACTGGCCCTTAAGTCTGGATAAATACAAGCAAGTAATATGATCTGAGCTGAATGAAACCTGTGGTATTTTCTAAACATAATAATAAACATGGGCGGCCCGGTAGTCCAGTGGTTAGCACGTCGGCTTCACAGTGCAGAGGTACCGGGTTCGATTCCAGCTCCGGCCTCCCTGTGTGGAGTTTGCATGTTCTCCCCGGGCCTGCGTGGGTTTTCTCCGGGTGCTCCGGTTTCCTCCCACATTCCAAAAACATGCATGGCAGGCTGATTGAACACTCTAAATTGTCCCTCGTTGTGAGTGTGAGTGCGAATGGTTGTTCGTTTCTGTGTGCCCTGCGATTGGCTGGCAACCGATTCAGGGTGTCCCCCGCCTACTGCCCGAAGACAGCTGGGATAGGCTCCAGCACCCCCCGCGACCCTCGTGAGGATCAAGCGGCTCGGAAGATGAATGAATGAATGAATAATAAACATAAATCATGACGTCCAACGTCCTATCTGGCTGCAACACTCTCGTTGCCTTCATGACGCTTGCTTACGCCTCAAGCAAAACTTAAAATTGTCATATGTAATCCAATCATTACATAGAGGTATTGCAGGCATGATCTCATTAGGTTCTTATGACATGAACGTAAACGATAGCTGAACTAACCATTATTCTTGACTTCTGATTTCAAAACTCGTTATCCACCAAACTGTTCCAAAGTTTTGTCACGGCAAAATCCAGGCCATAGCGGAAACAAAATGCGTCCGGCTACCGCGCGGCCTGATTGATGACGTTCACTTGTAAAAACACGTCCCGCCCAGATCGCGCACTTGTCCAACTCTCCCTTCTAAATTGTTACACGCCCTTGCTTTAGACTCTGCAAGGTTTGAGCAAACAATGAAGTGAGGGTGAAAGAATGCCGGGCGGGGCTGCGTCCCATCCTTTTGGAGAGGAGAGGAGGCATGCGGCAAGCGGTATGCACAAAGAACGATGCACTTTGCTTCACCTAAGCCATCTGAACGACGTCGTACTCCCACGGCGAGAACAGAAATATTCTACTCCCCTTAAGGAGAAACAAAAGAGCAGCAGACAACGTGAGTCAGTTATACAATACTGCTGCTGTTTGCTCAGGGAACATTTAGCAGCATTTTTGGTCGCTGCGTAATACTCCGAGGCTAACGTTTGGATCAATTTTGCAAGATTAAATCCGGCTGTTGTCAAGTGTTTGTTAATAAAAGTTTGCAAGGACTTGTATAGCCATGATAAAAAAATAAAAAATAAAATAAAAATCATAAAATGAGTCCACAGCTAGTTTCTTCAGCTTCCTGTTCATTTTAAAGACCTTGTGAATTTACAGGCACATTTATGTGGAGCAACATATTCATGACAACCAAAACAGCTCGCAAGAGTTGAATTGAAGAGCCGATTGAGACATTTGGCAAAGGTTTTCTTGAAATAAATAAAAATCAATTTTCACGTTCTTATCAATAGCTACAATGGCATTGTTATGCCACACGCCCCCTAATAAATAAACACAAATTTTTAAAACTGTACTTTTAGGTGTTCCATGTTTTGATTTTGTGTCATTGATGTACTTTTAGTGGTGCCTGGCATTCCAATGAAGAAGAAATTGAAGAAAATATGGCGGTCTCGATGTATTATGAGTTACTAAAATCTTTGAATTTTAATGGACTAAATCAAACCCCAAATCACGTTCATATGTTCTAGTCGGCTTTTGCTGTCATTTTTTTGTTTCCTCGCAGGAGTTTTTGGCACGGTGCGATGAAACCAAGGTTGAACTTTCGGAACATCAATTCCAAAAGTTATGTTTGGCCCAAACAACACCGCTCATTATCAAAATAACGCTTAATGACGCACGGTGGTGCTTGTAACCTGATTTGGGGCCGTTTTTCTTCAGCTGGAACTGGTGGAAGGAATTATGAACAGTTTCGAATAGCCGTCAGCTTTAGTAAAAACAAAACAAAACATGCAGGCTTCTGATAAATAGCCCCCAAAAATGTAAGGGAAAGCCTACTTGAACATCAGGAATTGATTTGAGGTTATCTGAGGCACTTTAAATTGTCGTAGGTGTGGCAGATTGAATGTGACCGATTCAATTTGAACACAGCCACAGCCCAGTTATAAAAGAGACTGAGACAAGTCCTTGCCAACAATCAATTTGAGGAGTGGAAGCTATTAAATGTAAAAAAGGACAAATACATTTTCGTCCAATATCACGTTCGTTCCAAGTCCATGAGTGACGGACAGATTGCGTTACTCTGAATATCTGATCATGTTTACATATCGTGATAATTTAGGATGACGTTCACCACGGCAGGGGAATCTTTGATGGTCTGTCGTTGGGTAGGGATGGTTTAGATCACAGTATGTGAGGCTCTACTGTTCTCCGGCCGGCGTTCCAGTGACTTCTGTCCAAACATACACGGAGATGAAAGCGCTTTCTCCTCTCGCGCACACTGTGAATGAAGCTTTGTGTTGCCGGCCAGCGGCAGCCACTCAAAGGCTCACGCCCAGTGGTTGGTCTTTGTTGAACATGCCCTACCCTAAATAGCCTACAGCAGAAAAGTGCGGTTTAAAAAAAAAATATATATGTATATATATGCTGTATATATGTACACCAAAGACAGGATTAAACAATAAATATTGGAACACAAACAATGCAGCAACACAAGTAGACAGACAATAGAACAACACCCACAGGCATACATTCTTTATCCTTCAAACGACTATGACTGCAGTGACTGACAAGGGAAATGCGCTCAAATAACCTTTGAGAATAGGATTCTAAAAATCATCGCTTTGGACACAGAAAACCAAAAACCCTCTCTATGGATGGTGGCGGTGGGCAAAAGCAAAACCCCACCCGCTGCTTATACGAGAACTACACTTTGCAACCGTTTCTAAAAAAGAGTGAAAAAGTGACCCACGCCGGCTCGGTTTACTTGTTGCCATTGCATGTCTATTTCAGACCAGATATGTGATCAGCAGGGCTTATGAAGATGTGGCCGGCTGGGGCTTGTTAATCTACAATAATAGTTACAGTTTGCCCCTGGTGACGCATTACCACCCTGTCAGAACAATGGCAAAGGATTATGGGTGACAGTTCAGCTATAAAACGAAGACACATGCCAGCATTCCAAATATTGATGGATAATCGTGTCGAAATTTGAGGTTTTGAAGAATAGATGGAACGGATATATGTGGACAACCATATTGGGACACATGATTATTGCAAGTAATAGTGGACATGGAAGGAAATCCGGAGTTGATCGCAATCTTTTAGGCAACCTAATCATTCATCTCAAACAGGTTTGTTTAGGTTGAAAGCAAAGAATCGTGCAAAATGTAATGATCAAGTAAATAAAGTGTAATAAAGGGTCAAGTCCAAACCGTTACGCGTGCTTCTTCCTTTAGGGGAGGTGCCTGCATCTTCTTGAGATTTTTTTTTGGTTTTGTTTTTCAACCTATTAAGCCAACTCCAGAAATGTCAAAGGCAAAACCGATACATTTGAAACATTCCGATGGGTGCTGGAGAGGGATTTTATAAAATCTGTGAACAGATATTAAAAGCTTTTAAATATGGTATTGAGCTGGGATGGGATGGGATGGCCACCTTAGAGCGCCTTGTTGTCAGCCACAAACGCATGGCTGTGCAAGTACTTTATTCCATATAGTGTGTGTCATGGGGCGGCAGTCTCGTTATTTGTGTACACACAAACAGCCGAACGCTGTGAGTTATTCACACCGACAGGGTGTTGTTTCGAAGAAACGCCTGAGGTCAGATGTCACATACACGGACGGGAGCCCTGCGTCCAAAGTTAGACCGCTGTGGATTTGTTTTTCTTTTTTTTATGATCCGCCCCCTTTGCGCTGCATTTGTTGTCCCAAACTTGCTTTCCTGTGAATTTCTTCGACGCCGGATGAAGTTTCAAAAGACCACGCTGTTGTTTTGACAAGGCTGAGGTGTGCTCATTTCTATGCTGTTGATGTTAATTCATTCATTCATTCATCTTCCTAACCGCTTGATCCTCACTAGGGTCACGGAGCCTATCCCAGCTGTCTTCGGGCAGTAGGCGGGGGACACCCTGAATCGGTTGCCAGCCAATCGCAGGGCACACAGAAACGAACAACCACTCACACTCACACTCACACCTAGGGACAATTTAGACTGTTCAATCAACCTGCCACACATGTTTTTGGAATGTGGGAGGAAACCGGAGCACCCGGAGAAAACCCACGCAGGCCGGGGAGAACACGCAAACTCCACACAGGGAGGCCGGAGCTGGAATCGAACCCGGTACCTCTGCACTGTGAAGCCCACGTGCTAACCACTGGACTACCGGGCCGCCCTTGATGTTAATTGAGCTTTTTTTTTTGGGGGGGGGGGGGGTGATTTCATTTGAAATGATTGAATTTCACGTCTTGAATGTTTAATTCGATATTATGTCACTGGTAGAAATGGAAAGTTAAGGATAAGGGGAGGAGAGGAAGACGCGCACACAAATAAGGAAGGAAACATGAACCGTAGACTAATATAGACTTTGGAAACTACTCTCAGCATTTCAAGAGGTGAAAATAAAACCTGAGCGATATGCCACTTCTACTTCTTGAAGTCATTGATCCATGCGCTCTTTTTTTTTTTTAAATCTCGTCTGCAGTTTCAATCTCAACTCTGGGACGCCTGCATTGTAAAATCTACATTCACACACGCGCATGCTCCTCCGACGGTGAATTTATAGAATCAATCCAGCACATATTACACTAATCTGATCTCCAAAACGCTAATCCTATCCGCGGCTCTAATCCCACTGTCAACTGGCCCTAATCCTGTTTCTGTATGATTATCCCCTTCGGACTTGGCACCAGCTAGAGCAGGATCTTTTCACCCTCGCCCCCTTCCTGTTTCTATTAAGGACAAGAAAGCCGACAGCGGTGTAGGAGTCATTTAATTTGTTTCTGACACCGTTTTAAATTATGAGCAGACGTTAACGTGAAGTAAAACGAGAAAATACAATTAGCCGCTCCTCAAGGCGCTTTCTCATTTAACTGAGTTAAGAATACTAATTGGATTGCTAATAGAGATGATATACAATCCTATATGGGGGTCAGAACTGCCGGGATGAATAAGAGACTAATTTGATGGTGCATTGCAGCACGGATGAGTTGGGGAACATCGGCAGACTCAAAATGAAGCGCAAACAGCACAGGTACGAGACACAAGAGGGATTTCAAGAAATTCCCTTTATGGATCACCTGGAAAAATAATATGTGGTTGCATGACCGTTAAAAGAGTCAGTAACCAAGAGAGACTGCCGTTTCTAAGCCAGTTCAGAATAGAAGTGTGCTTGTGCAAAAAACAAAAACTAACAAGAAAAAAATCTCACACATGTAAATAAAGACCGCACCCAGAAAATCCAGACGGATCCTCTGTTGTATTTAAAAAAAAAGAAAACTGCCGTTTAGCCTCAAGGTTGGACACCATCGAAAAAAAAAAAGGCATCTTTCAGCTCCTTACGACCACAAACGAGAGGCTAATGAGTGGTATGGCTAAAAGCGAAGGAAAGTGTTTTTTTTTTTCATACTGGAATCTCCATCTATTTTCAGCATCGCTTGTCCTCATTAGGGTTGATGGCTGAGTTGAAGCCCAGATGATTTTGTGCAAGAGACCCCCGGAAGGGTTGCCAGGCAGTTGTGGGGCAGATTTACTAAAACCGTGTTGCCCCACAGTTAAACGTGTATTCCCCCACGCCCTCCCCCCCAAAAAATGCTTACTATTTTCTTAACATGAACTGTTAATGCAAATGATCACTAAATAATAAATGTCTACTCATTAGAATTGAACTTAGATGCAAATATCCAAATTCAAATACACTGTTCGCTCCGAGTACTTCTGGAAACAGCAAAAAAAAAGTGGTCGACACCCTGACAATTTTCTAATGGTAAAAAGTGTTATCTACACCGTGCAGCCCTCAAAGCGCCATACAAAGCTTCATATTCACACGTTCACACACACTCATACATCAAAGCAATGACCTTTCTAGATGGTTCATTCTTTATGCGTATCAATGACGCGGCGTCATTTTTAGTTAGACGTCTCCATGAAATGAGGAGATCGAGGAGTGTTTACTCTTATCCGCAAAATATTTCTACCTCCTCCCGCCTCACTACTCTGGCAATACGAGATGATTGGCACTCAACGTCCTGCTTTGTTCACAGTCATTTCACATCATGGACACGCTGCGTTCACATTAGAAGTGGCATTTGTTTTTTTTTCATTCATCTTCCGTACCGCTTGATCCTCACTAGGGTCGCGGGGGGTGCTGGAGCCCCGCCTACTGCCGTCTCCGGGCAGTAGGCGGGGGACACCCTGAATCGGTTGCCAGCCAATCGCAGGGCACACATAGACGAACAACCATTCGCACTCACACCTCGGGACAATTTCGAGTGTTCAATCAGCCTGCCGTGCATGTTTTTGGAATGTGGGAAGAAACCGGAGCACCCGGAGAAAACCCACGCAGGCCCGGGGAGAACATGCAAACTCCACACAGGGAGGCCGGAGCTGGAATCGAACCCGGTACCTCTGCATTGTGAAGCCGACGTGCTAACCACTGGACTACCGGGCCGCCCTAGCATTTGTTTTTGTAATGTGAAACTAAGAACTAAACCACATCATTTCAAGTGATCCCACTATGTTGGAGACTGAAATGTTGTCAAATTCCCAATACTAAAATGTAAAGAAACCTGTTTTAAGTGGCAAACAACCAGAGCAGCCCATCCCTTATGTCGCCCGTATTTCAAGACAAAGTTACGACGCAGCACACCTTTGCAAATATGACCATCAAACATCAGATGAAATCTCACCGGTGACATTTTTACAACTTATCATGATCATTAAAAAAAAAAGACTTAATTTCGCATCAATCCAAACGCAACGGCTGCATGAAAGAGACGGCAGAACAATAAAAATGTTGACAGGCCCAGACACTGCCATTTTATGAAGGAATGTAGTTATGAAAACAAAACGGCGTCACGGTTACAGCAAACCGGGGTCGAATAATAAAACGAGTCAGTTATGAGCTACGATTCGGTTGTCGGTGACAAGCGCTAGCAGCGGCCTGGTTGAGCGTATGTAGCTTCTGGCATTTGTCTTTCATGTTTCATGAGAAGGAAGAGGGGCTGAGAGTAAACCTGACTGACGGTGCTAAACGCTCACGTGAGGGAGGGGCGGCTTGCGCAAGTGTTTAGTAAATGAAGCTAATGCCCCCGGGGCGCTACGCTCACCAGTCAAGTGGGAGGGATAATGGCAGAGTTGTGTTGTTTGTAGGTGGTATTGGGCGTGTGAGAAAGATATGCCATTAGGAAAAAAAAAGATTATGTCGGACTACGGAACCAGAATAGCTCCCTGGCTACGATAAGAGGGAGTCACCGTGCCAAGGTTGACACCAATATTCCTTCCAGATGGCCAATCATCTTAAATCGAGCCTGCACCCGAATGTCTCCTCCCCCCACTTCAGCGCAAACACGTCCATTCGGAGCCAGGACATTACCACACAGGCAACAGCAAACATTCAAAACCCATCCAAAGAAAACATCAGAAAAATCTTTGCCCCCATCACTTTTGTAACAACGTTCCGAAAAAAGAGTTTGCTCACCATATGCACGCTTGTCGTTTAAATGTTGCACACCCAATGCCTTGTTTGGAAACTTTTCGGTTTGCGAATGCACTTTGTGGCTCATGCAGATCCCTCAGCGGTGATGGAAGAGATTTGCTGCATGCTTATGTTTGTAAGAGGCAGCCAACAATAATGTTTTGCATGGGCCGAAGTATTGGAATAGCATACAGAAAATGCTGATGAAATAATGACGGATCGTTTCACCGTATGGAAGGATACACAGAAGAACCTCAATTCATAATTTAAAGTGACATTTTAAGAAGCATTCATTCATTCATTCATTCATTCATCTTCCGAACCGCCTGATCATCACTCGGGTCGCGGGGGGTGCTGGAGCCTATCCCAGCTGTCTTTGGGCAGTAGGCGGGGGACACCCTGAATTGGTTGCCAGCCAATCGCAGGGCACACAGAGACGAACAACCATCCGCGCTCACACTCGCACCTCGGGACAATTTAGATTGTTCAATCAGCCTGCCACGCATATTTTCGGAATGTGGGAGGAAACCGGAGCACCCGGAGAAAACCCACGCAGGCCCGGGGAGAACATGCAAACTCCACACAGGGAGGCCGGAGCTGGAATCGAACCCGGTACCTCTGCACTGAGAAGCCGACGTGCTAACCACTGGACTACCGGGCCGCCATTTTAAGAAGCATATGATCTAAAATATTATTTATGAATTTCAAAAAAAAAAAAAAAAAAAAAAAGATGGTCATATGCTTCTAAAACGATTTTCCTGACATCTTCATCGCTACCTAGGAAGTCATCTTTGGCACAATGTGGATTGAAGATTATTTAACAGGGATAATTTGAGCGTCAACTGTCAAGGCATCACTATTTGCTCCTCCGCTGAACACGCGCACCCCTTGAAGTGTTTATGGTGCACGCCTGCGTAGGGGCAAAATACACACGGGAGGCGGCAGGTCGACAGAGAAGTGCTCATTGTATTAGCGGTGTTATAAAGGGAGCCCAGTGTGATGGTGGGACAGAGTCAGCTGACACGGAGAAGAAAAAAGGGGGCAGTGATCAGTGATCTGAGGACGATGTACTGTACACGCCGCAGAACGGTCGGCGAAAGAATGCTTCGGTGTACAGTATGTGAAAATTACTGTGCGACTGCGTGTAAGGTATTAGATCTTCGCTAAAGAATAGAAGCATCCCAAACAATAGCGAGAGTAAAACTAAAGCTCCTGTAAGGTAGGTGAGCTCTTAATAAAATTGGAGACGAATACACCCCCGCCCCCTGAGCGGCTTTGTGTCATAAAAATAAAACAAATAATAAAAGCTCACTTTGAGAAAACGCTTACACCTCACGCATGACGGAATTCCGGTCAAATGCTTTCAAGAAGGATTTTGCCATGGATGCGCCCACAGATATCCAATTAAAAATCCAATTAGAGGTGGAGAATTTATCTGTGGACTGCAGCAGACAGAAGTCCATGTGGACCCCCGGAGACGGTCTGAATTACAACATCACCGCAGGATTGGCTGGAAGTCAGCATGGCGCAACTAAAAACAAACCGAGCTAATCATAGGGGCGAAGAACTCCTCAGCTTGAAAACACATTCGTCTTAGTCAGATTACGTCTAGCATTACAATACTGCAAACAGGTGTCTTTTTTTTTTTACTTCGCATAAACATGTCTTCTTTGGACAAGCAAACAGGCAGACAAGCAAAGATTGGAATTCCACTTTTGCGAAGTTCACATGATGATATGCGGATAAACACCGAACAAACATATTTTGATAGCTATCAAACGGAAGGTTCGGTCTGTTTAGCATCACATCACCTTCCCTCGGTAACTCTACAAACGAGCTTTCGACAGGTGTGTTCACACCGAAAGTTATGATGAGTTGGCCCTGTATTAAAATTTGGACTTCAAGTTGAAGTTCAAGTCAACTTTATTGTCAAATGTGCAACATACAGCACAGATGAAATGTCTTTCCTCAGGAGAGAGAGGAGCCGCTGCGGGTGCCCGCGCCACCATCAAAAGAACAGTTAGCATAAAATGACAAAATAATAGACTTATGTTATAGACACGCGTTTGATAACCCATCCATCCATCCATCCATCTTCCGAGCCGCTTGATCCTCACTAGGTTCGCGGGGGGTGCTGGAGCCCATCCCAGCTGTCTTCGGGCAGTAGGCGGGGGACACCCTGAATCGGTTCCCAGCCAATCGCAGGGCACACATAGACGAACAACCATCCGCGCTCACACTCACACCTAGGGACAATTTAGAGTGTTCAATCAGCCTGCCACGCATGTTTTTGGAATGTGGGAGGAAACCGGAGCACCCGGAGAAAACCCACCCCGGGGAGAACATGCAAACTACACACAGGGAGGCCGGAGCTGGAATCGAACCCGGTACCTCTGCACTGTGAAGCCGACGTGCTAACCACTGGACTACCGGGCCGCCGCGTTTGATAACCCATATCATAAATTTAGATACCGAAATAAGCAATTTAATAATGTGGTGCCTGTGGAGACCAGGTACTGCCAAAACACCACATCGCTTGCGGGCATTGTGATTTTCTCAGAATGGGGTAGAATTGATCATTTGGAGAAAACACACACACACACACACATACACACTGAACCGCTTTATCCTCACAAGGGTCACGGTTGTGCTGGAGCCCAGCCCGGTTGATTTTGGACAGTGGGCGGGGCACACCCTGAACTGGTAGAAAGTCAATTATGTTTTCGAAAATCTTGTTCTTGCACAGTATGCACTTTTAGTCATTTTCGCCAGGTCATTTTTTTAATTCTTTACTTTAAACTCTGACTTTGTAACCGCTTTTAAGTGCACTTTTAATATAAGCATATCGAGTTGCCTTGTGGAAGAAACGCGCCATACTGTAAATCAACAACACCTCAGTAAACTGCTAAATGTCGAAACAATGTGAGCATTTTCATTTCTGCTTCAGCCCCCTCGACTTGGGATATTTTTTTTTTCAATGAGTGTTCTTGACAAGAATTTACCGTACATCAAGTTGGATGATCCCTTAATTTATCTGCAACTGCTTCGTCATCTACTAAAAAGGTAACTGCTGCTCGAACGGGGGCCATGTGCATTGTGTCATTCCATTTGGTGTACGCCGTGTGACAGAAGTGTCAAATACACATTAGCCCTCCCCAACCCAAAACGAACACAGCCACACACCGAGCGCGGCATGTTGATTTTACTCCTAAGCGGGATCACCGTCGTCGAGTAGCAACCTAACTAATATTTACACCACCGTGTATGTTTGCCTTTTACCTCACGGTGCTACCTAACCGCTCCACATAAACATGCTGTCATAGCCTGAGAAAAATAGGAGCTGGAGAGAAAAGAAAGACAGAAGGAGAAGGGATAGAGGGGAAGATAAGGTATGAGGGCCTTCGGCTCTGTGGGAATGTAATCTTGGCTCGGAGTTGGAACCTGCTCCGACAGCACCACTAACACAGACATAACACGCACGTGCATGTGCACACGGTCGGCCTGTTTTTTTTTTTGCACACCAGTCAGACATGATGATGGTGGGTGTGTCGGGCGAACCGGCAGACAGACAACGAGGTTAATGGCACGGAGGTATGTGTTCAAACTTCACTTGTTCCAGACCGTTACCACTCTGCTTGTTTTATGACAGAGTGGGCCTTGTTTGGTTGGATGAGACGACTGCTGCTGCTGCTGCTGGGTTCACACTAGGTCAGGGGTGATGTCATTTGCCTAAAAGCACATGCACTCGTTTATGTGTGTGTGTGTGGTGTGTTCGTGCGCGCGCGTGCATGTATGTAATGTGACCCATGGGTGTGGCCTGAGGTAAAAACCAGAGTGAGCAAGTGAAAATAAGCGCCAGTGGAAAGAAAATGGGCGACGAGAGTAGGCCGCTTGCTTCAAGTAACTTTTTCAGTACATTCTTTCCAGAGATTAAAAATGAGAAGAGTAAATAGGTGAATGTGTTTCTGTCAGGGCAATAACAAAAGTCCCACATAACAACTTAAATGATGCGGTTGCAGGTAATTACAACATTTCGCCCATCAGGTTTAGCATACCTCTCATTGCTGTTTCTCCTTTCGTAGGAGAACTAATACAGTTTAGGACGGAAAACAGAGCCATCATGGCAAATTGTGCATTATTGGTGTATAAAGTAGAACGACAACCAGGATGTGTCAAATTAATTGCATATCATTTTTATGAAAAAAAAAGTTGTGTACTTTATATATAAGTAATTACATCGTAGTTAATGTATAAACTTCATCTATGGAGACAAAAACAATAATCCTTCCATGTTTTTTGACTGAACAAAGCATACGAACATATTGTAGGGTGGAAAAGGCATGTGAACTTTTGTATCTAATGGTTGACACTCCTTTGGCAACAACAACCTCAATCAAACATTTCCTGTATAGCAGAAGTGCATAACCGTCAGGAGGAAGAAGACCATTCTGCTGTACAAAACTGGAAGGTCCAGCAGTATTCTTGGGATGTCTGGTGTGAATCGCTATTTTCTTCTGTTGTAGCCATTGTCCTGTTAAATTGGCAGACAGACTGTAGAATTTACAGTTATTAAAAAAAATCGTAGATTTAAAATGTCTGCATGACCTGTCAGTGAAATATTCAAATGATCTTTTCAAAAAAAAAAAAACCATCTCTCTGTGGTCCCATCTTATACCTCTCATGTCATTTTTCATTTCATTTCTTTCCATGTTATGGTGAGACAAAATTAGCCAATCAGAGAGTATAGAGACAGAAAGCGTGGCTGAGGGATGGATCAATCATTTGCGCACACGCACAGCTGCTCATACAGATGCATGCGGTTGCAACCGCCAGCGCCTATGTAAGATGATCACCTCTCTTATTTTTTTTTTTAATTATTGTACATTCCAAAAAAAAAATACAACAAGTCGATAACTATTCATGTTTCGCAACAGTCCCAACAAGACTGAGTCATGCTAGCAATGTAGCTGCCCTGGCGTATCATCGTGTAGTGAGCTAGAGGCGTTTCTTTGGGCAGCAATGCAAAGATGGGCAGGGTGGAATGAAGGGAGGCTATATTCAAATCTTGCTAGCATCTTGAAGACCGTATAATCTACCTTTAAGTTCCCCAGCAAAATGTCTTGATAAACTTTCCATTTTTAATTGTTTGATGGGCCATGAGACAATTAAATCTCATCCATCCAATCTCATCCATGAGCTGGTTTGGGATTAAACCAAATCCCAAACCCTTCCTGCATACGTCTCACGTGGAATGAGGTTTTGGGTTTCTCCACACAGCATTTTGTTTATTCCAAACAATTGTTGGAATCAGTACTTTCATATGTATACCTAAGTTTCATTATGTCCACACGAGTTTGCCAGCAGTGCTGGGGCTTTTACAAATCTTTTTTGGGAAAACGGTAGCTTCCTCCATGGTGTCCTTCAATGACATCAATTGTTGTTTAATGTGTTACTTATTTTAGATTTGTCAACATGGATGTTAGCGTGCACCAGAGATTTCTGTAAGTCATTAGCCGACACGCTATGATTTCTGTTTTCATTGTACACTGTGTTTTTGCAGTAATATTTACAGCCACACTTCAGGAGAGTTTCTGCAGTGTTGATCTTTCTTAATTTATGGGCAATCTGTCTTACTATGGACTGATGACGGATGAACATAAAGGATTTTAGAAATACCTTTGTAGCTTCATGTAACTCAACAATTCGGAATTGCGGGTATTTCAAGAGATTGGGTGTAAGGCAGGGTTCATACTGGCCAATGCTTCTTGAGAAAAGAAAATTCAAACATGGTGTTTTTATTTGGCTGGCCAGCTTTACCCAACATGTCCCATCTTGTCGTGTTAATTGGACTTAATGTTCACTGACTCCTGACTCCAATTAGTTGTTGGAAAAGTCCATTGCCGAGGGGTTCACATACTTTTGTGTTCGGAAAAAAAAATTAAAACATATAATCATCTATTGTCACGATCAGGATAAAGAACAGATGACTTTTTTTTTTAAATTAAAATCTTGCTTATTCTGAAGGGTTTGCATACTTTTTGGGGTGTGAAAATAGTGGAATCTGAAAAGCTGCTCAACCAAAAGAATGCACATCATGTACGTGTACGTCAATTACAAATTGACAGGGAGAGACAAAATTAAGACATTACAGCTGATCACAAAATCTGTGTGCAATAAACGCAAAATACTGGCCGATCTGATATAGCCGATTAGATCCTTGGAAAGTCGAGTTGTGACATTGGCTGGTGTTTGAGCACGGAAGTCCTATTGCAACATTTTCTCATGCAAGTGCAGCAAAAAACGATTAGCCTGTGAAGTCTAACATCAAAACCAGTCCATTAGCATCGAAACATTCATTCTGTCTGATGCGTTGGACTAATTCCACCCTCATGCCCATTGCAAGGAGCCTCACTTTTCAATTGTGAGTGTTCCAAGTGTGACTATTAGCGAGGGTGGCACTTAACCTTTCGCTCAGGAGTTAATCATTAAAAAGTTACAAGCCAACTTTAAAATGAGGGGGTCCAGCCAGCCATTATCCTTCTCCAAATATTTACATCTCTTCCATGTGACTGAGCTGCCTGCGCTGCACCAAACAGATACTCACACAGCAGGGAGAGCAGTGTGCTGGATAATTTGCACACACGGCTAGTTAATGACATATAAAAAAAATATAATAAATGCAGTTTATCTTCTGTCTAGTCTGGTCCAAACTCCGTTCCCAAATTCCCAACTGGACAGGAAAGTGTGTGTAGCGTGGAAAAAAAACAAAAAGAGGCCCAGTGAGACAGACTGTTGGTGAAATGACTGGATTTGGGTGTGACCTATTCAGCTATGCGCCGAAGATCATGTGAGACCTGTTCTAATTATACACTCTCCAGAAGAAGGTCGATCCTCACTCACATGCAGTGAGAGTGAGCACATGCATATCGAAGAGGCTGCAGGACAGTGAAAGGGGCGGGGTCAGACCATGGCATAATGGGGGCGAGGAGCGACATGAAGAAATGTTCGCCGTGAATGTCGGTACAGTACTGATGGTTTTTAGGTTATCAACTCAAGTGTCAAACAGAAACGGACACACATATTCTGTCCTGTTTGCAATGTGAGGTCCAAGTCGGAGTCTCATAACAGACCGCTTGGTTCACTCAAACAACCCCCTGTATGTCTGCCACTTATTCATTTCCGGTCGGTAGCCGATTCTGTCAGCAAGAATGCCAATTTAAACACGCGTTCGTGTATCGAGATGCTTCAGCATGCACGTTGCGGCTGTCCTGCTGCGTCAGTGCAAGTCGACACCGCATTGAACGCAGGGATCACGACATTCAGAAAGATGAAGGTCATTTGTACTGGCTTCCGCGGCACTTCCTTGAAGTGGTCAAAATGATCGTCTATTTAAGTCTTACATGCACGACAGATTTTATTTTGCCATAAATAAATTACCATTCATGAAAGATTTTTTTTTCAGCTGTCATGACAATGATCAAAATGCTAGCTCACTGCTAGCCCTGCTTGGGTTTATCTCAGATAGGCTTTCCATATGCTTTTTTTTTTAAGACCAAGCAATGAACTCAGCAGTGGTGTTGTAAAATTTCCTGGGGTAGCGTTAAAGACAAAGCAGCACTGACGTCCACCATCCTGCAACAATTCCGTGACGTATATTTTATTCTCAGGGTGAAAATAGCATACCTGTATACATTACATGTACAATCAGTCCCAACTATTTTGTCCTTATTTACGTAGTTCATGCAGTCCCCGTTAATTGTATCCTTTTCCATGAAGAAATCACCCAAGCCTAGCGTCACCCGACTTCTTTTAGCTAGTTTATCATTTTGATTTACAAGAACACCCGACGTAATAGTCGAGTGCAGCGCATGTGCGACGACATCGCTCTGAACACATCTGGCCGTAAAACACTGTCTCCTTTCCGAATGGACTGTCATCATTACATCCTGCCAGTGACCATGAATCACCACCGTCTGCAGGGTAGGGATGCCAGCTCAGAAAATGTATGAATGGGTCAAAGGTTACAGGTGAGGCTTGCACATGTTATGAGACCGAGGCCCTGATAATATTTGTCTGAAAGAGAAGGAGCAAATGTGATTTCTTTCCTTTGCCATATACGGTGGTATGTTTTTTTTGTTTTTTTTTAAACAAAAAAGCTCCTTCGAACCGCCTAAGAGCACAGGATGTGTTTTTTTGCGCAACATAATGGCACCATCGCCTCGCTTCTCTCTAGTTGTGCACCCGTGAAGGGCATCGATGTTGCTGACATTTTTTTTTTTAATACGTTTCCACCCAGCTGAGGTCCGCGTGTGTTGATGCTCGACATACATGCAACAGTGTTTACAGTGTACTCACACTCCAAAGCGACACACTGAATCAGTCGAGCAAGATCTCTTGTCCCCCCCCCCCCTACCTCTCTGTGTTTTTAATCACATGTTCCCATCACCTGACCAGAAATGGGTGGAACGAGGAAGAACACATGCTGGGGCCAGATGGTGCGCACTCCGCTGACTGTAAAAGACTGCTATTTGTATCTTGTGACTTTATGTCTGCCACGCATGTGCTCACTGTCTTATCAATGGCCTTTATCGTGCACGTGTAGCTCTTTGAACGCTCACCGCCAACCCGCTCCTCTTTCGGTTTCTTACCTTGAGTGAGTCGAAGCAAGCAATGACACGTCCGTTTTCCACCTGGCAGCTCTTGGCCGGATGAGCGAACTTGCACTCCTGGTCCGAGCGGGAGCACGTGCCTCTCTGAAACTCCCTGCATACCTCGAGCGTCAGCCACTTTGTGTCACGGATCTGTGCTATGTTCATCGCCATGGCAACGTGCCGGCACACCAAAAAAAAAATCAATTCCCAGCTGAGATTGGTTCGACGAGCCTCGATCAAAGCGTACCGCTCGGGTTTGAATCCACGATTTCGCTTTTTATTGTGTTTTTATGCTGATATTGCCTGCGAGGTTGTGGTGATGTTTGGGATTTTTTTTTTCTTTTCAAAAGAAAAAAGTTTCCTAAGAGTCCAGGGTGAAATGTTGCAGGACGAACTAAGGCCGTGAATGCTATTGCGCCATCTTCTCCATCGAGTAAATTGGTTTTATCCAGGAGGCAGCCTGCCTGAATATTCACTCTTATTACTCACTGATTCTTCTTGTCTGGTGCGTTCATGAGCCAAAGTGGCGTAGGAGAAAAAGCCCTCTGGTTATAAGATGCAGTGAAGCAGGCAACAAAGGTGATAGTCTGGGGTGTAGTCTGCTTTGGGGTCGGGGGATTAAGGACACTGAGGACTGTGTGGAGGCTTAAAGGGTCCAAGGCGAAGGTAAGTAAAGGCAAGGTGTGCGATGCTCTGTGTGGGCCTTGTGGCGAATCGGGCTGCCGGGGGGCTGTCAGGTGAGGCTTAGTGGAGGCTGCGGTCCACTGGGAGGGGTGGATGGCGGTGATGGCGGATGGAAGAACGGGTCGGAGCGCAGTCAGAGGAGGGCGCGGCCACTTTTCCTTGCGCTACGGCAGCAAGCGAGCGAGGCGGGAGGGGCGGGGAGAAGATAGAGCTTCAGCGGTAGAAGCGGGTCAAAGCTGCAGCACACATCAGCAAAGGCACTTCCTCTGGGGAGAGAGAGAGAGAAAACAAATGAGATGATATAATTTTTCATTTTTTGGGGGGGGGTCATGCTTTGGGATCAGGTTGTGATCTTTTGTTTTACGTCAAGGTCCGACAAAAGTATGCAAGCTGTGGGAATCAAGAATGTGTAAAAATGTCAGAAATGCGTCGGTTGTCAGCTAGACAAATAAAACGTTCACCCCCGCCCACTGCTCTAAACACACATGGTGTGCACACACTCATCACGCCACGGCGCACACAAACACACGCGCGCACACACTCAACGCACTGGCGCGTACAAAGCAGCCATTCAAAAAACTTTCCACCGCGTCGACGCAATGAAATGAGATGAAAAAATCCCGTGTCACTTACAGTGGAGTGCAGCAAAGCTGGCCATTGCAAATATGTCTGAAGATGAAAGAAGGGAAGAGAGTGAAAGAAAAGGGGAAGTCGAGGCAGGGCACAAGGGGGGGGGGGGAGAGGTTAGTCATTTCCCTCCTTGCGAAGTTCCGTGAGCGTGTGGGCCAATGGGAGCGAGGAGAGAGTTGCAGCAACATTCTGGGCTGAGCGCCAGGTGAGAAGAGGCGGAGCCGGGCCAAGGCTGACCCCGCCTGCTGCCAGAGTGAAAAAGAGTCAAAAGGAATCGCTCGGTTTTCTTGTACGCATTCTAACATAAGAAGGTGTTCTGTCATTAAATATCACACAAATGAGTTCTTCAACATCTTTAGGATTCGCTCATCATAACATGAAAGAAGGAATGTGTGTGTGTGTGTGGGGGGGGGGGGGGGGTATTTATTTATTTATTTTGCAAATTACTTTCCAGTTCTGGTCAAACCACGAGTGGAATTTGAATGGTTAGGCTGCCGAGGGATGATTCTGCTCTTATCAAAAGGAGAGGGTTAAGTCACCACACCCTGTGTCGAGAAATCATTTTTCCCAGTAACAGCGTGTGTGTGCACTTGAACAGGAACTTGCGAATGTTACGGCACTGCAGCACTGCAATGTGCTTGTAACAGAGCTCTGCACCAGCGCAGCCCAGGTCATGATGACCAAGCATCGTGGTTAGATGTCGTTCAAATGAAAAGGGAGAGTGACGTTGCGGCCTTCTTTTTGTCATTGCACGGCAGCTTCATAGCAAAAGTAAGCCCCGTCGCTCTGGATGACCTTTGAATTGCGAGCGTTATCTTAATACAAACACTGCACTGCACCCAATGCGCACTACGTATATGTACAAAAGAAAAAAAAAATGACCAACCAAAAGCAATGTTTCCCAACTTTTGCTGAGCAAGGCACATATTTTTATAGCAGGAAAATCTCACGGCATACAATCACCCAGAAGTACCGTTCATATTCAGAAAAAAAAAATGTCAACGTACACCAAAATGTGCCTTTTCAATTAAGCTAGCTGTGAAAGTGCCATTTTAAATCAAGACGCAATGTACTATATTTGAGAATCCGTTGTATGAATGGCAACTAGTAGCTTGTACCTTCTGCTATCTAGCGGAAGAGCATCCGAGTGCATGTCCACTTTTTTGCGACGTAATAAAAAGCACCGACCTCGTATGTTAAAATCATCTAATTCCGGACATACCAGTAACATGGCATGTAAAATAGACACCAAAATGGAACTGTGCTGCTCAGTGAAAATCAAGCTAACAAAAACATCGTCTGCTCGACTGCAGCTCGGGGTATTGTCGCGCTCAAACATCTACAGCTGTACAACAGCTAATGGGGTGGGGGTGGAGCCATCACTTACAACATTGTTCACACCGATGGCGCCGTGGGCTCGCTTCAGTCAAATAAAGACGGCAATAGCTTCTAATATAAAAAGCTGGCAAACCCCCTCAAGTTTTTCTACTTTGCAATTTCTATGTAAGGCAGCGAGGCTTCAGCGCTGTGAAGTAATCCTTATAATGAGCCCTCGATATGACCCATCATGTCTGAACATGGATATCCATCCCTTATTGATTGCTACATCTTTTACCGGGAGGCCAAGCCCTTTTTTGTACATTCATTGGAATCGTCTCATTCCTCGCTCGGTCTTGAAGATCTGCTTTTTCCAAATAACTCATACCAATACAGACTATGTTTCGTGTCCAAGGTCTTAATGTGGTGCAAGGTCAACCGCGTTGGAAGGAGGCAAGATGGTGAGAGAGCTTCCACAGAGCCTTTAGAGCACATTGGAGAAACATTGCAAGGCAAGGGCAAAAAAAGTGCGTGCAACATCAGATCATGGACGGTTTCTGACATGAACAGCGGGCGAGCATGTCTTTCTCTTGCTTCACTTTGCCAATGAGTCACAAAAGCAACTTTGGTAGTGTCGGTAAGCTGGATGCAAGAAACCTGACGATGGGGCACAGACGACGAGCACAGACAGAAATGCAGGCACAATAAAAAAAAAATATTTAAAGACAGGCAGGTCTCGGAGTTGTCAGTATGACTAACTGCTTGAGTACCGATGAGAAAACAAGAGAGGGTGCGGTTCACAGTTATGATAGGCCTTCCTGAAAGAGCACATGAGGCCATTCACCATTAGTGACACTTATAGCTCGAGTCGAGTTGAATTTTATGCGGCATTCTGCAAAATCCACATATGGCGCTTGTTTTGCTGCAAACAGAAAGTGCAAAATGATAGCTTGCAGCCAGCGCTTCTATTTTCAGCTTTTGACTGCAGGGGGAGAAGGTTTCCTTTTGTTTGCTGCGACTAGATTTCAGCATACTGATAGAAGTGGAGGCAAGGTGACAGTGTGCTGAGATAGGTCATCAAAGTGGAGGACGTCAGGAGGAAACGCAACACCGCAGGGCTCCATCATGCTGCTGCTGCAGCTACTCGGAATATCATAGCATGTCAATAACGCCCTATCTGACCTTTACATATATGCTTACCACTCTGTCTCTTGGGGGCTTCCACACACCGACGGAGAAAGACATTGAGAGCTGGACATAAAAATTTAATGTCTTAGCGGAACCCGCATCGGAGATTTTTGCTATATAAATGTGGAAAAAGTGTAAGCATGGTGTGTAAAAAATATAATGCAAGTATTGCTGAATTAGCTAATTGAGTTTTGAAGATTAGCAATTTTGACAACAATTAACATGCAGAATTCAACCGCCAAAATTGAAACACAGCACTTTGTAGTGGAAATAAAAATGTCATTGGTGAGATTATAATAAATAACAAGTGAATATGAAATGAATGAATAAAAAATAACAATCATAATAATAATAATAATTAAATGATGTGAAGGAAAATTGTAAATAGTACTGCGATTTATCCATTTTGTGTTCATATTGCATTTAATTGAAAGATGTTTGTTGTTTTTTCTCTTTCTTCTTTCTTCTTTCTACATACATTCTTGCTGCTGGAGGCTGTAAATTTCCCCAGTGTGGGACGAATAAAGGATATCTTATCTTATCTTATCTTATAAATATTGTACATACCACCAACCATAGCACATATTCTTCTGGTGTTTAGATAACCTACATTTTATTTTATCTTAGCCGTTAGCATAGCTTCTCTGTCTTCTCCAGTCACATACTCCTCGTCCTCCTTCCATAATAGCGATACTTGCCACAAGTGTATCTTATTTGCTAAAATGAAGTGGATGATTAGTGGCTACCACGCTAGCTAGCCAGCCGTTGTGGGCTAAGAGCAAGTTAGCTAGCACACCTAGCATTCCTTCATTAATTTTGATGCATGGGTAGAAAAGCAAGGATGATTGTGTGACTATTTAACGTGGAAGTGGCAACAACAGTGCTTACAACTCCAATACCAGATATGCTTGAAGCTATTTTCACACCGGGGCAGAGATGATGGTGTCACCATCAACAAGTAGGACAAATTCACAAGGTAATTTATAAACACCGTATACTGCTTGTTGGTACTCTTTTAACCTATTTTACATCAGGTCAGACACAGTAAAGTGGTTGATTAAAATGAATGAAAGGATGATAAAGGCCAGCGTAAGAGGACAATATACAGACACACGGCACTATCCTGAATATCGCCACTATAGTTGGCTATGCCATCAACATTCACCACCCTTCTTGTCATTTTCAAAATGAAGTCATAGCCACCTCATGACTTTTCGTTTAACTTGAGCCATTAAATAAAAACGGTGAGGTTGTCTTCGGCCAAGAGCGCACAAACAAGCCCCGTTTATTCTTCCGTAAATTAACCTCTGGAGACAATGAGGCTACTTGTTTAGCATGCGCACACACTGACCAACTGTGTCCCGATGGTGTGTGTCCTTAAGTTGTCGTGAATATAAGATTGTGTGCAAAATTGCACTTTTGCATGTTCGTGTGTGATATTAACAACAACGGCTAGCCTTATGGCTTAATGAGAAGTTCATTGGCTCGCATTTATGTAATCTGGATCACCATACTGAAACATCAGCAGCAGCTCACAGGCTGATTTCTACATAGTAACCCGAAAGCCAATTGTTTCTTTCTCCAGAACCAGCATGAGTCAGACTGTTTTCTGGGGAAACAGACTGAGGATTATCGTCAACATGTCTGATGTCATGTGAGAGGAAAAGAAAAAAAAAAGAGAGTACAAATAAATATTAGAGGTTAAGAAGACAAATAATGGTGTGATGACGTGTCATCGGCAACTTGTTTCTGCGCAGTGAGGAATTTCATGAGAGCGAGGGGTCTCCCTGTCAACCGAAGCCGTCACACAACTGCTGAAAAGTAGTCACAACACAGTAAGAACACAGAGAAAAGCCCCTGTGTGTAATAAAGGCTTAACCTGTCAGCACCGATGCTGTCAATCCCGCGTTAATACTCTATATCATGGGCTCCACACATGCATGCAGAGCTGTTCAGTGAGAGCAGCACACATCTCAGGTTTCTGCTTGACTCAAAACGGGTTACCCGTCCAATTTTCTTGCTGCACGCCAATGCAATCTCCCCCCAAAAAAATCTCTTGCCGCATTTGTGTACATACTTGTGATCATGTGCGCGCATGAGCGCCACTGCCTGAGCTACCTACGGACTCCCGGAAAGTCACAACAACAACATTCCACATCATTGCCTCAACCACAGACACACCACCAAGAGGAAGCCAGGAAAGATGTGAGGGAGGAGGCCAGAGGTAATGAGCAAGGAGGGAGGGGCAGGGGGAAGGGGGGGGGGGGGGGGTGAGAACCAAAGATAATTATTTAAGCCTCACAAGATTCACTCATCGTGTCATGACTTAAGCAGAATCCCATGCTGATGTGATTTGGGCCATTTCAGAGTAAAAAAAAAACGGCCCGACCCTTCTCGGCCAGGACAGAAGAACATTGAACGCATTTCCGAAGTGAAGTCGTGTCATATGACTAGAAAACAAAAACTAAACAGAACGACTTACTTACAATTCAGTTGAAACATTGAGGAGCACATTCCCTGAAAAGTACATTTGCTTGTTTTCCTTCCCCGTCTTGCCCCCCCATTTCCTTTTCTCAACTTTGTCCCTCCTTGGTAACTCCCCCTCCACTAGACACATGCAAACACTCACCAAGTCTCACACACACACACTCACACACACACACACATTCTCCTCCCGCGAACCGGAATGCTTGGCAAGATTCTACTGTACTGAAATACTGTGCATACCATATAAGGTAGTAGCAGTTTCACATGTCACATGTAATTTACATGCGGCGGGGCGGTAGTTTGCAGTGCGCACACACCTTGTGACACACACACACACACACACACACACATGCAAAATCATGCTTCCCCTTTTGGGCTGACGCAGCAATGGAGGGAAGAGGCAGAATGGAATCAAATGTCACCCCGTCGTTAAGGTGTGCCGAGTCAGACGGGAGAGACGAGTGGGTGATCTATTGATCTTCCTGGATCAACATCGGCCCTCCGCGCATATGCACCCCCCGGTCCACGCGTCCGAAAATCTTCTCGTGAACAAGCCTTGGCAAATGGCTATTGAGAATCCCCGCTTCAAGGCAAGAATGTTTCTTACTGCGTGCGTGCGCCAGTGCCAGTAGCCATAAAACAAACTGTAACAAACAGCAAATCAATAACCCCTTTTGGGCACACATACTGGATCCACACAGCTACACACTAAGGAACACCGATCCCCATATCGTCGCCTATGCTCCGATGCACAGACGCCCACTTTGGAAAAGTCGAGACTGCAGCACCCACAGGAGGAAAGATCGAGAGAAACCAAGCGAGGCCGCGGGAGGAGGAGGAGGAGGGTTACGAAGCAAGCGCTTACCTCTCACATTGCTCTCCAGATCATGCGTGAGTGCTTCCGCGTGTCGACCGACTCTTGTGTATGTGCGTGTGTTCAGACAGGCTGCGACAGCAGACCCCCAGGCACCGGCTGGACCATTCTCAGGCAGGCAGGCAGAGCACAGCACGGCAGAGCGACTGGCGGAGAGGAGAGGCAAGCGGGTGAATCAGCAATGAATGGAGTGGAGGAGCTGTGCGGAGCCCAGCACCAAAGTGAGAGAGGGAGGGAGCGAGGGAGGGAGGGAGGAAAGAGAGGAGGAGTGTATGTCTGCAAATGTGCACGTTGCAGCGTTGGCCGTTAACGCCAGTGTCTCCCCCACCGCTGCCTCCAAAAGCGGTCCAGCTAACTGCGTCGAGGGGGAGAACCGGCTCGAGTTTTCTCCCTAGATCCTGGATCTGCTCTGTCTGCCGCCCGAGGAAAGCGTCCGGGTGGGGGGGAATTCGGTAGCAACAGCTGTGGAGCAGGACGGCTATTAGGAGAAGGCGGAAGGAAGCTCTGACGGCAGAGGCCGCGCAGACCCCGCAGTCTCCTCACCTTCCTTCGATTGCTTGCTGCAGGCGGACCACGCCTCCTCCTCCTCACCCCCCCCCCCCCACCCCCCTTCCTTCCGCACCAGCAACATATGCTATCAGACCCGGAAGTAAACAGGGAAGTGGGTGGGGGTAAATTGAGACTTGAGGAAACAACACGGCTATGAGGGGGATGTAGGAAGATTAGTGACAGGAGGCCACAAAAAAAAACACAAAAAAAGCAGAGGAAGACGGGGGGAAGCACATCAAATGGAATATGAGGTCAATCCAGAGAGGAAAGGAAAGGAAGGCAAATGCAAAAAAACAAGGAATATGCTGGCTTTACATTTCCCTTGGACAATCGGTGGGCATCAGTGACCTCCAAGTCAACGGTTGCTTCACAATTTTATGACTAGAGAACCATTCATTCATTCATTCATTCATTCATCTTCCGAGCCTCACTAGGGTCGCGGGGGGTGCTGGAGCCTATCCCAGCTGTCTTCTGGCAGTAGGCGGGGGACACCCTGAATCGGTTGCCAGCCAATCGCAGGGCACACAGAAACGAACAACCATTCGCACTCACACTCACACCTAGGGACAATTTAGAGCGTCCAATCAGCTTGCCATGCATGTTTTTGGAATGTGGGAGGAAACCGGAGCACCCGGAGAAAACCCACGCAGGCCCGGGGAGAACATGCAAACTCCACACAGGGAGGCCGGAGCTGGAATCGAACCCGGTACCTCTGCACTGTGAAGCCGAGGTGCTAACCGCTGGACTACCGGGCCGCCGACTAGAGAACCAGATGTACGAAAAAAAAAAGAATGAAACCTGACCTTCTAGCAGCGATCAAGATTCTAGATAAGCACCAAAAAAATGACAACCACAACCAAGAAGCTGCAAGCCATGCTCGTAGTGAAAGTGCATTCGAATATTTCAGATGAAACACCCCAAAGCTTCGAATGCATCTTCCCGTTCCTTCGCAATTCTGGCACAGCTTCAAGACAAAAGCTCGCGATACGTTTGTCTAATTGACGCGGCGTGCCCTTAAACCCGGTGTTGCAAGCCGCAGTCACAGCTGCAACGCTAGCTCCCAGCACGCGGGTGCAATGTGCCCTGCACACCCAGACAACGGTTTGTTTGACCCACGGCAAGACAGACACGGTTATGTGATTCGGATTGGGCCACAAAGACAATGCTGTGGAGATAACGTATCACAATACCGCCAAAGATCTGCGCTCTCATGTGGAATTTCCCCTTTTTTACTGAAGCCGAGCACGAGCCAGCTCGCTTCCTCTCGGGCCTTCTTTTCCCATCATTTAAAATGATTATCATCGAGTGTTTACAGCCCCCCTCGAGTTGATCTGTCCATCACTTTGGCTCGATTCTCTAATCCAAATCTCCTGCACAAAAACCACAAACAATTTGTGACAACAACAGCCTTGTCCAATTGAACGTGTGATCCAAGTTTGCAGATGCCAGATGGGTTGCTCGTTTAGCTATTTAAGACTGGAAGACATTTGCTCCATCCATGTACAGTACAATAGAAACCAGTTCTTTGGTTAATGGCTTGCATCCGGTAAGAACAGCCAAGTTGAATTCTGTTTTCTTCCCTGACAACATCGTGGCTTTAACCTCTCCTGGGATCCATTGACATTTTTTGAATTCTACAATTTTAAGTACCTTATTGGTGTTCAAAAAACTACTTACACAATTAATAATAATTCAATGCAAGTCATGATTTATTTATTCTATTGTTATTATAAATGCACTAGCTGGTTCGCCGCGCTCCGGGCGGCTCATCAGCTAGTTCCTGCGGAAGGCTGGTAAGGTGGGCCTTCGGCCCACAAAAGTGTTGTTGCTTGGTTCAACTTTTTGTTCATCTTCATTGCTTATCGCGAAAATAAAGAGATGTTTAGCTCTACTAAATAACTAACAATTTCATTGCAATGCTTGTGGGTAGACAACATTTTTTCGCTAAGATGCCCGCGCGATCGTAGTGAGCCACTGCCGGAGCGGCGCAGTGGCGGCGCGGTGAAGTAGGTACGTTTTGAAAAGGGACAGACGGAAGGACAGACCGCGTGCGGGACGACGCGCAATATATATAGATTATTTTTATTTAAAAAACTCTGTGATAAAACTCTACTACTACAATTATTATTAGCGGTAGTGTAAAATAATAATAAAAATAATGAAAATAATAATAATACATTATTTTTTTATTATTATATAATTTACAAAAAAACATTTTACATCAGAATCGAATTTCTTTTTAATGGATATACATAAAACGTGTATACACTTACCCTTTCAGTGAATTGCAAATTACAAGAAAAAATCACCCTATTAATTTTTCTTTAAAAAACAAGAATTATAAGCAAGTGAAATAATGCTCCTCTCTAAGGCTCTGCGGACACACGAAACAAAGCGAGAATAAAACATTTTAAAAGACAAACCCCTGTCCCCAAAAAAAGGGGGTTTAACAATGAGTTCACGCACGTTAACGCTAACCAACCGAAAACAGGAAGTAGCATGTGTGTTATACAAAACGGAGTTGAAGGGGATTTCCACCAAATGGATACATCAAAGGTGTTCATTTTCAACAGTTTGAATGCTAAATGACAGCACGATAATAAACGGCTAACGTTTCCACTGCCGTCAAAACGTCTTTTTCCACTCTCTCTCCTTCCCCGAGGAAGAACAAATTGCCCACCTTATAAACTGCGCTATCATATCAGAGCTCGGCTATTTCCCATCTTCCTGTAAATGCCACTGGCTGGCAAACGTGAACTCTCACTCTCCTGAGGAAATGTCCTGCAGCTTTGGTGTGCCAACCTCTGACTGCTCATCTATCACTAACCCGCAAATACACATTAGGCTTCCATTACCGAGCATCCCAGCGATACAACTGCAATGGAGCACGCAGCCTGCCCGCTGAAAGGCCACCAGCTGGGAGTAGCAATCAAGCTAACCTATTTAACTTGAATATATTTTGGCGACGGCGGAATCAAAAAGTGAAAAGAACGCCGGCCGGGTCACTTCCTGATTGCGTTACATGTTATATTTGGACCTAGCGAGGCCTTTGCTATGTAAACAATTAGGCTGTAAATATGCGGGCAAGAAATCGCAAAGAGACAAGTTGTAAATAGGCGGCTGCTGAAAATCCACCGCGGAGAGCCGGTTTAGCGCTTTTCTGGCATTTTGTTTTATTTCATTTTTTTTCTTAACTTATTTTCCACACAGGGAGGGGGGAAAGGGAGGTAGGTGTAATTCAAGCAAGCTGTCAAGTTTGAAATACGGAGCGAGGAAATAGCACGCTGCCTCATCCTCATCTGGCACTGGAAAGAATGCGTGCGTGCATGGCCGTGTCTGTGTGCGCGCCTCTCCCTTCACAAGCTGGAAGCTTATCTTGCAGATAAAGAGGAATCGCATAGAAACACCCTTTCCGAAGAGGCCTTTCACTTGGGCTTCGAGCAGGTTCTCTGTCTAGATACGACGTGACATACAACTGCACAATCGAAAATATCCAACAAACCACCTTAACCCAAAAAATTTTAAAAACTTAGATACACTTCGACAATTGGACTGAACAATTGAAAGTCCACAATTCACAATTGGACTGAATAATTAAATGTGCTTCACAAGTAAACCTTGCCAAGCTAAAAAAAAAATGGAAACAAAACTGATCCATTACAAACATTGAAAAAAAAAAAATCAGTAAAGGTGAGCAGAGTGTTTACAGTGAGCTTACCTGCGCGTGTCTATCGCTGAAGTGCTACTTGGACGAAAAAAAAAAAACACTTTAAGCAAAGGTCACGTTGACGCAACGCGCGGCACCACGAAGGAACATTTTCGCTTCCCCCCCCCCAATTCGTCTGCTACTTTACTCGCTCTCTCCCCTCTCGCTCACTCACAATAGCGCCTTCTGCATAGCAACGGCCATACTGCAAGTGTGGTCAGGTTTACAGCGAACCATCACTGCGCAACATCAAGTCTCCATGACAACCACTCTTTTATCTCATTTGCATCTTCCGCTTGCATTATTTCATGCCAAATATGGTGACCTTATTCAGCTCAGTCTGCATCCACTTTTTTTTTTTTAACTTCCTCTTCCCCTACACTTTCACAACTGCGGTTGTAGTGCAACACTTATGTGTGGCCAAAGGACTGAGATGCAGCTCTTAAGTCGACCAAAAAAATGATGGCGTTGGTGGGCAGAATTATTATTATTATTTTTTTTTACTTTATAAAGATACAGTATTTCGCACAATGCTTCCATCTTTGTGAGATCAGTCTCGAGAAGGCCCTTGTCTGATACAAGTGTACAAAGCAAGGTCAATAAATGATCAAACAGACATTATGAGCCAGGCCCTCGCTCAAGTCCAACATCAGTGACCTAAAAAAAAAAATGTTCTTCAGGATGAATGGACAAAAATCTCAATCATCCCTCGCTGTTATGGCTGTGAAACTGGCAAACAACTTCAGCTTGAATAGCCTCGGCGTCCCAATACTTTTGTGCTCACAGATATGTTTGCATTCTTGCAGCCGGTGATCGTGTAGGGAGAGGAAGTGGCAGAGAATGAGAGCCGCTCGCACTGCGCAAAGATAAACCAAGATGCGGTTGCTTTTCAGAGAGACAAAAAATAAAAATAAAAATAAAAAAGAGAGAAAGGAAGTGATAACACCAACGGCAAGCAGGCAGGTTTCAACTCACCACCTTTCAATTGGTCTTCAGTCAGGGCCTCCGCTTATTTCTCCCCCAAGGACCGTGTCTCTGGAAGTATCACAGGAATGTCGATGCAGGCCTCTGGAGGTCTCTGGATGCTCCCCCACCACACACACACACAAGGCCACTCAGCACCTGTCTATGGCTGCGAGCGCACAGAAAGAGACGCAGTCAATCATGCTGGACAGCATAGCAAATGAGCAGAAAAGGGAAGGGCGAGCAGGGTCGATGGGGACTGGATAATTGTGACTCATCAGCCCAGATAAGACAGCAAGATCATATAAAAGTTGCATGTTTGGTCGAACAAATGATATTTGTGCCATTTGTGCAAACGATACAGTTCACATATTTTCTTGCGGTCACTCTGGCACGACTGTTTCATAAAAGGAAATAAAACTACAGGGTGCTCTGGAGAATTTGAAATCATGCAGATCGAGTTAAATAACTACGTTATCCAAGCGAAACTAAATAGGCTTCCTGGTGGAAAAAAATTGATTTGTTGAACAAAATTCCAACAGCATATTCAAATGGGTTTCGAATTTTATAGCCGGTTTCAGAAAGCTTCGCAGAATGTAACAGGCACTCCCCCCCGCCTGTGACATGACACTTTTTTTTAACCTTCTTTGAATTTGTTGTGCCAGAAAAATAAAGCACAGTTCACCCTTTTGCTTGACTGACATATTCTAACACACAAAATCTAAGGGATGGTTCATTTTACAGTGGAATGAAAGTTTCAATGGGTTAATAAGATAAGATAAGATAAGATAAGATAAGATGTCCTTTATTTGTCCCACAATGGGGAAATTTACAGCGTCCAGCAGCAAGAATGTATGTAGAAAGAAGAGAGGAGAAAGAGAAAAAAAAAACATCTTTCAATTAAATACAATATGAACACAAATGGATAAAAATTATTATTATTATGATTGGTATTTTTTATTCATCAGCCTGACAGCAGTCGGTAGGAACGAGTGTCGTCGGTATCTCTCCTTTTTACAGCACGGGTGTAACAGTCTCTGGCTGAAGGAGCTACCAAGTGCTGTCAGGGCGGGCTGGAGGGGGTGGGAGGGACTTGCCATCATAGCTTTTAGCTTAGTTAGCATCCTTCTGTTGCCCACCTCCATCCAGAGTGTCAAGGGAGCAGCCCAGGACAGAACTGGCCTTCCTGACCAGTCGCTCCAGTCTCTTTCTGTCCCGGGCTGAGATGCTGCCTGACCAGCAGACAATGCCATAATGGATGGCCGAGGCCACCACCGAGTTATAGAACGTCTTAAGGAGTGACCCCTGAACCCCAAAAGACCTCAGATTCCTGAGTAGGAAGAGTCGCCTCTGTCCTTTCCTAATGAGTGTGTGTGTGTGTGTGTGTGTGTTTATTATTTATTGATTTACTTGTGTTGAAATGCTGAATTGATGGATGAATTCCTTCTGTACTCATAACGGTGACACAAGTTCTCAACAAGGTTTCTCAGCTCCTCATCTCATGTGACTTACCAAGCAGGGCACCAGAGGCAGCGCCCGGCCGGCCTCTCCTCTCCTCTCCGGTGCTGCAGGGATGCTGGGACTCAGGGAATTGGAAGTCAATGAAACCATGCCTAATTTAGTCTTCGCTCCTCTCCTTGGGCTGCCAGGAATCAAGAGTGACACTCCTTCCTTTTTAGGGCTCCCAGGACGCTGTGATCGGCGAGTGCACGCCTGCGTTCCGATCCATGCTAAAGGGAGTGGTGGATGAGAAAGAGGCGACGGTCACAAATGGGATTATTCTCTAGATGTTAGCCGTGTCAATGTAACAAATTGAAACGGAGTACCTATCAATTAACTTTTCAGTTTACAAGCATCGTATCAACTCATTCAAGGATTTTGACAGGGAAAAGACTAGCATTTGGAAGTTGTGCGCCCCCAATAATTAGCGGCGATGAATAATCATGGACTCTATACTTAAACCCATTTAAAGAGGCTCCCACGCCATGTCACTTTATGTCATCTTGAGAAGCCCATGTGAAAATTAAACCACAGGCTGTGGGCTGAAGTCATTTTTTTTCTTTTTACAACTAAAATCATGATCTATATTTTTATCATTTGTGGGCTGCGTGATGGGCGACCCAGTTAGTCAAGTCAAGTACAACTTTATTGACATTTTTTCCCTCTCAAGACAACATACAAGAAGAACGCTGCAGGTGCCAAAAAAAACATAATGGAAGCAACTTTGGAATGTTTCCTTCCAACCCCTGGTGCATCAAAAAACAGCTAATATGCGCATTTGATCTTTTTATTTTATTTTATTTTTTTTTTTACCAAATCTACTTTTAGCATTTCCTTACAAAGTACAAAATAAAGAATGAAGTGACGTGAACAAAATCCTATCAAATTATCTTGACCCAACGGAGGATTGTCAAAACCGAGGGGAACTACTACTGCTACATCAAATAAGTGAGGTAGCAGACAGGCCACTAAGTAACCTAGCAACCAGCAAGCTCAACATAGCCCCTGTAATTCTAAAACTCATCAAAACGAGTGCCTGATATTATTGCATTACCTCAGCTAACCACAGGATCCGAGCCGTAAATACGAGCTCCCTGGACCCCAAGCACACGTCTGTGGCGGAAAAAAGAAAAAAAAAGTCAACAAAAGCTCTCCACTTGTTCTCTCCTGGATTCTTCTGCTTCAAGGAAGACCAAGGGAGGCAAAATTTGGTTTCATGGAGTGCTGTAACAAGAGAGTAGATAGCGACCAAAAGGGAATCGAGTGGAGCCTATGATTAGTGAGTCATAATGAGGGTTGTGGTATGGGACTATATTATTAAAGAGGAGCAGGAAAACCTATCGGTCTATATGTGAAGCACGCCGGGTGATGAGGACGAGTAATGCAAGGTTAAAAAGTCGACTAAAACCGCCCCGCAAGCCTTTAAGTCGCAAAATGGCATTATAAGCACTTCTCTTGTAATTTGAAGAGCAGAGGCTCCCTTTGTGGAATCGGGAATCTTTTTATTATTACCACTGAGAGTGTGTTTTGAGTCTGAGAAACAGCTCAGCCTTGGGGTAAGGGGGGGGGGGGGTCTTATATTTAGATTTTATGACCAATATCGAGTTCTAACCCAAGACGTTTTTTTTTCACCGGGGGTGATTAAAGCTGTCATGTCCGCTGGGCAAGAAGTTATGACAGCAATTTTGAGCAGCCCGTGTCACATGGCGCGGCGAGGACGTTGGTACGTACGTTCACCCCGATTCCCGAGTGATAACAGATGGAAAAAGTGCCAGTAAATAAGACAAAGTAACACTAGCAGCCATCTTGAAAGTCGTCTAATCGGTTTCAAATTGGTGCATGGCTTGCAAAAAACCTGTGGTTATCAAATGTTTTATTTACTTAGTACCATCTTAAAAACACACACACACACAGTCCTCAAAATACAGCCATCATCATTTTAATCTTGGATTAAAATACTGTGTCATAATTGTGGTATTGAAAAACCTTCGCCCTACAAAGTTGGGATGGGCGAGTACGGCTCGCGACGGCGTGGGTTTGTAATATAAAAGAAAGTACATTAAATTACTGGTAGCATCATATTATCTCTCGGACATACTAAGGACAAAAAGTATTTCTTGAGATGCTCGGAGGAGATTGTATGTGACAATCCTCCTCCCAATTGGGATTCCAATAGCCTACATTCCCCCGTTTCAAGGTCGACAGCAGAAGCAAATTAAATTACTTGTCCTGTTTTGTGCCGCCGGCGCCAGGTCAACAGCAACTTGGCTGAAATGATAAAGTGCTGGATTTTGCGGGGAGCGGTGTTTTTGTCCTGGCCCCCCTGTGGTGTCTATTTGCAGTGAATCGATGAAATCGAAAAACGACGTATTGACTTCAGCTTTTGCGATCGCTTGCGATGAAAGAGGGGAAAAAAAATGTGTTGGTTTTGCTTACGCTACCATGCTAACGACACATGTCTTCTGTCTGCACACCGAATGCCAGTTTGTTTGTTCCCGCCGCAATTATCACCGTTCATTGTTCACGCCCCCCGCTACATTGCGGACACATGCAGAACATTCATCAAACATTTCAGACATACTAACTCTTCTGCGTTCATTATTTGTTGATTTTTTTGTTTTTTTTTAAACTTCAGAAAGTCAAAATTTAAAGTTCATTCATTCATTCATCTTCCGAGCCGCTTGATCCTCACTAGGGTCGCGGGGGGTGCTGGAGCCCATCCCAGCCGTCTCCGGGCAGTAGGCGGGGGACACCCTGAATCGGTTGCCAGCCAATCGAAGGGCACACAGGAACGAACAACCATTCGCACTCACACTCACACCCAGGGACAATTTAGAGTGTTCAATCAGCCTGCCACGCATGTTTTTGGAATGTGGGAGGAAACTGGAGCACCCGGAGAATACCCACGCAGGCCCGGGGAGAACATGCAAACTCCACACAGGGAGGCCGGAGCTGGAATCGAACCCGGTACCTCTGCACTGTGAAGCAGACGTGCTAACCGTTGGACTACCGGGCCGCCAAAATTTAAAGTTGCGCGCCTTCAACGCTGTACTGCAACATGCTGCACTGAGGCCAAATGGGAAAAGATGTAGGGATGTTCAGGAAGTGTTTTTCGACTGATTTTAAAAGTATTTTAAGGCTGTGACAGGTAAAAATAAAAAAGTCTGATGTGGGCTTTCTGTAACTCTTGTGGATGGGTCCAAAATCCATCCCCTGTGATAAACAAAGGTCTCTGTAATTTCCATGGCAACCAATTGAAGTGCATGTAAAGACAATGCGCGTACGCTCAGAAATACCGAATTATCTCACTCTCTGCAGAGCCTTCTGGCACGTCTGTGAACATGTTGCATGGCTGCCTCTAACTGAGAAAAGTTTCTCTATGTGGCTGAGGGTGTTGCTTGCTATCAGCACTCAAACACACGATGATGTGGCTTTAGAAGAAAGTAAATGTCGCCGCTCAAAACAGTACAGGCAACCAGCCACACTGCTACTGCAACATTATTATGGGATACAGAGGAGCCATATTGATAGATGGTCCATGATTTCAAAACAGCCCTATCTCTGACTTTAGTGGATGACATTAAACTAAAAATATGCTTTGGGATGAAATCCCGCCAGTCACAGACATTAAACAGCAACAACTGCATTGCAAGAGTTTAAATAATGTATATATCAAGTACCAAGTGTAGACAAAAACCATACAGCTGGGAAGATAAACTCTTTAGAGGGTTTGCAGTGTTTGGGTGGAATATTGATGAGAAAGATGTATTGTGGTTAATGTGTAAGGTTCATGAACAGGAAGAGTGTTTTACAGGTCGTAAAATTATCAATCAATGAATGAAACCACTCCAACGGTTACAATCAACTTTTTGAATGAAAATGTGAACAGGTGAGTGTCAAAGTCCAAAGTGCTTACAATAACTTCGCTACGGTTACCTCCATTGCTTATTTAACTTCGTATTCAAACTATTTAGTATTTTATTCGCCCAATACGTCGTGGGCATAAATAAATTGGCCCCATTTGTGTGCACGTTGTGTCCAATTCCGTGTTCCTCAAATTATACTTTTGTGTGCACGTTAAATGCAGGCCGAGGTCACAATTTCATAGTCTCATGTCTGAGGCTTCTTAGTTTTAACAGTTTGTATGAGGACAAAATGCTTACCGTATTTTCGTCGTTTTTTTCCGTTTCATTTTGCCTCATGCGACACCACTGTTTGGTTTTCCTGGCGCCTGATACTATTGTCATCTAGAATCTTGCGAGATATTAATGTATATTTCGTAATAAGTCGGGTCTGTGTGTAACATATTTTGAGGAGTGGGGGGGAGAGAAAATAATGAACTGTATTTCCGTGTTGGCTAGCGACAGGCGACATTTTTTTTTAAATGATCACCACTCCTAAAAAAGGCGCAGCAGCAGCTACGTAATTATTTTTCGACCACGCTGGCTTGTGATGTCATAATGTCGTTTGTAACAAAGGCAAACTATTCGGCCAGCGCGCGTCCTTATACAAAGCTCTCCCCCAAACGCATCTCATGCGGTCTCTTATTAGTTGGGAGCGTCACCCGCCCATGAGAATCATGGCCAATCTCAAGGGAGAAACCAAGAAAGAATTCAAAATGAGGATACGCGCCTTCCCTGTAAGTATGTGACATCCTGCTCTCAGACAGTTGGGGGAAAAAAAACATTGCAAGCAGGTTCCCCACCGGCATGTGAAAAAAGAATACATGACCGATACTGACAAGCGCAAGCTGTCAACAAAACAAGACCAACGCCATGTCAGCCACATTCGTGAGTTGTCGCCTATGACAAGACAACCCGGACAACACAATGAATTGGACTCGCATGTGAAGAGTAGAAGAAAAAAAAAAGGACGGTAAAATGCAATGCGAATTTTGTGCAAGCAAGACAGGGGGCTATACTGTGACACTACTGTAAGCTTTTGCTCATTCTAAACGTAGAGCAATACATCTAAAACAGGCCGCTGTCCTGCCTGTTCCCAAGAGCAACACACCTGATTCGAATAATCATCATCATCTAACGCTGCTTCAGAGCTGACTGATGAGCTGATCATCTGAATCAGGTGTGTTGCAGCCGGGAGAGCTGAAACACTGTCTCAAATAGAACAATGGAAATGCCCTTCCACTAGTTGCCTGATGAAACATACCTTTTGGGTGACATTTTTGTTTGTGCCGTAAATTACGTGCTTGTCAGCCACACACCCACCCTTACTGAAGCAAGACACAAACATACGTTAGAAAATCGTATCAATCAGGGAACGGGAAGGGAAAAGAGCACTCGGGGAGAAATGTTTTATTTTTGTGTTGAATTTCCTGAACACACATTGTATTTGAAAAAGAAGTGTTTTCTTATATGTTGTGTCAGCTATTTTTGTGGGTGATAACCTTGAAGAATTGGTTTATTTCAAGGGGGAAAAAATCCAGAAAAGTGTAATGAAGCGATTTTGGGGGTGTTAATATCAGTATCAAGCGGTATAAATATCGGCGAGTGTGGACCTTTATTTACTGAGTATCAGATTGATACCAAAATATACAATATCGCACTCCATTAGCGGATAGTTGTGTACTTGTTCTGTCCACAACTCCACAAGATGAATTTGTGAGTGCAAAATGGCGGACTGCCCACAAGGGCCTCTCATTTATCGTGGGTTAAAAATATCCAGTTTGCCTTGGAAATTACTAAACTTATCACGTTTAAACATTTTCTTCATTTGTCTTAAGCTGCTGTGCTTCCTCATCAGGTCCTGTGGTGCCCTCTAGTGCATAGGTGTCAAACTCAGGTCCTGGAGGGCCGCTGTCCTGCATGTTTTCCAAGTCTACCTGTAGCAACACACCTGATTCAAAACAGGGAGACTCGGAAAAAAACATGCAGGACAGCGGCCTTCTAGGACCTGAGTTTGACACCCCTGCTCTAGTGGAAACAAAACACGCACGCGCATTGAAAGCAACCGGTCTCGCACATTGAGCCATGGTCTACCTTACCGTGTGTGATATCAGTCCCTTTCACCGATCCATTATAGATGACAATGGATGAGAAATATGTGGAGAACATCTGGGGCCTGCTAAAGAATGCCATCCAGGAGATCCAGAGGAAAAACAACAGCGGGCTGAGCTTCGAGGAGCTGTACAGGAATGCCTACACCATGGTTCTGCACAAGCATGGGGAGAAGCTCTACACAGGCCTGAGAGAGGTTGTCACAGAGCATCTCATCAACAAAGTAAAGAAATTGCACCCCGGTCAATTTGCGCATAAACCCACTGTTGATGAATACACTCCATCCCTTTTCCAGGTACGCCAGAATGTCCTCAAATGTCTAAATAACAAATTTCTGCAAATCCTAAATCAAGAGTGGAATGATCATCAAACTGCCACCATCATGATCAGAGACATCCTCATGTACATGGTAGGGAGGCAGAGTCATGCAGTATTATTATTATTTTTTTTGTAGATGTGTATATGGGGCACTCCCATATCACTCATCGGCCCCCCCTAGCAGTGGTGGCATTTTTATGATACTTTTATCTGATTAGTATGTTTTCATTCTTCTCATACTTTGGCAAAAATATTTATTCTTTTGTAATTAGAGCTTGGCCAACCTTGAAGTGTTTTGTTTTGGGCTCAATAACTGTCGTGCCATTCGTGAACTATTACTTGGGATGTTTGGGACCGTGTAAAATGACGAAAGGGCAGGTCTGCAGCCTAACTTTTCAACTCGGAGCGCAGTGGCCTGCAACTTTTAGGAACGCGCTATAAATCCAAGTGCGAAGCAAATATTCACATTTCCTTTCCCCTGTATTATTGATGCTTTCACAATAAATGCAGAAAGTGAACATCAGCGGCGGAATTTGCAGTTCA
Source organism: Hippocampus zosterae (assembly GCF_025434085.1). Classification (NCBI taxonomy): domain Eukaryota; kingdom Metazoa; phylum Chordata; class Actinopteri; order Syngnathiformes; family Syngnathidae; genus Hippocampus; species Hippocampus zosterae. The sequence continues at coordinate 3,513,823 of NC_067465.1, read as the reverse complement.
TTGAATTTGCTCTGCGATTCCAGGACCGAGTTTATGTTCAGCAAAACGGCGTGGAGAACGTGTACAACCTCAGCGTCGTCGAATTCAGAGACCAGGTGGTCCACTACAGCTGCATTCGAAAGCACCTTTGGCAGACGCTACTGGACAAGATTGAACGAGAGAGGAGGGGAGAAGTTGTAGACAGGTATGGAGGAGTATTTGGGATCGCCTGCAGATAGCCGATCTCGGGGTAAAAGCGACTCCCATAAAACGCACTTTGAAGGCAGCACCTCATAACCGGCGCTGTGTGCACGCGGCGCATCAAACGCAAATAACGCCCGTAAATTTCACAGCAATCAAGTATGAGCGGTATCGGAAGCGAGCAAAACTCTGTGCTTCGCTTTAGACTTGAACGTGATCGCAGTTGAGTCACTCCTGCGGGGAATATCGTTGTATTTCTACAAAGTATCAATAAAGTTGAGTTGAGATTACAATCGTCTCAAAACTCGATTTTCCCCCTTTCGAGTAGCTATTGACTGGAAACATTTCAATTGCAGGGGATCCATCAGAAACACCTGCCAGATGCTGATGGTTCTCGGACTGGACAGCAGGATTGTATACGAGGAAGACTTTGAGCGTCCCTTCTTAGAAATGTCAGCTGAATTCTACGAGGTGAGTCCCTTCCGGGTGCTTGAGGGTACCCGGTGTCCATAACGTAACACCCCCATATTGGCCCCGCTTAGATGGAAAGCCAAAGGTTTCTCGCCGAAAACAGCACCAGCATCTACATTAAGAGGGTGGAGGCCCGAATCCACGAGGAGATCGAGCGCGTCAATCACTGTTTGGACAAGTCGACGGAGGATTCCATTCTCAAGGTGGTGGAAAGGGAGCTGATAACAAAACACATGAAAACCATAGTGGAGATGGAGAACTCCGGCATGGTCCACATGCTGCGGAATCACATCACAGAAGGTAGAGTAACCTTTGCAAATATTTATTGATGAGAATTTTATTTTGACAATCGTTATCTTTTCTCCTTTTGCCCGCAGACCTTTTGTGCATGTACAAGCTGTTCAGCCGTGTCCCCAACGGCCTAAAAACGATGTGCGATTGTATGAGCTCGTACTTGAGAGAGCAAGGCAGGGCTCTGGTGTCAGAAGAAGGAGATGGCAAAAATCCCGTCGACTATATCCAGGTATACTGATTGGAAAAGCAAACGGCACATTCGGAACTGCTGGGAAATATCTTGGGATGCACGGATGCCTTTTTTTTTTTTTAATGAAGTAATGTAATCATTGGGACGAGCGTATGCTCCTGGGAGGATCACTCGGGAAGCCGCGGGAGCTTGTGGGCGGGTGCACGTGGAGCGGAGGATGAGATTGAGTCAGAGAAACCTTTGTGATTGCTGGATGGGTCGCATAATTTTCGATCACTTTCAGTGTTGAACTATGTTTGCCTTAAAATACCTCCGCTCGCCCGACATGGCTCATAGTCCACCTGCCATGAAGCTCGATACCAGGCTGGTGAAGTGCTATATAGTCGATACGATATCCTTGACTTGTGTTTCCATGTTACGTTATCATGTTAGAAATGATCGCACTCAAAATATGTTGTGCTGTTGCCTCCTTAACAGGACCTGCTTAACCTGAAGATGGTGTTTGACCATTTCCTCCATGAGTCTTTCAACAATGACAAACTTTTCAAACAAACCATTGCAGGAGACTTTGAGTATTTCCTCAATCTCAACTCCCGCTCGCCAGAGTACCTATCGCACTTTATCGACGATAAGCTGAAGAAAGGAGTTCGAGGGGTACGCCCATCAAAGCATCGCACATCCCTTCATGCAGGAAACGCACTTATATTAATTATTATCCTCTGCGGTATTCTTATTAAGTTGACGGAACAGGAGGTGGAGTTGATTTTGGACAAGACCATGGTTTTGTTCAGATTTCTGCAAGAGAAGGATGTGTTTGAAAGGTACTACAAGCAGCATCTGGGCCGGAGACTGCTGAGCAACAAGAGCGCCTCGGACGATTTAGAGAAGAGCATGATCTCCAAGCTCAAAGTAAGACAAGGTTGGTTCTCTGAAAGTCACTCGTCCGGTAGTACGGCTCATCGTCTTGGCTCTTTGCAGACGGAATGTGGCTGTCAGTTCACCTCGAAACTGGAGGGAATGTTTCGAGATATGACCATCTCCAATGCTACCATGGATGAGTTCAGGCGACACATACGCGACATGTCGGTAAGACGCTAAAACTGAACTTTAGTAGATAAGGTACCAAGTCAACATAGGATGTTAAAAGACCCTGTGAAGTGATTTCAGAGAGAGGTTTCTCATGATATACTTATTTGAAGAAAATTGATGAACGACTGGGAACTATGTGAGACTGAATTGTGGAGGCGTACTGTTTTTGACTTAAGAACAAAAGCAGGTCTCTCCATCCTCAATTGTCTAAACCAGTGGTCCCCAACCGCCGGTCCGCGGATCGATACCGGTCCACAGGGCAAACTTGCCTTAATTCCGTTTTATTTATTTCCGAATACGAAATATATTTTATTTTGAAAAATTACCGGATTCTCCGTTACATCCGTTTGTGTCACGCTTGACTCACATCAAGCCACGCTTCTGCGTCACGTGACCGATTACGCTAAAAACAAAACGGCCTTAAAAGTACGTTTGAGACAACTGGATTAAAGTTATGGGTTTTTTTGGTCCCCATTAACCGCGAGAAACGAGGGATTGAGTATATTGTCCAAGAGTTTGATACCCGTCTGAAGGGAGGCCCAAAAGCCTGTTGTCTCATTAGCTAGCGATTTGCTAGCATCTTTCGTCACAGCGTGATTAGGACTGCAACGACTCGGTGTAATATACTCAGTCACCGGAAGGTTTTAACTGGATATATTTATTCGCTTCAAACATGCGCAGGCGGATAAAAAGATGCTAAACCAAGTCGCATCCCTTCTTTCAGTGGGGTGTAGCGTCACACGTTCAGCAGATGAATCCGCACTGTTAGATATATAAATAAATACTGGCTTGATTTTTCGTGATTGTGATGCCTCATTTTTTTTAAACTTTGATTTTTGGGGGGGCGGGGTTAGATTTGTGAGGTTTGTTAGCAATGTTGTCCTTCGTGGTGTCAAATTAAGAAGTTTATTTTGACTTTACAGAGACTGTAAATATTACATGTTTAGTTTTTAAAATACAATGTGATTGTGACTAATGTACGGTATGTATCGTGACTGTCTTTAAAATGTGTAAATACCTTTGGCCCCTTTCTGTCTCAGGCTTCTTTATGTGGCGTGGACCTGACCGTCCGAGTCCTCACAACTCGTTACTGGCCAACGCAGTCGGCGACGCCCAGATGCACCATCCCCCTAGCCCCTCAGCATGCTTTTGATGTGTTTAAGAGGTAGTAGTAGTTTAACTGACATGTTTGCCAGCTCTTAGTCCTTCTTTTTGAGAGGCTTCTCTTTGACAGGTTCTACCTCGCCAAACACAGTGGGAGACAGCTCACGCTACAGCATCATATGGGCGGGGCAGACCTAATTGCTACCTTCTACGGTGCTTTGAAAAAGGTTGGCGTACGATGCAACTTTGCAGGTTGTTGGAGGGCTTTTCTTGGGAGGAGGTATGAAAATATGGCTTTGTAACTCGTATCCAGGATGATGGTTCCGAAGCAAGCTTGGGAGGTGCCCAAATGAGTGGCTCAAACTCCCGGAAGACCATTCTGCAGGTGTCCACCTTCCAGATGACCATCCTCATGCTCTTCAACCACAGAGAATGCTGCACTTTTGAGGTTGGTTGCATCTAAAGCTTCATCCCATACCTCTGACTAAGACTTTCAAGCCATAAATTAAATGCTTTCTTTTTTTTTTTTTTTTAAGGAGATCCAGAACGAGACAGACATTCCCAGATGGGAGTTGGCGCGGGCGTTGCAGTCTTTAGCCTGTGGGAAGCCCACGCAGAGAGTTCTCACCAAAGAACCAAAATCCAAGGAGATTGAAAACGGACATTTGTTTACAGTCAATGACCAGTTTACTGCCAAAGTGCACAGAGTCAAAATACAGACAGGTGTGTGCATGACAAGACACAGTCGCAGCCGTTTGGAGCGGTGATTCTCAACTGGTGGGTCGAGACCCCGAAATGGGAACTGTTTTAGTGTGAGATTTGGAAAAGTACTCCAGAAATAAATCGGAGGGAGACTCGGCTTATGACGCTACCGGTTGCTGGCGGTTTACGTCACCGGCGTAGGACCAGTATGCTCACCGATTTGCTTTAACCATCGTCACGTAACTCATTCACTCCCAAAGACGTTTTTAAACGTCTTTTCAGACTTGGTCCAGAATTGAATGAGTTAATCATTTAATGAATACCTTTACTTTCACAATTGTAATTTCATTTCTTTTGAATTGAAACATGTGCATGGGTCCATCCTAACATTGAAGCAGACAACTCATCAACTTGCACCCTGTGTCCTTCCTAGTCGCTGCCAAACAAGGCGAGTCTGACCCGGAGAGGAAAGAGACACAGCAGAGAGTGGATGACGACAGGAAGGTCGTGATCGAAGCCGCCATCGTACGCATCATGAAGTCCAGGAAGAAGATTCAGCACAATGTCCTGGTGGCTGAGGTTTGTATTATTAAAAAAAAAAAAATAAATTATCTCCTGCTGTTGACAGCTCAAATCGCCGTCATTTGACATAGTGTGACTTGGATGTGTTCAGGTGACTCAGCAGCTGCAGGCGCGCTTCCTCCCCAGCCCCGTGGTCATCAAAAAGCGCATCGAGGGACTTATAGAAAGGGAATACTTGGCAAGGACTCCGGAGGACCGTAATATGTACACTTACATCGGATAGAAGGGGGGCGGTGCAGTGGGGGAGGATGGACGTACGCAAATGGGAGATCTGCACGGAAAATCCATCATCGCATCCTCACAACGCGTCTTCCTGCGATGAAGGAGCTACTTTTATTTTTGCACCCCCCCGGAGATGAGACGAACCAACCCGATGTGAAAATGTGAATCTGCACCTTATTTTTGTTGTTTCAGTACAGTCTAGAAAGTATTTTTAAAATGTAGATTGTTACAAAAAAAAACCTGAAATAAAGCGTATGGAGGCTCAATTACTCATAACTAGAATACGCTGAAGCCATTTTCATTTTGTATCATTGTATTTCTACGTTGAGAATTAAAAAAAAGCTTTATTAAGGAAAATGTTTGATAGTAGTTCTCCTGGGAGTTCTTTTTTATTGCATTGGAATAATTATTAAAATATTGTGTGGTATTTGATACTTTGAGGCACATTTTAGTATTTCTTTGTATATAGCTTGTCTTTGTTCGTACCTTTCTGTGTGGAGTTTGTTCTCTTGCATTTTCTCCCACCCAAATTCCCACACAAAATTCCATGACGGTCCCAAAATCTAAGCTGTCGACCCAAAATTGTTTTTCCCTTTAGAACTCAACATGTGTTGATATTAAGCCTGAGGACATAAGCAAAAACATGTTGAGTCATAGCTTTGAAAATCTTGATTTTTTTTTTTACTCAATGCAGACATTTTTGTACCAAATGTGTAGTTGTAAGATGAAATCTGTACAGTGTGGGTATGATGTCTGCGTCTGTGTGTCCTGGTAGAATGAGTCTTCAAAATACTGTTGTGCTTTAAATAAGCAACACCAAAATGCGTCTAGCTCCACGTTACTTGATTTAATCAGTTTGAATGGTCACGAGTTATACTACTTGATCCCTCAGCACTCCAGTCGGCTTTGCCTGCACAGCTTTGGCCAGCATCTCCAGCTGAGAGATGAAAGTCAGAACCTCCACTGTAGAACTGCGAGTCCAAGCAAGAGGCAGGTGGGTTGGGACGGCCTTCCGATCTGCGGCACGGACCGTTAACTTTTTAGAACGTGACGAAAAGGAAAGAAGGACACCTTGCAGCGAGCGTTGCCCCACCTTGAAAGAACTTTCCGCTGCGGGTTCCGCCGGCAGCCCTGGATAAGGCCAACCATACCACAGTGTCGGCTCCTTGCTCTGGACTGCGCAGCCTCTGCGCCATCATACTGTGGAACTGCGGCATTGATTGGGACACGGCTGCGGAAAAGGAAACAGCCACATTTAGAACGTGCAATTTACTATTTGTGTTATTGATCTGCTCGTTTGTATTGTGTCGAGACTCAAAACGTATGGTTAACTTTTCTCAACACGTTCGTGCCGAATTATTGTGAAAGTTGACTTCATTCGCAAGCAACGATGTCATGTCATGACACTTCCTCATCATCCAATTAAATCGCTCCGATATGATTACCGTAAAACAATTTCACCGGCTGGGTTAGAAAATGATTTTTATCTTTGACGGTACCTGGTGTATCCACCCAGCCCGGGTGCATCACAGAGAAGTGGATGTCAGGGTACTCTTTGGCCCACTGTTCCGTCAGCACCACCTGCTGTCTCTAAGAAGAACAACAAATTATTTATCCTTCAATGATACAGCATTGCCCCACCCCGCCCCTCCCTCCTAACCTTGTTCTGGGCGTACACCATGAGACCATCAAAGTCTCCTTTCTCTGACTGCAAGTCATCAATCTGGAGCTTCTGGACCAACATCCCCCCTGACGACACGGTGATCTAACAGAAGCATAGTTGTGCTGAGAGCCTTGAACAACAGGCACGGCTAATGGCGTGCACAAAAGTGGCACTGTGCAGTCCACTGGATCGTGTGCTGATTCATACCACCCTCGGTTCCCGGCTCTTTTGTAGAAGCGGTATGAGACTTTCAGTGAGAAGGTACATGCCTGATGAGATGGACAAAGGGCAGATATCACTCGGATGATCTCATACATCCTGGATGTGTACAGTACATGAGGTTTTCTCTACCCATTGTGTTGATAGCAAAGTTCTTCTCCAGGGCTTCAGTATTCACCTCTCTCTTGTGGATCATGCAGCCCGCGTTGTTGATCTATTGAAGATAATCAAATTCAGTGTTAGCTTCTAAGAAAATAGGCAAACTTTGTTGTTGTACAGTCCATACCAAGACATGTAAAGACGGATACTGCTTCTTGAAGGCCTCGGCAAATTCCCACACTTTGCGTGATTCGGACAAGTCCACAATATGGACGTACACCTCCTGGAATGAACACCATGATTACTACGCTCTCACTCCAACTTTGCAAAATACAAGGGGTCTTCAGTCCACCTTTCGCAGACCTGGCTGATATCTACCAGGCAGGAATTCCAGTCAAAGTAAGTCATTATAAACTAAAAAGAAAAACTTTTCTGGATTTACAAGCAGAATGTTCAAATCCAATCGGAACTCGTTTTCCTACAATTGAGGAATGGGGATTTTGGGTGTGAGTCCAAGGTCTAATTTTAATATATAAATATCACACGTGGAGCAACACACGTTTTCTGGGACAGACGGCTAATAGTTGCATGATGTCAATGACAACTTACAGTATTCCCAGATTCATGAATGATATCACCCTTGGCCTGTTCAGCTTTATCTTTGTTTCTACAGACCATGTGCACTCTCCCACCTGCAAGCATAAGTGTTAGTGTCATTTAATTTTGACATTTTAAAAAATGGCACAATGGTGTGTACCTTTCTTGGCTATAGCCATGGAAGTCGCTTTGCCTATTCCGCTGTTGGCTCCAGTGACCATAAAAGACCTTCCCACAACTGAAACATCCAGGTCCTGGGGCTCAAAGTTTTGAGAAGCTGCTTCATATCCCTTTCTACAAGAAGTAGAAATTACAGATTGAGCACACGCTTAGCAACAGGATCAGATTGGTTTGGCAATCATCTAAATCTGTGTCCAGATTTTAGTTCAATTGAGTTTGATTGCTGTCACCCTCAACACCAGTGAATCCCAACCACCGTGCCAGAGAAATCATGAGGTGTGCATTCGGAAATGATCCAATTTCACTTGATTGATCTAAAAGTATTTTTACTCGAAACGATGTAACTTTGTTCGGCTATCTATGCCAACGACGTAGAGCGACAGGCGGAACAGTGAAATGCTCTTCTACCTTCAACAGGGCTACATTTCGCGCGGAGTACATTGAGACAATGTCATTATTTCAATACACAATGTATACTTTTGTGAGATTTTTGTTTACTGCTGTTTGTAAAGTGTAAAATGTGCCAGCCTGATAAAGGTTGGTCAACTCGACACAAGACAAGAACTGTCAATGGGACAGTTGTGTTGGTACATAAAGGATGGCTTGTGTGGTGCCATTCAGTGATCAGGCCTTTCATAATTCCTCTACATCCGACCCTTTAGCTTAAAGAAATACACACAAAGAGAAGAATACTAGCACGAATAAGAGAGACAATCAGTTATATTACCCACCTATTTAGCATCGGAAAGAACAATGAAAGTAGTTGACTGACCTTGTATATTGGTGTATTCCGTTTAAAAACCAGATGGTGTTTCGGTACAGGGACATGGCATCAAATGGTAAGTTTGCAGAAGCCTGAAGTCGCTCGAGTTGCTTTGGACTACCACTGTGACAGACGAGTGTCACGTGGAGCTGGAGGGGAAGTAGCGTCCTGGCGCCCTCTGTCGACACTAAAATAGGTAGACTCATCGGGGGGCGTTCCGCAGCTCTAGTACGTCAGTGCGTCCGCCATATTTAATATTTTAATAAAATTATCCTTTGTTGTAAGTTAAATTTTGTTTTTCTTTCATGTTTGTAAGTTGACAATGTTATGCAGAGGTGTACTTATAACATTTTTATTTGCCAAATTGTATTATTTAGACTTGCAGCGGAGTTAGGGTAGCGTGAATGTTTTTTTTCCTCGGGGGTGGGAGGTTCGTAACAGAAAATAATTGAGTACCACTGTCCCAACCCCATGATCTCAGTACACGACATAAGTAGCCTAATTTGCCACATCCATTATGGCAATAAAGTTGACGTTTAATCCTGTCTATGCGGTATCACGCCCGCTTGTTTTAGCGTCTCATTTGTTCCAAATCGCGACGTAGTCACGTGATACTTCTTTAAATCTCGTGCTATAGGGCCAAGCGTACCCCCCTTTCAATCAGCCAATCAAGGTGCTCGAGGTGTGCGCATACTCACACGTAAACTGCAGGCACCGCCCATCGGGACGCGAGGAAAGGCGGAGCGTCGCAACTTTCTCCACTTGTGGCTGTCGACGGCGGACGACAGGACTGCTAAGTTAAGGTTATGTGCTTTAAAAGAATATCTTGACCCCGTGTGAGGGTTCGGTTTTATATTTTACTCTGTGGGACGCCTCGATTAACCAGCCGTCAACATGGTAAGTCAGCTCCACGCGTGCGTAGTAAAGATAAAAAGCTAGCATCACCTGTTTGCACCTGTTGTCGCTGACAGGTTGTTAGCATCAGAAACCTCCTAACAACGTCATCTCTATCCGGTTATTTGATATAATTATTATTGTTCATAAACATACGCCATGCCTTCTACTTTTAGTGAGCTTTTGCTGTGTTAAAAAAAATAAATGGGAAGAAAAAAAATCTACTCCCAATCATAAAACGGCAAAACAGGTTTGGTCACTTGGCCGTGTTATCCTCCTCCATTTGCCTGTCTGCTGAAACTGATCTTTTTGTCACTCTTTCTTTTTTTCTTTTTTTTAATTTGCCTTCTCCACACTTGACATGACATACATTTAAAATTAAATAAAAAGTTGCAATAAAATAACATAATAAACACTGCATTAAACACACCACTGTGATTCACTGCAGTTCTAGATTGTTGTAGAAACAAAACTATTAAATAAAAGCCAAAGTGGATAAAGGTACAAATTATAATACTGCTCTCATACTGAATTTCAATACATTGTATTCAATAGGTGTGTGTTTTTGCATTGCAGATTTGATTACTTTGAAAAAATATACAATACATTCAGTCGGGATGTGCTGATATTGTACTGCCTGTATTCATACTTGTAAAAATGCTCAAATACCACACACCGATACTACTTAACCAGCCAGACAAGTCTGTTTCGGGTAAGACATCCACCGTGTGCCGATACATTAAGGACACAGATGACATGACAACATTTTTAGATGGAAAAACTGCAAATAATGGATGCCATCGCAAGAAAAGTTTAGAATGGGCCTATATAAATAGTTTTTACTGTTTACAGGACACGTGCTTAACTCCTAATTATTCTACACACCACCCATTCCAAAATACATATTCCAAAAACAGGGTAATAACACCAATGAGCACGAAAAAATGGCATTCTAATACGACGCGAACGCCTCAGTTATGTTTTTTTCAGGTTGTCCCTGTGGAGGTGTTGCTATCATTCAAATCTTTGTTTGGACAGTCAAGTTATTCTTTAAAACGCCATGGCACTGGCAGAACATGCCTTGGTTAATTTAGTTAATAATGTCCTCAAGTAAACAGGCGTACAACTACTTTTGTGTCTCTATTGGTACGGGGGCCTGCGTTTGCCCCCTCTGACCAAAACCACCCGCCCCGTTGTCCTCGCTGTGTCTCCCGTGTCGTCAGATGCGCTTCCTGCTCCTCTTCAGTCGCCAGGGCAAGTTGCGTTTGCAGAAATGGTACACGCCCATGTCTGATCGGGAGAAAAAGAAGATCATCAGGGACATGACCACAGCCGTGTTGGCACGGCAACCGCGTACCTGTAACTTCCTGCACTGGAAAGACCTGAAGATTATTTACAAAAGGTGGGTGGGCCCTTGCATTCTTTCTTTACAGCCACTTGCAAAAGCGACTGTACCAGTTTCTTATCTTCCCTTCGATGCATACTCTGACTTCATAATGAGCCGACTGACTTACTGATCTTATTCTGTCCCTTTTCCCCCCCTTTTTAGATATGCAAGCTTGTACTTCTGCTTGGCTATAGAGAACCATGAGAATGAGCTGCTTGCTTTGGAGGTCATTCATCGCTACGTTGAGCTGTTGGACAGATACTTTGGCAATGTATTTTGTCGTTCGTCTTCTTCAATTACTATTCGAGCAGCAGTAGTCGTGTGGACATGATACGCACTTTTATTAGTAATAATGACGATCAGGACAACGATAATAATGAAAATAATCTCTTTTTACATACATTTAAATCGACATTTTTCATTCAGGGTTATTATATTCTCTGTAAGGTATTTGTAAATTCACCGAGTTGCATTTTTGGGGGCACCTGAACCTATCCTTTATTTGTCCCCCAAAAAATGTTTTGTGCTTTTTCTGCAATACCCTAAAATGCCACAAGATGGCGCCAAGCCCCGTCTAAAAATCGTTTACGACGAATGATGAGCTACAAATTTTTACTTTGCTTTACTCGGGCCCCTTTTTTCCTGAAAAGGTTGTTTTGTGTTCACCATCTTGGATTATCTGGAATAATCCCTGGCCCTTTTCTCCCAGGTGTGCGAGCTCGACATAATCTTTAACTTTGAGAAGGCCTATTTTATCTTGGACGAGTTCCTCATGGGAGGGGAAATCCAGGAAACCTCCAAACAGATTGTGAACCGCTCCATCGAAGCCTCAGACATGTTGCAGGAGGTGAGACGCTCCGGCGCACCGCACAACAACACAAAGTGGCTCGCAACTGTGACACGAGCGCCGAGCATCTGTTCTTTGCGACGCGCGAATCATTAACAAACGGCAACCACCAAGGCAGCCAAATGCAACGCCGGTATTTCCAATCAAGCGCTTCTATGTCACTCATCACACATTTTTGAGCTGTTAGAAATCCCCCCCCCCGCCACCCCTCATCTGTCTGTTCAATCAGAGTAGCAGGTGAGACTTATCCAAAACGATTTCGCATCATTTTGAACCACTAAACTGCATTTGCCTCAGTGTAAGTATTGCAATACATTACTGCACATCTCTATTTCATCCCACGCCCTAAAACGCACATTTAAGCGGCATTTACACGGACAGCAATTACCTGATGCCTAATAAATACCCCGATAGCTCCTTAAACATGACCACGTCTAATTGAGACTATTTCCTGACAGTCCTCACGAATAGAATATTGCTGTCCATGTAAAAATTGCCGCCGGCATGTACAAGGTGACGGCAACACCAGTCACACACAGTTGCGGCTTGTTAAGAAGAACGTGTTTGAAACTGCTGCGGACTGATTTCGGTTAAGCTCGGCATACACTACTAGACCAACAAACCGGTTTGATTTGCACAGTGTATGCCCAGCTTTTGTCTACGGGCCTCTCTCTAGTAATTTCCAGGTGGCATCAGTTTGACTCTTTTATAAACATGAAATAAAATGTTTGGGTCTGGGTGTTGGGTAGATCATTTCTTTGTTGTTCAATTCCCTTTGAAATGACTCGTGAGACTAAAAATGGCATTGTCACTGACTAACAACAACAAAAAAAACAAACATATTTGGGATATTTGAACACACATATCGAGGCAACATGAAAATACGTATTATATAAAAATATATGTTTCATCCGCGGCCCGGTAGTCCAGTGGTTAGCACGTGGGCTTCACAGTGCAGAGGTACCGGGTTCGATTCCAGCTGCGGCCTCCCTGTGTGGAGTTTGCATGTTCTCCCCGGGCCTGCGTGGGTTTTCTCCGGGTGCTCCGGTTTCCTCCCACATTCCAAAAACATGCATGGCAGGCTGATTGAACACTCTAAATTGTCCCTAGGTGTGAGTGTGAGCGTGGATGGTTGTTCGTCTCCGTGTGCCCTGCGATTGGCTGGCAACCGATTGAGGGTGTCCCCCGCCTACTGCCCGAAGACAGCTGGGATAGGCTCCAGCACCCCCCGCGACCCAAGTGAGGATCAAGCGGCTCGGAAGATGAATGAATGTTTCATCCTCTTTAAAGAAGGGCTAATATTACTATGACCTTCTGACCTATTGTGACCAGTTCCCCCATGTATATTATATTCGTATTTCTGTATTATACTGCACCCCGGTGGATAAAGTACACCCACAAAAAGGAGCGGCACAATGCCCATTGAATTGGAGGACCAAAAGAAGGCAAAAACGGTTGATTTTTTTTTTTTTGATTACTTCATTATAGAAAGCTTTTTATTATTATGAAAAAGAGTCTGGAATCGATGAATGCAGTACTCCCCCCTCCCTCAGGAAACAGAAAACATTTTGCAACCCCTACACCTCTCCGACTTCTAGGTATCATTTGTCCAGAGTCCAACATGAACAGCGGCCCCTGGGCCCATCACGTGACTGTGTTGTGCCACATGAAATTCCACCAGTACACACACACACACACACACGCACACATATAACAAACTCCAAGCATTGCCGCAGCAGAGAATGAATCGCCCAAGCACCAATGACCCAACTTTTTGTCTTGATGTTTATCTTCCTGAGCCGGTAGCTTTCCTACCAGGTTTTGCGCTGAGCTCCAGCATGGGAAACGTGTTGTTTCAGCGTAGTTGTGCGAATGTGAGCGTCTCCAGTAGTCAGTGTGATGGTCCAGTTTGATTCACGGTGGTGCTGCTGAGGTCTCCCGTTGCTTCTTGATGTTTGCTGTTGCGCGTGTGTGTTGCCCCCCCCCCCCACCCCCACCTTCCCCCAACACTTGTGCGTCGCTGTGGCAATCTCTCTTTTTTTTCCTCTCTGCCTGTCCCCCGCCAGTGTTAGTCGCGAGCGAGAGACAGATATTGCGTGGGAGTGGGGGGGGGGGGGGGTGCTGCGGCGTCGGTTTGGCGACCCTTCCCGCTCTGTGCGGTCAAGTGGTTTTTTTTCTTGGGTGTGTTCTGCTTCTCAGTAAGGCTCGACTAACACCTTGAATTTGGAATTGATGCCGTTAGCCGTCGGCTCCCATTGATTTTGATCATTATCGCTTCAGGATGGCAGCAATGATTGGTATGAGGTGGAGCTGTTTGGACCTTGAATATGGACAGACAGGTTAGATGTTCTGCTTGTGTGTAGTGACTGTGTGTCCGGTGTTCTCAGCACCTTTTTTTTTTTAATTCCAGGTGATGTGTAAACACACGTGCCTCTGAATATTCATCCTATCACACAATTGAGCAATTAAGACCCTCGGCAGGTGATTTATCCTTCCTTGTGTGCTTTTCTTCTTTTCTAGACAATGGAGGAGTACATGAGCAAGCCGGCATTTTGACACAAGGGCCAACGAAAGCGAAGGACCGAAGGGGGTGGGGGGGGAATGCAGCGATGACACGGAAGCCGGATTCATTGAGACGCAAGAAATCTTCATTTGCAAGTAAATTGTCTTGGTCCTGTAGTCGCTTGAAAGTGAAAAAAAGATTTTACAGGTGTGCTGAATGTTGTTAATATATTAGAATTGAATCGTGTGATAATTTAAATAAAACGTCTATTTAACGCAATTATTTCATGTCCAACGGCAAAGAAATCCGTTGCCAAATGAATCGCTTTTTAATCTCAAATTGATTGTGCCGCCGTTATTCTATTTTTTACAAGCAATTTATATCTTCTAATTAAATTTGTATTTTGTTAAACCAAGTCGCAGTGACGATTCCTGTTTTTTTTTTTTTTTAAATAATAATCAACACAACTCAGCAAGAAGAAAAATAATACCGCTGATGCTTTATTCATCTGTGCTTCATCACACATTATTGAGCATGTACAAAATGGTTTTAAAAATGAGCATACGTAGCACAACCACCGGTTAGGCTGACAATGCAGAGTTTTGTGGTATGAAAGCGATCGGAAGGCAGGCTGATATCGAGACTGGTAAATAACGATCCATACCCATGAGAACAACAACTTGACAAACCCCCGAATATGCGCGCAGCCATTCCGTTCCGGTCGTCTTGAATTGTAAAAGAACCTCGATTATATTCTGAAATGATAGGAAAGCGCTGGGATCTTTTTGGAGGCTGTCACAGTTTACATACACTTCAATTTTAACCGAAGTCAATTCCTTTTCAAGATAATCTAGTCTCTTTCGACAAACACGATGCAAAACTTTGAACAGTGTCACAAGACTCGATTATAGACTTTTATTGGATATTGATACTCGTTAAGAATTTTCGGATTGGTCAAAGTTGCAAACCCTGTCTTTTGAATAAGCTTGGTCTCATCTCCTATGATGTCACTATATTTCTATAATGACCTTGCAGCAAATAGGGACTTAATGTATAGTGTGTGTGTGTGCGTGTGTGTGTGTGTACAATAAAATTTGTAAACTAGATCACATCCACCATACAGAAAGTTTAAATACTACAATCATAGCGTTTACATTCCAGCCACGGCTTTGTCACGGTGCTCCTGCGCTTCTTCTCCCCCCGACGTGGCGCCTGCAACCGGGGCGGAGGTCTTGGCCCTCCCCCCCTCCTCCTCCTCCTCCTCATCCTCCTCCTTGCTGTGCACCTCAGTGGGCTTCTCCTCCTCGGCCTCCCTCTTGGCCACCGGTCTGCTCCCAGAGTCCGCCTGGCCCAAGTAGTCCTTCACGGCCCACTCGTACAGCTCATAGGGGAAGTGGCCCTTGGTCTGGGCCTGGGTGTCCCGCTTGGCGATGCCGTCGGGCGGGTACTCGGTCAGGATTTTGGCCGCCAGATAAGTGGTCACCTCGTCCTCCACGTCGTCGCCGCCGTCGTCGTCATCGCCGTCGTCAACCTGACGTCTGAAGGGCATCTTGTTGAGCTCGGACAAGAACAGATTCTCCCTGCGTCCGGCCGGAGGCGGGATTTTGACCGATCCGGCGTTCGGATCGGGGTTGCTCCCCGCCGGGATCCTATCCGAGGACGTCTTGATGGGTCTGGGCATCACCGGATACTCGTTACTGATCGTCTCCACGCCGATGATGTCCAAAAAGTCCTCTCGGTCCATGTCCTCGGGGGCAGCGGCTTTGCTCTTCACGGGCAGTCTTCGACTGAAGTAGCGAACTTTTGGGGTTTGTCCGGTCGAGTAGCGAGAAGAAGAGGGCGGCGGGTTACGGTGGAGCTTCCGGAGCTCCTCTGTCAGGAGCATGTCGATGAGGTCCTGCGGGGGGACGTGGAGCTTCAACGACAGCTCCAGGAGCTCCTTCAGCGTACGAGGATCCACGATGGAGGGACGGATTAGTCTCTTGCGTGGCTCTCCGGTCTGGTCCCTCTTCTGTGTCTGATCGCTCATCTCCAGAACTTTAAGGAGGTAATAATCGACCAGCTTGGTGTCGTCGTTGGCGTCCTCCTGGTCCTGACCCGAACGCCGCTGCACTTCCTCCCCGTCTTGGTCCTCCTGATCCCCGAGGGCCCCGTCTGCTTCCTCGTGGCTCCCGTTCACCATCTCTTCGGTCTCCTCTCGTTCCTCCACGGGCACCCACTCCTCTCCGGGGGCGGCGTCATCTTCGCCCTCCTCATCTTCGTCGCCAAAGACGTCTCTCTTCTGCCCCGCCGACATGGGCGTCCTCTCCAGCTCCTCGAAAATGGAGCGGAGGTTGGCGAGGCTCTGGGGTGTGTACTTCTGGTCCAGGTCCTCCGTAGCCCGCTTGGAGGCGTCCGTATTCTCCTCATCCTCAAACATCAGCGGGTACTTCTTGTGGGGCCTCGGGTAGTTGGCGTAATCGGCTGGAGAACTCTGAACGCTTTCCGTGCCTTTGCCGCGATGCCTGTGTAGGCGGCGGTCATTGTGGGGCGCCGACGCCGGGCTGAGCTTGGCCTGATCCTGGAGGGACTTGAGCAGGGATCTCATCAGCTGTTCCGCAGTGACGTCCTGGCGCTCCGCGGGAGCCGCCTCGTCTTCCTCCTCCTTCTCCTCCTGCTTCTGCCTTTGTTGCTGGGAGGCCAGCTGAAGCAAGACTCGGAACTTGTCCACTTCATCGTAGTCAGCAGGCGCAGGTCCGGGGCGACCCGCGCTACGCTGCTTCAGGTTCTCGATGTACTCCAGAGCTTTGAGCAAGTCGGAGCCGGCCGGCTGGCCTTCGTCGCCGTCGCCGCCTCTGAGACGGAAGTGGCGGGGGAGAGACGCGGCCTGCACGCCGCATCCGTGGAGGAGGACGGCGAGCAGGATCACGGCTGCCCCCGCGGGCAACTTGTGGTGGAAATGCAGCATATTATAGGCGAGTGATCCCCTGCACACACAGAAAAACAAGGCAGACTTGTTATCTATCGATACGTATCACTATTAATTATAGCCGTCTATTATATACCAAATATGTTACCGTTCGTGCGGTTCTGGTTGGAACAAAATGTCACTTATTTTCATCATTGTCTTTTTCAATTGCAGTCTCATTTTGATTTGACGTTTTTCAAGCTCTAATAATAATAATAATAATAATACATTTTATTTGTGGCCGCCTTTCTAGAAACTCAAGGACACCTTACAACAAACAGTTAAAATCATGAGTACAATGTTAAAAACAACATCAAATAAGACAAAAAAATAAATACAACAAAAATAAATAAATAAATAAAATAATGGCTTTATAAAAAGCTATTTATATTAAAGCTATCTATTCCATAATATAATTGAGGTTCCTGAGATTCTTTTTTAAATTATAAAATATGAATTAATTTATTACATTAAATAAATAAATTATAAAATATGAATTAATTTATTAAATTAAATAAATAAATGATAAAATATGAAATGTTTCCCTATCTATATCTATGTACAGTAGTAATAGGGAGAAATTTCATAAATAGATTTTTTTGCACCACCCATGATAAATTAGGAGACCAACATAATTGGGAAAAAAACACCTCTGAATACGGTATAGATGTTTTTCATTGTTCGTCGTCCTCCTCTTAAGATCATCTTATCACAGTGGTTAAAATCTCCCAAATATCTCCTCCGATTTTCCATTTATCTGCGTCTCCGTACGTATTTGCACAGGACGCGTTCGTTTCTATCCAGCCATCTTCGATCAATTCTCTGCATGACTCATTCCTCGCGTTGTGACGAGCAACGACGAGGTCTAATTGGATGGCAGCGTAAAAAAAAAAAAAAAAACAATCCCACCCTAGCTCTCAGACGTTTTCATTGCAATAATCCATATCAACAAATGTATGACGAGTCTGATTCATTGAGTGTAATCTATTTGGGGGGTCGATTTCGTGGTGGAATTAGTCAGGGAAATGCGCGTCTTACCTTTTGGGAAAAAAAATTTAAAAAAACAAGCGCTCAGACGACAGTGGAGGTGTTGGGCATGTCCTCTTGCAGCTTGATGTTGTGTTGTGAGTGCAGCACTCGGAGAGCTCCTCCGCATATATGAGAGGACACCTGACCACTGCGTCATCGCAGAACGCACGCACGCAAAAGACGGCCCCGCCCCGCCTGAGAAAAAAAAACAACATATAAATGATTCACGTTTTTATGGCATGGCATACCAAAAAGCTCTCGGTATTAAAAATAGCCTCCCAACGCTGTCTGTTGCACGGTGAGAGCTATTGATCGTTTATAAAGACTCCGGATGCATGCGTTTTGGAGCTGACGCTTGGCCCGACTGGCACTGCTTGCAGACAAAGGAGAAATCGCCATATCGCAACCCTTTTGTATTAAAAAATGTATTTACATTTAGGGTGCAGTGACTTGAATGGGGAAACAAAAACAATCGTGCATTGATTTCCCCCAGATGGGAGGGTAAATTAAAAACGAATATAAAATGATTATTATTTTTTAGATCGATAGAACGTGATAGCAGACTAGAAACAAGCATTGATGAATGTTCATCAATATTTAGTAGCAACCAAACATTTTAGGGACATTTTTTTTATCATCTGTATGCAAAGTTACATTTCCTTCTGTATCTTAAGGTGGTGAAATAGTTAAACCCTCCAGCATGACTCACAGGCGCTGTCGCAGTTCGGCAGCCCCTCCCCTCCCCCACCCCCTCCCCCCTCCTCCTTCTTCATCATCCTCCTTTTTCTTGAGATCAGCCAACCAGACGGTGATAAACAGCCTCCGGTTGACTCGGGGCCAAAGCTGCGACACTCCCAACTGGTGAGAAGATGGCGTCGCAGCGTGCCGCCTGCCAGATGAGGGCCAAGCATGTGGAGAGTGACAAGATTGATGGTGAGCTCCTACAAGCTCCTAAAGAGCACTTGTTTCCCCAAATACGATGGAAGCTGGTCATCAAACCATATGCCTCACGTCACCTATGCAGAAACATCCATCCATGCGTTTTAGACAGTGCGTGTCCTCAAAAGGGTCGCGGGTGGTCTGACGCCCGACTTCCTCCTGCATATCAAAAACATGTGGATTAGGCTCATCGACGATCTCACAAAACCAAGTATAGCCCTTACATTTGGGTAAATATATTTTCAATGGACATAAACTCAAGCTGGCGGCCCGGTAGTCCAGTGGTTAGCACGTGGGATTCACAGTGCAGAGGTACCGGGTTCGATTCCAGCTCCGGCCTCCCTGTGTGGAGTTTGCATGTTCTCCCCGGGCCTGCGTGGGTTTTCTCCGGGTGCTCCGGTTTCCTCCCACATTCCAAAAATATGCGTGGCAGGCTGATTGAACACTCTAAATTGTCCCTAGGTGTGAGTGTGTCCCCCGCCTACTGCCCGAAGACGGCTGGGATGGGCTCCAGCACCCCCCGCGACCCTAGTGAGGATCAAGCGGCTCGCAAGATGAATGAATGAATAAACTCAAGCTCTGCATGCACACACAATTGAAAACAAATGAAATAAGCAACATCTCTAAATTGGACCCAATTAGTTCAGTTGACTGAAAACTAAGTGAACCATAGGTGTGATTGCGAGCATGAGTGGCTGGCGACCAATCCGACCCTAATGAAGCGCCACAGAAAATGGATGCGTGGCTCTTTTATAGCCCTTTGTCGTCCATTTGTTTTTGTTTTTTTATTGCAACACTGCCTGGTTTTCCATGCCATTTGCATCTCTGTCCAGTCCATTAGCGTGGTGGGAAAGTCAAAGACGTCTCTTCATCTTCATTTTTTTTTTTACATGTCATCAGCCTCTTGCCTGGGATATCAAAGCGCAGATTTAAATCAGGTAATAAAAGGGCAGCGAGTATGTTTTGGAAAGTGTTTTCCAGTCTCGCAACCATCACGTTCCTCTTTCTGCGAGTGAGGCGGCAAGCAAATCTTTCCCCGCTTGCAAATCTCGATTGGCCATGAGCAGATTGCTGGATTGTGCATGTGCTGACATACCAAAATAGAAAGAAGTGCTCACTAAAGGCTCGGGCAGCCATTGATGCGGCTGTTGTGCCACAGTAAGGATGTATTGCAGAGCCTTATTGGCAATACTTACGCCCACATTCATTATTACTCACCAGAGGGTACTTAACTGTACCAAACACCAATCAATTATTTATATTGCACTTTTCATATAAAAATGCGACTCAAAGCGCTTTGCATTATGTTCAAAACAAGGCCTCAATGTGTGTGTGTGTGTGTGTGTGTGTGTCCTGATTTTCAGAATGATTAAAAAGGCCGGTGCCGGACAATCTCAGAGCACTGATGACTCAGTGGTGTGTTTTCATCATGTAGCATTTTCTCTTCTCTAATGTATAAATTCATGGTGTTTTTTTTTTTTCAAAGTCCCCCTCGAAGGATCTTTTCATCCATGGGTTAGAAATTAAAAAAAAAAAATGTAAAAAGTGAATCTCAGAAGTCCCCGTGGTGGTGGAAGAGGAACTGGTCCTTTGAGGCTCCTTTGAGGGGTGTCTAATGAGCTGTCATTCCATGCGGGTTTCAGAGGATAGTTTACAAGATCAAACGATACCATGAACAATTGCCAAAATCAACGATGTAAAATAATATAATTTTTCAAAACCAGAATTTGGTGAGCCGTCATTTCTGCAACGTGGGAGATTATGTGCAGATATTTTTTGTTGTTGTTGTTTTGCACTCAATAAGTTTGCCTCCAAAGAAAGTGGTGAGTGTGACGAGGAAGCGACCACATTAAAGTGTCCTTGGGTGTCTTAAAAGGCGCTTATAAATAAAATGTATTTTTATTATTCATTCATTCATTCATCTTCCGAACCGCTTGATCCTCACTAGGGTCACGGGGGGCGCTGGAGCCTATCCCAGCTGTCTAAGGGCAGTAGGCAGGGGACACCCTGAATCGGTTGCCAGCCAATCGCAGGGCACACAGAAACAAACAACCATTAGCACTCACACTCACACCGAGGGACAATTTAGAGTGTTCAATCAGCCTGCCACGCATGTTTTTGGAATGTGGGAGGAAGCCGGAGCACCCGGAGAAAACCCACGCAGGCCCAAGGAGAACATGCAAACTCCACACAGGGGGGCCGAAGCTGGAATCGAACCCGGTACCTCTGCACTGTGAAGCCGACGTGCTAACCACTGGACTACCGGGCCGCCGTATTTTTATTATTATTATTATTATTATTAGAGAAGAGGAAGAAACACTCTGGTGGTAGTGTGAGGGATTGCACAATGATTTATTATTATTTATAATATTGTGTTATTTCTTCATATATAAGCGCGTTTGTACTTTAAAAAAAAATTTGTAGCGCATGTATTTTGAACTGCACATTAATAAAAACAAAAGAGACATCACGCCCATCTGGGCTGGAACGGATGAATCCCTTTTCCATTTATTTCAATGGGAAACACTGCTTCAGTTCACAAATGTCGTTTGAGTCTGCAAACAAATTCAGTCCACAAACGGAGGTTCCGCGCTTGCCCCCTCCAAATGGCTCTTTTAAAAGTTGGGTTGCATATTTGTGTTTGAAGGACACGAGTCAAGAATAAATCCAAACATTTATTTTGGAACAAAAAGTCCTTCAAATGTGAGTAACTGTGAAAGGAGAGATGGACTCATGCTGATTTGTTTGTTTTCATCCTCATCTTCAGCAAGCCCGCTCCCCCTCCCCTCCCCACCACCACCATCGACAACAAGCCGCCCACCCACCCAAGGAACCATGGAGAAGAGAGGAGAGAATGGCACACCCGTTGTCATGGCACATCTTTTCATCCCACGTCTCCATGGCGACGCCGCCTCACGGCTTTTCAATTGCCTCCACCTTTTGTGTCTTTGCGCGGGTTTGCGTTTACGTTGCTCTCCTCCGACCGGCACCTCCTCTTCCCAATAGAGTCGCTTTCTTTGCTGATGCACCAATTATGGTGCCGGAGACATTGTGTTTGTTGCCTGGGCTGTCGGAAGGGAGAATGGAGCCTTAATTGAGTGCCCGTTTGGAGCAAATTAGGCTGGGAGAGAGATTTGAGCAGACGAGTGGGATGAAGGAGCAAAGTCTACTCTGCGGGCATATCCTGTATGAAAAGGCCACTTGTCCATGTACTGTCAGAAAAAAAACAGTGGGAGAGGACAGATCGCCGCATTATTGAGATCAATCGGGCTTCTATGCCTTTCACTCCTAATGGATATAGATTTTTTTTTTCAACGAAATTGCCTCCTATCCACTTGTGAGGTGTGCGGCATATGCAAGATAAAGATGGCCAACGTTGTGCTAAAAGATGACCATTTGCCACAAAAAAAAAATACTGACTAAATATTTTCTTTCTAAACAAAAATATACCTCTTTAAAAATACAAACCAGTCGCTAACACGAAAACATTCTCGCAACTCCTTCATGACGTCTCCCGACTACTGTCGCAGTCTTTATGTTGCTGTTCCATCAGAGGTCTGCTGGTGGTGTCAACGTGGATGAAGTTGGTTGCATTCACGTTGTCATACAGGAAGTCGAATAGAACTAGTCTACTTATTGTCTACCAGGTAAAATAGTCTATTTCTAGTACACAAGATAATCGAGTTTCCTTATAGTCTGCTATCTTAACTAGACTAGTTCAAGCTAAACCAATCTACTTCGAGTCGACTAACTTAACTAGTCTACCAGCCAAACATGTCTATTTCAATTCTACGAGCTCAGGTAGTTTATTTATAGTCAACCAACTAGTCTACTTCTAGTCTACAAACTAATCTACTTCGAGTCTACTGTTTTAACTAGTCTACTATCTGTAGTAGTTTATGTCTGGTCATATCATAGCGTCCCAATTGAATTGAAGTGCTGACCTTTGACTTGGCCACCCCAAAATCTTCATTTTTATATTTTTTGCCATTCAGAGTCAAGTCAAGTCAACAGAGCACTACAGAGTGCTGTACATGGAGCAATTTAACATGCACAATAAACAGTAAGACAAATCGGTAATAAAGGCGGTAGAAAGCACCAAACAGTAAAACCAAGAACAAATCTAAGTCATGCTGAGTCGAATGCCAAAGAATACAAGTGAGTTTTGAGGAGGATTTTGAAGATGGGCAGCAAGGAGGCTTGCCGAATGTTCAGTGGGAGGTCATTCCAGAGAGAGAGGGACCAGCAACAGAAAAGGCTCGATCTCCTCTGAGCCTCAGTTTAGTTCTTGGTACTTCTAAGAATGTAATAATTCAGAGGTGCACATAGAAACACCAACGACCATTTTTTTTGGTTTGTTTTCAGCACTTGATTTCCTGTTATTGCTGCAAATTAAGCCTTCCTTCATCTCTTGAAATCCACTGTGCTGCATTTTATTCTGGAATTGGTTTCCATCACTTTAAATGGTCAGCAATGGGGGGTTTGTTCATGAACTGACTGCACAAATTAATTCCTGATCGCTTCTCGTCACTTCAATGTTGGTTCTTGACATGACATTGTTTTGTTTCTTTCATGGATGCGCATCGGCGGGCGAGCGGCCTCCTCGGTGCTCTGGCTCATCCCTTTCAACGGTAACGACGCGCTTGCATACGAGCAAACGGATTATGTTAGTGTCTATGAAGGGCGAGGGGAGGGCAGGAGGAGCGGAGCGCGGTGGGCGTGTGACGCACACGCGCTGACGTCATTGAAGCCGCTCAGGCGCGATGCATTTGGGATGAAGGAACAATGTCATGCCGAGGGAGCATCATTAGAACGTACGCTGTCATTCATTGAAAAACACTCTATTTATAACAGCTAGCGAATGCACCACCGTCTGCATTTGCATTTGAAGTGACACACATCTCACTTGAAGTTGTGTCTTGTGAACACTTGCAAAATTTGAAATACTGCGTAACAATTTTCACTGCTCAGTTTTGGTGACTAGTCTGAGAGAGGTTTACTATTATTATTATTACTACAGTGGCACCTCGATTTACGAAATGAATCGGTTCTTGAACATTTTTTTAACGAGAAAATGTTGTAAGTAGAGACGTGTTTTCCATGTAAATGCGGTCGAGGTCCCTCTCAGCCACTAGCCAGGAAGATGTTCGGTAGTAGCCAATGGCAGAACAGCTATTAGTATGTTGCGTTCAGGAAACTCGGAGCTGCGAATAACAGCCCGTACTGTATCTTTCGTATCTTGAACATATCGGATGAAGAGACTTCGTGAGTAGAGGTACCACTGTAGGATTATTATTATTATTATTATTATTATTTAAGGACTAAAAATGAACAAGTTAGATCAGCCAATAACATTCCACCTCAAATGGCCTGTGCTGCAAGTATGTCAGGACAGTCTACTAGAACACTCGAACTTTATTTGAGGATGTTGAATGTCACATTCTGTCTGTTTTGATTGTGTTCCAGCTGCAGCTGGAGTGAAGGGCGTTTCCCTCCAGCAGGCGCACCTGTTCCGCGTTTCCCCATCAAGCCATGGAAAACAGACCCTTTCGATATCTTTCACAGTCGCTTTTATTTTCTCTTGGAACTATGTAAGTATTTTCATTATTCCTTTGTTTAATCGTTCTTGATCTTTGGTTTCCACATTATTGGACTTTCGATATGTCATTTGTGTATCCTCGGTGTTGTCTTGTACCTTGCCTTTGCGGGCGCTTTTTGTATTATGCGTTGTTTTTACTACTGGCTCCTTGTGACCCGTTTGATTGAAGAGGTTAGAGTTGAGAATCGGAAGTATGCGCTGCACTTTTTCAAAGTCTGTGTCTTATTGTTCCTTATTTGATTTGTGATTGTTTTAAAAATTATTTTTTGTTGAGCTTTTACCAAGATACCGTGATGTTTATTATCTTGCACGCATGCAAATAAAAACATACAAATAAACAAAAATAAGACCAAACCTAATACTAAAATGAAGCACGTTTGAAATAAAAAACTATTAAAAGCCAACAAACCCGATGGAACAAACTAAAACAATCGCATTTTCCAAACTCATCAAAGCTGAAATGTTATTCCAGGTTTAAAAAAAAAAAGCCCACAAATGTTGCTGTACACCTAAAGACACACGCTTTGAAATGACGATGAATTACTGTTGGAATTAAAGGACAACCATTTCATGTCGGCTCAGTCGCAAATGTAAGCCAGAAGCCAGCAGGGATGTCCACGAAGGCTTGACCGCCCGACTGCAAGCCACTCTGCGTTGCTTCCTACTTGTACCTCATCCACATTCGTCACTGTTAAGTCTGGCACACCCAGTGGCTGTTTTGTTTTCGACCAAGTGCCAATTCTTTGCCTTTCTCCGCAGTTCATCCTCTCAACAGAATTTCATTCACCCACGCCCACGGCCTCCTTCCAACAAGTTTCTGCTTCCTCCCTCTCAGCGCTCGCTTCTCCCGCCACTCCCCGTTGGCTGCGTGATGATGCTGTCCTCCACCTTCCAAGTACCCCCACCCACCCCCCTTCATTGATGCTATAAATACCCACCATCGGTGAGTCATCGTCCAGACGTATCGCCACCCCCCACCCCCTTCTCTCCTCCCCTCATCTTTCTCTGTGGCTGTCTCTTCATCATCACTGCTCCTCTTCACGTTAGTTCATGCATATTAACAGACGTCGTTTACGCACCTTCACGTTGGAGAAAATGCCCCCAATGGTGCCACAGGGGTTAACCGAAGGTCACTTTGTCACAAGCCGAAAGAAAACTACAGTTTGAACAAGCATGGCCATTTTTAATTGCCCTGCACCCTTTATACTATATTAGATTTGTTTTTTTGTTCCCCATTGAAATGAATAAACATGCCATGAAGCCGTTCAATGCCTCACCCGAAAAAAATTCACGTTTTTAGTTAAGAAAAATGGCACATTTATTCGATATGGATGATGTCCTTCCTTTTTCCCTACGGTTTTAGTGGTGCGCTCACTCTGCTCATGTCTCATCTAGCGGGGACATTTACAACATGTTAAAAAAAAAAAATCGGGTATCATTAGTTTTCCCATACAAGTTTAAGAAATCTTGTTCAAATGACATTTGCAATACACTCCCATGAAATTAGTCTATTTATCGCTTGTCTTTTTAAAAATCTTTTATTATGGCCTAAAATTCGATGGCTGTTTCAGCCAATATGAATGAACGATATACTTGTACGTCTCCATCATGAAAAGTGTGCTTTTTGTGAAACAATCGTCTATTTAATAGAGATTCTATTAGGCTCTGATTGAAGGACGCATCTTCGAACGGCGTGTTCTGTAACCATCGATATACCGCACGCACGCACACACTCTCTGGCCTTTGTTGCCATAGGAACACCAGTTTCAGGATGATCTCAAGCCAAGCGGCTGGTCACACGCCGCGCCTCAAAGGGAAAAAAAAGAGCACCCAACTTTACGCCACAAACTTTGAAATATTTTATTCCATAACATTCAAAGCCAAATCACAGAAATAAGGAAGGAGACACTTGTTTGAGGGGACCCCTTCCCTGCCCCCAGACATTAAGATGACTATTAAATCCTGTACAGCAATCATCTGCTTATTCATTATTCATAAATTATTTTTTAAAATCAATGCTCCATTATACACTGAAAATTGAACTCGTTATATTTTTGGGACTCTTTCTCTAACACTCCAAGATGCGGCCACCTCGGTGACAATGAAACAATTTTCAGTGAATCAAGGCGCTTCATTTAGTACTTTGCTGACAATGCGAGGCCATTATAGAGAATCAATTTTTGGGGTGGGCATCAATTGCTCTTTTACTTGTTATTGACCTCCTATTTTCACTAAGTCTTACATCTCAATTGAGAGTTGCGCAGAGGGATGGAGCTAAGTTTAGCCTGGGTTGTTAGTGGAGAGTCTTCACGTGTGTACGTACACACATTTTTATTCGACATAAAATGTACTTATAAAGAACGTGAGCTTGAAAAGAAATTGGACTTCTGATGTCACATTCATAGGAGCCCCAAAGACAAGCTCACGTGTCAGAAGGCAACAAGAATATAGACGCAAATATATGAAAACATAAGTTGCATTCCTGGGTGCTAAAATGTCAGAAATTCATTCCATGATCTCAATACATTTTTTTTTTGTTCCTTGGCTTTATGCCACAAAAAACTGCAGTAAATAATGTACATGAAATAAAATTTCATTTTTTCAGAACCTCATGTATGCATTTACTGCATCACATATTATCAATGTTACATGAAATCTGTAAAAAAAAACAAAAAAAAAAAACACACACAAGTGAAATTAATTCTGTAATATCAAGGAGTGTATGGAAAGCCCGATTGAGTGTATACTAGTCCCCTCTCTGTCCTCACTAGATCAACTTTGACATAGTAAGACATGCCATGAACGAGGAAAAACTGCGCACTAGTTGACACCTGCGTGTTACTCGTATTATTCGTGAGGTTACAAATTAGACGGGAAATGTACTAGTAGTGACACGATGTCAACTAGTGCAGTTTTGCGTCAAGACTAACCTGCAAATGGCCGACTGGTAATGCCAAAGTTGTGCAGGAGTGTGAAACAGAACAGTCATATGGGATACACTCTCTAACGGCTTTCCACAGGCCTGTGTTCATTTCCTCACATTCAGTTGCGCACATGCTACGTACGTCAATATTCGCCGTCTACTCAGGATGGGCATCGATGTTTGATTGAGGGGGATTTAATTTATTTTTTTGAAATATAATTTCAATGGGACAATAGATTTTTCAGAACTCTGAAAAATTAAGCGGTGTTGATTAAGATTTCTTTTCACGTACCAACAGAATTCTTTACCCATAAATTCATCAGTTATGATGGCCCATCCCTTCAAGTCTTCAATCCAAACAAAAGCAAAGTAACACACTTACATACACATGCTTTTCAGTGTCTCTCTACATTACTCCTATGGGTTCCGATGTCGTTCTCTTGGTTTTCTATGCCACCGCTTGAGCACTTTAAAAAGTTCAGTGAAGAGATGCCACCTTTTTTTTTGAAATGTTCCTATGTAATTGAAACCAAAATTGGAGAATAAATATTGCACAAGTAATGGTTATATTCACAGGTAAAAAAAAAAGATGCCTGAGGAAGGAGTGTAAATGTATTAGTACAATTTAGAAGGAAAAAAAAGGCAAAGTATTTACAGCACGTTCCCTTGGAGACATCCATTCCAATGTGATAGCTAAGTAATGCTTAAATGCTTGATTGGTAACTTTAACGTGAAATTTAGGTGCTGGGAAGCAAACTGCCTATAATGTGAGTTTGCCGCAACCCGAAGAGAAGAAAATAATGTCATAAGTTATCCACATGACAAAGCGTATTGCGACAATAAGGTAAAAAGTAAGCTAGTAGCGGAGAGGGAAAAAGGAAGCTAACCTAGCAAGTTAGCCGCATCCAAACACCGCGCATCATGAAGAGAACATGATGTAGTGATTCAGTCACAACCCAACTAGATTGATTGTAACGTTAAATGATCCGCAACCCGAGAAAATATAGCGTACATTATCTACAACCCGACAAGGCGCCTCATGATGAGAAGACGGCAATAAGTTAGCCATAAGCTTATAAAGCGCATCATGACAAAAGGAGCCTAACGCAGTAAATCGCAACTCATCAAGGCGCAACATGAAGTACCACAGCGTGGTCAACGAGCCGCAACCTAACTAGGCATGGCATGATAATGACAAGAACCTAAAGAAGGAAGTTAGCTCCAACCCGACACGGCGCCTCATTACCAACTCAGCGTAGCAAATCGGCTGCAACCCAACAAGGAGCAGAACCAAACATGGTATTCTCCCCAACCCGACAAGGCGCACGACGACTAGAAGAATTTAGGTTACCCGCAACCTGACGGCGCACATCCTGACGAGAACATCACAGAGTAAGTCAGTCACATACCAACAAAGCGGATCATGACTTGAATAAAACAAGATGGCCACAACCCAACAAGGTGCATCATGAGAACATGACATCAGCCACATCCCGACCAGGCACATCAAGACAAGAGTAACATAACGTAGTAAATTAGTTGCGAACTGACAAGGCGCGCCATGAAAAACACATATTGTGCTTGAGCCAGCTGCAACCCGACAGGGAACACCATAAGTTATCCAAAGCCTGACTCCGTGCTTCATGACGAGAAGAACGTTGCACGTTTGACTAAAGCGACTACGGGCTCCTCATATTGGGAGTGGAATCAAAATGGCACCAAAGGCCTAAGAGCGAAGTGGTCACGGCGTAGACAGAAGTCGGTGAACACGTACTCAAGTAAACAAACTTTTGGGACATGAGTTTATCCAAAAAAAAACGTCTTTGGGTGAACATACAAATCACAAATGCGCAAAAGTCGTAAATAAAACACAATGGTGCTCTTCCAATAAGAATAATAAAACCCACAAATGAACACAAAAACATCCGACTGACAACTCATGGCTTTGCAAGACTTTTTGCACCAAAAAAAAAAGTATATTTACAAGAAGAAGCAACAAAAGCAAAGATTGAAAACCTGGATCCTATTTGGAAGTAAGAGAGAATAGATGATCAGAATCATTGCAGTATTGAGCGAGAACAGTGATATTTGAATATCGCTCACGTCAGGTGGAATCCCTCGAAAATGATCTCTTTTCGGGACCCCCCCAAAACATGACCATTGTCAAAGAGCCGTTTCCAACAATTGGGATTGGTTAAAAATCACACTGAAATGTGTCGACTGATCACGCATATCTATTTGTGTGTGTGTGTGTGTGTGTGGGGGGGAAGAAAAAATCACCGCACAATAATGTCACAAAAGTGAACCAAAGGTCATTTGCCAATTTCATTGTTTTGTGTGTCACCAGCATAGATGCTGCGGATGAACAAAAACATTAATTATTGGCGGTGACACAAGTACCAATTAAATGCACTTCAACGTGATTGGCAGAAGGTACAAAATGAACTAACCGTGTATCAACTTTACTAGCATGTTTGAAAATGTAAACGGGACAAATGTTAAAAATGTCTCACTTCAGCCTATACCCTTTTTAAAAAATAAGAGTATTTTTGTTCTGTGAAAAAAAAGGATGACCCCAATTCACTATCAC
Source organism: Hippocampus zosterae (assembly GCF_025434085.1). Taxonomy (NCBI): domain Eukaryota; kingdom Metazoa; phylum Chordata; class Actinopteri; order Syngnathiformes; family Syngnathidae; genus Hippocampus; species Hippocampus zosterae. The sequence continues at coordinate 3,483,810 of NC_067465.1, read as the reverse complement.
GTTTGTTTGACATTCTTGTGCGGTGACACGTTTCAAATATAAAAGAAAAAAATATATATATCAGCACTGGCTCAATTAAGTCCCCGACCGACTCTTGATGTTTTCACTCCTTACTGTTGATTCTAATGAACTCATTAACTATTGATGAGGCGCTGCTCAGATGGCCACATTTCCGCCTCCGGTTTATTTTGGCCACGGCCACCTATTTGTTTCCCTTTCGTGCAGAAGTCCGCGACTGGCCTTGGTTGCCGCGGCAACCAAGGCCGAAACGCACCGCTGAGAGCTTGGCAGGAGTGCGAGTCACTGGTTTGTGTGGAAGGTGGATTCTTCCCATGTGTTTAATCAATACCAGGGGTCTGTCTTGTCGTGTTTTTATCGAAATCATAAGGCACCCCCGCTCTCCCTCCCCCAAAGTCGTTTTTTCAGGGGCATCGGACCCTCTCGTGTTAGTACATGCTCTCGTGCGTGTGTGGCCGTGTGTTATTTGCCTCCGTACATCCTTGCAATGTCTTCTTGGTAGTGCGTTTTGAGCTCTTTGCGCTTGAGTTTGAATGCGTCTGTGACCAGGCCAGTCTCTGGTGTCCAAGGTTCCGAGCACAGCCGCACTTTTTTGGGGATCTCGAACCGCTCTAGTTTTGCTGCGTGGGCGAGAGCAGAAAAGGGTTGGTGAACATGACGGTTTTTGAAATATGAACATACAAGCACCAGACAAGTAAAAAAAAGTATTGTATACATAAACCATGATTATTTGCAGTTGGCGTCGTCTAGATATTTTTTTTAATGAAAATTATACTCTGGCAATTCTTTTTTAAGGACAGAAAACCCCCTACATGAGAGAGCAGCTTCAGTCAGGATGCGGAGCACTTCCTTCTCTATCTGGGGGTTGTTGCAGATCTCTTCCCACGAGCCCCGCACCTTCATCCGCTCCGCCAGTGCCATCAGCAGTTTATGGTTTGGCACCACGAAGCTAATCACGTACGACTGGTCACTGCAGACCAACATAAAGACGTTTAAAAACAAAACAACAACAACAAAAAAGGTCTGCCTATTTTGTCAAAGGACTTTACCTGTTGGCATAGGCACAGATGTTGTCTACTAGCGAGCAGTTCTTCAGAACGGCCTCCACTTTTCCCAAAGAGACGTACTCACCGGCCTGTAGTTTCACCAAGTCCTTTTTGCGATCTGTGGGAAGATAACATGTCACAATCCGAAAAGGTCCCTCTTGTGTATTCTCTGTTCTGTGGTTAAATAGCAGAAATTTGAGAATACAGTAGTTGACACCCTCCTTCAAAAAAAAAAAAATGTAATTGCCTAGAGGTGTCAAAGATGGTGGCAAAGAGGTACTTTTCTATTAATTAGAAAGTGATCTTAACTCGCCACCTGGCGGCACTTCATTGGTTATTGAACAATTTATTCTGACGAATTTTTTTTTTATACAGTATATATAAACAAAGAAGCTGCAAACTGTTTATTGCCACTGCCAGTTGGAGTTTACTGTCAAATTAAACACAAGAGAGAATTACAAGTTTTGTATTTGCTAAATGTCCATTTAGCTTTATATTTCATTTTCGGTCATGTTAGACTGCCCCCAAGTGGCCAGGTTGTGCAGACCAGAAGGAGCCGCAATGAATCATGATGCACAAACCGTTTCGTTCATTACATTCTATTTAATTACGTCGTTAGTACGGTAAAATTTTAATAATATCCACCTAACCCATTGAAAAAAAATGATGTCACCTTTCATTTTCATTCAAACACGACAGCTCATCTTTAACAGGTTTCTCACCGATGATCTTAAGACATCCGTCGGGGTGAAACTCTCCAATGTCTCCAGTGCAGAACCATCGCTGGCCATTCCCGTCCACGAAAAAGTCCTCGCGGTTCTTGGTTTCATTTTTGTAGTAACCCATTGTTACATTAGGTCCGCCGATCAAGATTTCCCCGCGCGGGTTGGGCTTGTCCGTACTGTAGTAGCGTCCTGTTGGACGCACAAAGTCACCTCTTCAGAACCGGTCAACTTTGAGTCCAAAGTTGCTTTGCTGAACTTACCCTCTTCCCAGTCCTTGAGCATAAATTCTGAGCATACAAGCGGTGCGCCCACCCGTCCGGTGCTGTAGTCCCAAACTGCAAAGTATCAAAAAAAAAAATAAATCACCTTTTTTTTTTTAATGGTGAATGACTGAATTGACTGGCAAATATTAATGCATCAGCAAGATAAATTAATGACAAAGAATTTACTCTTAACAAGAATTCACAAGCACCAGGGTTATCATTATAGTTAGTTTCTATTTCCTTTTGACTTTTATTTATTTTTTTCAAATTCAGTGAGTTTGTCACCGAAAATAACACAAATAATTGAATTTGTGAAAAGCCAAACGCAAAACGGCTGGGTGCTCGCTGCAAATGGGAGGCCAACGGTGTTTCTGTACTGACCCTCACTGATGGTGCCCGCTCCACAGGTCTCCGTGAGGCCGTATCCCTGCCCCACGGGGCAGCACAGACAGATGTTCATGAAGCGCTGCGTGGCGGCCGACAGCGGGGCTCCGCCTGAGAGTAGCACCCGTGTGTTGCCGCCCAGCAGTGCCCGGACACGCTTGAACACCAAACTAAGACGTTTTATAGGGATAAATGGTGGTCAGACAGTGGGGTGGGGTGGGGGTGGGGGGCATTCGGACAAGAGGAAAATTCGATTTTCTGTTGAAGATACTGGATGAAAACGATTTTAGTCCATTGCGTGGAGTGGGCCATCGTCACCTGTCACAAAGAGGCGTGCTGTAGCCTTTGGAGATCTGCTCCATCTTGTAGTTGTACGCCAGCACGAAGAGCGTCTTTTGCAATTTGCTCATTCCCTCCACCTTTGTCATCACGTTCTTATAAATGCGGTCCATTATTTCCTGCACATCCAGGCAAGGAGAGTCATCAGTTCACATTCGGCGCGTTGAAAACGCAGCATCCGAAGACTCACCGGTACGGCGGCCATGAGCGTCGGTCTCAACATGCTGGTGTCCCCTTTGCTGCCTTTTTTGATTTTGGTGGACTGCAACGATTGACAACACACCGCATCAACTCTCCGTCAGTGTCTTTGGAACACGCAATGTGACCCGAGCGTTAAATAAATGCTCAATGTCATGTGTGCAGGCGGCAAGCATGCGTTTCGTACGCCGACCTGGTCGGCGAGAGTCTGCGGGGAGGAATAGCCGATGCGACAGCCGTGAGAGACGCACACCAGCTCGGCGCTGAGTTCTAAAACGTGGGCCAGCGGCAGGTAGCCAATGTAGGTGTCCGTTTCGCTGCCAACACAGAAACAACAGCTGCTCGGTATCCTTATTTTGCAAATGGTGGCCGTTTCTCTTCCTGTAGACGTCCCAATACTTTTGTCCGAGTCGCATGTTAACTGACACACATTATCGTTAGCCATTATCGGTGGCCATTTAGCTCTGAGGTGCAGTGCATTAGACGGCAGTAATTACGCCGAGGAAGTCTCGGAGACCTCAGCGGTCCATTTTGATCTCTGCGTACTTGAGGTTGGGAATTCGCTCTGCCATCCCGGTGATGCCGGCGATGATGTTGCCGTGGGAGATCATGACCCCCTTGGGGATGCCCGTGGAGCCGCTGGTGTACATGATGACGGCGATGTCCGACGACTGCGGCTGTCTGCCGTGAGTCGCTACTGTGCACACAGACAAGATGGCAGACGCGGGTTGAACGCAGAGCTGAGGGGGGGGGGGAGCCATTTTGTGTACCTTCTCTGAATCAAATGGAAAAACGATTAATTCACGAAGAGCGACGCCCCGTTAATCCGATGACAATGTCTTTTTTGTGTGTGTTACACATCAATCCAATTTCACATCAGGGTACTTGCAGTTCGCCGGCAAAATGAGAAAGCTTTTTTAATCCGGTTGCGCAAACGCTCACAATTTTCAGGCCTGGATCCCATCTCTTTAACGGCGTCCATGCTGTGGATGGTGACGCCTCTGGGGATGTCCTGCCAGCTCGGCGGCTTCTTGTCGACTACGATGACATACTGCAGCCTCGGAACATCGCACAACATCGCCTGATGGGAGGAAGTATGATGACAATTGACATTGATTTCACTGAACCGAATGTTTGAAAATAGTACAGCGAACCCCCCCACCCCCTTTTATGTGCAGATTTTAAAGCAATTTTTTTAAATGGGTTTGACGGGTATACAGCCATGTCTAAATTTTGAATTTTGCGCTTTCAGTGTAGCACCACGACAGTCTGGTCAGCAGTGAGCTGTACTGGAAGAGATGCAGTGAAATTCATAAGACGAGAATACAGAGAAGCTCCCCCTACTGGACATTGTTGTTTTGTTCCCAAAGAACAGAGAGAATATATGCGTGTGAGTATCACTGTTTGTTTGTTCAAGTGAGTGTCAAGAGAGTAACAAAATTATTGAAAAAAAACCCGTTATTTATTACACATGTCAATTTGACATTTCAGTACAGATTTGAGCATAGATTCTGGAAGTTGACACACATGATTGGCTTTCGCGGGCCCCATGAAATGACGTGGCGGGCTGGATCTGGCCTCTGGGCCTTGAGTTTAAGACCCATGTTTCAATCTGTCAAACTATTAAAAAATTGTTTTTTTTTAATTGTCTCTCTCGATTGCGATTTTCACCAAAAGCCAGTGGATCTCAAATGAATATCCCCTTGCCACAAGCAGCGGTTTAGTGAACTATGATTCTATTCGAACGACTTTTGCAGTAATACGATAGATGTCGCCGGCAGGTACCTTGAGACGACTCTGCAGCAGGTCGTTACTGGTAATGATGTGGGTGACCTCGGTCTCATTCAGACCGTGGGCGATGGCCATGGGTCCCAGAGTGGCGTACAGGGTGACGACTGTCAAATAACAGAGGGGAAAAGCCACCAATCAGAGTACTTCAATAGTCAAATGACCCATACTAACCGCTGATTTTCATGAATTTAGAATGGGGAGAAAGGTGCACATTTCTCTCCATCCCAAACTGTTGCCGCGGTGATTGTGCGGCGCTTCGTGTCGTTTTGCGCTTAGGTGATTGTTTCAGGGAAGGAAATTGCAACCACCTGTGGATGGCCAATTGCTGAGCTCTGACCCGATTGGCTTGCAGCTCAGGTGTATTCCTTTTAAAAAGGGGTTGACAAGGTCATTTCAGGGCCGGTCGGCTGGCTGAACCTCGACGCCGGTGTACTTTAATATGGCTCGCTGTGTCCAAACGAAACAAGCTAAAAGGGTAAATATTAAACCGGCTGAACCGATTTTTACTCCTTTTCCACACAACCTGCCTTTTTCGCCAACTAACAATTGGAGTACATGTCACTCACGTGGGAAATTGTACATGAAGCAGGCTTGAGCCGCCACGATCCACTCGGCTCTGGTCTCGCAGAAGATGGCAATGTTGCACCGAGGTCTCTGGCCGAGGGACGCCAGGCCGCTTCCGAACATCCTGGCTGCCTGGTAAGTCTCCTCATATGACAGCCAGTTGTAGTTTCCAAGAATGACCTGCACGCGCCACATATTTCAACACTGTTCACTCGTGTGACCACTCTTAAGTTTATCTCTTAAAGTTAACGAAACTATTGAGGGGAATTGTTTGATTTCTAGAAATCTTTCTTGGACGGCTCATCGTGGTCTCGTTTCATTCAGATCTAGTCAAATAGTGCCACATGCAGGGCCCTCACTGCTACGGCACCGACTGCCTCCCTGTGCACAAAACGGCTTTTGTTTTTACTTGTTGAAAATAGACTCGGTGTTCTCTTTCTTTGCCTAAGCCTGCTAATTAATTACACTGCAATGAAATTGGTGGAAATCATGTGACGGTGCCATGAAACCGCTGGTCAGGAATAGAACATTTTCCACATGACGGTTCGAGATCCGAATATTTTTGGTCGGCAAATTATAGTCGCAAGTCGAGGCACTGCTGTAGGAATGTTCTCTCACCTTCTTAAAGACCTTCCCATTAGGTTGGAGCTCATCCTCCTCACTCAGCACTTCCCTGGTCCCCAGACAGTCCCTCTGGGGAAACCTTTTGGCTGCATATTCAAACACTTTATCCAGCGTGTCAACCCCGGGGTGCAGCCACGCCACCAGCTCCCGTTGGCTGTTGATGGCCCTGTACGGGCCCGCCGGGTGGCCGCTAATTGAACGCGCTTTGATGCGGCGGGCCCGTTCTAAATTGGTGCCTGCCCCGGAAAGGAAGTACCAGGGTATGAAGGTGATCACAGAGTAGACCCAGACAACAGATCGAAAGACCTGCAGGAGCAGGGGGTTGATGTCCTCCTTCAGCTTCATCTTTAGAGGAAAGATATAAATTGGGGAGGGGGAAAAAAAAAAAGAGGAAGACCAGGAGACGTCTTGGAGGAAGATCAGTGGTTGTGCTTGATTTCTGTGAGCGAGGCAACCTGACCTGCAATGCAGGAAAATGCAGCCTGCATTAGCAAAATCAAATGCACAAAACTCTATACAACCCTACAGACAACGGTAAATAAATCTATTCTTAGCACCTTCTCTCAGTCAGCAATGTTTGCCATCCGCAAGACCTCAAAATTATCAGCTGTGTATCAGAGCGAGAATGGCTGTCTATCAAGTTTTATCAGCTCAAGCTTATTTTTTTTTTTTGCATGTTTTTATACTTGAAATTTCCTCACTGTTGTAAAGTTAATTAGTTAATGACAGACAGAGTATTGTCATTAAATGCTCTGCCTGTCATTCATTTCTTTGATCTAAGCATTAAGAGACCAAAAGTTAATTATCCGCCTATCTGGAAAAGGTGATTCATGTATTAGATTTTTTTTTCTGACTAATCTGGAACAGCCTAAAAAAATCTATGCTAATCAGACTGTCCTAACAAAGATCTAAGCAACATAGAAAAATAGATGAAAATTGAAAACAAGCTCACCCTACTCTCGCCACAATGCAAAATAAAGATATATTAGTTGTGAGGCTAGGGTTCAATTTCTTAAATGGGATGTCTTTCAGCAAACTAATATAACGGTGTAGCATAGAATGTAACACTAGACAATGACGAGGGTTGGGCCAACATGATAAAATGCCAACTATCTGACTGTCATGGTGTGTGCGCCGATTCTGTTGATGAATAGGTTCCATCCCAAGAACTATGCTTGGTCCTTTTGGTGACCACAAGAGCTAAAAAGAAGTCTGCATGTTCTTAAGCATTCTCTATTCAGGCTCCAGTACTCTGGAATACCCTACCTGCAAAAAAATAGAGCAGCTATATTTTTCGAAAGCTCGATGAAAGATTTATTTTTACACTTAATTTAATAAACCACACCTACTTTGCAAATTGCCTCTTTGCCATCTGGGTTTGGCCTGTTTTAATGTCACTTCTCCGCTTTCCTCCCTCCTCCTGAGTAAATGAGGTGAGGTTGGGAGGAGGCTACACTGACCGGGGCAGGTTGTGAAGGGTTCCTTACTTTCCTTTTTTGTTTTATTTTTTTAAACCTACTTGCCCGGTTGCGAGGTTTTAACAAGGGGACGTGATCCATCCCTGTCAACTGTGGGCCTGTGCAGCTTTTTGAGACTCTTGCGATGACTAGCAGACTTGAAATTCAGAGGTTATGCTCAAGTATCGATTACTTTGGCCTTAAGACACACAGATAACATTTGACGAGACACACGACCACAGATCGGAAACGTATAGCATGTTTGTTCACAAAGACTGTGTGAGGAAATGTGGTTTAAAGGTACCACACAAAGCATCTAAAGCAACATCGCGTTTAAATTTAATGGGGGAAAAAGCCCCTTGCTTGTAAACTCGCAATTAGCTTGGACATACGCTCGCAAAAAAAGCAAATTTTTATCCATTTTCATTGAGACTGATGGCAGCTGCTGACGCCATCGAAATCCTTAAGTGCACGCAATTAAATCACAATCGAAGTTGTATTTTGGCAAAGCAAGTCCGGAGTGACGCGCGCTTTAGCATCCCGGATGCTAACAATCGGCAATATTTGCCAAGCTTCAATACATTCTCACCTCATCCGCTACGCGTGAGCCACTGCCGGATTGATTCAGGTACTGTTAACCTTCAGTGCTAAGTTCCTGCATTATGTTGAGGTCGTTTAAAAGCGCTGTGCAATTGGCCTCAAGTCAATATTTGCAGTAATTTATGAAAGCCGGATAAAATTGGTTAAAATGGTACATTTTAGCGGCAGTCGGGCTGGCATTCCTAGCCCGGAAGCGACTGGATGACGTTTCGCGTTTGGCGGCCCGTGATTGGAGAACTGGAGGTGGCGCGTGCTCGGATAGCGGGGACGTCAGTCGGGTTACTATCGGTCAATTTCACAGAGACAAAAACAGAAATGGGTCGCTGTTTATGAAATTTTTTTGTTTAGCTATTAATAAAATGTATTAAATGGAAACCAGTTTTATGTTTATAGGAGCAAGTATCAGCAAACCAGTTGAATGAATCCATATTAGTGTATTTATTTTACCTAGTGCAAAGTCAATTCCACGTTTACGTTCAATTACATTGTTCTGTTAACTTCATAAATAAAGTTTTGAAAACTAACATTTAGTAACATAGAACTGAGTTGCTCTAACTCAAAGCTTTTGAGGAACTATATCAAAAAATATCAGTTGGATATAATCAAAACATACAAGTTCAGAGAACTAGAACTTTTGAGTTCGCCAATTCCCAAAGAGTGAGGCTATTTATTCGGGTTTGCAGTGTAGCCAGTGAATGTCCATCCAATCCATCTATTATCTATAACCGCTCATCCTGTACAGTGTCGTGGGGAGTTGGAGACTGTTCCAGCTGACTTTGTGTGAAAGGCAGACTCTAAACAAACTCACTGAAACTGCCTGCACAGAAACCAAGCAAGTGAGTAGTAGACGGAAATTGTGTGTAACATTTCTTCTACCTCTGTTCTCAAATGATGAAAAACATTGAAAGTGAGAGCAACATAGATAAGTGCCTTTGACCCGTTGACTGTCAACATTGAGCCCTTCTTCGCTACTCCTCGGAGCATCCACACACTTGTGAGGCCATATGTCTGCTTGTGGGTCGTTCTTCCCTCAAATGCATGCAAAGAAGAACTTCGATGAACATGCTGAGATAAAACTTGCGATCACAAGACGAGTCAAAGCAAGTGCGTAATAATGGCGTTCCTCGGGGCTATGCTTCCGAGAAGGTCTTTGACAGGGGCAGATGTTCATATCGAGAACAGCGCTTTCATCCGACCCCCTCCTTCTGTGAAATGTGTGTCCAATCTGATAATGGCGCATGCTCTAGCCACATCTTAAAAGCAACACGGGCAGACAGGAAATGGAACCCCGTCAGTGTCTGTTTCTGGGTGACCTTTTCTTCCTGAAGGGCTAAATAGTTGTTCCTTGGGGAAACACCTTTGACTGAACTGACCCCTGTCATGTGACTTGTTGCACTTCCTCTCAATGACGTGAAAGCAGGAGATTGTTCCAAAGAGACAAAAAAGCAGAAGGCTCCTAAGAAGGCAACTTTGTTAGATTTCAATCAAAGCCAAGCAGGTGAACCCCCTAACTTGGCGCCTTTAGAATGAAACCCCTCGGTGTCCAGTTGAACGTCCAGAAATAGCGAGCAGGGGGAGGAGGGAAAGGCTTGTGTGGGGATTAGGGAACAAAAGGATCCTTCTCTGTCATCAAAGAGGATTGGCTCCCGACTCATCCTTTGCTCTGTGGCGACAGCTTTTTTTTCTTTTTGGGGGGAGAGGGAAGCGACGGCTGGAGGGAAGGCGGGAGGGCCGCAGCGGAGGAGTTTGATGGCAGGGATGCAGATTTCAAAGTAATCTTTAACTTTAAGCCCTGCGGTCCCCTATGAAATGAAGCTGGCGGCCCCAGACGCCGTGTTGCCTGTGGCTCTCAGTGGTAGGCTGCCACCCCTCCTTTTCTCTGCCGCTTTCGTCACGGTGGCATTTAAGCGGTGTTACTCACTGACTGGATGACCAAATGAAGGGCTGCCTTTGAAAACCTGAATGAGGTGGATTTTTATCTTTTTGCTCCCGAGACCAGTGTCGCCTCTTAAAACAACACTAAGCCCAGATAAATGCCCACTGTGTTAGTTGGATTCCACCGACTCTTAATCCAAAAAGAGACATCTTTTTGACTCGTGAGCAGATAACACAACTTGGGCCTTTTTCAACACACGAGGAGTTGTTCACTCAATTTTTTTTTGGGGGGGCGGGGGGGGGGGGTTTGACACGCGAGCAAAAATTGAAGCTACAAGTGCTTTACGACAGGCAGCTGTTTAGCATATCAAAACACATTTTTCGACAATTGGTCTCTTTCCTGCCACTGCCAGTTGAAGTTGACTGTCAAGATAAACATAAAGAGAATTGCCCGTTGTGTATTTAAAACGAGCTTTGTAGCTTTGCCTTAACTGTGTGAGCCATTGTTGTGAAACGAGAAATTTAGCGAGGAGTGCTGGCGACGGCAGTTGAAGTCAACTCCGTTTTTTGATTTGTTTTTTTAATAGAAATGGATGAAGAATAAAATCGGCCAGCTTTGGTTTGATTATTAAGCTGTAATGTAAAAAAAAAAAGAAAAAAAGAAAGCAAACATGAACTCTGGCCAGCAGATGGCAGCATTGGGTCGCTTTTGAATCGCCATGTCTCAATTGAACATGGCTACGGAAAACCATGAACAAGGGGGATCTTTAAAAACGTGACGTTACAAGTGGTTCAAATAAAATTGAACTTTTACTTCAGTAATGACATTCTAAAGTAATAGTATTCTTATTTGTGTACTATTTCTTTTAGTCACTAAACTACCTTTGTTCTTTTCTAAATTGGCAGTTTGTAAGAAAGCGTCCCCGCAAGGATCCGTGGCAGCTCCGAAAAGTGAAACATGATGATGATGATGAAGAAATTGTGGAGCTGGTGCTGGTACGAGCTTTCAAAGAGGTACCATTTTCATTTGCATTCCCGATGTCTTGTTGAGCACATCACTCACATCGATGTGGCCCACATCTCACGTGCCGCACAACAAATAAGACACTAACTGTCAGTCTGCTGCTGAATGAAAGGCTTTACTTATACTTTAGATTTTCCAAAGTATCTGGATCCAGATGATTTTACTTTGTGCAACCACTTGAAAAAAAAATAAAATGGAGTTAATTAAACACAAACAAAAAACTTTTTGTTAGGCATGAAGCAGATCGTTAGTGAAGTTGATCTATTCTCGTGGGTTATATGACTTGGAAAACAAACTTAAGGCCGTGAGATGATTTCAAACCCCTAGGAGGTCATCTGCACGCCCTTTGTCCCGTTACTTTACAACACTACTTATTTTGACCCCCTGCCCAAAAGTTATTTCTCTCATCTTGTGAAGGTGCATGTACCCTCAGGGTCATTGGCTCGGAACCCCCTGCTGGGTCAGTCCACCGTGGGGAGTCGGGCATTAATACAATGGAACATTTTGGTAGAAAAAGTGGATTTTAGAGGACACCAAGCTGGTCACTTTTTTAATAAAGAATTGGATTATAGTATTAGAAAACATCCTGGGGACTGTACAAGTACTTACATTTGAGTACCCGCCAATACCAAGTACTGATACTTGAGAATCTTGCAAATCTGTTTGATAATGTTTTTTTTTGTGAGTGTGTTAATCAAATACTGTTACAAACACAAACTTTTAGGCATAGCATAAGTTTCACTCAAATGCAATGCGTCACGCATGCACATATCACATCTACTTTATTAAAGTATGGTTAAAACTAGATTTGTTTAATCAAATGAAACTATTTTGCTATACTGATCTTTCCGTTCCAGTACTTCCGGAGGGGACTGTTTGTGGGTCAGATCTAAATCCTGCAACAGTCACTCCCATCATTGAAGCGTTTACACCTCTAAATACAAGAGGGAGCTTCTGCTTTTGGATCCCAGAGTTTATTACCATGACCCAGTCGCTGAAGCAGCTTGAGGCACAGACCGCGGACTCGGAACTCACACCAGAACTAACCACCGTCCTAATCCTGTGGATGGATGCTGTGAAATTGATTTTCAAATCTCTTTCCCAATTTGTCACAAGTTGGCATCATGTGCTTACAGTAGATGGAACCAATGTTAGATATGTTCGAATGCCCACACCCTTTTTTTTTTGTTCTTTCTGCTATTCAGCACTACAGCAATGGACAGCGCCAAAACGTTTCCATTAATGACTGACACCTACCTTCCTTCCTTCACAGGGCGTCTTAATTTTTTGGAACCCAGGGAAATTTTTCCAAGGGCAGTCCTCATAATCCTAACTCTAATTAAAGATGTGTCCCAAAGGGACATAGGACTTAAACACTTTCTTATTTTTGAGAAAAATAATATTTTTCTGCAGGCAATTTTTTTTAATATTATGAAAATAAAGTGGTGTATCGGTGCCTTGAGGTACAAGTTACCTGACTTGAAATTGTTACTTCCAGTTTAATTTGACTGTTTTTACATAACGTGGTTTGTGAGTAACAATAACAATATTAGAGGACTGTGATTCACAAGCGCCGCACCAGCAGTGGGTTTTAGTGGTTCATTTGTGCATCTTTCTACATTTCTGTTAAGTAGTATGCTGTGAGATTTTTCTTTGTAAAATATGTGCCTTGGTTCAATAAAAGTGGCCAACACGGAGCATTTGATGCATTCAGTGTATTAGCGACCTCGTGTGGCTGAATTCGTCAATGCGGCTGTCTTGTAGAACTGCCCAAATTGGCAAGCGGTTACTTCTATGAAATCAAGTGTGAAAACGGGAATCAGTCACAGGCATTGAGAGACGATAAATATTCTCAGAATTTTCGCTGGATACATTTTGACAAGCAGACAAAACATTATGACCAATGGCAAAATAACTATGTTAAATAGAGCAAATGTATAAAATATTTTACCTTGACAAAAACTATTCACTTTGTTGATTCATCAAGTGCCTGTGGAGGTGTAGGAAACACAATTCAAGGTGTGTGTCTCTCTCTCTCTCTCTCGCACAAACACACACGTGCAGACAGCATACTCTGTCGAGGGTATCCCACCTGACATACAGGTGGATAATAATCTGCATTTACTTTTTTTTTCTCATGGGCCCGTAAACCGTTAGCTAAACTATTAAGCGCTCCTTGCATGACCACAGGCTGTATTGTTAACAAATTCTGCTCTCCTTCTCTTTCTTTTTTTTTTTTTCCAGGCAGCTCACCTGGCCTCTACTGACAGTTCCCTTTTGTCATGGTAACACCGCTCGGTTGGAGCTCAAGCCCTCGGCTGTTGTGGGTCGTATGTATTTGATCACATCAAACACATCCGAAAAACAGTCCCTCTTTTTCGGCCTGCCGTCGTAACGATAATACCTTGAGGCAGGTAACCAGGGAATGGATTTCCTCCCTGAATGTCATCCTCTTCCTAACAATGCCCACTTTATGGTGTAAAAGCTGGTAGAAATCATCCCACAGCATCATGCAGTTTGTAAAATGCAAATGTTCAGTCGTGTAGATTCCTGGAAGGTCTGCACACTCAAATGCCAGGTCTTTGTGAGAAAAAAAAAAGACACCGCTATAAATTACTTTCAAATTTTCCCACCATTAATGTAACTTATGACCTGTACAATGCAATTGAATTAGAAAAAAAACCAATCTTTTTGCGAGGAAATAAAAATGAATAACTGAAATGTGTTTGCATAAGTGCGCACACCCTAGTACAACTGGAATGTGGCTGTGTTCAGAGTTAACCAATCACATTCAGCCGCCTGTTAAATAGAAGCTGGCACACCTTAAAAGGCCTCTGATGAACCCCCGGTTTCATGCTGTTCTAATAGGCTTTTCCTGACATATTTTGAACTCTTCTCTTTTATTTTTTTGAAAGTTTGATGCAAGCACACCACCTGTTATTTTGAACTGCTTATCATTTCCAACACAGTTTCAACTGAAGAGAAACCCCCCTCCGCCTCCGAAGCATGATCTTGCCACCACCATGCTTCACTTCAGGTAGGATATTTTTGTGGAGATGAAAAGTGATGTGTTTGCACGAAACATACAGTACCTTTTTGGAATTCTGGCCAAAAAATTCAATATTGGTTTCACTGCACCATAACAAACATGTGGTTTGACCGTGTGTTGTGGTCACAAAAACCGGGCATGTAAACTGGGGTGTGTAGACTTTTTGTATGCATGTAGTCAAGTATGACTCGGGCAAATACAACAGATTTAATGCTAATCCCAACAGTACACTGCGTCTTTTTCAACATTTCTGGGTGTTTCGCAATAACGTAGGGAAAAAAAATATTTTTAACAATTGGTTTGTTGACATAAAATATGATTGAATAGAATGCCTTTGTTCAAATTTTCAAAACAGCGCAATGTAAACTTTTCTGAAGCTATACATTTAACTTCAACACATTTTAATCTTTGAATCACCTTGTAGTATTTGTTTTTCTTGCAGAATAAGATCATTCTTCTCTCATTTTTCTGATCATGCTACAGTGCGTTTTGATTCAGATGCAATCCGATTTAGAAATATACACTGTTTTTGCAGTTTTCAATCCTTCAGATCACGATACTCCACAAAGGTTGAATTGAGGCAACGGGACTCCTTTTGTTTATTGAATGTGCTGGGGAAGGGGGGGGGGGGGGGGGCGGGGGGGTCCAAAACGTTCAAAAAGGCTATGAGACCAATATTTTGTTTATTACTTCCATGTCAGTAATTCCTGAGCTGTTTTCCGGCATAATAAACATTGGTGTCTATCTTCATAAATTCCTTGGCAAGACACGGAAGAAAAGAAAGACGATTTACACAAAGCCGTCTATAATGACGCCTGTGCTGACCATATAAAGGCCAACGCGACTCTCTTTAGTTAAGATTCAGATCAATAACTTTTTTTTTTATTATTAAGTGCGAGGATTATCTCAATTAGCCAATGCTGAGCGGTACAATAAATGAGGGATTTATTCGAACAGACCAAGCGCACCCATTTGCTTTACACTTCACGCCCAAATCTACAGCATTTGTATGAGAGCCATAACTTTGTCTTTGGGGACTGGCAAATGACTACTTGTCGTCATGTGTGCACTTTGAAGACTTGTGCTTCCCCCCCCCCCCCCCCCCCCCCAACCCCCTCGAAAGGCCAGAATGACTTCTTGCGTTTCGTGAAGGCAACACACTGTTTCTTTTCAGAGACATTTTGTACTTCATTTTTAATGCATTTTGTCCGCCGCCACAGTACATTTCTGACTCGGTTTGCCCTGCTAATTGATTTGACACGCTGGATCCAATGTCCTTTTCATGATAGTCAAACTTTACTATGACTTTTATGGACATATAATGTTTCCACATGCCCTCTTGTCACACAGTGCTGTGTGCGTGTGCCCCAAAAGCAAAATGCAATACAAATATTGAATTTAATATGGGGGAGGAAAAAAAAAAGGAATGCAACCCCCCGCCAAAAAAACCTTACATCCTTAATTTGATGCTTTTTCCTGCTTCATTTGCATATTTGTCGTTTTTCCTGAAAGTTACACGATCTTTATTAATAGTTATGAGAGAATGTTAGTTATAACAATGCACCAGTTTGTCCTACGGGGGTCATGACCAGTTATATCTTGGGGATGTCGGTCACTCGGCAGCCTATTGTCTTATTCCTGGGGGAGAAGGGAGCCAAAAATGTATCGGTCTGTTAAACACGCCTAATTATCATAATTATCACAACTTGACAAGGCTTCAGTAAGTCAAATGATCCCTCATGTGCTTCTATGTGTCCCTAATCGAGAATTTGCACGGCTGTGTTACACTGCCGTGTGTCTCCAACACATGTCCTTGCAGCTCTCATTGTTGCTGCAACCATTTGATGAAGCTTTTTTTTTTTTTTTTTTTTCTAGGGCGGTATTGTGTAGTTTCAAAAACGAAACAATAAAAGACGCTCATCACATTTTAGCGCACTCATTACATGTGCAATCGGATTTGAAAGTTCATATTTCCATCTGCTGTTCGGGGCGTTGAATGTGAACAACATGGCACCACTTTGTAAGGTGTTTACTGCCTTGTCGTAACACGCGGCCTGCAACATATTATTAAACATAATGCTGAATTAATAGGAATAAGCAACTAGTATAAATAATCCAATGCACAGGATTATTATACAATAAATGAAAACTGTAAAAAGTAAAAAAAAAAAAAAAAGGGAACCATTCTTGCAAATTTGTAAACACGTTTTGCAAAACGTAAAACTAAATTGTGCAAATGTAAAATGTGAAAATGTAACACAATATATGTGAAAGAGGGGTAAAAAAAGATGAATGCTTGCCTCCTGTTGTCCATCTAATATCTTGGCAAGTGTAAACGGATCCATGATTTTTATGAGTGTAAGAAAATAATGTTTTGGGCCTCAGGGGGGGAAAAAGCCTCCATCAGTTTGATTGTTTTCATTTCTATTCTTTGCCTGTAAAGACTTTCATCATTTTTTCCAGACCACATTGCAAAGACACCATTAACAGGTTATGATTGCTATTTGCATGCTGTGTCACGCTTGTATCCCTGTTTGAATGCCTTTTATTTGGGGGGGGGGGAACCCCCACAACCACCTCCAACTAAATAAGATAAGAAAACCTTTTATTTGTCTCACAATGTAGAAATTTGCAATCTACAGCAGCAAAATTTGGAGGGAAGAAAGTAGAAAAAAACGAAGTGTTTGCATGCACAGATACATTTTAAATGTGTGTGGATTTTTTTTTCAATGAGTCATTTCACAACATTGCTCATCACTGAAGAAAACAATCCCTTCACTGAAGCATGATTGTCACAGCATCATATGTTTTGGGGCTGTTTTTCTTTCCGCTGGAACCAGGGCCTTAGACACGGTGGAAGCAATTATGAACAATTCCAAAACAAAAAGCAGTGAGCGTTAGCACAAAACCTTCAGGCTTCTGCAAGAAGACAAAAAAAAAACTAAACTGCTTGAACACTGAAGTGTAGTTTGGATTAATCACAGGAACTTAAAATACCACCAGGTAGATTGAGGTTAAATGTGATTGGTTCACTCAAAACATAGTCACATCCCAGTTATAAGAGGGTGTGCACAATTTTGCAATTTGATTCCTGGTTCCAGTTTTCTTATGACAAAAACCTAGTATTTGACCAAGGGTATATAGACTTTTTATAGCCACAAGACTGTTTTAATTTGTATTAAACAAAGTCGAAGAAAAGTAAAATAATTTTAAAATGAATTTTAAGACCTTGGGGGTCACTCAAAAATGTTCAATGTTCAAACTGCATGTAATATTAAGCTTAAAATAATATTTAGGAATAAAACCTAGTTTTTAAAAAATGAACACTTAGGCCTACTAAGCGACTGTATTTTGGTCATGGTAATGCTACTTGGGGAGTTTAAAGTATTTTTGCAGGTGTAAAAAAAGTTCGAGAAACATTGATTTCGATGATCTATTGCAGACAAGTAGACCGATAGTCGTCCCTCGAGTGAAATGAAGGCAATCAAAAGACAATGTGGAGTTATGCTCTGAGCCTACAAGACATCAAACAGGTAAAAGCGTCATCCATTGCTTTTTAAAACCTGTGAAAAAAAGTTGCATCCACCATAAACTTGTGACATCGCAGCCAGATGACCCTCTTGAGGGCAAGCCACCATCCAGAGGGGCTAACTCGGGGTCCAATCAGAACGCCCCGCGACCTCTGGACGTCCGGAGACAGAACCAATCACCAGGCTCGCCTGCGAATTACAGGGGACAGCCACCACGGATAAAATTGTTTGACTACCCCTCCGTCCTCCCAAAACATCCTCGCAATCCTCAAAGGACGACTTGCGAAACTCCATTAAGTTTGACGCAAAACCCCCAGAAGAACTTTGCCCAATTCGGTTCTTATTGACAGTTTTTTTTTTTATTGAGACGAACAACCTGTTGAGCGAGGAAAGCAGGCAGGCTTCACCCTGCAAATAAGGAGTGCTGCTGCACATATTTTCTTTTTTTGACAGGGCTGGGGATTCAAAACAAGCATTTTGGAACGCACTTTTTTGGGAGGGGTGGTGGGGGGCTGACAGACGATAAAGAGACATGACAGCACTTGCAGGAGGTTTAACGAGAATGATGAGACCCGGTCCACACCAGAATTACGCGCGGGGAGGCTATTCTCTGGAAGGTAAAACCATTAAAAAAAAAGAAGCAAATCTATTATAGTATGTGGGTTTTGTTTATTATTTTACTACTTTCCCATCGTGTTAATATTTTTATGCATTTATATTTTGGGGCTGACCCCCACTTCACTGGACCATCGGCAGTGTCCACCCCACTTGGTCAGGGTCGCGTCAACCAGCTCGGCGGCGTGTTCATCAACGGCCGGCCTCTGCCCAACCACATCCGCCACAAGATCGTGGAGATGGCCCATCACGGGGTCCGGCCCTGCGTCATCTCCCGCCAGCTGAGGGTCTCTCACGGCTGCGTGTCCAAGATCTTGTGCCGCTACCAGGAGACTGGATCCATTCGGCCCGGAGCCATCGGAGGGAGCAAGCCAAAGGTACGAATGCCATTCGACGGATTTTGAAATTGTTATTTCGACATGCATGAGACCTTAGTGCAGCACTTTTGCGATGTTTTTTTTTTCTTTCTTTATTCCATTTGTCATCGAGATGCTTTCTTTAAATGGGGTTTTGGTATTTTTTTGTATCGCAAAAATAGAAACACAAACAGAATGTAAAACGATGCTCGACAACAATATATTCTTTTCCTTATCCGTTCCGTAATATATTGCATCTAGAAATAAGCACGCGTTTTTCCCCCCTGAAACAAGCACAACCGCATTTTGTCTGCATATGAAAAGTCAGATTATTATTTATTTCCCCCCGAAACATTCTTGCATGCTCAAACAAAAACGAAACATGCAATTTAGGAGCAGAAATCTGTTCATATATGCTGGATTAAAAAAAAAAGTTAACATTTTTAATATTCTTTTATTTTGGAGCATTATTCCGTGTCTGTCGGAGTAATCGTCAGCGTTTCCCCTCAGAAATATAAGCACAAACAGCAATTGATAAACATGGTGCATGTAAAAAGTGACTTGACTTGTTATTCTATGTTAAAAATAAGCATGATTTTTTTTTGCAAAAATATGAGCTCAAAAGGCATTCAAAATGCTATATATAAAAAGACAGCATGTTTTTTAAAATTCTCATTTTGATATTAAAATAATGTTGCATGCTTACAGAAATAATTATGTGAGCTCCAATAATTAATGCTGTACTGTATATAAAAATCGAACATGTTTTTGTTATTCCTCGTTTTTAATAAAGTTCATATATTGCATACTAATAGAAAAAATCGTGCTTTTTGTAAAAAAAAAAGTTTATCTCGAACAAGAACAAACATGCTGTACGTAAAAAGTGATCATATTTTTATTACAAGTCATTTCTTGAATGCGAGTAGCTCTTCACTTTCACTAAGATACAGAAAACGACATCATGTGTATTATTTTAGAGAAATGTGAGCACGGGCATTTTTTATGAAGTGCTAAATATAAAAAAAGTGATCGTGTTTTTTTATTGTTCGTTCCTCATAAAGCAAAGTGCTTCTCCAGAATTGGACAAGAAGATTGAGGAGTACAAGAGGGAAAACCCGGGAATGTTCAGCTGGGAAATTAGGGACAAGTTATTAAAAGATGGCATCTGTGATAGAAACAGCGTTCCTTCAGGTAAATAAAAACAAAAAAGCTCATTTCTGCTTCCATAACGTCTGGAGTTTTCCTTCAATTATATTTTTTTCTTCTTCCCAATTAAAGTGAGTGCCATCAGTCGCGTTATGAGGTCCAAATTCGGCAGTTTGGGTGACGACGATGAGGATGGTGATGAGGTGGTGAAGAGGGAGATGGAAGACAACGAACCGAGGACTAAACACAGCATCGATGGCATCCTGGGGGACAGATGTAAGTTTTCTTCCGTATTTTCGTGTCACACTACACGCGATAGTCAGAACCTCCGCGTTGGTTTTTGTAAAAAAAAAAAAAAAACGAAACTGCACACTTCTTTCTTCGAACTTTGTGCACGATCAAAATCTTGACAGAAGTCGGCCAAAACTCACAATTCCGTTTGAGGCCGAACGAAGCAAAGTGGGTGATGAATTATTCGTATTTATGCAAAAAAAAAAAAAGGCAGTTCGATTGGTGGAAATGGAGCGGAGCCAATTGATTGACACCTGTTGATTTAAGACCTGTTGCATTGTCTTTCCCCTCGAGGAAATGGGGGCTCAATGGAGTTAATGATTGATGAAGACTGTAACTCCCTGCGGTGTCCTCGTAAAAAAAAATCACTGCACGTTCGTGCACAGATTTCACGTCGACGGCCGGTTAAATTCCCCCTTCGGATAAGCGGTTCAGAAAACGCACGGCTGGAAACACCAAAACACCAAAACAGGTGATTTGAGCTCAGTTTTGCAAGTCCAAATTGAGCATTTAGCGCTTTTGTCACGGCTCTGTGCTCAAGGAAACGCGTTCCTAGCCGCAAGATTCAAATCCCAACCTTTGCTTCTTCACTTTCATCTACAACAAGGAATGCCACCCCCCTCGATCTTTTTTTTTTTTTTTTTCGAACCGCCTCGGGCGCCAACATTCATTCATTATCTGGGGGCAATTCGCTTCCCGAAACTTCACCGAACGGCTCTTATTCAGAAATGACTTTTACTACATCGCAAATAAGCAGTTTAATACGTGCGCCCTATTGATGTCAAATGAAAACGTTTTACATTTATGACAACATTGTCAAATCAATAATAACCTGGTGGAATTGTCACATAGTATAATTTGTCGTCGATCTTAAATTGCGTTTATGTCGTCGATCTAAAATAATGTTTACAGCTATTTAAGACCCACACAATTTCCTCTTGTTTGTTCTCATTTCCCAGACTTATTTCCTTTTGATAGAATCAAAAAGGGCATGGAAAAGTTTAGCATAAAACTGAAACTATGGAAAATATAATGCAATGTGACAAATAAGATTGTAGATAGCTAGCTAGCTAGCCAAATAGCTAGCTAATGAGCTGCTACATAAATAAATATTTTCACAGCGTCAACCTCTTATAGCACACACACCACAGATATGCTTAATGTTTAGCGATAAAAATGAATCGTGAAACAATTAAAAAAAAAGGCGCACGGGAAACATTTTAAAAATACAATATATCAAATCAAGTAAGCTAATATCTAAAAAATCTTGGACTTTTCTAGAGCTTGTTGATGACCCGCTTCTATGAAGTATTTACATCAAATAGACGAAATCCTACAAACAGCTTTCGTCCCATTCATATACAGAGCAGCAGTATATCTTTCTTGTGTCTCTTTGTGGAAGTAGTTGTTGTTTTTCCCTTTTATGGCTGCTCATTAGAATATGAAAAGGGAGCTTTCGGGGCCAGGGAGCAGGGGGGTGACTCAAGGAGAGTGTCTTCTGGCCAAATATTGATTAAGTAGGTGTTTGCAGAGGCCATTGTTGCGGCGCAGAGAGGCCTGTTGCTCTCTGCCCCTTTCTCCTCCAGCGCTATTGTTGCCTTTCCTTAACTGCTCACATCAAAGCTGACTCATTTAGATTTATTTGTCTGGGAAAAGGACAGCGAAAAGGTTTGGGAGATGCATCCAAAGTGCTGGTCCGTTTTGCCTTGGGGTCCGCATGGAATTAGCGAGCGGGTCTGTCAAGCTGTTGTTTGTGTTTTGGACGTTAAGCGTGTGCAGAATTTCAACCGCAGCGGTGGAGTGAGTTGTTTGTGTTTATTCATGGCATTTGAGTACGCGCAGCTTTTGAATTCACAATGAGGCAATCCATTAAAGACCCTGTAAGGTTCATTCAAAAATGTGTTTGTAAATACATTTGCTGGTTATTGTAGAAAATGTGCAAAGACTAGGAACTATGTAGCCTTATGGAGCTACTGCATTCAACTGTTTTTCACCATTTTGTTTTTGGGGCTTGGATTAGCATCCGGCATGAGTCCCTCTTCCTCTGATCCGCAGATGATTATTTGTTAGCTCACGTGCTAGCTGGTGTTTAGTGATGACCTAATATTCTCGATGAAGTCACATTGGCATTTACCTTTTATTTTTTTAAATTATACAGATATGGCCGAGTTGCTCACGACGTTTTTCGCTGCGGTGTGACAAATTTAGAAGGCATATTTTATTTCACTTGACAGGTACTTTAAGTGATAGCATCCTCGCTTCTGTTTACTACTGTTTGCATTTTAGCCTCATTGAACTAATTCAAGCAGGCCGAGAAAGAGGAGTCGCCACTCTTGCAAATATCCATTTATGGCAGCGGGGTGGGAGAGAGGGGAGGGGGAAAAAGAACAGCTCAGAAATGCAAACAGTCAAAGGGATATAACTTTTTCTTTTCAAGGGAGTCCCGCCGTGCCGCGTTGAATGAGGGCCCGCTTCTTTCAAATGTGCCATGGTGAACGCAGTCAACATGTAATAATTGCTCTCATTGAGGTGCATTCCAGCAATCTGCCGCCATTCTGCAGCTTCAATTGTGCAGCGGGGCAGGCGAGCAACCCCGAGGGCTCCAAGGAATCAAGCTTTGACAAAAACATGAAAGATTGCACCGCTTTTCTCGCTAAGGAGCCTAGCGGGACTTTGTTTGTGTCAACACGCCGACTCCCCGCAACTTTGGCGCGAGGTAGATTTGGAGCAAGCGAGGCGAAACCGTAATCCAATTCGAAAGCTTTCTAACATCCGAGAATATAAACAGCAGCATTTTTACAGCCGGGCCGCAACCTTATTAAGTGGCGATGGCGTTTCCATGGTGAATGCGTTTCAATATGGGATGTTTAGCGGGACAGTCGTCAGTGTAGCCAGCGGAATGTCTGCTCAAACGGCTACAGTTCCATTTTCCTCTCAGGGCACGGGAGCAATTTTTATGTGGGCTTCGTTCTCTTGTGTTTTTGGGGCTTATAATGGCAGTTTCGTCAAAAGGCCCGCTTCGAAAATAGTTTACGGGAACTGTGCCAAAGTCTTAAGCCTCGATCGTAGCATTGTTGATTTTGTGTCCTTTTTCACCGCAGCTTTGATGTTGACACAGAAAAATAGGACACGTTTCATTTTGAGGCAAGTTCCAGCAATTTGATGTTCAGTTCTCAGCATGTGCAGTTTAAGGATAGAGAACTACAGTATATGCTACACAAACACTGTAAAGTTAGGCCCCAAAGTAGTCATATCCTGGCCAACTTTGATTGAAAAAACGTTTTTTGGCGGATGAATATCGTATGGCTGAAAATAATAAAAGAACGTGGCAAATGACTGTAATATGTGAAAGATTGAGATTGTGCAATATTATGCCAAATTTCCTTTTTTTTTTTAGAAATTTAGAAAACAAATTTGACAAAAAGTTCTACAACCAAAACTATTCATATCCCTCCATCCAGGCATTTGGAGTTGATTAGAAAGCTCTTGACCACGTGTGTCAAACCCAAGGCCCTGGGGTCAGATTTGGCCAGCCACATCATTTTATTTGGGCCACGAAAGCAAATGATGTGACTTCATGTTTCTTTCTAAAATATCAAAAGTGCAAATTTTCTTCACTTAAAAAAAAAATTGAAATATTGCAAACATTTTTTTGTTACCAATTCCCCTTTTAAAATAAATATATTTAGGCGGTACGTCGGAGATATGAAACATTTTTACAAATGTAAAACAAAAAAGAAATCTTGCAATGTTGCTAACACTTGCTAGCTTGTTCTGGCAGTGTGTTGTTAAAATAAATACATAAAAAATAAAGATGATGGCCAGCATATAAATCCTTTTGGGTTCAACTGTAATGTATTATCATTGGATTTGTATTATATTACCAAACAATTTCGTCATATCCAGGAAAAAAAATATTTCCTGTGTACCACGGCAAAAGCAACACGTCTGACTTTTGCACATTACTGTATGTATACAGAGTGCTGGAATTCCTTCCCACTGTCCCACTTCTCTTATATAAACACACTTTCATTGGAATGATTCTTAAAACTCTGCACCCCCCCCCGCCCCCCTGAAAAAAGAGTGAAAGCAAATCCACTTGAGCTGATCTGCAACTGAATGCGACTCTATGCTTCATTAAAGCCTCTTTCTCTGTTGGCACCAGCATTGTGATCCTCCCAATATTAATTCAAAGGACAATTAATGAATTCAGGCCAACTTTGAAGTAATGGGCCGGGGTCTCGCCCTGTGCCGGCCCCCTCAGCACTGATGTACTCTCCTCCGCATTCTCCCCGCTAACCCCAGAGACAGCGTGAAGTGGCTGAAAGAGAAGCCATGAGCAATGGAAGGTCAAGGAGAGGAGCCCCAGTAGAAAAGGAGCTCTCTATTTCCTTGGAAGTATTAGCCAAGCAAAACTCTCTGATGGTGAGGATAAAGGAGCGGGAAGAGAAAAAAAAGGGGGTGGGGTGGGGGTGCGAGGGGACTCTGCAAAGAGGAGCACAATGGGATAGTTAATTGACTAAAGCCAGACAGCGTTGTCAATCACTTAACTTTGTTTAGCCTACCATCTTTTTTTTTTCCTCTCCCTTTTTGCCCTTTTTTTAAAATCAGTGGGCACATTGTGAACATGCCAGCACCGCTGGGCCCATGTTTTGAGTTATGCCTTTTTGATTCAGTCCTTAAAGTCATCGATGCTGGAAGTTCGCAGCCTCATACAGTTTGAATTTGCCTTTGCCACCACAATGGAGTTGAAATTTTATACTTGACTTGCATATGGATCGTTTTATTTCAAGTTTCATTGAAGAGGCTTCACAAAAAATATGGCATTTACCATTTTGGAATTGCAGCGATTTTATTCAGAGTCCCGCATCGCCTTTGGAGAATATCAATTTGTTGCCCTCATAAATGAAAAAAAAAAATACAAATATGTAAACCGTCAACATATTTATCAACACCTGAAAGTGAAGCTACTGTGCATAAAGTAGAAACGCATTCCATTCTAAAATGACCTAAACATAAAAGTACGTTTTTGTATTTCAAATCCGTGGCGGTGATGTTTGAAGGTAAAATCCCTAAAAAAGTGTCGTTGTTTAAATTACGTCTCGGCCTAACTGGAGTTAAAAGGGGACTGATGGAAAAGTGTAGGAATGCGAAGGTTGGTTCTGCGTCTGTGAGGTGGACTTGGAGGGTCGCCAGCGAGGTGATCTTTGCAGCAAAAGTGCGCAAGAGCTGTGAAAAGGTCAGGGGCTAACCAAGGGTCACTTGACTGTTAAAACTATCAGGCCCCATGGAGGAGGTTAGAATAATGTTTAGGGAAAGGAAAACTATTGCCCGCGCCGCTCATGTCACATGTCGGAGGCCGTTTGCATCGGGCTTTTAGAAGTAAAATCGGCTCAAACGAGTTGTTTGTTCACACGGTTTCAGGACTGCAAACAAACAAACAAAATAGGACCTCAAAGCAAAAGTCGCGCTGAGAATAGTACACACACAACTGTACAGTTTACAGCCATGAGCGGAAAATATTGTCAGTGACTCATGTGTGATGTTTCAGTAGTTTAGTTACTTCATGTTTTCGTCTTTGAATTAGCTTGAGCTTTAGCATTAGCATGTTTAGCTTACAAAAATCTGCAGCATGATTGAGACAATCTGAGGGAGCCCCCCCCCCCAAAAAATTAATATATTTATATACACATTTTCACTGATTGTGGATGGCGTTCATTGTAGTCGGTTTGCATATATTGTATACCGTATTTTATTTATTTTTTTAATGACGACATCGCCAGCATGTGACTTGTCATATATATTTCAGTTTTTTTTTTCAGATCACTGCGATCGTTTAAAAAAAATTTTTTTTTTTGGACAACATTCCAATTAAATTGTTCAAAAAGCCTATAATTAGCTCTTCTTTGAAATACCCCCTCAGTCTCCTTTCGTCAGCGCACTGGAGGCTTGAATGTGGTTATTTCTTGTCGTCTGTCTCGCGCAAACCCACGCAGGCTAGTTAGTGCCCATTTGAATGGAACACGCCACCTGTTGCTGCGTCCCGCGCGGGCTCACCGCTGCTTGCTTTGTCCCTGCCCCGAGGGTGGAAGTACCACCGTGAAAGTGTCACCTAACCGCACCACAAGTGGAACTAAATAATCAGCGCCGCACACCGGGCACATATAATGCCCATGCGGTGCCATTGGTGGATTTTGTTTGTCAGCGATATTAGAAAGAGAGACATTTTTCAACGTCGTATCACCCGCTAGCTCTTTCTAAAGCGCCAACCGCCTTTGGACTTATTCACTCAATCTTTTTATGTCCATCATCATCACCATCATTCCCCCCCCCCCCCCCCCCCCCACCCGGTTTCCCATGAAGGCAGCTGCAGGTTTCTGCATGGGGGCTCTTTAGCAAGTCAAGTGAGCAGCCCACTGACTCCCACCCAACACCCCTCCCCCCCTCCTCCTCCTCCTCCTCGTCCCCCCGCCCCTAAACTGTTCACTCCAGCTGAGCCTATAAGCTGTCAGTTAACTATTCTTTTCCTCCCATGCATCTGCTCTACGTGGGCCTGCCAATATTTTATTCAGGGTGCCGACTCGCACTCTGAGCTGTGGGATGAATAGAGCCAGATCTACTTCCCTGGGCAAATAACTAGTTCATTTGTCTCTTCTGCCCTTTGTTTTTCATTGGCAACACATGTCACAGGCTCAATTACCTTCTCTATTAACAACCCTGGGGAGGAAGGGCAAGCCGGCCCCCTTACCAAGGCGAGGCTGTAAAGTGGCCCATATGCTGCGCTTCTCTTTTCCTTTCCGTCACAATCACTTTTCATTTTGCTCTCACTCTCCGCACCCGATTCATACAGGGGGCTTGCTTTGGTAATAGAAATGGAAAACCTTTATTGTGCGGATACCAAATTGAGGTGCAGGCCCAAGTTTAGATGATTAAGATACAGAGATTAAAAAGTATACGAAGATAAGCAGTGTGGCACAATATCATCAACTTTAAATAAGATTTTCATTTATTATGATCTCCCGTTGGGAAATCCCCTGCTCTATATTATAAAAAAAATTCATGTCAGCGCAATATGGAGCAAGGCAGGGATGGTCCACTTTAATGATGGGTGGGGTGGGGGGTGCAATTTTCATCAGTGCTCCTGGGGAGCTACATAGGACCACGCAGTTTCTTATCACAAGTATGACAAAAATGCTGCAGATTAAATCTTTTTTTGGGATAAGCGTTGGTGTTTCTGAGTTCAATACAGTGCTGCTGACCTTCTCTGTTCATTTGCAAGATGATACAGAAAGTATAATTCATTCATTCATTCATTCATTCATCTTCCTAACCGCTTGATCCTCACTAGGGTCGCGGGGGGTGCTGGAGCCTATCCCAGCTGTCTTCGGGCAGTAGGCGGGGGACACCCTGAATCGGTTGCCAGCCAATCGCAGGGCACACAGAAACGAACCACCATTCGCACTCACACTCACACCTAGGGACAATTTAGAGTGTTCAATCAGCCTGCCACGCATGTTTTTGGAATGTGGGAGGAAACCGGAGCACCCGGAGAAAACCCACGCAGGCCCGGGGAGAACATGCAAACTCCACACAGGGAGGCCGGAGGTGGAATCGAACCCGGTACCTCTGCACTGTGAAGCCGACGTGCTAACCACTGGACTACCGGGCCGCCACAGAAAGTATCATTGTATTTTATTTTGCCAGCTCCAGAGTATATCATACTCATCTTTAAATTTGGATGATGCTCCAAAGTTTCATCCATACTGTTTTTTGTTGGCTTGCTTGCCTTTATGCCCTATTGTTGATTTTTTTTCTTCCTTTTTTGGATGAATCAATGCTACAGGTGCAGTTCAAGAAACTGGATGTGACTGAAATTACCCTGATTAACCCTCAGGGAGATAATCTCCCCCGGCCTGATCAGTGCCCAAGCTTCGGTGGCGGCTCAGTCGCCTAATCCACCCTGTTTTTGAGCGCGATATTGAGCCCCAACAATTTGCAAAAGCGCTAACCTGTTGAATTCGCCCTACGCGCGACAACGTCTCCGCTATCAATCCAGTTGTCGCATGCTTGTTATGATCCGATTAACCCGCATCTTATAAATGTCTGTTTTACGGATCATTCTGCAGTAGCCCCAATTTCCGCCCCCGCAGTAATAATCTATCTTGCCATTAAGATTCTTGTCGGAGCCACCGCCAAACTGTGAGCGGCCATGAAGTATTCTCAGCTCCCCAGAGCTTTAGCTCCAGCGTAAAATTTGATTTGGGTGTTTAAGTAAGGAGGGCGAGGCCTCCCTTTGTGTGTTTAGTATCCTCTTCTCCTGCTTGTAATGGGGAATGTGTGGGAACAAATTTGCGACTGCATGCGATGGAAAGTGGCCTCATCGGGAAGGTGGCGACACAGCGGGGATGATCTTGGCGCCCATGCACCCATCTTCAGGTGCCACCAGCCTACTCTCCAAGTCGACCCCCACCCTTGGCTTCACCACCCTTCCTACCCCGAAAAAAAAAAAAAAAAAAAAGCCAATGCCCCTCAGGCAGTCGAGGGAGGGGATGAAGGGGTTGCTCTCCCGCTGTGCCCCTCTGCATCCCCCAGTGGCACTTCTTGGACCCCTTTGTGGCCCAGCCCTCCCTTCCACCCTTCATTCCCCCACTGCAACCCCCCTCCCCTCCCACTCACTCCCCTACTGGGCAGGTGACAGGCCCCTGAATGCGGGCCCGGGCGTCCCTGATGGCTCCTACAGATGGAGCGTGGTAATCGGTCCAATAGAGGCCTGCCACAGGCTTTTCCCTGCGAAAATACAAAGGCTTGGCCACATCACTTCCACCAAAAAGCAAGGAAAAAAACAAAAAAACGCAAGACGGAGAGGAAGATTGCAAAAGAGAGTGCAAAGCAGAGGATGACAAAAGCAACACTGTCATCCGCCATTAGGATCGCGTCTGTGACGGAGTGTTTTCTCTAGTTTCTAATAATCAAAACAAGGAACAAGGGGGGGGGGGGGGGAATAAAAGGCAGCAAAAGGAGGCAAGAGCCAACCCCCGCTTTGCAGTTAACATGACTTACTGTGCCGATGGGGAACTTTATGAGCTCCCTTTCCCTCCTCCAGGAACCCATTCTGCAGCATCTTTAATTCTCTGACTTTTTTTTTTTTGTTTGTTTGGTGCAAATTAAGGAATGTTGCAAATCCATGACGAAGCAATGCTTATGTTTGAAGAGTATCAAGTGATGTTTCCCTGTAGGCCTCATCAACAAACCACAACCTCATAGTCCAGGAGTATTTGAGCGTTCGGCCTCAAATCGCCCTGTGCTTGCCTGCGTGCCAGCGTGGCATAATAAACAAGATTAGTTTTGCGAATGGAAACTAAGAAAATAACTAAAACGGAAATTGAAACAAAAAAAGTAACAAAATAGCGATGATCATCGCTAAAATGTCCTTCATGTTCGTTCTTGTCAATTCATTTCAATACATGAGCCCTTGGGGTTGTTAAAAAATATAGTTTTGGCAGTACGACAGAACAGCCGTTAGCCGCGAGAACGACGGTGGGACAGTCGTCTGAGAGAGGTGGTCCCCTTTTTTTTTTTTTTTTTTTTTTTTCACCGTGAAGCGATGTCATCTGGCAGCAGCACATGCAAAAGCGCCACCAGATGACCTCTCTGAGGCAATAAACGTGTTTTTATAGCTCGGATGTCTGCGCGGATTTTGGGTCATTTAACTCAATCCAAAATGTGATGCGATGGATCAAGTGCCCTTTTTTTTGGGTGCATGAATAAAAAATAAATAAATAAATAAATATTGGTGGGCGGCCCGGTAGTCCAGTGGTTAGCACGTGGGCTTCACAGTGCAGAGGTACCGGGTTCGATTCCAGCTTCGGCCTCCCTGTGTGGAGTTTGCATGTTCTACCCAGGCCTGCGTGGGTTTTCTCCGGGTGCTCCGGTTTCCTCCCACATTCCAAAAACATGCATGGACGCTCTAAATTGTCCCTAGGTGTGATTGTGAGCGTGGATGGTTGTTCGTCTCTGTGTGCCCTGCGATTGGCTGGCAACCGATTCAGGGTGTCCCCCGCCTACTGCCCGGAGACAGCTGGGATAGGCTCCAGCACCCCCCGCGACCCTAGTGAGGATTAAGCGGCTTGGAAGATGAATGAATGAATAAATATTTGTTATTTTTTTATAATCTTTTTAAAAATAAAAAACAATATTTTTTTTTTATCTTGCAGACAAGTAACAAACATTTTTGGGGAAACGACAACAAACACTAGAATGAATGAAACCTGAAATCAAATTTTTGAGAAACTATTATAAACCACTCTTGTAACTCATTAAAATTAACAATATCAAAAAAATGAATAAAAGAATCATAATGAAAATTCCAAAACGATTATAACCCGGGTAGCAAAGACCTCGCCTGAGCCTCCGAATCTTCTGCGCCGGCAGTTTGCAGCACCGCAGACTTCCCAGGGCCCAAATCCGTGTGTAATGCCTGGTCAGACGCACACTAGCAACCGGCGCAAACATTTCCTGCTTGGCTCCAGAGGCAAGGGGAGATCCCTGCAAGCCCCCCAGCCCTCTCCTGCGTCGATGTCTGACTTGGCACTTTTTAATTAAAACTTTAAATCTGGAGGGCAGAAGGAAAGTGGACGAGTGAGCCTGGGCGGGAAACAGACAAGCCTCAGTGCCGGCCGGCGCTTGGGGCTAACCTTCTCACTTCTTGTTTGGCGATGTCAAAAAAGGTGCAGTGAACCCTCCTTCGTGAGCTTGAGAGGGTCCTCTGGAGTGGATTTGGGGGGAGTGGATTCGTTCTTTCTGAAGTCCATCTGTGTCGAACACATTGTGCCAGACAGTGTTCTTTGAGCGAAAGCCCGCAAAGGCCCGAGACGTAGCAGATGCATGTTTGTGACTGAGAAAGAGAAGTGAGACTGCATATGTGTAATTGGGGACAATAGCGGGCTGTCACGCTAGTTAGCGAAGCCTAATCATTATTTAATAGACGGGTGGGGTGACCCCCCCACCCCCACCCCTGCAGACAATGCAATAGTCTCCGTCCTCTACTTTAAGGCCTTCATTGATTCAAATCTTCTGCTGAATTAGAGCCCAAAAGCCGTCCCTCGGTCGCCCGCTCGCTCTCTCCGGCCTTCAACTGAACAAACAGATTAAGAAGCACCTGCAAAGGGCCGAGCACCCTTAACTCCGGGACCCTATCGGCATATAGCGCACAGCGTGGCTAAGACCGGGACAGACACAGTGTCCCGTGGAATGGAAACCCCGGTGAGATCTCGTTCTCCTTAATCCGTGTTCAAGCAATCTCCGGCTTTTGATCCCTTCAGGAACCACCGAGGAGTTTAAAAGAAGCGGGAGAAGACAATCTAAAGTGGCTCTGGTACCATGTGCTGCATTCACTGAGACCTTTTGTCTCGGATCTGGCTTTTGTATCGCGGCTTAGTGCACCTCCGCGGGACTCCTCGAGTGACACTTTATTTGTTTTGCAGCCAGTCATTCGGACGAGGGCTCCGACGTGGACTCCGAGCCGGGCCTGCCCCTCAAGAGGAAGCAACGGCGCAGTCGGACCACCTTCACGGCGGAGCAGCTGGAGGAACTGGAGAGGGCCTTCGAGCGCACGCACTATCCCGACATCTACACGCGGGAGGAACTAGCACAGAGGGCTAAACTCACCGAGGCTCGTGTTCAGGTTCGTGCTCTCCCATCTCGCCCCCCCCCCCCCCCCCCCCAAAATCCAATCTTGACTGCAAGTGGCTTTGTTGTGGATCATGCGGGTGTTAAATGGCCTCGGGATGTTGTCACTTATTCCGTACAGCCCTGAGACACGTGTTAAATCGTCAAGCCCTCGACATGTAGACAGACACACTACGCCCACTGTATGTGAGGACGGCTTCCTATTTTTGTCAGCGGGGATGTGAAGATCCCCGAAATACATCTCGGCTTGTTCAGATGGCGTGCCGATAGAAGTTTTAACAGCTGGAACAGCCCTCTGGCTTTATTTGAACCCGGTGACTCGCCGCCGCACACAAAGATGTCTGTGGTTTTCACGACACGCTTCTCATGTTAAGATCTCTATCAGTTCAGCTCCCTGTAATGACACAGAATAGTTTTTTCTTTTTTTTTTAACAAGTGATGAAAAAGTCAACTTTTCTTTAGTGAGGTCATCAGATAAATTTGTGTCTTCCAACCTTTGCCACCCAAGGCTCCCATTTAGAAAACCCTCATGGCACGCCACCCTCCCAAAACATTCATTCATTCATTCATTCATTCATCTTCCGAGCCGCTTGATCCTCATTAGGGTCGCGGGGGGTGCTGGAGCCTATCCCAGCTGTCTTCGGGCAGTAGGCAGGGGACACCCTGAATCGGTTGCCAGCCAATCGCAGGGCACACAGAAACGAACAACCATTCACACTCACACCTAGGGACAATTTAGAGTGTTCAATCAGCCTGCCACGCATGTTTTTGGAATGTGGGAGGAAACCGGAGCACCCGGAGAAAACCCACGCAGGCCCGGAGAGAACATGCAAACTCCACACAGGGAGGCCGGAGCTGGAATCGAACCCGGTACCTCTGCACTGTGAAGCCGACGTGCTAGCCACTGGACTACCGGGCCGCCCCCTCCCAAAACAAAAATGTCACAAAATTTATGAGTTACAGTAATGATGATCTCGTTTCAATTTACTCCCAAACCGACTTATGTCATGCTTGCAGGAATACGTTCTTCCTAACCAAGATGTATGACAGAAGAATCATTTTGTACGTTTTATTCACAAAAATCGACTCCCTCAAAATTGTAACATTATTGAGGCAATATGTTTGTCCTTCCTAATCTGCAAAAAAAATATTAGGCCCGTTCACATTCTAAAAACACAGTGTCGGTGCAAGTAGGAAATGTCTGCCATCTACTGGTGATTGGAGAAATTACAATTTAATACAACAGTTGCCAGCAGGTGGAAACATACTGGTTTTATTATTCCTTCTGCCATCAGAACATTGCAATTATTGGCCTGTCGCAAACATAGATAAACAAAGATTTCGGAAATAATTGAGACAAATAACTTATACTATATATACAAATAGTTGATCTCCCATCACACGCCACCCCGGGTGGCAATCACCGCTGAACACTATTTTGTTCTGCTGTCAGGTGTGGTTCAGCAACAGAAGAGCCCGGTGGAGGAAGCAAGCGGGAGCCAATCAGCTGATGGCGTTCAATCACCTCATCCCGGGCGGTTTCCCTCCATCAGCTATGTCGGGCCTGCAGCCCTATCAGCTGCCTGAGAGTCCCTATCCTGCAACTTCAATAGCTCAAGGTGAGCCCCCTTAGAGAAGTTCCCGTACTGGAGCCTATCCCGGCTGTCTTCGGGCAGTTGGCAGGGGACACCCTGAACTGGTCGCCAGCCAGTCGCAGGGAACTCATAGAAGAACAGTTTGTGCTCGCAGTCACACCTTGGGACAATTTAGGGTGTTCCGTTAGCCTGCAATGCATGCTTTTGGAATGTGGGAGGAAACCGGAGTACCCGGAGAAAAGCCACTCAGGCACAGGGACAACATGCAAATTCCACACAGGAACGCTACAGCCCTGCACTGTGAGCTGCATGTACTGACCACTCATCCAACCTCAACGGCATACTTTTCATCATCTGCTCTCCTTTAAGCTTCATTCTAATATGACTCTTAGCGGGGTTTCTTTATTTGCGAACAGCAACCGAACAGCCCGGCACGGTCCATCGACCGCAGCCTCTGCCGCCGACATCCGTGCACCAGAGCGGGCTCGGCTCGTCGTCCAGCGCTCAGGACGGAGGTTCGGCGTACTGCCTTTCCTCCGGACGTCACGGCTTCTCAGGATACTCGGACGGCTTCGTGGCACCGGCCGGACACGGCAACACCGTCAACCCCGCTGCCATCGGCAACAGCCTCTCGCCTCAGGTTGGTCCATGCAGTTTGTCCATATCATTGCCTTGGCATTGACGAGATCCTTGCTGGTATTTGAAAAAAAAAAAGGGAGAATTTCATTTGTGTTCACACGGATGGGTTGATGAATTTCCAATGCGGCAAATGTCAGTCTTTAGAGGAAGTCGGCAGATAAGACGAGCGCGTGCGCGTATGGCTGCGGCGCGATGACGCAAATCAAAACTGAAAAGACAATTATGACCGATTACACAGTCATCAGGCTCCATCAGGGGCTCCCTACCGGGCCTGAAGATGGTCTAACAGGCGGAAAACGAGCTTTTAGCCTCCACAAAGGGTGGTCGGGCTCAGATGCAATGCATGCTGGGTACTAATTCCCACGAGAGAGAATCTCTGCATCCTGTCAGGCGCAGATAAAAAAAAAGTGCCTCAAGGCAGGTTTGTTACGAGTTTGCATTCCCTACGTTAAGGGTTATCTATCATATGGCCTGCGCTGGGAGGAAGTGATAGGTGGCTCACGGTCGGATGGACGGCTTTGAAAAGAAAAAGCAGGTGTTGCCGCCAAATGAGCTTTTTGCCTAACACATGTGTGGAAGCATATATCGACAAAATAGGTGTGATGAACCATCTTGCCGCACATTATCGGTTTGCAAGAGATTATTATTATTATTATTTTAGCGGATTACACTTTAGAACTTGTAGACGCTCCTGTCCTGTGAATTCATACACTCGCAGGGTCACAAAGTGCGCGGCGTGCCAATAAAGAAGGCCAAAGGTTGAGTGTCCTACTGGCTGGTTTCAGCATTAACCTTTGGGCGGGCAGTTTTGCACACAAGGTCTTACATGGATACGGCGTGCCAGGAATGTCAGTCTGGAATTGCAATCAGACGTTTGCCCGAGTGTCTTAATTGAAGGGGACGAAGTCATCTCTCCTCTTGTAACGCGGTGTGTAATTTATGCAAATGATTCACTTTGTTGGCTAATTTCTTTTAATTTGTGTATTCATTGCAGCTGTTGGAATGCGTCTGGCAACGTGGCTCTTTCCATTTCAGATTAGGAAATAATTCATTTCCTGATTTGGGCTAAATTAGAGAGCAGGAGTGATTACGTTCAATGACATTGAGAGATAATGAAGACTTGAAGAACTTCACAGTCACGAGTTAGCTTTTTTTTTTAAAAAACACTCTCTTTTGTTTCGTGTTTTTAAAATAATCATGACCTGACTGCAGTATGTGATAAATATATGTGGAAAAAAATCCATCCATCTCTGATACAAGAAACCGACGCACCCTTGCGAAAACAACCAATCCGAGGCAGATGGTGTGAATGAGGATGTAACGATAAAAACAAAAAGAAACTTCAAACCGATTTTAATATTATTATTACACAGCTTTATGAAAAATATATTTTTGTAGGGTAACAAGGTGACGGCAAATTTGTCCACGGATGATATTGATCACGTACTACTGTCAAGTCAAAATGATGACGAAGCTAACAAAATGCGGTTTATTTATTTTTTTGTGTCCTTAATTTGTAAACCCACCATTTAATTCTCCCTTATTTGCTTATCTGAACTGCAACTTGAGTGAGTGAGCCGGACTTGTTGCTCCTCTACACCCGTCAGGAGATTCAGATGTTCGCTTAACTCCAGATATGGTCATATCAGGACCTAGCGGCTGATATGGGATAAGGTTGTCTTTAGATGAGTGAGATAGTCGTCGGAGATATATGTGATCGGAGCGCTCGCGGTCTCCTCTTTCGGCGCAAGGTCTCTGGCATCCCTCTGCTGATCTGGTGCATACCGAAGCAATCCGTTCTCACCAAGGAAGCGAGCGGCTGGGATTTGCACCCCCACTGAGACCTAATCCCCGGAACAACCTTAAAACAGACACGGCACCACCAACGGCTGCCGTAGAAATGTCGGCTCATGGACGCGTATTATTTCCTAAGCCTACACCAACGACTACTTGAGACTAAAAATTCTGCATTCTAGCAATGCATGTTACGGCTTCATAATTTTTTTTTCCATATCCTATATAATTACGTGAAAGCACCATTGTTAGAATAATTAATTTTTATGCGGTGGAATATATATATTTTTAATTTCTAATCACACACATTTAATCAGTCTCACTCTACCCTACGCTACAGTTGTATACTTTTTAATTGGCAAGATTTTATGTATTAGCATGAACTTGATTCGATGAATTGAAAAAAAAATAGCATCTACTTTGATTATTTTTAAATTGTTTCAATCTTCTTTTTGGTCATTGTACATTATTAAGTGTGCGCATATCCCTTGTGAGTGTGCTGTGAGTGGTTGACCCAGTGAATTTATCTCGCCGGCTCATGAGCTAGTTAGCTAGCAATTTATGCTAGCTTGTAATCGATCTAGCTACCTATCGATCTAGGAAAGTTCATTCTACTACATGCGCTGTGCAGTGATCCCGGCAAAAAATATTACGGGTTAAAAAAATAAATAAACCGGTCCGATTACAGGGAGACATATCAACTTCAAATCAGAGAAGAAAAAAAAAAGCAGTTTTGTTTGATTGATGTGCCTGATGACTGCGTCTCTTCTGTTTCCGGTCGTTAAAAATATTGCGATTTTTTTTTTCTTGCACAGATCTTTATTGGTTGAATCGGGGTTAACATAAGTTGACGATATGTGAGGTCTGATCACTGACAGCCTACATCACATCCATCAGTCATCAATCATGATCACAGCACACATGCCAGATGGCCCCCAAGTTTGGGAAGCCTCATTTTCTGCCTCAATCTGCTTTACGTCTTAGTCATTCATTATTTCTGCTGTCTTTCCATCCCAGGCCCCCTCACCTCTTCTTCTCATTACACAGACTGTAACTCTTTCTCTCCAAGTCCCCTTCGATGTCCAGCCGCCCCCTTTTTTACTTTTAAAAGACAATTTCATGACTTTGTTTCTCACGCAAACCTGTGCGCAGCTGTTCGTGATGTATCACGCCCCTGACATCAGAGCAAAAACTGCAAAGAAATTATGCACACGAGCAGCGGTTCGGGTTCGACACATTGGCGACGTCTCATACACACACACGCACACACACACACACACACCCCAACCCCTTGTTCCCACGTACCCTTTTGGCCTCTCGGCCTCACAAGGACACGGTGATTTTAGGGCATCAAGGGATTTTGAAAGAGGGCGTGTTTTAGAACAGACACACCAGTCTGAGCGCAGACATAAACATAAATTTGGGACACTTCAAAGTTGCAGAAAGTGCGTATTTTCCAATTGTTTGATGCAAATATTTGACTAGATTAAGCCAGAACTGCTTCATGACTCCTGCAAAAAAGCGGGTTTTACAGTTAGCGTAGTGCTTAGTCTTTGGCGACTTTGTTTTTTAATTTAGCAGTGGTAAATTACACACACAAAAAATTGTGGATGAGCATCCACTTTCTCTGTTATGTATGTATGAATAAATAAAAAATGGCGACTAGATGTTGGACAGATGCTGGTCTGCTTGCTGGCCACTTTTGAGTTGCCCTTGAGCAAGGTGTCACAGCCTTTATTGTGGTGAATGAAATAGACGTACACATATTTCTACATACCATCTCATGCTGACGCTTCTGAAATAGTGCTTCCGCACCTCTGTTTCGAAGCAAACCACATCTCATGGCCTCGCGCATTGCGAAACGTGTTTTGACCGTAAAGTTGAACGCAAATCTTCTATAGATGTGACCAGCAATGAAAAAAAATAGGATTGCTCTGTCCACAAGTCTGACAGTGAAGATCTAATGAAAGCTTCCCTATAGTAACCCAGAGCCATCAACGCCCGTGTTCCCTTGTCAGTTCAAGCAGAATAAAAAGAAACCACATGTATGAGGTTTCGCCAGTGTGGTCTCACAATGAACAATGACTGCGCCTCCACTCCTCTGAGCCCACCTGAGTCGAGTTGATTGAATGTCTTTTAGTCCGTCTTCTAATCCCCCAAGCTTCCTTCTTTCTCTCTCTCTCTCCCCACAGGTGATGGGCCTTTTGAACCCGAGCGGAGTGCCTCATCAGCCCCAGAGTGACTTTGCTATTTCCCCCCTGACCGGAGGCTTGGAGCCTAACGCCGGCATGGCTGCCAGCTGTCACGGCTCCCAACGGCTGGAGGCTTTACCGGGTCTGACCGGCATGCCCGCCCTGCCGAGCACTCAGTCTTACTGCCCGTCTTCCTACACCTCGCCAGCCTACGCCGTCGACCACCACCCATCGTACCAGTATGGACAATACAGTCAGAGCAAGGTAGGCCTGAAATCCATACATTTTTCTCCGCAGTGAAATTTCAGGTTTTATGATGAATCTTTACCAAAAACTACCCTGAAACAAATTTGTATGAAAACCAAAACTATATTTCCCATAGGAAATCATTTAAATCCACCAAATTTGTTTCAGAAATCCGTTTTATGGAGAGTAACATTATTTTCAGAAAACTATACAATTACAAAGTGGATAAATGTAACGGCACGTTTACCTTTACTGAAGACTCTTGATGGCGTACGAAAGACGCTCTTCATGAGCAATGCAGAACTGCTTTATGAAAATTTAGGAATCCACATTTTCCTGAATATTTTTGAATAAAATGCATACTCTCGGCGTGACCTGGTGAGGTGGCTTGTGGTGTTGATGTGGGTGCCTGGGTGTGAGCTGTGGCCAACAGCAGGTCTTCTTTGAGTGTTCTTGTTGTGTTAATGTATTTTATTGAGGCCACCACAGCTCCCCCCCCCCCCCATGCAAGTACATTTTATGAAGTAATAATAATAATTCAGCAGTTTTGTCACACTTTTTCCTTCGAATCTGGTGTGTGCGCCTTGGCCACTTGGGGGCAGTATAAGACAGACATATAGATGTACTGTATTGGATGCTCAGGTCCTCACTCGTCTTCTCCATATGGCATTTTAAGAAATATTAGTCCTCTCTTCGCAGAGGAGAAAGCATATATGCCTGTGAGTGTTGGTAATATGGTCTGTCTACAGTTGTTGCAGCACAGATTGAGTTCAGCTAAAGGGCAACAACACAGTATAGATGCTAATTGTTAGCCTGCGTCCCGATGGCAGCATTGTGGAAATAAAAATTAAGTGGCTGTTTTAAATATACAATGTGTAAATCTCTTTGTTTTATGTTTAACTTCAGCTGAGCAGGGCAATGCAAAATTTTGACTAATTATATCTGCCCAATTGCTGTTTGTGGTCAACCGTATGTCAAGGCACAGCTGTATTTCATCAACACTAAGTCAACGGTTTATTTATTTTCCATGTAATGCCAACACCCCGAGAAAGTGAATATGTTCTTTCACCCACTAGAAAAGTATCACATTTATAGATTTATACAAATTTTAGACTGCAGTGAATGAGCTGCTGTTAAAGCGAATTACAAATAGTATGTATTCTCTTTTTATGTAAGCTCGTCATTTATCCCCGGCTCGATTGGGCAATTCGGTTTAGGATTTCTGACTAACATAAACCACGCTAATTACACCGGTCCTTCTGATGAGTGCGCGGCTCAAATGGGCTGGCCCTGCGCTGAGATTACATGTACATCCATTGTTGGCCAGGTTACCTCCGTTTACATTACACTCATCAAACGAGCCATGTAGCTTGACGCTGAGGCAATCCGGGGGTGGGGCTCCCTTCTCTGTCCTTTCATGACCCTCGTGATGATGAGCTGGCCCATCGGACTTGAGTACGGCTCACCTATCCATGTAATGACCCCCGTGTTGGCCCAACTCAAAGAAAGGAGCCACTTACCAAAAAGTGTGTTTGACAGGAGAGAGGGGAGCGTGTAGCTCCTCGTGGGGTACACTAGCACATGTTGACTGGCCCATCAGTGGCTACATCTTGATCTCGTTAATTTAGTCCGTCCTGGGAGAGAACCGCATGTAGCTTTTGGGGCAGGAGAGGCATGTATGTGTGTGTGTGCGCGTGTGTGTGTGTGTGTGCATACATGTGTTAAGGAAGGGGCTCTTTAACAGGGGGCGATTATGACCCTTGGCAGTCCTGTATTGAAACCATGTGTCCAACAGGAGGTCAGATTTAGTTATTGATCAACGGAGCAGAACTAGAGTGATCCAGGCGGAGGCTTCGCTCTACCAACCACGTTGGGTTGAAAAAGAGGTCTCAAGAGATCCCCAAAAGCTCTTCACCTGTTTTTGTAGGAGGTTTATTGTTCAACCCGGGAACCCGCTTTCCATTTTCACCTGCTCTGAAATGTTGTGCTATGCTCAGGTTAACACCTCTAAAAACAGAGGTGGCAGAAGTATTCTCTATATTTAAGAACAAGTTCATGTGTAAATTACAAGGAAAAAAAAGCTTTGTCATAGTTTTGGAAATGCCTCATCTATCTATCTATCTAGCTATCTATCTATCTATCTAGCTATCTAGCTATCTATCTAGCTATCTAGCTATCTAGCTATCTAGCTAGCTATCTAGCTAGCTATCTAGCTAGCTATCCAGCTAGCTATCTAGCTAGCTATCTAGCTATCTAGCTATCTAGCTATCCATCCATCTATCCATCTATCCAGCTAGCTATCTAGCTAGCTATCTAGCTATCTAGCTATCTACAAACAATGGTGCAACACATGTAGACAGACAATACTCACATATACAATCAATGGTGCAACACATGTAGACAGACAATACTCACATATACAATCAATGGTGCAACACATGTAGACAGACAATACTCACATATACAATCAATGGTGCAACACATGTAGACAGACAATACTCACATATACAATCAATGGTGCAACACATGTAGACAGACAATACTCACATATACAATCAATGGTGCAACACATGTAGACAGACAATACTCACATATACAATCAATGGTGCAACACATGTAGACAGACAATACTCACATATACAATCAATGGTGCAACACATGTAGACAGACAATACTCACATATGACTATTTATATTGTCCATTATTTGCCTGCATGACTGTAAAAAAAAATGCCACTCGAGAGTCAAGCGGCAAACCCCGAGGAGCCGCAATGAATTCATCATACTGCACAAATGTTTGCTCTTTGTTAGTTCCCGTCCCAAAATTCGTCCAACCGGCCAAACTTTTTAACCAACCCTTTGTCTGCCCTTCTCACCTTCAGGTGCCTTTTATTATTTAAAGCGAGATTGAGGCTTTCATCGACATTGAGGCTTTCCTGCACCGCCAGTCTGACCTCCCCCCCCCAATGCCCCTCCCAACGCCCCACCACTCCCTACCCCAACCGCTGCTTTTGCCAACCACCCCCAAGGCTGACCACGAGGACTACCACATTGAGAAAGAGATGCCAGTGGCGCTGGTGGAGGTATTTCATTACTGCAATGCAGGGCGTACTAATGGGGGGGTGGGGGTGGGACGGGAATAATTAGGACCAAAGGTGCAGCCTCTCCAGTTACCTCATGCGTCTCGTCGTGCGCCAAGGGCCGAGCCTGCGTGTTCATGCTTGGAGAGGAGAAGGAAAAGCGGGATTGAGACGGGGTTTGAGGGGGCGGGAAGGGGGGGGGGGGTTCGTAATACTTTCAAGATTCTGAACTTGATTTTTGCAAGGCTGACTTTAGACCCATTTCCACTATGCAGTGCATTGTCAAAACTTTGTAAAACATACTCAAATAATACTTGGGGTCCCAAAACAAATGGTGGAGCCTGACAAGTTGATTGGAATCACCATCTCATCTAAACATCTTTTTGGATTTATTATTTTTTTTAAACCAAGCATTTTATTTTTGCTTTCTGGGACCAAGTTGACCGAGGATGAATGGATTTTCCTTTTCTTCATCAAAAAAAAAAAAAAGGCCAGATGTTCATCCTCAGGCTGAACACGATGGAAAAGATATAAATCTACCCTGATGTGGTTTCTCGTTGAAGACGATTTAAACACGTCCATGGAAGGGAAGAACCACAGATGTGTGTGAAACGAGACAAGTAGACAACCCAAAGAAAGTGCAATACCTTCATACCTCATAAACGAGCGCAGACCACATGCACTCGATAGTGTTCTCCAAGATATGCTCCTGCTATTTTTTTGTTGTTGTTTTGTTGTTAACCG
This sequence comes from Hippocampus zosterae, assembly GCF_025434085.1. Lineage (NCBI taxonomy): Eukaryota > Metazoa > Chordata > Actinopteri > Syngnathiformes > Syngnathidae > Hippocampus > Hippocampus zosterae. Next base: position 3,441,938 of record NC_067465.1, on the reverse strand, counting down.
TTATTCATTTCGGGTTGTGCGCGTGACCAATCAGGGCAACTTGTTAAGACTGATGAAAATTTAAGCCAACAAAAAAAAAAAATTGAAGAAAACATTCGCAACAGGTGAACACACTTGACGGTTCCTTTCTTTTGCGTGTATTGAATGAATTTCCGTAAACATTTTTGATCCGTTCCTTATTTATTTAGTTTTTCTTAATTGCTCCGTGTCTTCTGTAATTACATCCTCGCAAGTGCTTATGTAAGTCTTACAAACAATGTTTATTATTCATGTCATTGCCTCCCCTCCCCCTCCTCAAATCATTTTGTATCATTCTCGTTTGGCTTAAAAACCATTTTGTTTGAAGACTTTTTTTGTGTACAATACAGCACTATTTACTATTTATAATAAACAATGTAAAAAAAAAACTTAAGCAGTGGATATTTGATATGTACATTACCCCTTTATCGCAGGTTTATCATTTGTGCCCCAACCACTATGGTGCTTTGAGATGTGGCTTTAATTGATTTAATTTAATTTCGCCACTACACTTCGTGACTCAGTGAACTGTAATATTAGTCATTTTTAACAGAGGATAAAGAAAATATGAATGTCAATTTGTCTGTACGCATGTGTTGCTCCACCATTGGCGTTCAAATATTCCTTCCACAAAGGGTTAAAATGCAACATATCTCAAAACTTGTGTAATCGGGTCACTCCCATCTCAAGGCACAACTGCACATTGCAATTTTTTGCAATAAATGTAAGGGTTTTAATGGTGCACTTCCTGCAATACCCTTGCATTTGAGAAAGGAGATGCGTGCTAATGGCATAAATGCCAAAGTCGTTTTTGGAGTACAAGAAAAAAAAATCAAACAAGGATAATCCAGTTGCTTTGATTCATCGTTTAAGATTCACTATGACCTGGTTGACTACCTCAAAAGACTTGGAGATAAAGACCATTTTAATCAAACGGATGGAGATTAAAAAAAAAAAAGACTTAAGGCTAGGGCGGTTAGCACACGTGCAGAGGTGTAGGGTTCGATTCCGGCTCCGGGTTTTCTCCGGGTACTCCGGTTTCCTCCCACAATCGAAAAAACAAGCTTGGCAAGTTAATGGGACACTTTAAAAATTGTCCCTAGGTGTGAGTGTGAGCGCGAATGGTTGATCGTCTATGTGTTCCCTGCGATTGGCTGGCAACCAGTTCAGGGTGTCCCCCGCCTAGCGCCCAATGGCGGCTGGGGTAGGCTCCAGCCTGCCCCGCGGCCCTTGTGAGGATAAAGCAGGTCAGAAAATTAATGGACTAAAGGCTACTATGCTATTAAGCGAACAATTTATCTCCGACAATATTTTTCCTGACAGCGATCACAATGTGTCCGTGAACTGCTCAACTCGTGCACCCTCTTGGAGCACTAAATCATAAATATATCCCATTTCATAATCACTCCTTTTGGACAAATTCCTTCTCTCGAGGGGGTCCTTCGCAGCCCTTGATGGTTAAAGCAGAACTGCTGTAAATCACCTGAGCGCCCACTGACTCGCAGACACACTTGGACATCAGTCACTGACATGGCTGCATGAGAGGCTCTTGTTCTCCCGCCCCCCACCCACCTGCCAAAAAAACAGACGAACAAGAAGAAGAGATCCCTCTTCCCTCTTCTTCACCGCTAGCCACCTCCACAAAAGGCTGCAGACATCCCTGGTGAGTTTTTATCACTGCCGCTATTTTTTTTTTTTCTTCTCATGTGGAGGATTGAGGGATCAGGTGTGCAGCTGTTAGCGTCATTCATGTGTCAAATGATTCAGTCCGCTAGTGTGGGAAGACATGCACGGAATGCACATGTTGTTTCAAGACACTCGACTTGTTCGGATCAGCAACTTCAAGTTCAAGTCACTTGTTTTTGTTTTTTTTTAATTGTTCTTAATGATATTTGGAACTATTGTCAAAGTTTGAAATGCGTTCATTTTGAAACACATAAACACATGCAATCATTAAAAAAAATAACATTTAAATTATTGACATTTTTTTCTCAATTTTGTTTCTCAGATGATTTTATTGATTTTATGATCATGATTTGCCTGGTCAACCTGGAAGGGGGATTTCCTGGTTCTGTGGTCCCTTCTCAAGGTTTTTTTGAGGTTTTGCTTGCCCTCTTGGCAGGGGGGGGGGGTGGTTAGATCAGGACATGTTGTCATACAGTATTTGTCAACTGAGGGCCAGTGAAGCCTTTTGAAACTCTTGTGATTAAGGGCTACAGAAATAAATTTGACTTGACTTGAACCGCTTATCCTCGTGAGGGTCTATTTTGGCTAAAAACTGCCAATCTGATATCGGCCAAACTGCACGGATCACTTTTCTTTAATTTCTCCGCATAAAAATGGATACATCTTAATGACAAAATAAAGGTATATGCAAAATGTTGCTATCCATGGAGTTTTAAAATGAATTATCTAATTGAAATTAGAATTGCACTGCAGTCAGTGCCAGTCTTTTTTTTGTTCTTCTTTTTCTTAAGAAGGGCGAAACTTAAATATACAATGACTAAAAAAAAAAAAAAAAAAAAAAAGGGCACAAGAGAAGCTTTGAGGTGGTGTGTCAGTCAAGCAGCAACACACTGGAGACAACTTAACCTTTGACCCCGGCCCTCTTTGAAATGAGTAGACTACTTGACCGGAGGTGACAACAATCCATGAGTTGATGCGCCTTCAAGCACTCAAATTGAAAGTGAAGAAAAGCGGACAAAGGAGTTGAAAAAGAAATGTTTCCAATGGGAAGAAAGGCAGCAAATGCTTTGAATCACAATGTCAGAGTGGAATGTTGATTGTAGATTCACTTTTTTTTTTTTTGTTTGGGGGGGGTTTGGGAATTTAACCTGCACAAGAATCAAAAGTTAATCACGAGTCTTTTGGTATGCTGTGTTCAACAGGAAACAGAATTTTATCAGGGAAACTTTCAGTATGCCTCTTGGTGCAACTTCCTGCTGTGTTGGCTTTGCGCTCCTCCCTCCTTGACACTTTCTTACCTTTTTATTCATTTGAGAGGAACACTCAGCCCAGCTTTGGACGTGAACCTTCCTTCTGATCGATTATCCAGATGCCAGCGGGCACCACGTCAACAGCACGTCCGCATCCAACCACCCGGAGAGCAACAACATCGATGCTTGATTTCAAAGGTAGATTTCATGAGAAGGATCATGGCGGAATATGTGTTGGACTTGGGTACAAAGCGCAGCCTGTGCGGCACAAGTTTACCCAAAACGGGGGTTCTTTTTGGGGGGGAACCATGGTCGAATCTAAAAGTATTGCTTTGGTTCCACCTTGTGGCAACTTGAGCCATAACTTGTCTCATAAGACTATCCGGCATGATCATTTGTTGCAAAGTTTCCAAGCTCCACCTCTTTGAAAACCACTGTTCTAAAAAGTGGACAGGCGATGATGTTTTGACAATGACCAAGCCAAAGAATCATCAGCGCTGACCACTTCAGCCAAGACCTGCTTGTGATTTAGCAAAAATGCCTGTACTAACATTTCACTCTCTCTCTCTCTCTCTCTCTCTCTCGCTCTCCCCCGCTCTCCCCCGCTCTCCCCCCTTACATCCAACAATCAAAAATGTCACGCGAGCCGGCCCGCTGGCAGGAATAGACAGCTGCCTCTGATGATCGCAGGGAAGGGTGGAAACATGGAGAACTGTGGGTCAACGGCAGGCTGGAATCTCCTCCCGTGAGGCCCAATCAGGATCAATAACACACACACACACACACACACACACACACACACACACACACACAGTGATGTAGACTCAACTTGATGTGTGGTGACGTTGGTAGGACTGAAAAGTAGTTTTAATTTCACAGAGCATCCCACATTATGGTCTTACTGCAATGTTTTTAATTTATTCAACCTTGTCTCAGACATGCGTTTTTCCCCGAATTCTCAATTTAAAAGGGAAGTCAACACAAAAACGTTCTTAACGACGATAAATTCGAGAAGCTCCACTAGTCCAAACATGGCATTCTCATTAATATTGTGTTTGTGGAATATGAATTAGGGGTGCCGGAGGGGAGGGGGGCATTTTACCACTTGCTGACTGAAAATGACATCACTTTTTCTCGGAGCTCACGTCTCATTTTTCTTCAAGAATAATAAATGCGAGTCTTGCTGCATGCTCTGTCTACATATGTTGCTGCACCATTTGTGTCGCTTAAAGGGTTATTCTGTCGCAATATCACTGCTATTCATTAGCTTGTCTATGGCGTTTTGGATTGCTTTTTAGCATTAAGCTAAATAGACGTTCATGTGACAAAGTAATGTTTGTTTTAAATACCCAACATGGCTCTTTGTTTCATTAATTTGGCAGAAAGCTTCAACTGCGTGTGGCATAGGCAGTTGTAAGCCTGTTTTTTGAAGATTGGTCATAATCTGGAAAACAATTTTTTTTCCTCCGAACAATGGTGTGTATGTTGGTGACTCCCATCGCAAGGCACCAATGTCTTGGAAAATAATTTAAAACAGCTCAATATCTGGTTAGTGATGCAGTTTCACACTATAACCACAATTTCGTGATAAAAAGTATTGCCAGATTTATATCTCTCCAACTGTGTCAAAAGTAAGACCTGTATTCCTTTGTCCTTTGGCGTGTTGCGCATAGTCAGTGTACGCAAATGTATGCCTGCATCGCCTCAGAGTAAAATTCAATGACATCCCACACTCCAATTGGCTCTCATTGAGAAAACAACAACAACAACAACAACAAAAATGGCAAGAGTCACCAGAAACAGGGCGACATTCCTTCACCGTGAAATGGTAACTGATCTTTGGTGAGGGGGACGCATGGCTACAGGGTTGCGTCAACCTTGTGCTGACCTCGTATGATCTAAGTTTACAAAGTGGTGACGAAACGTGAACCACAGTCTGCAGAATTAACTTCAATTGCACAGCCGGATTATGGGGGGAGGTGTGGGTGTGTGTGCGCGCGCGTGTGTTTTGTGCACTTTTCAAGAGAACACACGCTTCTAATTTGCTCACATGTGCGCGCACACACACACACTGCAAATATGACCCGTTCTGAACAGGGAGATGATGAACAGGCCAATAAGCAACGATTGGTAGTACTGGAGTCCAAATTCAATTCTGAATTTGGAGATTTTTTTCAGTGTACGACTACATACACCATCCTCAAACACTCAACGTATACATTTAACTATTTAACATCTCTCCAAGTAAAAAAAAAAAGGATGATGTGGAAAATTCACACCAATATTTGTAAACATTGTATGAAGCTAAATGTAATTTTCAGTCTGAACTGCTTTACAAACAACACCTGATGAAGTACAAGAGTTGAATCAGTACTCGCAAAATACTTTTGCCACCTCTGCTTATTGGCTGCTTGATACCATCAGATTCATCGAAGGGGAAGAGGGGTCGAGTAATGAAGTCATTTGCACACGCTCTTCATGCAATTGAATCAGCGAGGTCAAAGGTTTTGCAAGGACGGACAGCGCTCGTCTAATTTGAACGATCCGCTCAGTGAGGTTGTAGCAATCCCTGGGGCTGCGGGGACCTGCTTCCACTTCCTACGACGTAATTGCCTCATCCTTTTTTTAGAAGTGCGGGTCAACACGTAAGGAGGAGGAACTGCTGAGCGTATTCAATATTGTTTACACATCAAATAAAATAAAACAAATCTGTGCTGAGCTCTTTTATTGTCATAGCTTCACATGAGCATGCATTAAAGTCATCCCTGTGCATATAAGCACACGCCATGATTGACAAACAAAAGAAGAGTGGGCTTCTACCCTCTTGCACGCGGAGAGGTTAAACCTCCATCAGGGTGACTGGGTCACCGTCGTAGAATTAAAGTCAAGTTGGCAGTCGTCACAGAACTCACGAGTAGCATTCATGATGAACTATGAGGGAGCAAACATTTATCATGAGAGCAAGAATGTGTACTTGGATGCTGCACGTGTCAGGTATTGCATGCACTTACTTGTTGGAGTATTTCTGTCACATTAACTCCCAGGGTAAAATTAACCTGAGCTTTTATATGCAGGTACACTGTTGAGAAATACAAAAGAGAAAAGAAATGAAGTCACCGAAGCTACCGACCTACTCCTCTTGTCTCTTATGTTGCACGTACCTTTTGTGCCTTTGAGGGAATGTACCAGCATTACATTCGTCAAAAAAATTTTTTTTCTCAAGAGTATCTGCAATCGTCTTCGTTCATTTAGAACTAAATCAGAAAAACTCTTTCGAGCAGAACTGAATAGCCCGAACAGAAGATAGATTGGAAACTGCTTTCTGTCCGTGGACATTATGACACCAGACCTATTAAGGTAATGTCCTAACTACCTGTAATAATAGCAGAAAGTGGAATGACATCTATTCAATCCACTTTTAGGTCTGTCTACCTTCCTGTTGGGAGACTTTTCACACAACTTGTGACCTGTTGTTTCTTGTGACGTATTGTTTTGTGTTTTTTGTTATTGTAAAGTGTCCTTGGGTGTCTTGAAAGGCGCTTATAAATAAAATGTATTATTATTATTGTTATTATTTGTCTCACAGTCCAACAGGAATCGCCACCATTTGTAGATGGTGATTTGCTGGCCTCTACCGGTGAAAAGATGTTATTGCTCTGTTTTTGATGGTGAGCAAGCAGATTTGCTTCCTGCAGTTGCCAGTACAATGTCTGCGTGTGTGTGTGTGTGTGTGTGTGTGTGTGAGGAAGTACCTCTTCCTTGAATCTCGAGATCATCTACCAACAAAAGACAAAATTATCTTATTTTCTATCGGAGTGGTAGTAGTCAAAATTGTACAACACAAAAATGTATATATAAAAAATATAATCCAACAAAAATAACCCCAAAACATTTATCCTTAATTTGTTTTCATCAGTGCTCTTAAATCACAGTGTCCGCTCACTGGTGATCTATTTATTGATTTATTTTTAATATTTTAGAACAGACCCCATAACCTTACTCAACTCATGTTGTCCTTGGGGCAAAGTCGCACCTTCTGTCACAATGGGATTTTTGTTGTTTTTTTTTTAGGACAATGCCCATTAAAGAGCATAGCAAAAAGTCACCATATAGGTATGCTCCTCTCCTCCCACTTCCTGTGTGTAACTGCTCACCCTCCCCTCTCTGCTCAACTGAGCAGAAGGGGGAAAAAAGAGGCTAGATTCATATCATGACGTTTCAGATTTAGCGCTATCTGTAAGCAACCATCATGTTGTTGCTCAAAAACAAAAAAAAACAACCTTTAAAAAAAGTTCATTAGCAGTGACGGAATGTTTCAGCGGCAATTGAAACCACGGTAAACCAACAAACCATTTGGCCTCATGGCAAGTTCCCTACTGGACTCAGAGAGCCAGATAGATTGATGAAATGCAAGAAAATGCGTTATTTATTCAATTATTTTAATTTTTGAATGTACAGTATCACCTTATCTCTACATTTGGCATTTGGTCAATTATCGTCAATTATCAGACGCAGTGGGGCGTGTTTGAGTTCTACTTGTAGATCATTTTTCTGGTGTACAATATGGAAAGTACACATTAGGGGTGTGGGCTTACCTGATGTGCCGGGATCTGAAAAGCAAATAAAAGAGAAAACATATTATTTATTGCATTTTAATGGAGTGTTGATGACCGCGATATCGTTGCAATTGCGATATTCAACATCACATTTTCGTCATTGGCAAGGTAGCGAACGGGGAATGCTCAAGGAAACCCTGGCGGCCTCATTCAGATCAATTTTTGGAATACCGCCGTCAACGAGATTTCTATTGCGTAATCTGACGCCACCCAGGAAACCAGTTAATTGTACGCCATTCGTAACCAGGAAACCTTTACCCACAAGCCCATGTATGTGCTTCCGTCACTCACCTTGCGTCGGGGGAGGGTTGATAATGATATTGCATACGTTTCCCAGGACAACCTCGCTCACGTTCTGAAGAGATTGGAAGTCGTTGATCGAGAATAGGAAGTTGTCAGACGGTTGGTTCGCGATGGCCTCCAGCTCGATCTCATTGGCGAATCCCACTCCGATCGCGAAGACGGTGACCCCGTGTTGTCTGAGGCGCATCGCAGGCTGAACTACGTCGTCGGCGGAGCTTCCGTCTGTGATGACCACGGCGATCTGAGGCACCCCCTGGCTCGCTCGGCTTCCTGCGCTTTCGTTGAACAGCTGCGTCCGGATGAAGTCGATGGCCTTGCCAGTCTCTGTAGCTCCTCGCAGGTAGGGGAGGTTATCCAGTTCGACCAGCAGAGAGTTCTTATCCGTGAGTTCTAGCAACGAGAACTCTAGAACAGGGTCGGAGCTGTATTGTACCAAACCCACGCGGACATTGTTTGGACCGATGTCAAAACCAGACACCACGGTCCGGAGAAACCTTCGGACCTCCTGGAAATTGGCATTGCCAATGCTGCCCGAACCGTCCACCAAGAAGACCACATCAGCCACTGTGGCATTCACACATTCTGAGAGGGGGGGAAACAAAGTTAGGACCTTTTAATCTTCATCAGCAGAGAATGCGCATCCCGCTGAGCCTGGCGGGTTCAAGGAAACTGTGGCGGCCTGATTCAGATACATTTTCGGAATACCCCCGTCAACGAGATTTCTATTCACGTAATCCGACGCCACCCAGGAAACCAGTTAATTGTACGCCATTCGTAACCAGGAAACCTTTACCCACAAGCCCATGTATGTGCTTCCGTCACTCACCTTGCGTCGGGGGAGGGTTGATAATGATATTGCATACGTTTCCCAGGACAACCTCGCTCACGTTCTGAAGAGATTGGAAGTCGTTGATCGAGAATAGGAAGTTGTCAGACGGTTGGTTCGCGATGGCCTCCAGCTCGATCTCATTGGCGAATCCCACTCCGATCGCGAAGACGGTGACCCCGTGTTGTCTGAGGCGCATCGCAGGCTGAACTACGTCGTCGGCGGAGCTTCCGTCTGTGATGACCACGGCGATCTGAGGCACCCCCTGGCTCGCTCGGCTTCCTGCGCTTTCGTTGAACAGCTGCGTCCGGATGAAGTCGATGGCCTTGCCAGTCTCTGTAGCTCCTCGCAGGTAGGGGAGGTTATCCAGTTCGACCAGCAGAGAGTTCTTATCCGTGAGTTCTAGCAACGAGAACTCTAGAACAGGGTCGGAGCTGTATTGTACCAAACCCACGCGGACATTGTTTGGACCGATGTCAAAACCAGACACCACGGTCCGGAGAAACCTTCGGACCTCCTGGAAATTGGCATTGCCAATGCTGCCCGAACCGTCCACCAAGAAGACCACATCAGCCACTGTGGCATTCACACATTCTGAGAGGGGGGGAAACAAAGTTAGGACCTTTTAATCTTCATCAGCAGAGAATGCGCATCCCGCTGAGCCTGGCGGGTTCAAGGAAACTGTGGCGGCCTGATTCAGATACATTTTCGGAATACCCCCGTCAACGAGATTTCTATTCACGTAATCCGACGCCACCCAGGAAACCAGTTAATTGTACGCCATTCGTAACCAGGAAACCTTTACCCACAAGCCCATGTATGTGCTTCCGTCACTCACCTTGCGTCGGGGGAGGGTTGATAATGATATTGCATACGTTTCCCAGGACAACCTCGCTCACGTTCTGAAGAGATTGGAAGTCGTTGATCGAGAATAGGAAGTTGTCAGACGGTTGGTTCGCGATGGCCTCCAGCTCGATCTCATTGGCGAATCCCACTCCGATCGCGAAGACGGTGACCCCGTGTTGTCTGAGGCGCATCGCAGGCTGAACTACGTCGTCGGCGGAGCTTCCGTCTGTGATGACCACGGCGATCTGAGGCACCCCCTGGCTCGCTCGGCTTCCTGCGCTTTCGTTGAACAGCTGCGTCCGGATGAAGTCGATGGCCTTGCCAGTCTCTGTAGCTCCTCGCAGGTAGGGGAGGTTATCCAGTTCGACCAGCAGAGAGTTCTTATCCGTGAGTTCTAGCAACGAGAACTCTAGAACAGGGTCGGAGCTGTATTGTACCAAACCCACGCGGACATTGTTTGGACCGATGTCAAAACCAGACACCACGGTCCGGAGAAACCTTCGGACCTCCTGGAAATTGGCATTGCCAATGCTGCCCGAACCGTCCACCAAGAAGACCACATCAGCCACTGTGGCATTCACACATTCTGAGAGGGGGGGAAACAAAGTTAGGACCTTTTAATCTTCATCAGCAGAGAATGCGCATCCCGCTGAGCCTGGCGGGTTCAAGGAAACTGTGGCGGCCTGATTCAGATACATTTTCGGAATACCCCCGTCAACGAGATTTCTATTCACGTAATCCGACGCCACCCAGGAAACCAGTTAATTGTACGCCATTCGTAACCAGGAAACCTTTACCCACAAGCCCATGTATGTGCTTCCGTCACTCACCTTGCGTCGGGGGGGGGTTGATAATAGATTCGCATACGTTTTCCAGGACAACCTCGCTCACGTTCTGAAGGGATTGGAAGTTGTCGATCAAGAATCGGAAATTCTCAGATGGTTCATTCGCGATGGCCTCCAGCTGGTTCACATTGGCTCCTCCCACTCCAACAGCGAAGACGGTGACCCTGTGTTCTCTGAGGCGCATCGCAGGCTGAACTACGTCGTCGGCAGAGACTCCATCTGTGATGACTACGGCGATCTGAGGCACCCCCTGGCTCGCTCGGCTTCCTGCGCTTTCGTTGAACAGCTGCGTCCGGATGAAGTCGATGGCCCTGCCTGTCTGTTTATCTCCCCCCAGGTAGGGGAGGTTACCCAGTTCGGCCAGCAGAGAGTCCTTATTCGTGAGTTCTAGCAACGAGAACTCTAGAACAGGGTTTTGGTTGTATTGTGCCAAACCCACGCGGACATTGTCAGGACCGATGTCCAAACCGGACACCACGTTCTGGAGAAACTCTCGGACCTCCTGGAAATTGGCATTGCCAATGCTGCCCGAACTGTCCACCAAGAAGACCACATCAGCCACTGAGGCATTCACACATGCTGGGAGGGGGGAGAGAACAAAGTTCTTTGGCCTGGAATACAATGCACCATGTGTACGTGTAGACTGTTACCTGGAGTGCTGGCAGTAGGGGCTTAAAAGCAAAGAAAATAGAGATTTATTTATTTTTATTCCATTTGAATTTATGAATGAACAGTGCCATCTTCACTCGAAATTAAACGTTTGATGAATACTTTTTAAACAGGTTGGGATCATGTGACAGGTTGTGAAGTGGATATTTGCTGGTGGCCATCTGATGAACTGCTAATAACATTATTATAACCTATATATAACCTAATACTCTCGTAAAACCGTTGCTCGGCTAAAATGATCAGTGAAATATAAGGCAAAAAATAACAATGGAGTGTCTAAAATTTGTAACATATTTGCTGAAGACTTGGTTGGACGCTGTTAGCCAACTGAGTGTTTGAGCTTCCTTTACAGATGAATGTTGTGGAATACAATGCGCCACGTGTACGTGTGGAAGGTTACCTTGGCTGCTGACAGTCGTATCTTAAAAGCAAAGCAAAGAAAAAAAAACAGGTTATTTATTGCATTTGAATTTATGAATGGAAAACGCTGGGAAGTTACCTGTGCTGCTGTCCCCTGAAATGTAAAGAATGAAAAATAACGTGTTATTGTATTCCATTTTATGTCATAAATGGACTTATCGTCACATCAAAGAAGGCGTTTCGAGAATACTTTTTAAAAGGGGGTGGTGACGTGATCATGTGCCAGGTTGTGAAGTGGATATTAGCATGCGGCTCTCTGATGAACTGCTAGTAATGCAACATTGTCTTGGCGAAAACCCGTTGCCTGCCTAAAATTATTGGTCAGATATGATGTAAAAAGAACAACACTCTACAGAAGATCTTGAAACATATTTGTTTTCGACTTGGTTGGGCGCATTGGGCATTTGAGTGTTTGAGCTTCCGTTGTTGGGCAATGTTCTGGAATACAATGCGCTTTGTGTACGTGTAGACGGTTACCTTGGCTGCTGGCGGTCGTATCTTAAAAGCGAAGCAAAGAAAAAAAAAACATGTTATTTATTCCATTTGAATTTGTGAATGGAAAACGTTGGGAAGTTGGGCACTTGAGCGTTTGAGCTTCCAATTGTCGATCAATGTTCTGGAAAGCGTACGTGTTGACGGTTACCTTGGCTGCTGATAGTCGTATCTTAAAAGCAAAGAAAAAAAACGTGTATTTATTCCATTTGAAATGATGAATGGAAAACGTTGGGAAGTTACCTCCGCCGTCATCGTCTGAAATGTTTAAACGAAGAGACAAATATGTTATTTATTCCATCATATGTCATAAATGGACAGTGTTATCGTCACTTCGAATGAGGCTAAAACGATCAGTGAGATATAAGGCAAAAATAACAACGGATTATCTATAATTTTTTTTAACATATTTGCTCAAGACTTGGTTGGACGCCGTCAGGCACTTGAGCACTTGAGCATTTGATTTGCCCTTCAATCATTGTTCTGGTGCACAATTTGCCACGTGTATGCGTGGAGGGTTACCTTGGCTGCTGGCAGTCGTATCTTAAAAGCAAAGAAAAGAAAAATAAAACGGGTTATTTATTCCATTTGAACTCATGAGAGTGCATTATTACCTTAGGCAGTTGGTCAAACATGTTTTTTCAGTCACTGTGGTGATGGAATAGTGTGCAAAAGTTGTGAGCTGGGGGCCGTCTGATGAACTGCTAATTATGCAACCTTATACTGGAGTGAAACCGGTGCTCAGCTAGAATTACCATTAAGATTTGATGCAAATATAACAAGATTGTTTGTAAAATCTTTTAAGATATCGCTTTAGACTTGGTTGGACGCCGTTGGGCATTGGAGTGTTTCAGCTTCCCTTGTAGGGCAATGTTCTGGAATACAATTGTACGCGTCGATGGTTACCTTGGCTGCTGGCGGTAGTATCTTAAAAGCAAAGAAAAGGAAAAAAAAAAGTAAAACCATAGCCCGGCTAAAATTATCAGTAAGATATGATGCAAAAAGAACAACATTCTACTTAAGATCTTTCAACATATTGTTTTCAACTTGGTCGGATGCACTTGGGCATTTGAGCTTCCCTTGTCGATTAATGTTCTGCAATACAATGCGCCACATGTACTTGAAGACGATTACCTTGGCTGCTGGCAGTCGTATCTTAAAAGCAAAGAAAAGAGAACATGTTGCTTTAGACTTGGTTGGAGGCAGTTGGGCACTTGAGGATTTCAGCTTCCTTGACAGATCAATGTTGTGGAATCTAATGCGCCATGTGCACGTGTAGACGGTTACCTCGACTGCTGGGATTAGTATCTAAAAAGCAAAGAAAAGACAAAAGAAACATGTTATTTATTCCATTTTAATTCATAAGTGTAAATTATGACCTCATCTCCACATTAGGCAGTTGCTCAAAAAGGTTTTTTCAGTCACTGGGGCGATGGAATAGTGTGCAAAGTTTTGAGTTGGGTATAAGCTGGTCGCCTTTTGATTAACTTCTCATCGTGCAACCTTATACTTGAGTAAGAGCGTAGCCCGGCTAAAATGATTAGAAAGATATACTGCAAAAATAACAAAATTCTACATAAAATCTTTAAAAGCATTCGCCATTGGGCATTGGAGTGTTTCAGCTTCCCTTGTAGGGCAATGTTCTGGAATACAATGCGCCGTGTGTATGTGTCGATGGTTACCTTGGCTGCTGGCGGTAGTATCTTAAAAGCAAAGAAAAGGAAAAAAAAAAGTAAAACCATAGCCCGGCTAAAATTATCAGTAAGATATGATGCAAAAAGAACAACATTCTACTTAAGATCTTTCAACATATTATTTTCAACTTGGTCGGGATGCACTTGGGCATTTGAGCTTCATGTTCTGCAATACAACGCGCCACGTGTACATGTCGATGGTTACCTCGACTGCTGGTAGTAAGATCTTAAAAGCAAAAAAAAAAAAAAAAAAAAAAAAGGGGAAAAAACATGTTATTTATTCCATTTTAATTTTTGAATGGACAACATTGGGAAGTTACCTATTGCGCCGCCACCTGAAAAGTAAACAAAGAGCAAAAACGTGATTTATTCCTTTGAAATTTTTTGATGGACAGTATTATCTTCACTATAAATTTGGCATTTGGTGAACACTTTTTAAATGAGTGTGGCTATGGGATCAAGTGCCAGGTTGTGAAGTGGATATTAGCATGCGGCTCTCTGATGAACTGCTAGTAATGCAACCTTGTCTTGTCGAAAACCCGTTGCCTGCCTAAAATTATTGGTCAGATATGATGTAAAAAGAAAGACACTCTACAGAAGATCTTGAAACATATTTGTTTTCGACTTGGTTGGGCGCATTGGGCATTTGAGTGTTTGGGCTTCCATTGTTGGGCAATGTTCTGGAATACAATGCGCTTTGTGTACGTGTAGACGGTTACCTTGGCTGCTGGCGGTCGTATCTTAAAAGCAAAGCAAAGAAAAAAAAACATGTTATTTATTCCATTTGAATTTGTGAATGGAAAACGTTGGGAAGTTGGGCACTTGAGCGTTTGAGCTTCCATTGTCGATCAATGTTCTGGAAAGCGTACGTGTTGACGGTTACCTTGGCTGCTGATAGTCGTATCTTAAAAGCAAAGAAAAAAAAACGTGTATTTATTCCATTTGAAATGATGAATGGAAAACGTTGGGAAGTTACCTCCGCCGTCATCGTCTGAAATGTTTAAATGAAGAGACAAATATGTTATTTATTCCATCATATGTCATAAATGGACAGTGTTATCGTCACTTCGAATAAGGCTAAAACGATCAGTGAGATATAAGGCAAAAATAACAACGGATTATCTATAATTTTTTTTAACATATTTGCTCAAGACTTGGTTGGACGCCGTCAGGCACTTGAGCACTTGAGCATTTGATTTGCCCTTCAATCATTGTTCAGCTGCACAATTTGCCACGTGTACGCGTGGAGGGTTACCTTGGCTGCTGGCAGTCGTATCTTAAAAGCAAAGAAAAGAAAAAAAACCAGGTTATTTATTCCATTTGAACTCATGAGAGTGCATTATTACCTTAGGCAGTTGGTCAAACATGTTTTTTCAGTCACTGTGGTGATGGAATAGTGTGCAAAAGTTGTGAGCTGGGGGCCGTCTGATGAACTGCTAATTATGCAACCTTATACTGGAGTGAAACCGGTGCTCAGCTAGAATTACCATTAAGATTTGATGCAAATATAACAAGATTGTTTGTAAAATCTTTTAAGATATCGCTTTAGACTTGGTTGGACGCCGTTGGGCATTGGAGTGTTTCAGCTTCCCTTGTAGGGCAATGTTCTGGAATACAATTGTACGCGTCGATGGTTACCTTGGCTGCTGGCAGTAGTACCTTAAAAGCAAAGAAAAGGAAAAAAAAAAAAGTAAAACCATAGCCCGGCTAAAATTATCAGTAAGATATGATGCAAAAAGAACAACATTCTACTTAAGATCTTTCAACATATTGTTTTCAACTTGGTCGGATGCACTTGGGCATTTGAGCTTCCCTTGTCGATTAATGTTCTGCAATACAATGCGCCACATGTACTTGAAGACGATTACCTTGGCTGCTGGCAGTCGTATCTTAAAAGCAAAAAAAAGAGAACATGTTGCTTTAGACTTGGTTGGAGGCAGTTGGGCACTTGAGGATTTCAGCTTCCTTGACAGATCAATGTTGTGGAATCTAATGCGCCATGTGCACGTGTAGACGGTTACCTCGACTGCTGGGAGTAGTATCTAAAAAGCAAAGACAAAAAAACATGTTATTTATTCCATTTTAAGTCATGAGTGTAAATTATGACCTCATCTCCACATTAGGCAGTTGGTCAAAAAGGTTTTTTCAGTCACTGGGGCGATGGAATAGTGTGCAAAGTTTTGAGTTGGGTATAAGCTGGTCGCCTTTTGATTAACTTCTCATCGTGCAACCTTATACTTGAGTAAGAGCGTAGCCCGGCTAAAATGATTAGAAGGATATTCTGCAAAAATAACAAAATTCTACATAAAATCTTTAAAAGCATTAAAAGCATTTGCCATTGGGCATTGGAGTGTTTCAGCTTCCCTTGTAGGGCAATGTTCTGGAATACAATGCGCCGTATATACGCGTCGATGGTTACCTTGGCTGCTGGCGGTAGTATCTTAAAAGCAAAGAAAAGGAAAAAAAAAAGTAAAACCATAGCCCGGCTAAAATTATCAGTAAGATATGATGCAAAAGAAAGCCATTCTACTTAAGATCTTTCAACATATTGTTTTTAACTTGGTCGGGATGCACTTGGGCATTTGAGCTTCATGTTCTGCAATACAACGCGCCACGTGTACGTGTCGATGGTTACCTCGACTGCTGGCAGTAAGATCTTAAAAGCAAAAAAAAAGAAAAAAAAACATGTTATTTATTCCATTTTAATTTTTTGAATGGACAACATTGGGAAGTTACCTATTGCGCCGCCACCTGAAAAGTAAACAAAGAGCAAAAACGTGATTTATTCCTTTGAATTTTTTGATGGACAGTATTATCTTCACTATAAATTTGGCATTTGGTGAACACTTTTTAAATGAGTGTGGCTATGGGATCAAGTGCCAGGTTGTGAAGTGGATCTTGGCTGGTGGCAATCTGATAAAACTGCTTTTCGTGCAACCCTTTACTGTAGCTATAAGGTTGCTAAAATTATTTGTAAGATATTTCGCATGAATAACAGCAGAATCGGTCTACGAAAGGCATTCTCTTTAGACTCAGTTGGACGCAGTTGGGAATTTGATTGTTTGAGCTTCCCTTGTCAATGGGAGTTGCATCTTTTAAATTAAAATAAAGAAAGAAAGAAAGATAGTGATAGAGAGAAACATATATATATATATATATATTCATATTCATTCATTCATTCATTCATCTTATACATTTTATCTCAATAGCCTCTCTGCAGACCCTCCTGCAGTAGTGGATGTTACCTACCATCATCAGTGATTTGCGCTGTTAAAAAAAAAAAAAAGAAAAGGACATTGTTTACCTCATGAAACAACATACAAACACAACAGTGTGTATTCTGGCTACTGAAGAGCCATGTAACATTTGCGTTCTGTTTCTACAGTTTCAGGGGTGCTTAATTTTGGAAGGTCAATATGTTATTGTGAAAGGCACACCGGATGTTACTGCCTGAGTCACTTCCTTTTTTTACTTTGAAGTGCATGCAAGTGTCTTTCAGTTTGTGTTCCGTTTGACACCTTCTTGACTCGCCTCTACGGCGAATAAAAGGCATGAAACATCGACAGGTGTGGCCATTGAAGGAGTTATTAGTCTGTCTGGCCGTAGCGGGGACGTGGCATGTGCAGAACAGTGTGTCTTTTCATTTCTTCTCAGGAAAAGAGAGGAAAATGCATGTTCGTTGCGCCATTAACATGAAATCGTCAAAGACAGCAAGTCATTTTTGGCGCTTTAGATTGGTCATGAGAACAAAACAACAGACCTACGTCACTGACCAGTAGTATCCATTGTTGGGGGCAGGGGGGGAATCAAATGGAACAAATTTGCATCTATGATCCTGAGGGTGTTTTTTTTCTCTACGGTCTATAAAAGGACATGGATGCACAATTTGTCGTGGTTGAGAATCAGCTGTGAGCACTCTTTGCTAACAGCTGCCAGAGTGTGTCTCGACATGACCGAACAGCTCTGTTCATACTGCGTAGAGAAGAAATTAGTCTTTATTTGTTTGAAGATGAAGAAGATGAATTATGCCACAATAACAACCACAAACAAAGCGCGGTTATGTTTTTTTTCCTCCTCAATTTAGGTTAAGTCCAACTCAAGTGTCAATTCATGTCTCGGAGGCTTTGCCTTTCACTTTCACTTTCCTGGTGGGAGTGAGTGCAGATGCTTTTTACCGCGATACATATTCGACGCCAAAACGTTGAATGTTACAGATCAATGTGATATATATTTTGAAACTAAAGGTCTATTTAGTCCTTCATTTCACTTAAATCACTTTTTTTAATTGTTTTTTTTTCTCGAAACAACAAACCTGCCTACATGCTATGCGCTACCAAAAGGAGAATTGTGATCACAATCATATCCTGACAGGGATTTTTGTTTTTCATTTGCAGCATTGATGTACAGCTTACTTTTTATATTTCAATGCAAATTTTGACTCATTCAAGCCTTTAAATAACAAATGTAACAGTGACTCACCATTAACCAGCGCTACAGACACCAACAGAAAGCAATAGCAAATAAAGTGGTCCATTTCTGACCCAAACACCTGACGTCTCCTAGGAAGGACGCTTTCAGAAATGACTTCTTTTGAGTCATTTGTTTCCTCACCTTCCTTGTTGTCGACTAATTTGTTTCCTTTAATCTCAGTAGACACACCCTCTACTCTTCATTGACAGGAATGTTGTATGGTTACCTCGAGACGGAAAGCAGCTTCATGTCATTTACTGTTTTGGTGTCGTATTGAATTATTATTATTGCAAAACAGAAGAGAACATATTCTGCTTCGTCAATGCCGACGGAAATTAGGATTCGGTTAATTCTCAAAACGTAAGCACAGCACGTTTTCCAGCCACGCTGCTCCCCCAAAAACCCCCTAGTCAAACTCCACCTTTAAATTGCAATAAAATACTAGAAGTTAAACAGACAGACTCTGGGCCATTGCTCAACCGCGAATCCGTCATCATCTCCTAAGTGATTTGTCCGTTTCCTGGTCTTTTGTCTTGTGCTTGAGTACTGCAACTGTTTGTATTGTTTCTTTCAGGACGTCTTGCTGATTTGGTTTTTAATTCTGTCTTTGTAGTCTTAAAGTTTTATGTGTCTCACGTTGCTATTTTAGAAACCTCCCTTGGGACTACGGCTGAAAGTTAGCATTTATGCTAAGTCCAGGCGCATTGGGTCGAATTGTGGTGTGAGGGTACGTCATGGGTGCCGTCAGTTCTTCAGTTGTTGGTTCGGGTCCTGGATCTTCGGTTCCTTCGTCGACTGTTCCTGGTGGAGATTTGTTTGGAATTTCCGGGTGTGATCCAGTTGGCGGATCGAAGCTTTCTGTTGTGAGAGGCGTGCGTGTGTGTGTGTGTGCACTTTTAAGTGCACACACACGCTTCTAATTTACATGCGCACGCGTTCGCACACACACACACACACACACACACACTCACACACACATTCCTGCACTTGTGGCACAGTGAGGACCAAGTAAAAAGGAGTTGATTTTGGAGGGTGTCAAAGTGAGGACCGGCCAAAATGTCCTCGCTTCGTCAAAATGTCCTCACTCTGTTGGTTAAAAACTCATGCCGGTCCTCACAATGCGAAGAGTACAAGAACACACGCACACGCACACCCACACACACGCCATGATGAGAAGCCAAACACGGATTTGCACATGCTCTTCATCATCATCATCATTTATTAGCTATATATGTATACACATAACAGAATTCAACAGGTGCGGACGCATGCATAAATTGCTCGGATCAAACATTACATTACTGGACTAGTCAATGCTTAAAATGCTTAAAACACTCTGTGCTTAAATCTTTGTTCAGAAGACGGACTGCATTAGGGAAAAAACTTTCGCGATGGCGACTAGTTTTACCAAGTATCGATCTGTATCTTCTACCGGATGGAAGTTCTTCAAAAAATTCGTTAGCAGGATGAGAGTCATCTTGTGTGATTGAATAAGCTCTCCGCAGTGAGCGCTGAACATAGATCTCGTCCAAAGACGTTACATCATGACCGATAATTCTGGAAGCGGTTTTAACGACTCGCTCGAGCAAGCGCCGGTCGTCGACCGTTGCACGACCAAACCAGACCGTGATCGAGAGCGATAAAACGCTCTCGATCACCGCCCGGTAGAATTTGGTCAGAATGCGCTGGCCGACCCCGAAGCTCCTCAAGCGTCGCAGAAAGAACATGCGTTGCTGAGCTTTTGCTCTTCATACAATTAAATCAGCAAGGTCAAAGGTTTGTGAGGATGGACAGTGCTTGTCAAATTTGAACGATCCGGGGGCTGTGGGGACCTGCTTCCACTTCCTACTTCCTGCGGGTCAAAATGTAAGTAGGGGGAACTGCTGACCATATTCAACATTGTTTACATATAAAATAAAATAAAACAAATCCTTGCTGAGCTCTTTTATTGTCATAGCTTGACAAGCATGCATTAAAGTCATCCCTGTGTATACAATCAAAATGCCATGATTGACAAACTGGAAGAACAGTGGACTTCTCCCCTCTTGCACGCAAAGGAGTTAGACTTCCATCAAGGGACTGGTCCCAAGGTCAACGTGAAGTTAAATTGGCAGTCGGCACAGAACTCACGAGTAGCATTTATGATGAGCTATGAGAGAGCAAACATTTATAATGAGAGCCAGAATGGGTACTTCGGTGCTGCACGCGTCAGGTCTTGCATGCACTTACTTGTCGGAATCTTTCTGGCACAAAATCTCCCAGGGTAAAATTACCCAGAGCTTTTACCTCCAGGCACGCTGTTGAAAAAAAAAAAAAGTTAAGTCACTGTAACTACCTACCTCCTCCCCTTGTCTCTTATGTTGCAAATACTACTACTTGCTTGTGCCTTTGAAGGAAACAATGTACTAGGAAACAATGTACTAGCATTCACTGGAAGAATGTCCCAGCATTACATTCGTCAATTTTTTTTCCATAGTATCTGCAATCGTCTTCGTTCATTTAGAACTAAATCAGAAAAACTCTTTCGAGCAGAACTGAATAGCCCGAACAGAAGATAGATTGGAAACTGCTTTCTGTCCGTGGATGTCAACATTATGACACCAGACCTACTAGGGTAATGTCCTAACTACCTGTAATAATAGCAGAACGTGGAATAACATCTATTCAAGACACTTTTAGGTCTGTCTACCTTCCTGTTGGGAGACTTTTCACAGTATTTGTCTCACAGTCCAACAGGAATCGCCACCATTTGTAGATGGTGATTTGCTGGCCTCTACCGGTGAAAACATATTATTGCTCTGTTTTTGATGGTGAGCAAGTGGATTTGCTTCCAGCAGTTGCCAGGACAATCCTTGTGTGTGTGCGCGTGCGTGTGTGTGTGCGTGTGTGCGTGAGTAAGTACCTCTTCTTTCAAACACGTCACCTACCAACAAAAGACAAAATTATATTATTTTGGATATGAGTGGTTGCAGTCAAAATTGTCCAACACAAACATGCATATATAAAAATATAATCGAACAAAAAACAAAACTTGTATCCTTTCGTCATTGGCGGGGTAGCGAACGGGGAATGCGCATCCCGCTTTGCCTGGCGGGTTCAAGGAAACCCTGGCGGCCTGATTCAGATCAATTTTCGTAATACCCCCGTCAACGAGATTTCTATCCACGTAATCCGACGCCACGCAGCAAACCAGTTAATTGTACGCCATTCGTAACCAGGAAACCTTTACCCACAAGCCACTGTCTGTGCTTCCGCGACTCACCTTGCAACTGGCCGGTAATGGCTTCGCATATGTTTTCCAGGACAACCTCGCTCACGTTCTGAAGAGATTGGAAGTTGTCGATCAAGAATCGGAAGTCCTCAGACGGTTGGTTCGCGATGGCCTCCAGCTGGTTCACATTGGCTCCTCCCACTCCGATCGCGAAGACGGTGACCCCGTGTTCTCTGAGGCGCATCGCAGGCTGAACTACGTCGTCGCCGGAGACTCCGTCTGTGATGACCACGGCGATCTGAGGCACCCCCTGGCTCGCTCGGCTTCCTGCGTTTTCGTTGAACAGCTGCGTCCGGATGAAGTCGATGGCCCTGCCTGTCTGTGTACCTCCCCCCAGGAAGGGGAGGCTACCCAGTTCGGCCAGCAGAGAGTTCTTATCCGGGAGTTCTAGCAACGAGAACTCTAGAACAGGGTTTTGGTTGTATTGTGCCAAACCCACGCGGACATTGTCAAAACCGATGTCCAAATCAGACACCGTGTTCTGGAGAAACTCTCGGACCTCCTGGAAATTGGCATTGCCAATGCTGCCCGAACTGTCCACCAAGAAGACCACATCAGCCACTGTGGCATTCAAACATGCTGAGAGGGGGGAGAGAACAAAGTTATGACATTTTAATCTTCATCCATATTCTTTATTTTCTCATGTTGAATTTTCACTTGTATTGCTCAGAAAACTGTTCTTCCTGTTTTTGATACGTTAACCTCAGCACTTTTTTTTTGGACCTCATGTTCTTTTGCAAGGAAATCAGATCACAACTGAGGGGCCGGACCGGGGCGTGGTATGCAAATATCGGGGGCAGTGCTTTTCTTGTATTTTGCTTAATATATAAACAATAAAAGTCCGACTGGAGGACAAGGAACTCTAAGAGTGACCACGGGGCAACTACCGTCGTTCGCCCTCAGAGATCCTCTTCTGTCGATCAGAAAGACAATCTTCCCTGTGTGTCGAGTCATTTGTTTAACTTTGTCCGAGTAAAATCTCTGACAGATACTGAAGCCCCCGTTGCTTCTGATGCTGCCTTATCAGTATATAAATGAGGCAACAGTGTGAAGGGATTTGAGTCCCAAGGGTAGAAAAGCGCTTTTCAAGTGACAGCCCGTTTACTGAGGTGAGTATACCGAAGGTGTGGGAGGTTAGCTTTAACAGAGCAAAAAGTAACCATATAGGTATGCTCCTCGCCTCCCACCCGCCTTTGTG
This sequence comes from Hippocampus zosterae, assembly GCF_025434085.1. Classification (NCBI taxonomy): domain Eukaryota; kingdom Metazoa; phylum Chordata; class Actinopteri; order Syngnathiformes; family Syngnathidae; genus Hippocampus; species Hippocampus zosterae. Next base: position 3,419,334 of record NC_067465.1, on the reverse strand, counting down.
TGTGTAACTGCTCACCCCTCCCCTCTCTGCTCAACTGCGCAGAAGAAAAAATTAGATGCAAGATTCATATCACAAGCTTCAGATTTAGCGCTATCTGTACGCGACCATCATATTGGGCCCTCTTGTAAGTCCCCTAAAAAAAAAATTAAAAAGCTCAATTCCAGTGACAGAATGTTTCAGCGGTTATTGAAACCTTGACTTTATAAACCACGGTAAACCATCAAACCATTTTGCTTCATGGCAAGTTCCCTACTGGGCTCAGAGAGCCAGATAGATTGATGAAATGCAAGAAAATGCGTTTTTACATTGATTAATTTTTTGAATGTACAGTACCACCTTATCTCTACATTTGGCATTTGGTCAATTATTGTTAAAAGACGGTGGCGGTGGACAATGAGCAGACGCAGTTGGGCCCTTGCGTGTTTGAGTTTTCCATGGAGATGATTTTTCTGGTGTTCAATATGGAAAGTACACAATGGGTGTGTGGGCTTACCTGATGGGAAGGGATCTGAAAAGCAAATAAAAGAGAAAACATTTATTGCATTTTAATCTTCAAAGGTACAGTATTACCTTTCTGCAGTGATATATATACAACAAGAAAATTCACGAAATTAAAGTCGCAATCACTGTGGGTATTGGAGAATGAGTGGGCGCTAGGGCTGCATGTTATTGAAAAAAAAACACATAATGTGAGTGTTGATGACCGCAATATCGTTGCAATTGCGAAATTCAACATCACATTTTCGTCATTGGCGAGGTAGCGAATGGGGAATGCGCGTCCTGCTGAGCCTGGCGGGTTCAAAGAAACCCTGGCGGCCTGATTCAGATCAATTTTCGGAATACCCCCGTCAACGAGCTTTCTATTCACATAATCCGACGCTACACAGCAAACCAGTTAATTGTACGCCATTCGTAACCAGGAAACCTTTAACCACAAGCCCCCGTCTGTGCTTCCGCGACTCACCTCCCAACCGGTCGGTAATGGCATCGCATATGTTTTCCAGGACAACCTCGCTCACGTTCTGAAGAGATTGGAAGTTGTCGATCAAGAATCGGAAGTCCTCAGACGGTTGGTTCGCGATGGCGTTGAGCTCGTTCACATTGGCTCCTCCCACTCCAACAGCGAAGACGGTGACCCCGTGTTCTCTGAGGCGCATCGCAGGCTGAACTACGTCGTCCCCGGAGACTCCATCTGTGATGACCACGGCGATCTGAGGCACCCCCTGGCTCGCTCGGCTTCCTGCGTTTTCGTTGAACAGCTGCGTCCGGATGAAGTCGATGGCCCTGCCTGTCTGTGTACCTCCCCCCAGGAAGGGGAGGTTACCCAGTTCAGCCAGCAGAGAGTTCTTATCCGTGAGTTGTAGCAATGAGAACTCTAGAACAGGGTTTTGGTTGTATTGTGCCAAACCCACGCGGACATTGTCAGGACCGATATCCAAACCAGACACCACGGTCTGGAGAAACTCTCGGACCTCCTGGAAATTGGCACCTCCAATGCTGCCCGAACTGTCCACCAAGAAGACCACATCAGCCACTGTGGCATCCACACATGCTGAGAGGGGGGAGAGAACAAAGTAAACCATCAAACCATTTTGCCTCATGGCAAGTTCCCTACTGGGCTCAGAGAGCCAGATAGATTGATGAAATGCAAGAAATGCGTTATTACATTGATTTAATTTTTGAATGTACAGTACCACCTGATTTATACATTTGGCATTTGGTCAATTATCGTTAAAAGACGGTGGCGGTGGACAATGAGCAGACGCAGTTGGGCCCTTGTGTGTTTGAGTTTTCCTTGGAGATGAGTTTTCAGGTGTTCAATATGGAAAGTACACAATGGGTGTGTGGGCTTACCTGATGGGAAGGGATCTGAAAAGCAAATTAAAGAGAAAACATGTTATTTATTGCATTTTAATCTTCAAAGGTACAGTATTACCTTTCTGCAGTGATATATATACAACAAGAAAATTCACCAAATTAAAGTCGCAATCACTGTGGGTATTGGAGAATGAGTGGGCGCTAGGGCTGCATGTTATTGGAAAAAAAACACGTAACGTGAGTGTTGATGACCGCAATATCGTTGCAATTGCGAAATTCAACATCACATTTTCGTCATTGGCGAGGTAGCGAACGGGGAATGCGCGTCCCGCTTTGCCTGGCGGGTTCAAGGAAACCCTGGCGACCTGATTCAGATCAATTTTCGGGATACCCCCCGTCAACGAGTTTTCTATTCACATAATCCGACGCTACCCAGCACACCAGTTAATTGTACACCATTCGTAACCAGGAAACCTTTACCCACAAGGCCCTGTCTGTGCTTTCGCGACTCACCTATCAACTGGTCGGTAATGGCTTCGCATATGTTTTCCAGGACAACCTGGCTCACACTCTGAAGGGATTGGAAGTTGTCAATCAAGAATCGGAAGTGGTCAGATGGTTCATTCGCGATGGCCTCCAGCTCGTTCACATTGGCTCCTCCCACTCCAATCGCGAAGACGGTGACCCCGTGTTCTCTGAGGCGCATCGCAGGCTGAACTACGTCGTCCCCGGAGACTCCGTCTGTGATGACCACGGCGATTTGAGGCACCCCCTGGCTCGCTCGGCTTCCTGCGTTTTCGTTGAACAGCTGCGTCCGGATGAAGTCGATGGCCCTGCCCGTCTGTGTACCTCCCCCCAGGTAGGGGAGGTTACCCAGTTCGGCCAGCAGAGAGTTCTTATCCGCGAGTTCTAGCAACGAGAACTCTAGAACAGGGTTTTGGTTGTATTGTGCCAAACCCACGCGGACATTGTCAGGACCGATGTTCAAACCAGACACCACGTTCTGGAGAAACTCTCGGACCTCCTGGAAATTGGCATTGCCAATGCTGCCCGAACTGTCCACCAAGAAGACCACATCAGCCACTGTGGCATCCACACATGCTGAGAGGGGGGAGAGAACAAAGTTAGGACCTTTTAATCTTCATCTATACATGATGTTGACTCGGTAGCCTACCAGAAGTGGTTGGTGTTTATTTCAGCACTTTAGTTTCTCATGTTGAACAGTGTTATTTTTGAAGTGTTACCTTCCAACACTGTGATTTAAGGGTCTCTTATTAATTTTTATGATCCGAAGCAAATTCAGTGTTCATTACTTCTATTGCTCAGAAAAATGTTTTACTGTTTCTTATATGTTGACCTAAGCACTTTTTATGGACCTGATGTTCTATTTTTATCTTGTCAATGTCCCCCGCCTACTGCCCGGAGATGGCTGGGATAGGCTCCAGCACCCCCCGCGACCCTAGTGAGGATCAAGCGGTACGGAAGATGAATGAATGAATGAATGAATGAATGTTTGGAGATTTACAAAACCAAACAAAACCGTGACATTCACGCTGGCGATCGAAACTCAAGGTTCCAGGTTGGATTTGGGACGAGTCTCAACTACGGCAGTAAGTGAATGGCTCGTTCACTTACTGCATCCGTTCAATTCTGTTTGCAAACAATGAAAGACTTTGTAATGCCACTTTTTTTGTCTTTTGAATTACCTCAATAGTGTGATGAATTAAAAATGAAAATAGGGGTTTTCTCAGCACTTTTTAGATGAGATTAAAATATAGATTAATTAGATCAATTAATTACAGATCATAATTAAATAATCTTTTTTTAATCGCATTAAAAAATAGCTTAAAAATTGCATGAATATTCAATGACCTAGATTATTATGCAATGGCCTGGAATGAGCAGAAAATGCCAAATTGAATATTTTGAATTGATAAAACATGTAGAAAGCGCGAATGGTGAAAAATATTAATTTCTGTATTTTGCATTTGAATTTTGAAAAAAAAAAACGACAATGGCAGGAATAAGATGAACAGTTTAAAATTGGAGTCGGTCAAAAAAATGCGTAAAATTGAAAAAGAAAAGTTTGGCTAACATATTTTAAAAATTCAACAACCCAATCCAATAGACAATAGGAAGAAAGCAAAAAGCTGAAAAATGTAATGAAAGAAGCATGACTTGCTCCATAAAGATACTGAAGCCCCCGTTGCTCCTGATGCTGCGTTGTCAGTATGTAAATGAGGCAAGAGTGTGAAGGGATTTGAGTCTCAAAAGTAGAAAAGTGCTTTTCAAGTGACAGCCCGTTTTCCAAGGTGAGTACACCGAAGGTGTGGGAGGTTACCTCCAGTGCCGGTCACTGAAATAGTCAAGAAAAAAAGACCAACATGTTATTTATTCCATTTTAAGTCATGAATGGACAGTATTATCACCACTTCAAAGAAGGCATTTGGTGACTCCTTTTTCAACGGCTGTGGTTATTGGATCACGTGTCAGGTTGTGAAGCGGATATTAGCGAGTGGCTGTCTGATGAACTGCTTGTCACGCAACCTGATACTGTCGTAAAACTGTTGCCCGGCGAATATTATCGGTTAGATATGATGCAAATGGAACACAATTGTTTGTAAGATCTTTAAAAATATTGCTTTAGACTTGGTTGGACGATGTTGGGCACTTGAGTGTTTGAGCATGTTCTGGGATACAATGCGCCACGTGTACGTGTGGATGCTTACCTTGGCTGCCGGTAGTCGTATCTTAAAAGCAAAGGAAAGAGAGCATGTTGCTTTCGACTTGATTGGACGCCGTCGGCCATTTGAGCTTCTTTTGCAGATCAATGTTGTGGAATACAATGCGCCATGTGTACGTGTGGATGCTTACCTAGGCTGCTGGGAGTAGTACCTTCAAAGCAAAGAAAAGAGAAAAAACAAGTTATTTATTCAATTTTAAGTCATTAATGGACAGTGTTCTTGTCACTTCAAACAAGGCATTTAGTGAATACTTTTTAAAAACGGCTGTGGCTATGAGATCATCTGACAATTTATGACGTGGATATTAGCTAGTGGCCGTCTAATGAACTGTTCCTAATAATGCAACCGAAAACTGTTGCCGGGCGAAATGATCAGTCAGAGGTTCTGCAAAAATAACAACATTTTACAGAAGATCTTGAAACACATTTGCTTAATGAATGGGCAATGTTATCATCACTTCAAAGAAGGCGTTTGGTGAATACTTTTTAAACAGCTGTGGCGATGGGCTCACTAGCCAGCTTGGGACGTGGATATTTGCTGGTGGCAATCTGATAAACTGCTTATAATGCAACCTTGTACTGTAGTAAAACTGTTGCCCAGATGAAATTATCGGTAAGATATGATGCAAATAAAACAAAATTGTAACATTTTGAAACGTATTGCTTTAGACTTGGACGCAGTTGGGCATTTCGAGTGTTTCAGCTTCCATTGTCGGGCAATGTTCTGGAATACAATGCGCCGTGTGTACGTGTCGATGGTTACCTTGGCTGCTGTCAGCATCTTAAAAGCAGAGAGCAAAAACATGTTATTTATTCCATTTATAACCACGAAAGGACAACGCTGAGAAGTTACCTCTGATGTCATCGCCTGAAATTAAGATTAAGATATCCTTTATCTGTCCCACACTGGGCTTCCCCCCAGTATGGGACAGATGGGACAGCCTTACATTTACATTACAGAAATGTCAATGAAAAAAAGCCCATGTCATTTATTTCATGCGAATTTTTGTTTTGAATTTGCGGCATTGATGTACAGCTTAGTTTTTATATTTCAATACAAATTAAACTCATTCAAGCCTTTAAAATAACAAATGTTACAAGGACTCACCATGAACCAGCGCTGCAGACCCCAACAGAAATAAATACCAAATAGACGGATCCATTTCTGACCCAAACACCTGATGTCTCTGAGGAAGGACGCTTTCAGAAATGACTTCCTTTCTTTTTATCCCTTCTTGTTGCCAATTAATTTGTCTGCTTTCATCTCGGTAGGCACACCCTCTACATTTCATTGGTCGTAATGTTGTATTGTTACCTTGAGAGTGAAAGCAGCTTCATGCCATTAACCGTTTTGGTGACGCAATTTAATATTATTACCTAGAAACAGAAGAGAACATATTCTGCTTAGCGATGGCGACCTCACAGCTTTTCAAATCGGGGATTCTGTTTATTCACAAAGCACCAGCGCAGCACGTTTTCCAGCCGTCATCATCTCCAAGTGATTTGTCCGTCCTGGTCTTTTGTCTTGTGATTGAGTACTGCAACCGTTTGTATTGTTTCTTTCACGACGTCTTACATACATGTATTTGGTTTTTATTTCTGTCATTGTAGTCTTAACATTTAAAGTGTCTCATTGTGCTTTTTTTTTAGAAACCTGCCTTGGGGCTACAGCTGAAAATTAGCATTCATGCTAAGTCCGGCGCATTGACGCTGTTTATTCTTGTGTTGATTAGTGTGCGCTGTCCCAGTGAAACAAATAAATATATAAAACAATTCAAAAATAAAATATCTTAATGTTTGAAGGGGTCTCCCTTCCAAAGAAGTGGGCGTATGCATCATTGTGGTATAGCCAGTTGAGTTTAATGAATTCAGGCATGGTACCAACAAGCATGATGTTAACCGTGTACACCGATACATGCGATTGACTCTTCAGATTGTAGCTCGGTGTGAAGAAAATAACAACTCAGATGAGGGTAGACATTGTGGATCAGTGATATCCCGACAGGCTTTTAGGACTGCAGTTTTCTCATCGATTACTTTGTCACACTCTCCAGCTCTCCCCAAATTCTTGAACGGACTTGGCCACGGTGCCGTCCGGTTTCATCCTGTCATTCAAAATTCTCCCGTCGAAGTTTCCGCACAGGCCTCCCACTTTTCGTTTGTATGTTCGTGGTAGCGTGATTTCTGTGGGAATAGAGAATTTATTTTCAAGGTGGGAAAAAAATATTTACATAGGATAAGATTTTATAGTTTTCATTCAAATTCAATGCTGGGTAATCGTGACTGTTGAGATCCACCTGTCAAATTCAAGTGGCAAAGCGGCTAGATCGTTGGTGGTTTAGAAGGGGCCGGGGGGGGAATAAAAATAACAAAATAATCACCTGCGTCACTGTGTCCATCAAACTTGACAGAAAGACCAAAGTCGGTCGTGAGATAAATGTGAGACAAATGCTTCCTAATGTTTAGACCAAGCGAGGGTGAAACAGGTGTCTTAGTTCTCCGTCCATCCACCTGCAAGGAAATCGAATCACAACTTTTGAACCATTCACAAACAAATCATCCCAAAATATCAAATACATAATTTTAAATGCCCTCGAAACTCACAAACAACTTCTGAAGCTTCTTGAATTCCACAGTGTGATTGTACACTTTGATCTTGAGACTTTGCAATCCGTGGTGTTCTTCATGATCGTTACTTTCATCCTCGTCGCTGTCTTCTTCACTGCTTTGATCACCATCATCATCATCATCATTATCATCACCATCTGGTGTATTGATACCCTCTATGTAAACATCCTGGACATTACTGGGCAGGTTTCTGGTTCGGACCAGCACATAGGAGTGTTCTCCCTCAAAATCATGCTTCATGTTATCAAAGGTCCTGTACGCGGGGTCTCCATTGATTCTGCACTCATCAAAACCTGTTGCGTGACATAAATGCAATATTTTGAATTGATTAGAAATATAAAACGTATGGCCAGGTCTGACACGTCGAACATATTCATTCACCCTACCCGTTTTGCGGCAGTAATAATGCCCCTCTTCATTTTGAAGGCAAACATCATTTCCGTCGCACTCTTCTTCATCACACTCAATCGCCGCGGCGTCCTCCTCCTTCTCACATCTACATTTGTGACGGCAGTGTTTGGTGTACCACACTTGTCCCAACTGAAACGACGCCAAAGCAGCAAAATAACAGTCACGCACATGAAGCCAATCGATTCCGTGAAACTCTGAATTGTCACCTACCGCGTACTTATTGCCATCTCTGTCCACGCATCCACATTGTCGGATCGGCACACAAACTCCCAGCTTCAGCACATAGCCGTCGTCACACACGCACCCCGGCTCGCAAACCGCGCTGTCGTTACAATGCGGCGGACCGTTCAAAAATCTGCAGGTCGGACCGCAGGCCGGGATACAAGCGCTGTAATGACTATTCTGTCGGCAGGGAGGTGCTGCTGACAGAGACAAAGAGACGGAACATGGTACGGTATTCAGTTGATATGTAATACGTTGAAAAGCTATGCTAAGAATTTGTCGTACAGTAGTTAGTTTTTGCCGGCACTGGGTTAAGGTCTCCACATCGTCTTGTATTCTTTGGCGTTCGACTCAGCATGACTTAGATTTGTTCTTGATTTTACTACTTGGTGCTTTCTACCGCCTTGATTACCGATTACACGATAAACTTGCTGTTTATTGTGTATGTTAAATCGCTCCATGTACAGCACTTTGTATGCAGCGATGGCTGTTTGAAAGTGCTCGAGAAATACTGTTGACTTGACTTTCATTCATTCATTCATTCATCTTCCTAACCGCTGGATCCTCACTAGGGTCGCGGGGGGTGCTGGAGCCTATCCCAGCTGTCTCCGGGCAGTAGACGGGGGACACCCTGAATCGGTTGCCAGCCAATCGCAGGGCACACAGAGACAAACAACCATTCACGCTCACACTCACACCTAGGGACAATTTAGAGTGTTCAATCAGCCTGCCATGCATATTTTTGGAATGTGGGAGGAAACCGGAGCACCCGGAGAAAACCCACGCAGGCCCGGGGAGAACATGCAAAGTCCACACAGGGAGGCCAGAGCTGGAATCGAACCCGGTACCTCTGCACTGTGAAGCCGACGTGCTAACCACTGGAGTACCGGGCCGCCCACTGTTGACTTTATTAGTGTAATATGTTGCACATGTAAAAGTACTGCGTTGGTGATATTGACTGTAGGTTATTGCAAGGTTCCGAGTCTCTCAACGAGTTCATACTCACTCGATTCAGGTGTCGTTGGGGGCTGTGGTCTCCCGGTTGTCGCCGGTTGAGATGCATTCGGATGTTGTGGTTTGTGGGTCATTGTCGATTGTGGTTCAGTTGTTGCGTTTGGAGGCTGAGGTTCAGGACTCGTGGTTGATGGAGGTTCTGGTGTTCCTGGTGGAGTTTCCGGGTGTGATCCAGTTGTCGGAACGAAGATTTCTGTTGTTAGAGGTATGGGTCGAGTTGTGGTGTGAGGATACGTCATGGGTGGCGTCACTTCTTCAGTTGTTGGTTCGGGTCCCGGATCTTCGGTTCCTTCGTCGACTGTTACTGGTGGAGTTTTGTTTGGAGTTTCCGGGTGTGATCCAGTTGTCGGATCGAAGCTTTCTGTTGTTAGAGGTGTGGGTCGAGTTGTGGTGTGAGGGTACGTCATGGGTGCCGTCACTTCTTCAGTTGTTGGTTCGGGTCCCGGATCTTCGGTTCCTTCGTCGACAGGATGGTTGGTTGATGATGGGCGAGCTGTGACGGTTGTCCGAGGTTCAATCGTGGTGGTCGCGGCAGGGGTTTCGATTGAGACGTTCACATTGGAATTCGGAGTTGTCGTCGGTGTGATTGTTTGCGTTTCATAATCGGTTGTGTGCGTTGTTGTTTTTACTGTCGAAGTTGGGGGTTGTGTCGTTGATACGTTTCCTGCCGTAGGTTCCAAACCTTCCGTTGTAACTGAAGGAGTTGTCATGGATGCAGGGGTAGTAGGTTCCGCCAGGTCTGCAAAACGAGTCACTTTTTAATCAGCGACGCCGATTATAACCTAAGCAGATCGTCGGTTGAAGTAAGCGATTACCTGAACAGCGCCCGCTGTAAAGGGAAATGTCATCGATGGCCACATCTGACTGCTCATTAGAACCTCGTCGACCCTCAAAAATGATCTAATATGAAAAGCACATTTTGATTCTCCTCTTAGCACTTTTGTGGTAAAGATGCACGTGAAACTATTTTCCCCGACCTGAAAAGATCCAGTTGCGGTGAAGTCAACCTGAGCCAGACGCCACATATTCCCTTGATTATTCCTGGTCCAACTAATAGCTTGAGCCTTTTTGTCTTGGAGCAAATAGACATGAAGGCCCATGGTTTCAGCCGAGCCGTACATATGGTACCAGAAGTGCAGACACTGAGGACCAGTGGCAGAACACTCGGCGCTGATGAGCCGAGCTGTATCTCCAAGTGATGGGCCGTTGGCTTCAGTGTAAAGGTAGTGGCCATCTAAATTACGACACAAGCATCTCATTCGTTAACTCTTCACATTATGAACGAAGAATATGATTTCATAGGGAATGCGGATGGCGCAAGTTGAATTTTTAGGGGTGTCAGAGTGCACTCATGTGCGACTAATTGATTATCAAATTCATCGACAATTATTTTTGTAATCATATAGCGCCATCGTTGAACTTAAAATGTTGCAAATCCTAAAACTTCATTCAGCCTCTCAACAGTAATTATTCTCCGATTTGTGAAATTCATGAAAGCAGACTGATTATCTTTTTGCGTGTCATGAAATTTGCAAACATCTGCTTATACTTCAGAAAAGCATTCATGGACCAGGAAGTGAATCAGGTTGAGTACGACTTCAATTCCTCTCATGTGATAATGCTCAATTGTTTTGTTTTGTTACTAATGATGGCTCCATTTCATTCAAAACCAACACTTTTACTGTATTATTGTTTTGTCAGCAAAGTTCAGGCTTTGGTCAAATAAGTAGCATTTTCCAAAGGCTATTTTGACGACACCCAAACGTAACACTCGATATGTAACAGATGTAAACGAATATGGAACCGAGTCACCGTTGTTGAACTTTGTACCGAGAGGAGTGCCGACTTTTGTAATTGGCTTCTGTAATTATCATTAAAAACATTCTGGCCTCATTAAAAGAATGACAGACTAGGAATGAGTCAAAAGGTTAATTACGTCCTGTGGTGTGATCTGAGGAGGGCCCAGTCATGAGTGTATGGGTTGAGCCACTTTGTCTTGTCCAGTCAAAGACATCAGCGACCAGCTGCTTCCACTGGCATAGATCTTTCTCAAAATTACAACCGAGTTGGCACACTGGAAAGTCAGACATGGGACATTATTGACAGTAAATGAGTTATGAGTATAGAATAAAATAATGACAAAACTCCAAGGTCCAAGGAAAGCTACGCATCAATCACTGTACCCGAGTGAGGTGGTCTTCTGTTCTGTGCATCCTCAGGAACATTGTCACTCATAATTCCATTTGTTGTTGCTTCAGTGACAGCAGCCACCGTGGCGTTTGCTCCGGGTGGCCGAGCTGTAGCAGGGCGTTGATCCGTAACGTTGACTGCCGGAAGCTCCGTGACTGCAGTCACAGGCGTTGTGATACTTGGAGGAATCGTATGGTTTCCTTCAGGTTTGGGATTGTGCGTCGTCACCACACCACTTAGCTCTAAAGACAGAGGTTGATGTTGGAATTTCAAATGGCCAGAGGAACATATGCGTAATTCTACGGCATTTTTCAGACCTGAACAATGGCCATTGTACAGTGTCACATCGTCTATGGCGACATCTGATCTTTCATTGGAGCCTCTGCGCCCCTCAATAATGATCTAGAAGGGAAAACACGTTTTTTTTCCTTCTTATTTGCTAAATCGTAGGTTACTAATCCGTATTGCGACATGAATGGCAAACAATGTTTACGTGGTCGAAGTTTACCTGGAAAGCTCCTTTCACAGTCAAATCCACCTCAGCCAAGTGCCACATATTTCCTTGATCATTCCTCTTCCACCAAATAGGATCCGCTTTTTTGTCCCGCAGTAAATATAGATGGAGGCCCATAGTGTCGGCCGAGCCGGACATATGGTACCAGAATTGCAGACATTGAGGACCGGAAGCAGAGCACTGTGAACTGATGAGACGAGCTGTGTCTCCATGTGATGCGTTGTCGGCTTCAATGTAAAGATAGTGGCCATCTGGATGATGACACAAGAGTTTTATTAGTTCACCCGTCACATCATGAATGAGAAATATCCTGTTACAGTTTATCTTCAAAACTGCCATGCTGTTCTTATGTATAAATTATGATATCTTACAATAGGTGACGCGGCAGTTAGCTTCCCACGGTTTGCCGTACCGAAGGCCTTTTCACTATTTTGTGGGGAAAAACCTGGTTGTCATTATAAAGTATACGTTAGAAAGGCGTCCGTCGTAAGCAAAATCAGCGAATGGAAAATGGAAAATCAGGACTTTGAAATGTGAACGTTATAGGGGTGAAAACATTGTAAACGGGGTACGTTGAAACGTGTTTCGACTGTGTGTCGTACATGTAAAAGATAACCCATTTTTGTCCTTGGCCAATTGAGAACAGCTCAAAAAGAAAAATCAAAAACAAACAGCCTTGAAGTACAAGGAAGTTGGTACCAAAGGGCGTGCCTAATGTCAGAATCCACCTGACATTTTGTGTACCGGTAATTATTTTCAATCACTTTCTATTCTAACAAAATGATCATTACTCAGATGGTTGAATTACATTCTGTGGTGTGATCTGAAGAGGGCCCAGTCATGAGGGTAGGGGTTGAGCCTCTATGGCGTGCCCAGTCAAATGCATCGGTAACCAGCTGCTCCCATTGGCATAGGTCTTGGTCAAAATTACAGTTGAGTTGGCATTCTGGAAAGTCAGAAATAATTACGTGATTGGTAACAAACCCAGAAACTAGTTTAGAAAAAAAAAAAACTTCATGGAAAATCACAGACCAATCACCGTACCTGACTGTGGTGGTCCGCTCTGTGCAGCTCCACGAACGATGCCATCAATAATCAAATTCGTCGTTGCTTCAATGACAGGATGTTGTGTGGCGTTTGCCACGGGGGGCCAAGATGGAACAGGGAATCGATCTGTAACATTCACCGCAGGATGCTCAGTCACCAAAGCAGGTGTGACACTTGGAAGGGCGGTGACATTTCCCTCAGGTTTGCCACCTCTTAGCTCGAAACATATAATTGCAATGAGTTATAATTGGTAACCAAGGTTACCTATTTGTATTATTCAGGGTGTTCCAAACGTCTTGGGCACATTTTAAGTCCCCATATCTAGTTAATAATAATAATAATAACAATACATTTCATTTATAAGCACCTTTCAAGACACTCTAGTACTTAGTACTGTAGGTACTAAGATAAAAGTCGTGCCATTTTAAAGCGAATGACGACGTTTTTCGTGAGGCTATTGATTTTTTTTACATTTATTTTCAGACCCATTAATGGTGTTCACTCGACCAGAAAAGGCGGAATCATGGACTGTTGTTCAACGTGCATTTGCGCAGAAAATTCAGAAAGGAGCCACCAGAGAGGAAGTCCATTGTGACATGGGCTTGGTAAATTCATAACGGACGGGTGCTTATGCTTTAAGCTGAAGCACGAATAACAGAAGCTGTTGCAACCATTGCCAATGCAATGCTGGGACGGGTTTGGCAAGAATTTGACTATGGGTTTCATGTGTGTCGTGTGACCAATGGTGCTCACATTGAACATTCCACGTAAAAATTGAGATTACAAGCTTTCTGAATTTACCAGATGCGTTTTTATATCCTCAATAGTTTCCGAGATATTTAATGTCAAAATGTGCCCAAGACATTTGAAATACCCCGTATACTACTGGCACGGTGTGTGTGTGTGTGTGTGTGTATATATATATATATATATATATATATATATATATATATATATATATATATATATATATATATATATATATATATATTGTTTTTTCACACCTGAACACTGTCCATGGTAAAGTGTTACATCATCTATCGCGACATCAGATTCTTTATTGGAGCCCCTGCGCCCCTCTATGATGATCTTAGAAAGGAAAAACAACAGGTTATTTTATTTTATTTTTTTTAATGTCTGGAACTGCTGATATTCTCTGACTCCAGAAATACCGGCTGAAATGATGTCATGGAGATGACTGACCTGGAAAGCTCCTGCAACTGTCAGGTCCACCTGAGCCAAGTGCCACATATTTCCTTGATCATTCCTTTTCCACCAAATGGCATCAGCCTTTTTGTCCTGCAGTAAATATAGATGGAGTCCCATAGTATCGGCCGAGCCGTACATATGGTACCAGAAGTGCAGACACTGAGGACCAGAGGCAGTACATTCGGAACTGATGAGACGAGCTGTATCGCCATGTGACACTGTACTGGCCTCAATGTAGAGGTAGTGACCATCTAGAGAAGAGAAATCAAACTTTTGTCGAATAAGTTCTTCATCTCTGTGTTGTATGCTTGGTTTATCCAAGATCTTACCTCCAGTGTGGTCAGAGGAGGGGCCCGTCATTAGGGTCGGCGTAGAACCACTTTGCCATGTCCAGTCAAAAGCATCCGTTATCATCTGTTTCCAGGCGCAGAAATCCCGATCGAAGCTACAATTCAGGCTACAAACTGCCAGAGAAAAGTAACAGTAGCGCAACGTTGTAAAAATGGGCTACTTCAAAAATGTGGTTCCAGTTGAGTGTCCTGAAACATGCCTTGCCACCACCTTTTGGCAATGAACCTATCAATACTAAATTCAAAACTTTATTATAAATGTTCTTTATATTGTCTCCATAGTGTGAACAGTCTAAGACGTCTGCGTAAAGTTGAACTGTCTTTGCACTAACCTGGGTCGGAGGGAAAGACTTCTGTAGTTAAGGGAGGTCCCGTTCCACCTCCCAGACTACCTAAAGAAAGAGTTAGATAACATTGTGAAAACTCCATCTACTGGCGTTTTAATCGTAACACCACAAGATGCATTTTTGTATGAATCATTGATTACTTGAGCAAGAGTGGAACTGGATGGAAATGTCATCGATTGCCACATCTGATAGAGCATCGGAGCCTCTGATGCCCTCCACAATGATCTGTTAGGGGTCAGTATATGACAATAACCAAAGTAAGGCCAAAAAAGCTTTGGATACAAATCAACAGAGAATCCACACATTGTGCAAGGCTAACCTGAAAAGGATTGAAGACATCGATATCGACTTGTCCTAGATGCCATTCTTGCCCGCGGTTATTTTTTATGGACCATATCTTGGTAGCTATATTTCCTTGGAGCAGGTACATATTAAGGGTCATGGCCGTGGCAGAGCCGTACATATGGTACCAGAATTGGAGGCAGACCGGGCCACTGTAGTGGCACTCTGAGCTCAACAGACGAGCTGGGTCTCCTTGCGTTACACTGTCGCCCTCGATGTACATATAGAATCCCCCTAGAAGGACAATTACAGTGGTGGAAAGTTGATAAAAAAAAACATCCGGTATGCATAATACGGACATCAGGTTTTACCGCCAGTGGTGTGGTCGTGATTTGGCCCGCTTCCGATTGTCGGGGTGGCACCGGAATATCTCGTCCAATCAAAGGTGTCCTGTATGAGTTGCTGCCAGCCACACAGATTTTTCTCAAAGTCACAGTTTAGGGGACACGCTATGGGGAAAGAAATGTTAGCAACGACAAGAATTCAACTTCACTCTGGGAATATTACAATACCAAAGTCAACTGAACTTAATCCAGCTCTCTATAGAATTATAATATGCAAATGTTGAAATATTTCTTTCAAAATGAATAATTGGACGATATGACTGAAGAAGTGAAATGTCTTACAAACAGGCTCTGGTGTTTGAGATGGAAGAGTTGGAGAGGGCGAAGTTATTGGAGGATTTTCTGTCGTTTGGGATTCGGCTGAAAAGGCCAAAACATAAATAAGAAACTGCGATCGTAATGCACTATGGTTGTAAAGTCTGATCTCATAATTTTGTACAGAACACAAAATTAAATTCTTTCCAGGTCACACCGTGCTCATGATCAAGCCGCACAAAACTCACCACAGGGTGAACCTGTTGGCCAATCGGGTAGCGTCACTCCTGCCACACGGCAAGCAACCGTATAGGACTGAAGTGATTCACACAAGGTGTGTTGGTTGCCACTCGTGGCACAATAGTCGTGAACGCAACTATTGATGTAGACGCTCGGGTGAATGGTTTCATGGCAGGGCTTGAAGGGAGCCCCGAAGATGGCGAAACACTCGGCGTAAGCCTCATTCTCCTCTTCCGCAGTTTCACAGCGTTGGGGATCGTTTGGATGGGAAACGCATCTTGGGAGAAAAGGATCAAAGGCGATGACTATTACATTTATTCTTACTTTATGTTCCAATTAAGCACAAATCGAGGGAAGGGAATTGGATGGTTGAAAGTCCTGGGACAAATTCCTAATTCGAACACTAGAGGGCAACAGAGTGACCATAAAAAGCAATAAGAGCCAGCTCCGTAAATCCTGAACCATGAGTTTAACCCTTGTGTGCTCCAAATTAAAAAGGCCTTAAGTTACGCATTTTACAAATTTTGTAATGATGTATTTTGTGTTATACAAACATTCTTTTTTTTTCCAAACACTCAAAATGTTCAGAGACATCTGTGCTATCCATAGATACATAGTTTTTATTAGTTCTTTGGGATTTTTTAGTCTTTATTTTTTGCAAAAGGAAAAAAAAATGTGTCTGGAGGTCCCAACCAAGCCCTACTAACAATCCCGACCGGACGCGTTCATGTAAAATGCATTGGTTTGAAGCCTCCTGCAAAAAGGCAAACTCATTTGCGATCCTCTGGCGCCACCTAAAAGTTGCACAATTGGAATGACCTCAACCCAACAATGTGGCATGCATACGTCTGTCCAAGCGAAAACAAAGCGATTGATGTAAAATTCGCGTGAAATGCATGTTTACACATTAGGTTTACGATGCATTCAAAAATATGAATTATAATGGGTCTCTATGGTGCAAAATATGTAAATTGTGACGATTAAGGTATCAAAACGTTTTTTTATTATTGCTGCAATGCCTGAGAATTATCAGTCGGTGACGTCATGAAATTTAGGCCATTTTAGAACCCCTCCATGAGTTCCAGCTCTCTCGTGTTTTTCTGAATGCCTTTGCCTTTGATTCAAAGACATCATTTTACATTTATCGCAAGCGGTGCACTACGAGGGTTAAATAAATTATAAGATTAGTATCGGTTAAGAATACATACCAGAGTCAATGCTCTATAAAAAGCCTTACAGGATAATTATGTATTTAGCCAAGCTTAAAGAGCGCTTAAGGGAACAAAACATTCCTTTTCTTTTCTTGACTTTGCAGTCATTACTAAAATGACATTATTTAGAGTCACAAAGATATGAATCAAATGCTAAGCAATACTTATGAAACCGCTTTGAGTGAAGAAGGTTACATTATGACTATCGCTTCATCTCCAAGCAATGTCATATGATCCATTGGCTTTAATGTTCAAAAGTAAAATAACTCACTCGTTACGGTGCGGGGCCCTCCAGCTATCGGCAAACTCAAACGGGTCTGTGGCATTTTGGCCGCTTGGCTTGATGAAGTCATCATCCTGCTGTTCGGAGTAGGTACCGCACAGGCCGCACAGTTGATATTTGTAGCTCTCATCCACCTGCAAGAAGAACCTGTTCTTCCCATCGACCACCATTCTTAGTCCAAAGCTCGTCTCCAAGACAACGTAGCTGTTATTCTCATAAACCCAGACAGACCCATAAGATGCGGTAATGGAATAAGGCAGTTCCACATAAGTTGCATTGACCTGAAGAGACAAAGAGAGAGAGAGAAAAAAACAAAACATACTTTTGTGATATCTTGCACAATTTCTATTTCCCTACACCGTATTGTGATGCTTGCAGCTTAAGGAGCAGTCAAATGGGTCAACTGGAAATCTCGTCTAAGCGTTTAGCAGCAACTTCCTTCTTCTTCTTCTTCTAAATGTATTTTTGTGACATTTATTTATCCATTTGTACACCGCTAAGCATTTTCAGAGGTGTGGAAAACCGGAACCGATCCCAAGTCACATATAGAAACAAACAACCATTCATTTTCTTGTTTTGTAGCCAAAAAAAAAAAAAGTGATCCTATGAATGACCGTGATTTGATTTATGACCAAAATAATTGTGATTCATATTTTTTCATGATCGAGCGGCCCAACAAGCAGGCACTCATCATGCAGGTGAGGATGAGGTCGACTTTTTGGATTGCACTAACTGAAAAACTCTTGAATTTCTTGTTGTGTTTCACAGCAACTATATTCCTCGAAATAAAATTCAGCTGAAGGTTTTCAAGACCATTCAAGAAAGAGGAACTACAATGCATACACATTCATTATATCTAAAAAGGTCACTTTTGAGCACTGAAAAAAATGACAAAACTATTCCGATGGGGTTCTTACTTACATACACTTTGGCGCTCTGATTCAACGTGAGGTGCAAATCCTCAATTTGTAGAGTCACAGCATCCAGCTTGGACCGGGTGAAGTTATGAAGCGGAGGATGCATGTTGTGACCGGTCACCGTGAAATGGACTGAGCTCCCCGCTCCACATGTGGTAGCCAAAGTGTAACTGCATCCTCCTTCAAAGTCATACGCCATCCCGTCAAATGTGACATAGTGCGGATCGCCATACACGCTACAGGTGGCGGGTTCGATCGGGAAGCATCCTTTGACCCCGTCCTCCACTTTACAAACTTCACTTCTGGCGCATTGCATTTTAGTGCACTGGATATTATTGCCGCCCATGCAGCGGCACAGCTGCAAACACTCTCCTTCCAAGATCGTTTGGCCTCTCTGCAAAAAGATTTGTGAGAATCAAGAGCTGTCCTGTGACGGTAGGCAAGTACAGTGTTGCCTCTACTTACGAAATTAATTGATTCTTGAAGACATTTCTGAACTAGAAAATTTTGACAAGGCCGCTGCATAAACAGTATCTACACAATAACCTGGGTTCGATTGGCCATCACTGACTGGTTTATTTTGTGCACCGACGTATACCTTAAACTAATTGTGTGAAAAAAAATCCAGTTTTTAATGGATGCCTTGGTATATGTCTTGATTTTTTAAAAAAATCTTTATTTTTCACTAATGAAGGGTTAGGTACCTCTAATACGGTTAAGCATCCCTGATCGACACACATCGACACATTCTCAGCCAATGGCATGCCAGAATAATGCTCGGTAATAGCCAATGGCAGAGCAGCTCTAAGCATGTTGCGTTCAACGAAACTCGGAGCTGCGTATGGCAGGCCAAACTGTATTTTTACCTTTATGTTGAAATGTATTTCGTACCAAGCAGCAATATTTTCCTGTTGAGGCATTTCGTAACTTGAAATTTGAGTATGAAGAGACGTTCGTCATTAGAGGTACCACTGTAGAGTGGTTTGATTCATCCATCTGTCTTACCTCATAGTGTTTGCCTTCATGCCAACACCCACACTCCTCTACTGGAACGCATTTGCCCCCGCTGAGTTTGAAGCCTTCGTCGCACTCACACCTTTCCTCACACCTTCCACAAGATCCCAGGATGTCCTGGATGGAGCACACGTCGGGACATCCCCGGGCACACGAGTTGTAATGACTGTTCTCACCACACTGTGGAGCTGTGGGACAGAAAGAGATACGACACCTTTAACCGTCATCTTTTTATTGTTGTCATCAATTTCATCCCGTTTATTGCAACAGATGTGAGAGCAATTGGGGCAATGAAGTAACATACGGCAGATTGTAGAGTTCCACCACGCAGGCACAGCGACTCCAGCATCCCCGCAGGTGTCGGCGTACTTCCCCAATGTCTCACAGAGCACCGAAGGGTCACCGTGAGCGGAGCACATTTTGTTCAAACATCCCCTGAAGTAGCTTTCGGCTCGCAGAAAGGATCGGCACGCTGCAAACGGCCCAGTACTGGACAGGAGGGCTCCACAGTTTAGCTCATTGCCATACTCGGTCTCTTCCACAGGGTCACACTGATGAGGAACTAGACTTGTGTCACAGGTGGAGTTTGTTTGCCTGCTCTGCCAACTGTTCGCCAAATCTGTGGCATCGCGTGCAGGTGCTCCGTCAGGATTTCTCAAGTCATCTTCTTGGAGATGGTTAAAGTTTCCACATAAGCCGCAGACTTTCTCAGAGTAAACGCTTGGCAGAGATATATGTACATCCCCTGCATTGTCGTATGACACGGACAGGCCAAAGCGGGTTTCAAGTACAACCGCTGCCTGGTTACTCTTGATTTTAATTGTCTTACTCCGGAAGCTGAGTGGAAGATTCCTCCAGATCCCGTTGACCTAAAGGGACAAAATCATTTCGATATTTATTTCTCCTCAGTCATAATGATACTCAAAGGAATATGGCAGCTGAATTCAACAACCTGCTCAATTTGTACGTTCATTGATTTTTTTTTTTTTAAATCTCCTAAAAATGAGAAGTCATTCATTCATTCATCTTCCGAGCTGCTTGATCCTCACTAGGGTCGCGGGGGGTGCTGGAGCCTACCCCAGCTGTCTCCGGGCAGTAGGCAGGGGACACCCTAAATCGGTTGCCAGCCAATCGCAGGGCACACAGAGACGAACAACCATCCAGGTTCACAATCACACCTAGGGACAATTTAGAGCGTCCAATCAGCCTGCCACGCATGTTTTTGGAATGTGGGAGGAAACCGGAGCACCCGGAGAAAACCCACGCAGGCCCGGGGAGAACATTCAAACTTGACACAGGGAGGCCGGAGCTGGAATCGAACCCGGTACCTCTGCACTGTGAAGCCCACGTGCTAACCACTGGACTACCGGGCCGCCAAATGAGAAGTCATGAATGAAAAATGTTGAGTCAACAATCGGACACAATACCACTACATCGTTATTGAGAAGCCTGCGTCTTAACTAAATCAATGATTAAACGCAGCGGAACCATGAATTAAATTCCCCTTCCATTGCAACCAGTAATTTTCTGCTCACAAAATAATTGAAACATGTTTGGGTTCTGCTTGAAGGAAAATCATTCAAATTCATGGCATTTGCTAACCTGGCGCTCTTTGAACTCTCGAGGCTTCTGCTTCGTGAGCTGTATGGCCATACTGCTGTTTTATCTCCTGGCGAATTTGTTTCATTTGTATTTAGTCATACCCTGACTAGTTTTTTTGGTATCACAGCACGGATTCTATCAATCAGTTACTGTATTTTGGTCCTACCGCGGCAACTCACCACAACTCTGCGCGTCTGCCGTTTCAGAAGAGACACTCTGTCATTCCCCACAGTCACGATGACCTGCCGCACAGCTGGAAGTGATGAATTCCCATCCTGCTCATTGAGCACTTCCACGCTGAAGGTGGACAAAGCCTCAGAGGAAGAGCAGGTCTTGGCCAGGATGTAGTTGCAGGGGGCCATGAAGCGGAATAACACTCGATCAAAGGTGCTGCAGTCTGTGTTGCTATGTATTGTACACATCCCGGTGTTGGACACCTCCCTGGGGCTTCGTATTTGAGGATTGCAGCTTTGACCCTTGGGACACGGAGAGGGAGCGCAATAAAGCCGCCTGTCTGAGCAGACGCAGCGAGTGGACCGGTCCGTCCAAATCTCTTGGTTTGGCTCACACTGGGGTCCTGTGGGAGACGAGATTCAATAAATGATCACTTTGAATACAGCGGCTCCCAAGTAGATGACGGCGGGAGGCATTTTTATGGTCTGAACAAACATTTTGAATGAAAATTTGTTAGCGATAATTCTTGAACAGACATTTGTTAACATACTGAAGCAAAATGGATGTTTGGTTTCAGCAATACTGACCAGTAAGTAACAAATGTTAACAAAGGACCAGGTCACAAACAAAGGTCCTTCAGTGTTTACTTGCACACTTTAGTATATTGATTAGTGGGACCAAAACTAGTTTATCATTGGCCATAATCTCCTCCAGATCAACCCTAGGAAAACGAAGGAGTTGGTTGTGGATTTCTGCAGGAAACAGTCCTCACCAAGTCAAGTCAAGTCAAGAGTATTTCTCGAGCACTTTCAAACAGCCATCGCTGCATACAAAGTGCTGTACATGGAGCGATTTAACATACACAATAAACAGTAAGACGAATCGGTAATCAAGGCGGTAGAAAGCACCAAGCAGTAAAATCAAGAACAAATCTAAGTCATGCTGAGTCAAACGCCAAAGAATACAAGTGAGTTTTGAGGAGGGCTTTAAACATGGGCAGCGAGGAGGCTTGCCGAATGTTCACTGGGAGGTCATTCCAGAGAGAGGGACCAGCAACAGAAAAGGCTCGATCCCCTCTGAGCCTCAGTTTAGTACTTGATACTTCTAACAAAGACTGGTCCACAGACCTGAGGCGCCGGGCAGGTGTGTAGGGCACCAGCACCGATGAACATCCAGGGTATGGACATAGAGAGGCTGACCTCCTACAAGTACCGAGGTGTTCTTCTGAACGACAAACTGGACTGGTCTACAAACACGGACACCCTGATTAGAAAAGGACAGAGCCGACCGACTCTTCCTACTCAGGAAACTGAGGTCTTATGGGGTTCAGCGGTCGCTCCTTAAGACTCGGTGGTGGCCTCGGCCATCCGTTATGGCATTGTCTGCTGGTCAGGCAGCATCTCAGCCCGGGACAGAAAGAGACTGGGACGACTGGTCAGGAAGGCCAGTTCGGTCCTGGGCTGCTCCCTTGACACTCTGGAGGAGGTGGGCAACAGAAGGATGCTAACTAAGCTAAAAGCTATGATGGACAGTCCCTCCCACTCTCTCCAACCCGCCCTGACAGCACTTGGTAGCTCCTTCAGCCAGAGACTGTTACACCCGCACTGTAAAAAGGCGAGATACCGACGACGCTCGTTCCTACAGACTGATGTCAGGCTGCTGAATAAAAATAATAACAATAATAATAATAATAATAATAATAATTAAATGATGTGATGTGTGTGATGTGAAAAACAATTGTAAATAGCACTGCAATTTATCCATTCATTCATTCATTCATCTTCCGAACTGCTTGATCCTCACTAGGGTCGCGGTGGGTGCTGGATCCTATCCCAGCTGTCTTCGGGCAGTAGGCGGGTGACACCCCGAATTGCTAGCCAGCCAATCGCAGGGCACACAGAGACAAACAACCATGCATGCCCTCACCCACAACTAGGTACAATTTTGAGTGATCAATCAGCCTGCCGTGCATGTTTTTGGAATGTGGGAGCAAACCGGAGTACCCGGAGAAAACCCACGCAGGCCCGGGGAGAACATGCAAACTCCACACAGGGAGGCCGGAGCTGGAATCGAACCCGGTACCTCTGCACTGTGAAGCCGACGTGCTAACCACTGGACTACCGGGCCATCCTCTGCGATTTATCCATTTTGTATTTATATTGCACTTAATTGAACGGTGTTCTTTCTTCCCACATTCTTGCTGCCGGAGGCTGTAAATTTCCCTAGTGTGGGACAAATAAATAAAGGATAAAACCAGACAGTACT
Source organism: Hippocampus zosterae (assembly GCF_025434085.1). Lineage (NCBI taxonomy): Eukaryota > Metazoa > Chordata > Actinopteri > Syngnathiformes > Syngnathidae > Hippocampus > Hippocampus zosterae. The sequence continues at coordinate 3,396,194 of NC_067465.1, read as the reverse complement.
CACCACAAGAGCCACTCCTTACTCCAATGCTGTTAAATGTGACCTGAGTCTCCAAGGACACAGCTCGGACTGCTTCAAGGACAACCTGGTTAAAAAACGATTGTTGATATTGTCTCGCATATTTTACCAAACAATTAACATCGTTTCAAACTCTTCTTCTTACCTTCGTCCCGGACTCAATGATGTTTAATGGCACAAAAACCTGCCGCCAAGAATCTCGGGACAGGTCAGGCGCCATCCAGATTTCCACGACGGTTCCAGTGGTGCTTTTGAGCAAAGCTCGAAGTTTCAAAGCATTAGGAGGGGCCAAGTACCAGAACTCAAGACAGGCTTGGCCTTGATCCAGCGCATCACTTTCTATTGTATCCAGCGTTGTCGTATCTGCAGGTGAAAAGCCAGTCAGACGATCCACATATGCTTTTATGACTCATTCAAAATAAAACTGCAACTTTTTGTTTTCAGTTTTCTATGTGGACTCTCTTTTTCCAGTATTCCAATGACAGCATGATGAAAGTTTTCTTCACATAAACTTGTCCGAGGCTAATGGAGCCGTGGACTGATAGCCCACCACATATCCTGAAGGGTGATGCAGTGTTAAGTTCAGGAACGGTCGTGCAAATGAATCTCAACAGTTAAACATTTCCAACAATTAGGAAGAACTAATCCTGATGTCAAAATGATCTTGAGTGCCGGTAGTCGCAAGTCATGTTGTCTTTCTTACCTGATCCGTTGTGTGTCGATGCCCAGTTGCACACCGTGTCGGCACTTTTGCTGAATGAACACTGTGTGACGTATTCTGTCAAAGTAGAAAACGGAATAAATGCACTGCACTGCACGTTTTTTTTAAAAATCGTGGTAAGTTTTGAAAAATCAAAGCAATGACCTCATACCTGAATCTCTTCTCCAGTTGGGTAATTTAATGGATGACATGTCATTTTCTGCCCTATTTCAAAATTGCAAATATATTAAAGCCTTTGTTACCAATTATCTTCTGCGCCCAAAAAAATTTAAAAATATAAAACCACGCTAGCTTAAGTGGAAGAGCGTGACGTTGAATTTATTACCTGCAATGGGTTCCACTCCGAGTTAGAAAGATAAGCGTCACTGTGACCAACAAATCTGTGCGGAAGCCTCCAAGCATGGCTGATCCCTTCACACCAGCTCTTCCGACGCTAATACTCTCACCTTGACGATCTTCCGGAAGGGATGATGAGGACTGACTTGTTTTTTTTTTGAGGGACCACAGTTGAATAAATGTGAGCTTTTCCAACTGCCGGGACAAACCAGGATGCTCCCTCGTGTCACACTGCGGCGAGCGCGCAGGGCGTCAGGTTTTTATAGCCCACCTCTTGAACCAGGTAACCGCGGCGGTGGGTGGGGAGAACAGGTTGAAGACAAAGGACTGGGTCCTGCCGCAGAGCACGACGGTCTTCCACTGACGACAGCTGCGACACAGTTTACAGGAAATGGCAATAGATAAGGTCGGTGTTTTCATGTTGCTAGGCCATAAAAAAAAGCAGAGGTGAAGAAATGCTTGAAAATAGTTGGAAAAACATACTGGAAAAAAGATCATCCAATGGATTAAAAGTTCACGGATATCTCTGGATTAAAAAAAAAATAGTAGCACTGATTTATTTGATTTTTTTGATTTTTGCGGTGCTTCTTTCATGAAAGTTTGCGAGCCTTATCAAATTAATTTAGAGCACACAGGTGTCAAACTGGGCGGCCCGGTAGTCCAGTGGTTAGCACGTCGGCTTCACAGTGCAGAGGTACCGGGTTCGATTCCACCTCCGGCCTCCCTGTGTGGAGTTTGCATGTTCTCCCCGGGTCTGCGTGGGTTTTCTCCGGGTGCTCCGGTTTCCTCCCACATTCCAAAAACATGCGTGGCAGGCTGATTGAACACTCTAAATTGTCCCTAGGTGTGAGTGTGAGTGCGAGTGGTTGTTCGTTTGTGTGCCCTGCGATTGGCTGGCAACCGATTCAGGGTGTCCCCCGCCTACTGCCCGAAGACAGCTGGGATAGGCTCCAGCACCCCCCGCGACCCTAGTGAGGAGCAAGCGGCTCGGAAGATGAATGAATGAATGAATGAAGGTGTCAAACTCAAGGGCAGGGGGCCAGATTCGGCCCTGCCACGTCGTTTTATCTGGCCCGCGGAAGCAAATCAAACAGGTCAACGTTACTTGCTGCTTACAAAAATCTCCACCAAAATTGACAGTTTTTATACGGAGCGAATAAGAGAGATATTGTAAGCATTTTCTTAGAACCAAACCACTCAACAAATCACTCGATGGACATTGTTGACATATACGCAGTTTCAATCACATAAATTGGCGCTATTTTGTGCATCTGCCAATTGTTCTTTAGTTTTTTATGAGTTGAGATTGTTTTTCAGATCAGATATGAACAAATCAGCAAATCCATCATCAACCCTATTAAAACAAAGACAATAAATTGAGCCCGAATTTAAACCCACAAAGCAGTTTTGTGTATGGCCGACCAAATTCAATGCATCTCGCTGAACACGCCATCGTGCAACCGCGGGTGGGAAGAGAGATAAGCCGAACATCCGCCTTTTACATTCCAGAACTACAGCCAGTATGTCAACAGGGAGAGCAAACCAAAAACAAACATCGGAACTGTCCATTTGAAGGGAAGCGAAGCAGCTGCACAGCAGCTATCGCTGCTATACATCTACAGTATGATTAACTACACTATCTTAAATATTTTCAGAGAACATAAGGACCATCTGGGATGGTGATGCAACCTATCGGCTGTTATCTAATGTGACAGCCGGCTGATTTATCGACAGATAATGCAGATTTACCATCTTGCGCTTGAGCTATTGCACAGGGGATTCCAATACGTTTTCTTGACTTGGTTAATGTTCGGTCACACTCGGTTATTCATTTGCTGTGCATTGCACGTACTGTACCGCGCGGCATTACTCAAGCAAAATACTGAGATTGTACAGTCACTGGTACAATGTTATGTACTGTTGGGTTACTGGAAAGGGTTTGCCTGTCTGATGATAAGGCTCCAAGTGTCAATCATTCAATAGATATCAGGCATAAAAGTTCCATTGGGATGGGGGACTAGCAGTGGGGATGAATACATTTTTCTGAATCTGACATTCATATACCACAATGTAGCCCCGCCCAATAATGACTCGACAGTAAATACAGTCATCGATTGCTGCACTTAATGACATCCATAAACCTGCAGCTCTTCGCACACATCCGGAATGTCTCGAGCAAATAAAAAAAAGGGCCATTTGTTATCAACCTCGCCCACTGAAGGCGGAAGAGACTGAAACAAGAAAAAAAAAATACATAAAGAAGGACCGGGATTAGGCACATCTTGTGCCATGTTCCTTCTGCACCTTCCTCCAAAGGTATTGGAACACTGAAGCAAATTCACTTTGTTTTTGTTATGGAAAGGTTTGGGTTTGATATTAAAAGATAAAACAGGCCAAATTAAACTTTGTGTTGTCCCTGTTAAGAACAAAAATGTGAACCAATGTAAGAAAACAAACTTGTCTTTCTTTATCAGAATATGTGAATACATAAATGAACCAAAACAAGAGAGAAGAAAAACGCTTTGTCCCTCATGCTAAAACATTCAAAATAAATTTTAAAAAATGACCCCCCCCCCCTCATTCTTTCCAATTTGTCACGTTGTTTCGAACGCTCTTCTTTGTGTTGTTCAGAGTTGAGCAATACTGTTAGCAGGCGTCGGTTAATTGGTCTTTGTTAGTCTGAAGTGGAGAGAACATTACACACAACCTGTTTTGGCCTTCATCTTTCTTTCTTTTTAATGAGGACATGTTTTTAAAAAAACATGTTTTACAACTCCTAAATAAGCTGACGTCCTTCCCTTTGAATTTGAGTACGTTGTCAAAAAGATTGAAGGATGATTTATTGCTGCCACACGACGGCATTTTGACTTTCGGAGTGTGACCTGAAAAGCGTCAATCCCCCTGTTCACCACAAGGGGCACTCTGTTTCCTTCTGAAAAGGTCCTCAACCTCGCAGCATTTATCGTCTGTCACTTGCAGCTTATTTTTCAAGCCACAATAGTTTCGGCCACTGATGGAAATCCAATTCAAATGGAATGAATTGGACAAAAATAATTATTTTGATTCTGAAAAACACAACTAATAGAAGAGAGAGGGTTTTTTTTTTTTTAGCATGGATTTTCTATTTTCTGTAGCCGTCCTCTTTGAATGGGGGCCATTCATGGCCCACCGATGAACTGAGTATGAATTTAATTACGATAATAACTGATCCATCCATCTACTCTGTTAAACCAAGATAATTGTCATTTGCAGTCTGATAAGGAATCGGGTCCAGTGATTTTCTCACTGATAAGCTTCATGCGCCGTTACAATACGGGGGGCAGACTGTGGCCCAGTGTCCTATCTCCCCCTCAATTAACTTCAAACTGCTCTCCATTACACGCTACAATGACATACGCCATTTCATTACCTCATACGGCTTCCATCAGCGCCACTAATTGTTTTTCTTTTCCACCTCTCTCCATCTCGCCAGTGTGAAGATATCCCGTGTTCGCAAAGAGATGGAAGGATGCAGGTGGTCAAGGAAAAAGAAGGTGCATATGACACAGACTTCCCAACTGTCTGGTGTAATTGTGTGATTTACCAAGGGGGGGGGGGGGGGAGAAGAGCAAAGGAATAGCTTTAACCTTCAGACATGCTCTCCGTTTAACTTTTAATTGACGTTAGTTTGAAGGTGATGAATACATTCCGTAACCTTCCAACAAATAATTGACATTGCGCCGCGTAAACAATTTTAAATGATTAAAAAAAATATATATATAGTTACGTCTGCAGTACTGTATGCGCCTCGGCTGAATAAAAGATTTGAAAAATTGGTACGCTCAAAATCTTGAGTCAAGATAGAAAACATTCCTATCTCATGCTAACGTCGTACTTAAAAAAAACAAAACATTTTTCCACGACCACCTTGCGGAGATGGTGGAGGTGATGACATCATCAGCTCTTAGTCCAGAGAGACACTGACAAACCAAAACCACAAAATGTTACTTGACCTTAAACAGGAAAGAAGTCTCTTAATTAATATTGCAGGTAGAGAAGGATGATGTAATATCTGAGCAGGCCTCCGTGGACAAAAGCACACGCCTCATTGGCTTGAGTTCATATTTTAGATTTTGTTTCACACGCCACAGCAGGCGGCCATTGCTCTCAGTGTCCCCTTTTGGGCCAAAATGAGTCCAAATCATCCAGCTTAACTTACAAGCGAGGACCGCAAACCGAGGCTCGGTATCCCGTGGGAAGGCTGAATTTGTTTCAGTCATGCCATCCAGGATTTGATTCGCTCACAGAACCCAGCCGAGACCAGCTTGTGATGAGGTGCTGAGGTATAGAAATCACATCTACGCTGTTTTACATTAGTTACTACTCTGAGAGAGTGACAAATGGGGGGGGGGGGGGGGGCAGAAAAAAAATGTAAAAAGCAAAGGCAAGAGAATTTGAAGGTGCTTGAAGCAAAGCAAAGAGGTTGGCTGGCTAAATTGCAGTGGAGCATGTGAGACCTCTATCAAAGCTCACATGCATACACAATTAGAGAAATGGAAAACGAACCCTTTGGTATTTTAATTACTAACTGATCTGCATATATTCGAATAACAATGAATTTGCCCAAGGTGCCCTGACGGGAAGAAGAACATTTCCTTCTTTTCGTGGCTTAACAAGGCATGCTCAGTCAACTTCGTCGTACTTCATGCTTTTTTATTATTATTTTTTTTAATAGCATACAATAGTTTTGCATCCCATTTATTTACTGTAATAATGTTTTTTACACTGCGATGATGAATTAAGTACAAATTTAGGTTCCAAAGGCCCCCCCCCCCCCCCCATTGGAAAGTAACTCCACCGTGTATTATCGAACATTGCTTAAATTGTTGCTTGTATTCAAATATTCATGTCTGCGGAGCACCTGCCCCCCCCATCCATCGTGAAGTTACACGACCGCTTGCCTTTTTTTTTTTTTTTTCAATGATATACGCCATTATATGCCGGAAGTGTCTTTTTAGGATTGGCAAGAAATAAGCAAGCATAGAATGATCAAAACCTTTTGGTATGATAACGACGACGGTCGTACTCAGAGGTACACCCAGTCACGTTAATTGACGGACGAAAATGGTGTCCAGTTCATCTACTGGGTGCCGCTTAAATAGTAAAGATGTTATTTCGTCATTCGAACATAGAATGACTGTTCTGTTCTTTTGTCTTGCTGGGCGAACATTTACAGAGTAAATGACGGAGGGGCCACAATTCTTCTTCAGCCTGACTGGGCGGCCATCTTGGAATCTACACTTCCTGTTTTATGTATGTATGTTTTTTTTTTTTTTTATTGGAAACAAGAACCAATATTCATTCATCTTCCGAGCCGCTTGATCCTCACTAGGGTCGCGGGGGGTGCTGGAGCCTATCCCAGCTGTCTTTGGGCAGTAGGCGGGGGACACCCTGAATCGGTTGCCAGCCAATCGCAGGGCACACAGAAACGAACAACCACTCACACTCACACCTAGGGACAATTTAGAGTGTTCAATCAGCCTGCCACGCATGTTTTTGGAATGTGGGAGGAAACCGGAGCACCCGGAGAAAACCCACGCAGGCCCGGAGAGAACATGCAAACTCCACACAGGGAGGCCGGAGCTGGAATCGAACCCGGTACCTCTGCACTGTGAAGCCCACGTGCTAACCACTGGACTAGCGGGCCGCCCTGAATGAATGAATGAATGAACAAGAACCAATAATATAGTTTAATTTTCAAATGCATATAGATGAGAAGCACTACTCAAAAAAACAAAACCCCGCGGCGGTTCCAATGGCTTTCTGAATGCTCGCCTCACATTGAACAACTTGATCAAGTACTGATAAGCCCGCCTTTTTCTTGACTGAATCTTGTATTGACACACGGGGAACAGGGAGCCCGCTGACGTTCTCTGGAGGACTTGGAACACTGACATGAAATGACCCCTCAACACGTTTCCAAGTCGATAAACAATTTGAGCACTACAAAAGCACAACAGCTACCATTCTATTGTCCGACCAGGAAAACATGCGTCCTTTTAAAATGTCAAATGAAACAAGCCTTTCCAAGAGTGCGCTGTTCTATTGATTTAAACCAAACTCATCATTTGACCGCCGTGCTCAAATTATGGGCTCCCTCCATACTGGACACGAGCAGAAAAAAAAAAGTGTTTGTGAACAACTTGTAGAAAAAGTACAGAAATCTCTTACTGAGACAGATAAAAATAAAGAAAAAACGTTGAATGGAAGCAGCGTAAGTATGACATTTCTGGGCCCTGAAGCAAAAATGATACGCGTTGTAGGGATTGTTTATCCAGTTTTGTCACATTGTCAAAATTTGGGAATGACGCGATTCATTTTTTCCTGCGTGTTTGTGTGCCTCTTTGTGCGTCACGTCGTCCTGTGTGATGTGTTCTTCAGGCCTCAGTGGCTCCGTGATGAATCCTTATGGCCCGGTGGGCATCTGCCTCCGCTACAGCTGGGCCAGCCTAATGAACTGGACCCATATACTGTCATAATCAGATTAATTACAATGTACGGGTACAAAATGACCAAAATCAATCGGGAGCACGTGAGAAGCCGCTCCGCGGCGAAAGGATGATTAGACAATGTCGACAGGCGGAGAGTGTCAAGGTCAGCAGCAAGCTGGATGCTTCTAAGTTTGGGTAAAGAAACGCGGGAAGAAAATTCATTTAAAACCAAAAAAAAAAAAAAAATACATCGGCATTCCGTGTGCCTGCTGTTGTTGTCTGCATATGAAAATGACAGCGAATGGATGGAGATTCTCGATACTGTGGAGGGACATATGGTGACAACGGTCCACCTTGTTTGTCCTCGTCGCCTTGTCCAAGGACAGTTTGACACCTGGCGTAAGACGGAGATCCCCAGTATGACTTGAAATAAATTTGCTGACATATTTGCATAAACATTTTGGCTGAGACTCTATTGTAGGAGCCATTCTTTGAGGACAAGTGTCAGGGCTCAACTGGGGGAGGTTTGATGCCAGGGGGAGGCTTAGTCTTGATGTTCAAAGTCTTTTTAAGGGAATTAATAGCTGCTTTGTTGTGAGTCAGTGTCTGCATCACGAAACCTTTCAATGGTGGATCGAAAACATCTTGAATGCGTGCCAAAAAGCATACGGAGTACTATCGTCAGCGGTTCCACAAGCCCCACCCCCCTGACTCCTCTGTCCAATCACAATCATAAAACGCCAACATAAAAAAAAAATCACAAGTTCTCCATCCGCATAAATCTATTGCTAGCTTGCGCCCTTAAAGGGCCACTACATGCACATCGCAAATGTATGACGTCATCCAGGCATTTCTCTACAATACTGTCCTTGACTTGTACAGTATATTTCGTTCACAACGCTCCATGTGTGTGAATGAAAGCACCCTGCATTCTGTCTTCCTGCCTGCCTTTCAACATACCCACCTGAGCGGGAGACGGAGGACATTTTCACAATATTGATGTAGCAATTTGCTGCAGCGCAGTCATTTTTGTACCATTTTCTGTTCTGTATGGCAAGGTGGGTGGGTGGGTGGGTGGGTGGGTAGGTAGGTAGGTAGGTAGGTAGGTAGGTAGGTAGGTAGGTAGGTAGGTAGGTAGGTAGGTAGGTAGGTAGGTAGGTAGGTAGGTAGGTAGGTAGGTAGGTAGGTAGGTAGGTAGGTAGGTAGGTAGGTAGGTAGGTAGGTAGGTAGGTAGGTAGGTAGGTAGGTAGGTAGGTAGGTAGGTAGGTAGGTAGGTAGGTAGGTAGGTAGGTAGGTAGGTAGGTAGGTAGGTAGGTAGGTAGGTAGGTAGGTAGGTAGGTAGGTAGGTAGATAGGTAGATAGGTAGATAGATAGATAGATAGATAGATAGATAGATAGATAGATAGATAGATAGATAGATAGATAGATAGATAGATAGATAGATAGATAGATAGATAGATAGATAGATAGATAGATAGATAGATAGATAGATAGATAGATAGATAGATAGATAGATAGATAGATAGAACCAAATAAAGAATGATATGCAAATTCGCCAACATCTTGGGATCCACTGTCTTAGTGTTGCTTTGCTGCCACCTTGTGGCATCTTAGTGACAACGACTTTGATTTAAGTAGTGCCTGACTGCTACATAGTGGTCTTTTTTTAAAATCAGGTACGTTAATTATCATCACTTGTGCCAGGAGTCTCAATTAGCCTCATGTTTTAAAAAAAATAAATATAACCATAATGTATTAAGGCAACAACAATAAATAATTTCTTTTCCCAATGTGATCTCTTCAGCACATTTCACACCTGTATTCTAGCAAGCCACAATATACATGATAGGCTTTTTATGGAAGATAAATCTTTACAATAACGCTGCACTCCAAATGGAACAGAGGAAAATGCCAATAAGGAACATTTCTGATTATGTGCCAAGCCGTCATGCAAATTTCATCATAAATGCTGCCTGTGAGTCAGTAATTGACTGTGCCTGCCCTTTCGTTACAGCCACCTCTCCTCCTACACCTCCACTGTACAACGCCCAAGTGCACATTTCCATGCAAATAGACTTGAATTGCCTCACCAAATATTTAAAATACCCACATCACCGCTTTCTGCCGGCGTGCGCTGTCTGAAGCTAAAAAGCGAAGTGGCTCTGGCTGTCTTTTTTTTTTTTTCCAGAGCCGCGTTGAAGCTGCGGGCCCATTTTCTGTCTTTTGCTGACAGCCGTGATGTGTGTGAAGCCCTCGTTCCTCAGCTGGGAAATCAGCCTTAGTACGGCGCCGTCACAAACAATCAGCCCTCATTACCCACTACGCAGTGCTACTTTTCGATCCCATTTACCTACAATGTCTCGATAGCACGCGCATGTGCCAATGTGTTTGTCTTGCCGTGTGAATATCTTATTTCGCTTTTGTGGATGCAAGCTAAAATGGTGTACTTTTCATTGAAATGCTGTTTGCCGCATTACTTTGGCTGTCTAGCCTGATTTAAATGCTCTGCGGTCAGAGTGTTGTTGGTGTTACTTAGAACTTGAAAACCTTGCATGATGGAAAGCAACCGTTAAGTCGAGAAATGCTTTTATGTTATTAATTTTTTTTTTAAAAAGTAGCCCAACTGAACTAATTATGTCCATGCCAGACCGAAACTTGCTAATGATCTTTCTGCCTCTTTGAACAATGTAATTTTAAATGTAATGTACAAATTTGTTCGGCGAAGCTGCACAAATCGTAAAAATACGCAAACATGAAAAATGCGAATTTCCACCAAAACCACGGGACACATTGTAGTTACAGCTTTCCTTGGGAGTGTTATGACTGAGTGTATGATTGATCGAGTTACTCGAAATGTAACAAAAAATCGCTTGCGTCTCTCAACATTATCGTTCATCGCAGATGACAATTTTTAATTTTCGTAGCGATTTTAGAGTGCGTCATGGAAGTTAACATTTTTGATGTGCTTTTGCGGGCCATATAAATAGATGCGGTGGCCCAGATCTGGCCCCTGGGCCTTGAGTTTGACACCAGCATTCAAACAGTTTAAACTAATGAAAGATTTGTTTGTTTGTGTTCATGTTTTTCTTGTTTTTTGTTTTTTTTTAATCCATGGAAGCGTGTTGCTGTTCGAATTAGTCCCTTTCATCATTTTGAATAGGTCCCTTTTGCACTATTAAGCTTTCCGAAGCACGCAATGCTTCATCGCTCATTAAAAGCAAATAACATGCTCGCTTGTATTGACTTGTAATGGTATTTAGCAAACAAACTAAACTCTACTGAGAAGTTTTATGTTTAATAATCTACACAATACATTTGCAAACACTGGAAGTTGTTTCACTGATATCACCCGAGTGGAAAATGATTAAAGTAATTATTTTCCTCATTTTGCTTTCCATCTCAAACCATATTTTTTCCTTTTTTTTCTCAGAGATTCTTGTGCACCATACTAAATTGACTAATCCCTATTTGTTTCTTGTTTTTGTCACTTTTCAGAGCTTTAATGGAGGGCAGTTGAAGTCAAACAAATAATTATTTAGGAAGTGTCATTTTGCTGTTTTTTTTTTTTTTGATGTGTTGATTGAGGCACAAAATGTGAATTTCGAGTGGTAACCTGCAATGCGAATTGGCTTATGTTGCACCTTGCATTTCATCCATCCATCCATTTTTTGGTCTAGGAAGGAATTTCTATCTCAAGGCACAGTGGAATCTCCATTTTCTCTTTTTTTGTAGCACAGTGGCTGTTTTGTTTCATTTTGGGCTTCCATGAAACATTTAAACAACCAACCCATTTTCCCCTGCAGAGCGTAATGGGTAGAAAAACAACGGATGTTTGACTCTAGCATTTGAAAATGTTGCTTATTCCAAGACACATGACAAAACAAAACAAGCTCAGCAGGTAGGGCCGTCATCTTCCCTCCAGATTGTCCGGCACCAAATGAGACTTGCCGGCGCAGATTTAGCAATTCAAATGACCTCTGCTGTGTTTCGCATTAAGATGCAGCATCGAGGAAAAAGCTTAATAATGGCTTTCATTTACCCCCTAGCCAGACTAATCACATCTGCATTGGTTCCACTCACCGCTCTGGCTAACACGGTGCACTTACCGACACCGGAAGTGTAAGTGGCAGTGGAAACAGGTCAATATCCTCAATGTAAGGAATGCGCCCAAATTGAGGCATTAATCAAGATTATAGTGGGAAGAAATGACAGTCGATGTATTATCATTATTATTATTATTATTCTAGGGCGACCCGGTAGTCCAGTGGTTAGCACGTGGGCTTCACAGTGTAGAGGTACCGGGTTCGATTCCAGCTCCGGCCTCCCTGTGTGGAGTTTGCATGTTCTCCCCGGGCCTGCGTGGGTTTTCTCCGGGTGCTCCGGTTTCCTCCCACATTCCAAAAATATGCGTGGCAGGCTGATTGAACACTCTAAATTGTCCCTAGGTGTGAGTGTGAGGGTGAATGGTTGTTCGTCTCTGTGTGCCCTGCGATTGGCTGGCAACCGATTCAGGGTGTCCCCCGACTACTGCCCCAAGACAGCTGGGATAGGCTCCAGCACCCCCCGCGACCCTAGTTAGGATCAAGCGGTTAGGAAGATGAATGAATGAATGAATGAATGAATGAATTATTCTATTGTATTCAGTGTTTTTAGGAAATATGTCTTGCACAGAAATCATTAATTCAGATTCAAATGATTTCATTTCGAAAAAAACGTTTTCAAAGCTGTATTTACTATTGTCCTTGTCCAGGTTGGCAATTGCTTACTCAAAATATTTGCATGCATTACTGTCTCGTACATTCATTCAAAAGGTAGTGCTTGCGGTGTTATCAACCTGTCTTCATAGCCTCGCAGTTGTGCTGGTACAGGAACGATCCGAAAGCCGCTTGGTGCTCGGAAAAAAAAAAAATCTACCAAAGGGCTTTGATAATTAATCATTCAGAACTGAAGGTTCCATTTGTGGAGAATGTGTCCATTTGCCGCATGGTCGAATAACTGAATAAGTCAACAACAACAATGAGAGAGAGGATTTGTCCTTGGCTCAGCCATTTCTCAAAATAAACCTCCTGAGGCTAAAATTGACACGAGAAAGCGGGAGGAATTGTGGGAAGCCAACTTGGTCTCTTTGAAATAATAAAGATGGAACGCGACCCTCATACTTTATTCAGTGTTTTTTTTTTTCTTGCATCAGAACGACTATTAATAAGCCTTCTGGTGTCGCATTCTGTGTGGTGTAAAGAGTAGACCGGGGCAGGATGATCAATTTTGTGACTGCAGGAGTCAGTGTTAAAGCACGTTATAAAACATTCCATTTTACATTTGGGTCCTCTGTGTCGTGTCAGTTCTAAATGAGAAAGAACATAATCAACTTCACGGAAAGAATCATATTGAATTTATCAAGCGAACTGAAAAAGTGAATAGATGCAGTGTCGGGCTGGGCACGAAAATGCAATCTTCGCCTCAATATGTTCTCCGGGGGACAAGAACGTAAGACAAAATGATAAAAAGGACACACTGATCCCCTTTATCCAAATCCGGATGTTTTTCTTTGTTATATTTTATGATGGATGAAGTACTTGGGATTTAGACATTTGCAATTACAACATTATTTGTTTCGCCCCCCCCCCCCTCCCAATTGTTGGCTCAAATGGCGTCATGTCCACGGAATTACTAAACAATCTTTTCCTGCGTTATTATTAGCACGATGCCGACAAGGCAATTTAACAAGAGTATTTGGGTTTGGAGAATTGTTTGCATCTGCCGTCTAAAGTTTGACTTTCCGCGTGAGGCTTTGTTACTTTTCCTTCAGCGAAGAAATGCGGGGTTGAACCATTTTGGTTCAAGTACTTCAAGTCATGTGCAGTAAGTGGACTAAAAATGCTCGGTGGTGATTCTTGGCTGAAGACCGAGCAATGGAGGCAAGGCAAAGCAGGTGTCTTCTCAATGTGCTTCACACAGCTAAAAGCGGAGCACCTAAAAGGATTCACAAAGAGCTAAAGTCATTCACAGGCAAAGCAAATAATTACTCGGAGTCGTTTTTTGGGAACAATTATATGATCGCAGAAACATTTGTTGATAGTTAAGAAGTGGTCAATAAATAGTGTGGAATTGATTGGTGATTAATTTTGTCTCCAAGCAATTTGAGGGCACAATTTGTCTGCGTCCAGCAAAGTCCGTAGCAGGTCAACATGAGCTCAGCTATGTCATGTCGGGCCGCATCCGCGATATGGCAACTCACGACGACAACGTCTGTGACGACTGACGTTGGCTTACAAAAAAAAAAAAAAACAAGGGTGCCGTCACGATACATCCAGTTGAATGCTAAGTGACTGGCGCTCACTGGCTCTTGTGTTGCCCCATCAGGGATTAACAACGCTGATCTCGAGTTTGTCTCATCATGTGTGGAATTGTTTGAAGAAATGGGGCATTGGCTGGAGGCCCGATCATCCTTAAACTCTCCGAACTGTCCCCAGACCACCCCCCCACCCTTGCAAGTTTTTGTCAGGCTTTAGCTTCAAAATGGTCTCACCTCAATTGTCTCATCTTGCCCTAAATGGACGATCTTTCAAAAAACAAAGGCATCTTCTTGGACATCCCTGAATAAAACATGACATGGGTTTTGTTCACTCTCTCCTGCTGGTATGCCGGTTGACAACTAAACACTGTGGCCTGCCACCCCCCCCCCCCCCCCTTCCCCACTGCTTTTCATCAAAATTGCACGGATCGCACAACCTGTCCGTGGACTTGCGTCCAACGGCAATGCAAGGCGCAGTTGGAAAGAGGAAACAGGAAGCTGAAAAGGAAGGCGACGTGTACAGAATTATCGGCTAGACTGTGGGGAAGGAATAAAGGAACTACTACCAACTACTGTATTAGCTTTTTTGAAAGCCAAGATGGTCAATATCAGGCCCAACGTTTCCTTTTTTCTATTATTAATTGTATATTGGTTGATTTTGTTTGTTGTTAGCTCTGCACAACATGACTTGGCAACAAAAGTGAACTGAATGTCCCCTCTGGTCCTGTGCCACTGATTGGGATTTGCACACGACACAATTAAATGGAAATGCAGCCTCATCGGCAAATGTACCCACTGCGTATGGAACGTGAAGTTCCGTGTTAGCTGCAGTAACTTGTGGCTGGCCCCGCACTCAGTTTTATTTTATTTTTTTTCCTGCCAACCACTTCTACTCCTGCTGGGTCACCATCTTGTGTCTGGACAAGTGAGCAATTTCCATGCATGAGTTCGAGAGTGAAGAAAAGGACAACTTTGAAAAGAAGAAGTGGCCTCTATCTTTGAGTCAGACTGTGGCCGCAATAGTTTGCTTCATTTTGCCAAGTGTGTCCTCAGAATCCACCACAGGCACATTGCTTATATGAAGGAAAGGGACCGGGGGGGGGGGCATACATTTTTGTTTGGCCAATATTTTCTCTTTAAAAAAAAAAATACAGAAATAACTATTCCACCTTTGTTGATCCTGAAGATGACTCTTAGGGGGCCTATGCTTTCACACGTTCGACAAAGTACAATTGATCGTCACTCTGCCGGATGTGTAAAGCTGATCAAAATTAGACGATTGACTAAGGATGAGAGTCCAAAACTGGTTGCCCCAGCAATTCGACGGAAATAGCTGACAAAAAAAATAATAATAGCCAAAACACAGAGGATACACAACTGAGACGACGCTTAACAACAACAAAAAAATACTTGCTATGAAGAATGCAAAAACGAGGCGAGAAAAAATACAAGAAAGCTCAAGTAGAAAATTCAACACTTGGAGACAAAGTCCTGAGCACGGTAATAATAATCCGACAAAGGTTTGGCGGCTCGATAGTCCATTAATACGTGGCTAATTGATATGAACATTGGCGGCGGGTGTGCACGCTGGAGGGAAGGCACTCCTCTGCCACCTGCCAAAGACGCACAAGAACAGGATCGTGACATCCACATTATGAACGTGCGCGACCAACACCTGCAGTCCATAAGTGGATCGACTCAAACACACATTTAAGTCGATTAAACGACTTAAACGTTTAAGTTTAAGTCGTTTAAGTTGTGGCGCTAGTGTCAGTACACAGTTCTCTAAGCTCAGTATTCAGACTGACTCGGGTCAGTTTACACTCGGAAAATAAAAGTAACACATCTAAAGTAGTACAGTCAATGTTTTAGTCTGGATTTTGGCAGCTGACAGTTGGCGAACGGAGTTGAGCTGATTGAGATTGAGAATCAAGTGTAGCAGGTGGAGGATCATCTCTGCCCAGGTGGGTAAGAAAGCTCGTCTTACTCGGGTTTATTTTGGCTTACGGTGTTGGAGGCATGTGTAGAATTGAAAGCTTCAGTGGTGAAAATCTCCGATCAACCTGAAGATATACTCACGCTTAGCCATTGCCTTCAGCGGCAAAGGTTATTATCTCGTGATGTTGCGCTCAAGCTGGACTGCCAGAGAGAGAAAAGGTGAGAGAGGTGAGCAAGTGGCTTTTAAATCTCTCTCTCTTGGGTCGTGAGACGGCGTTAAACATGTCTGCCGCAGATAGTGATCCCTTCTTAAAACACGGTTTATGCCTGTCGCGATCAGCGAGCGAGGACGCCCACGGCTGACCACGCGACATGACATGATTTCTTCTGCTGAATTATGCTGACAAAGTTTGCGGTTAAGTGTGGACGTGTCCATGATTAACATGTCAAATAAACCCAATTTACGCAGACATTTCAGATTCATGCCTCGTTTCGTATTCAGTCTGCATGTAAAATATCTGCCTGCCTCTGAATTTGACAGCTTTTGCGAAATATTCCAGGATTAAATAAAACGCACGGGGATTAAATAAAACGGGGATCGGATTATGCACAAAACAACAAACACGTTGAAAAGCCTGCCTTGAAACCTCCCGGACGTATGTAAAGGCCGTCGTTGCGATCAGCATTCCAATCGTAAATTTAAGAGGTACTGTTGGGATGTGTGACCAGCAGCTCATTTGTTCTCTCACTTGCGTGTGATTTACATTGAAGAAGAAGGAAAAAAAAAAGCCCAAAGTGCATTTCACAAATAGTCAGGTAGACCGCATGCTGCTTAAATGCAATCTAAAGGATTTGGTGCTTGGATTTCCTGCCGGGAGAAGCCATAATGACCACATGCTTTATTTAGCATTCATGCTGCAAAGCGCCTCAAGCTTTAGTGTAGCGCAACTGTTTGATTCAAAAGATTTCTACCTCATATTATCATGGACATCAATATAACACCGCGGCAAAACCATGCTCGATCACCAGTTCAAGTCGCTAAAAAATTTCTTCATTTATTAAGCTGTGATTCATTCAAATGCGAAGGACACGTTGGTCTTGCAGGAAAGACAAAGGTAATACTTCTCAAAAGTGACTGACTGTGGTTACATTATCTTTCCCAAAGTCCTCCGTGAAGATCTTAGAGCCATGAATGGTGCAAGCAATAAAACAATGAGCTAACTAATCACTTTGATTCGAATAGAATCTTCATGGCTGACTACGGTACTTCCTTCTGCGCAAAAGCATTACAGCTAGAAATAGTGAAACAATGAAATAATCTCAACTGTCCCCGGTGAAGCTTACTGTCAAACTAAACATCAAATCATGAGTTAAAAACAACCACGTAGCTTTGTTTAGCCGAATGCTAACAAACAATGCCAAACGCCACAGACTAAAATATAGTATCTCTGCAGTGGTGTTTTAATGCCAATTTGCACACAAATGGTGGTGCAACACATGCAGATAGACAATTCAGCAAAACTGGCAAGCCTTACCTTCTGCAGAAACAAAATCGCCTAATTGTTACGGCAGCTTACTGTGTCACTCAAAGTAGTTGTGAAACTAGTATAATGCCCCCCGCTTGCCAAATCCCATACACCAGAAGGGGGCTACAATGACTTTCGTTCCATTCAATTTCTGTCATTCCTGCTTTTATACAGTAGACTATCATGGGGTGCTATGTTCATTTGTGACAACATTCATTCATCTTCCGAGTCGCTTTATCCTCACTAGGGTCGCGGAGGGTGCTGGAGCCTATCCCAGCTGTCTTCGGGCAGTAGGCGGGGGACACCCTGAATCGGTTGCCAGCCAATCGCAGGGCACACAGAAACGAAGAACCATTCGCACTCACACTCACACCTAGGGACAATTTAGAGTGTTCAATCAGCCTGCCACGCATGTTTTTGGAATGTGGGAGGAAACCGGAGCACCCGGAGAAAACCCACGCAGGCCCGGGGAGAACATGCAAACTCCACACAGGGAGGCCGGAGCTGGAATCGAACCCGGTACCTCTGCACTGTGAAGCCCATGTGCTAACCACTGGACTACCGGGCCGCCCTGTGACAACATTACACGTTTAAATTTTTTGTGAGCCTGGACTGAATTAATTTCACTACTGTTCATTTAATTTGGGGAAAGATCGTTTGAGATAAGAGTTTTTTGAGTTTCGAGCGTGGTCACGGAATAAATGAAGATCGCATCTCAAGGCAGCACTGTGTATTTAATGATTCAAACCGGGGAAAATAATTATCGTCCGACCTCGATAGTCCGCCGTGCTTTACTCTTCCTTCCACTCCGTTTTTCTTGTCTCTCAATAGCAATCAATAGTTATCATCTGCCCCGGCATCGAGATAGAAACTGCATATAGCCGCCATTCGGAGTTTGATGGTGCTTTTTCATTATGGCTGACACCGGTCTAAACAGAACCAGCCTATTTCCCTGCCACCAGACAAACACCGTCTCCATAATTGTACCAGATAAAAGAGAGGCAGGAGAGAAAATTGACTTTCACGTAATGGGGAATCACTAACTGGAGACCACGCCATTTTTTTTTTCTCCTTCCACCACCTTTCTGTGAAGTCTGGACGTGAATATCTTCCCATTCGCTGTGATCTGTCAATTTCTGCTCCAATTATATGAATTATCTAGTTCAGTAATAAGCCATCTTCCATTGGTTATCGATCCGCCTTTGTATCCCGCTGCCTATCTGTCAATTTTTCCAAGTGTCAGTTTGTAGTTCGGTCGGCTTGCTTTGTTGAAACTCGTTTTTTTTGTTTTTTTTGTTTCATGAAATAAATAAATCATATCTGCGCAGTGGAGTGGAAAGCATAACCAATGGCAGTCGGAGAAAAGGCAATTTAGGGAGAAGTGCTCTGGCCTGCTGAAGGAGCAGAATGTTTCTATTTTTTTTTTTTAAATGGTGAAGTATAACCAATACATTACAAAACACATCACTGCAGGTTTGTTGAAAAAGCCAAGTAGGCCCTTCACTTCCCCTCGATGAAAATGGACATTATCATGGTCTACATGGTTAGGCTATGACAGTCACTTTCAGAAAATGTCAGGGTGGGGGGGGGGGAGAGGCTTTTTATTGCGGCGGCATGCAGACGGTGAAGAGCTCCAGGTGAACGACGGAGCAAGAGGTGGTTGCGTTTCAAATCACTTACATATCAAAGGTGAAGGTGTTTCGCGAGGCGCAGCGTGGCGCCGGCAGCACACTGACACATTGCTTCTTTATTCACGGCATGTGTTACTTTTACCGTTCACGTGTGCGTCATTATCTAGTCATCTAACAAAATGACAAGATGTTCGGTCTCGGTAATATCAAGACCGCTTTTGAGGGATACGAGTCTCGTCTCAGCATGCGCTCGCTTCTAATTCCATTTTGTGTGTGACTCAGGATTTATTCTCAATCCACACAAACTGTGTGGACAGCGGTGCTCAGAACTGAAACCCTTATTTCCAAATATGCTCAGTTTCACATTTTAACACAAATCACTACTATTGACCTTTCCCGATGTTATTTGAAAAATTACTAACCGATTTATTCATTGTATTTTTTTTTAATTACTAAATCGATCAATCGGATGGGCGGCCCGGTAGTCCAGTGGTTAGCACGTCGGCTTCACAGTGCAGAGGTACCGGGTTCGATTCCAGCTCCGACCTCCCTGTGTGGAGTTTGCATGTTCTCCCCGGGCCTGCGTGGGTTTTCTCCGGGTGCTCCGGTTTCCTCCCACATTCCAAAAATATGCATGGCAGGCTGATTGGACGCTCTAAATTGTCCCTAGTTGTGAGTGTGACTGCGAATGGTTGTTCGTTTCTGTGTGCCCTGCGATTGGCTGGCAACCGATTCAGGGTGTCCCCCGCCTACTGCCCGGAAACGGCTGGGATGGGCTCCAGCACCCCCCGCGACCCTAGTGAGGATCAAGCGGCTCGGAAGATGAATGAATGAATCAATCGGATATCGGAATTTTATCTGGCCAAATATCGGACTCGTCATCAACCTAAAAAATTTTTTTTTAAATGTTGTTCAAGCCATGCTGTTATTTATGATTGTCATGATGATCATCCCATATTGAGGCCACGCGCCACACCCGATATGTGTCAGCCAAGAAAATACAGCTCAAATGATCACAATACCAAATGCAAACGATGGACGCCATAGATCCAATACAATTACATATCCGAGTGCCATATCGATTTGGAACATTTTTGAAGTTTGGAAAATGGCAGCAAGCCAACGCTCGGATCGGATAATGGATCGTGTTCGGATGTGAATTCGCAAAGACAAATTTATTCAGAGTATTACCCTCTATCCATTTAAGAGCCATTTCAAAGCAGCATGATTAAAAAAATATATCTCTATTTTCCATACTATGTTTCATAGCCTGCGTCGGCCATCCCATCCCAAATTATATTAAGTGAATTAACATTGTATTATCATTTTTGAGAAATCCCTCCCAAATTTCTCTGCCTCACCTTTCCTGAAATACACCGAGTTCCCTGTCCCGTTCGTTTGGCTCAATTGAATCCATCTGATGTGACTATTGTTTGAAAACCAGGCAGGGTGCTTCATCGAAAGCTGAAGAAAGTTGTTACATAGGAGAAGAGAGAAGCCTGTAATTCTCCCTGTTATTTGACACTGTGGCAGTGTCGGTCCTTTGTGAAAAAGCAGTATGGTGGGTATAATGCGGCCTTGGATAAAGAGCGGCTCTCAGTTCAAGGGGAATGAATGACTGACACAGAATCATTATCATATTAACACTTGGAGCTTGAGAAAATCTGCCCTTCGCTACAAAAAAAGTAGGTTGACGTCGGTTACGCGTGCTAGCATTGACCATGGAAAGAGGAAAAAATTGTATCCCTTATACACACACACACACATTTCATTTGATTGGTGATCGTTTTCGTTTCTGCAGAATATCGAAAATACTACAATACATACATGATGATAAAGCTCGTAGTTCTAGAGCTCACTAATGGCTTGCTAACAATTATGCTAGCATGCTGGGATTCAAAGTGATTTTCAATATACAGCGGTGCAGCGTATTTACACCACAATCCGTTCAGCGATGCAGGTCGAACATTGATTTGGTCGAACATTGATTTGGTCGATTCCAATATTTCCCATCGACATAAATTAAGTGCGATAGTTTCCATTAACTGAGGACGCCATAATGGCGCGAGTGTGGATGGTCATACGCCGGCGCCTTCTGACCAAAATCAACTGGCATCGGCTCGAGCTTACCCGCAACGGAAAAACTCTCTTGGCTCCGTGATCACGAAGGAATGGACGTATGGTCGTATTTTGAGTCTTCAATGAACTTAAGATGCATGTTTTTGGAATATGTGAGCGAGCCGGTGTGGTCGGAGAAGACCCTATTGGGACATATTTTTCCAGATAATTATGGTTTGAACTCCCGAAACGGAGACATACCTGTGGCTAAACTGATGAGAGTCTGAATTGTGGGCATATTGCGCCCAGGGGAGGTTGGAGGACTAAAGATGGGTGTCGCTTGCTGGTTTGCCTGCTCTGCCTGGCTATCGGCATGAAAACCCCAATTAGCGCGATTGCATCATTTGTGAATTCTGACGAACCAATATCGTCAACAGCTATCGTGTTTTTCAAGGAAATATTTCATTCGTGCGAGATGCCCTCTCGAAGCCATGCCAATTATGTCTCGTCATGGTTTCAGGCATGCTGCTTGCTTACAAGCGAGGGATACCAGCTAGTAATGAATGCTTTTTTTTGTCTTCAGCTACCGCAGGACTGATAAAAAAAAATAAAAATGCTGCAGCAGGCTTTGTATACGTACGAGACAAATTCACCTGCGAACAACATTAAACGTTGACCTTAAAGTGGATTGTGATCAGTCTGTCAAATATGTTGCAAAGCGGTACAGAAAAATGCGCCTCCCGAGGAAATGTTACCAACGCCGCAAGATAAACGTTCACTTTTTGATGCATATATTAGTATAATGCCACAGGTCTCAGAACAGATTAATTTAAATATGCATAGGAATCCGGAAAGGTATTTACGACAAGCCACAGACTGGCTGAGGATTTACCCGATCATGTTTTGAATTACAAAATGAGTCTTGGTCAGGTATGTTATGTATTCAGCTATTTATTTATTTTTATTATTAGTATTTATTTTTTTTTGGTGACACTTTTATTTCTTGTTCCTATTCACCTTCAAGGAAGGAGACCGTCTAGATTTTGGCTTCGTTTTTGTCACAGCCGTGTGTGTTGAATTGCTCTTTGGAATTCAAAAGGCGGCACTGTAATACACAGTGCTCACCACCTCTTATTGATTATCCTTCAAAACACTTTTGACAGGGGACTCTTTGGAGAATTCTGTAACAGAATTCAAAACCGAGGAGGAAGATGTCGTGAGATGTTCTATTGTGGGTGAAGTCAGTCTGTCATAACTGCTTGCTCTTAGTGAAAGGACGAGTGGAGGTAAAACCATTTGTGTGCAGTCCTCACATGACCACGCGGACACCAAAACACTTGACAACATAGTTTGAAGGATCCTCGCAGCTTTCAGCAACAAGTCTGACTTGTGTCTAGCTTTATTTATTGACACACACATGTCAAAGGAACATTGATGACACACATTTTGAAATGTCTTCGACCTCGTATTTTGTTCATTCGTGAAAACCTGACCACCTTGATGCATTTTGCCAAGCAGGTTATTTACCACTAAGAGCAGTGAGAAAACAAAACAAAACAAAAAAAAACAGCCCTCGATGACATGCTCCGACTGGTCAATTGGATTAATGTTGCAACATCGTTGCAAAGGTTAACAGACCAGAGTGCTTTTGTTTTACAAAGTAATAAAATATAAAAAAATATATTTGAATAGTAACAATTCCAAACATTAAACCTATAGAAACTATGTAATTACAGTGGAATAACAAAACAACATTTCAAAGAACATTTTTTTTCCTAAAATAATCACATTGAAATACTCTTTACACTCATAAATGTATTTTGACACAACAAAAAAAAAAACATTGGTATGCTGAAATAAAGGAAGTATTAATGCTGAACCGTGATTGGTCATGTTTAACAAATACGGAACACGACTAACCAACTTTTGGATCAAACATTTTCTTCTTGTTAACATCATCAGTTTTCCGCAAAGTCAAATTCCAGCAGTTTAATACGAGATAGCCCATTTGTGGTCAACTCCCAATCAGTGCGCTTGTTTAATGAATGAATGTCTTTGCAACTTTCCCCAAACAGGCTGCAGAGGCGGCATCAGCAGAATTGTTGCAGACGCGTGCCAATGTTGTCACGACTTTTAATTATTCATTAAAAGCACGCGGCCTGTTTGCCGAGATAAGACGCCAGCTCATTCGGTTCGTCTGCAGCCATGAGAGCAGCGTGGGGCGCTCTTGTGTGCTCCGTTTTCTTGGAAACAAACTTGAACTCAGCTGGACTCTGACTCATTCAATTAAAATGTCGGACGTTTTCAATTTCAACGACTTTGTCGTACTCGTTTTCCTACATTGCTTTCTCAATTCATCTTGATTTTTGTAGGGCTAAAATTCAAATGGAATTTTTTGTGAGATTAAGAAACTCATTATAGATCAATAGATCGCTAGATAGATAGATCAAATTATAACAACGCACAAATGATAAATATATCCTTGCTAATACAGCGACCGTCGCTCAAGTTCGAGCGCAGCTGGCGTGACAGGCGCAAGGTCTTGCATTGCCCCCCCTCCCCCCTCCTATTTGTATTCAGCTCACAATAGTTGAGTGACGGGGCGTGGTCATGCGACCGGATATAACTAAATAAATTTAAAAAAACATCAATTAGGCTTTCAAGGGTTCCTCTCTCCTTTATCTGTTCTAATCACATACAGAGTGTGGATGAACTGAACGGTGATTGGACAAACGAAATCTGTAACAAACATATTTGTTGACAAGAAAAAGCGCACCGACAAAGTATCAACAGAAATTGCCGATCACAAGTAGCGAGGAAAAACAAGGCATGAACAATAAGCGCTCGCAAAAGGCAAGGTAAAGCCGTAAGAATAAACGAAATGACAAGAGTCCATCCATCCATCCATTTTCTGAACCGCTTAATCCTCACTAGGGTCGCGGGGGGTGCTGGAGCCTATCCCAGCCGTCTTCGGGCAGTAGGCGGGGGACACCCTGGATCAGTTGCCAGCCAATCGCAGGGCACACATAGACGAACAACCATCCACGCTCACATTCACACCTAGGGACAATTTAGAGCGTCCAATCAGCCAGCCATGCATGTTTTTGGAATGTGGGAAGAAACCGGAGCACCCGGAGAAAACCCACGCAGGCCCGGGGAGAACATGCAAACTCCACACAGGGAGGCCGGAGCTGGAATCAAACCCGGTACCTCTGCAATGTGAAGCCGACGTGCTATCCACTGGACTACAGGGTTGCCCTGACAAGAGTCCAATTACACGAAAACAAAACAAGAGCAAGATCAAAAACTAAATAACATCAATGCGTCCTACCAAGGGACAATGACCAGATCAAGAGGTCTAGAAAACAACACTTGGTTGCTTTCTTGTGGCATCTTATACCGTCACAGAAACAACCCATCGTGAGTTTTTTGTGAGTTCCACTGTTGTTGTCCGATCGGTATTTAATGCCACCCCTCTGAGCATTTAACCCTCAAAGGACTAATGTAATAACCTGACAGCTGTGACCTTCAAGACTGATCTGCAAGGTGTGTATCTACTGCAGTAGCGGACGGCGTCAGACATCTCTTGGGGGGTTGGGGGGGGAGTATTGGTAAGCCATTAGATGGAACAGAGGCGAGAGAGAGACAGTAATTTGTCTGAGCTGCGTCATGTCGAGCAGAGTCCGGGTCGCAGGTGGGTTTGAGGGCAGGGTGTTTACTAACGACACATGATGAGCATGGACTGCTGGTGGAGCAGAAAAGTCACGGGGCATGAGGAAAATCACCCCGAGCTGAATGACACCTTAGGCTCATTTTGTCACGGGCGGCTCAAGTTCACACACTCGTCTTAGGTAGAAGTACAGAAAAAAAAAATCATTGACTAACTGGAAGTGGAGGCACATCGAGAGGAGCCAGATGAGGTGGCTTGGGCATCCGATTCGGATGCCTCCTGAGCGCCTCCCCGGTGAGGTGTTCCGGTCATGTTCCACCGGGAGGAGACCCTGAGGAAGACCCAGGACACGCTGGAGAGACTATGTCACCCAGCTTGCCTGGGAACGACTCGGGATCCCCCGGGGAGAGCTGGAAGAAGTAGCTAGGGAGAGGGAAGTCTGGGCTTCCCTGCTAAAGCTGTTGCCCCCGCGACCCGGCCCCGGATAAGCGGTAGATGATGGATGGATGGATGGATGGATAACTGGAAGTGAAAGCAAGAGACTCTGCGAAGGGAAGAATCTTGGAATTTTTAGACACAAGGCAGTGAATTGGTCATGACGCATACTTAGCGGACGTCAAACAAATCTTTTAAACAAGGTCAAAAAAATTGGATACATTTCTGACCACACACAGCATTAAGTGTGGTGATATTAAACTGGAATTACTCTGAGACGCCCGCTCAAGTGCACGGCAATTAATTTAAGCACAAAATGTTATAGGCGTATGTGTCAGGGTTTATTTATGAATTTCTAATAATGAGTTTCAAGCCACTGATAGACGTAGCCAGAGTCTCATGACATCTGACCAATGAAATGACTTGCCATGTCACAGTGGACCAATGAAACTGTCCAAGAACGCCCCTGTGCTGAATACTCATCATTTATTTGTGGTTGGAGTGCACACGCCTGAGGGCGGAGTGGAGAGAGCGAGATAAACGAGGATGTGCGTACGCACGGCTGTTAAGGAGCAATTGAGAGGGGAAAATCAGCATCTTGAATTGACTTTATTGAGCGTAGGGAACAAGTGCCATAAATGCATCCATCCCGTCTAAGCTCACCGCGAATTTGCCTCATGCTGACAACAAGAGACTGAGAACGCTTCTGTGTTCTGCGAATAGGTCACACACTCCAACATGCTCTCCTTGCTCCTCAAACAGCGCCCCCCCCCCCCCCATCTGTCCGATTAGATTTTGGGCTCAGACATTACCAGGAATGCCACAGGGAACTGGAGGAACCAGCCCAAACTGAAATCCCTCAGCACCTGCCCAACACGGCATCACGCTGTTTTAATTTAATATGACCCTGCCGGAGGGTTTCAGAAGCAGCCAATTAAAAAAATAATAATAATCTTGTTCATGGGCAAAAGGCTTGCCAATGTGTCGGTTTACCTCCAAATTCACAGACTTGAACCCCTTCGAAACCAACTTATAAATGCCACGTCTCGGTGTCTTCTTAGTAGACCAAGTAACAGTAGCTCCAAAAAAAAAAAATAACTCAGCACATTTTCTGAATTTGTTTTTACATATTGGACTTTGTCGCATTGCAAACCAATGCGTTAAACACAGTTGTTGTTCCACTATTTGGGTGAATCAGCCCTTTTAACCTTTGTGTTCTTTGGGCCGTCAGACAAGCACAAAGAACATCGGAACATGATGTCCTTGTCATTAGCCCAGCATGGACTCTCTTCAGTCTTACTTTACTGCTTTATATTGCACCCCCCCACCAAGGTGGTTGCTGGACAGGCGCAAGAAAAAAGGCAGCAACAGAAAAGGGAGACAATAGCCTCTGATTATGTCAGGTTGGTCTTTTTGCACTTGGGAAAATTGTCATAATTGAGAAAAGTGGTCAAGTCCTTGGGAGTCAGGGGGGTGGGGGGGGGGCTGAATGACTGAGGTGAAAACAATGACCGTTATGATCGTTAAGTCTGGATATGGCCTCGGTGAGATCGAGCTGTCGGAGAGGGCAAATGCAGTCTCCTATAAAGGCACCCTGATCAAATCAGGTGTTTGGTGAAGTGGTGAGCGGGGGTGGGGGGGCACGTAACAGTCCCTTTTGCCTACTTTCGTAAGATACTCAACACACCACGGCTTGAAATAAAGAAACAAAAGTGAAATAAGAAACATCAAATGAATGTGGACAGATAGAGATGAAGACAAAGTGAGAGCTCGCGTGTTGTGGGAAGTCCTCTGGTAGTTTAGGCCCATAGCCGCAAAACAATGTCGTGACCGGGAAAAGACGAGCCGAACCCGCACAAGAATTCAGAGACCAAACGCTTATTGGCCCCGGGAGAGGAGATGAAATGAAACAGGAAAAACACAACATGAGCCACCACCCAGTGCACAATTATAAGCGCTTTCTATACCAAAGAGGTAATGACGTAGAAAGGACTTAAAAAGAGAACCTTGGGTGAAAATCTCAAAAAGAATCTCAATGCTGT
Organism: Hippocampus zosterae; assembly: GCF_025434085.1. Taxonomy (NCBI): domain Eukaryota; kingdom Metazoa; phylum Chordata; class Actinopteri; order Syngnathiformes; family Syngnathidae; genus Hippocampus; species Hippocampus zosterae. The sequence goes on along the minus strand of NC_067465.1, from coordinate 3,369,054 downwards.
TGTGGACACTTTTGATCCGGTCTGGTCACTTTGAATCCATACTTTCCTGAATAGTCTTGTTTCAGAATTTGTAACCGCACAGCAAATGGAAGAGAAATGTTTTTGTTTTGGAAAACCCACATTCAAAAGATTACCGACCGGAATACCCATTAGAGGGCACTCTTTATCTGTATCTATAAACCGGTTCAGCACTTGGTTTCTGTGAATTTTTATAATTTTTTTTACCTTGGAACCCACCCTTGATAACATGTTACTCTCAAACAAATTAACAGTAACCCGCTCCCCATGTTTGTGTACCCACCTTAGGCATAGAATATTCAACTGAAAAAAAAACTAATAATACGAGTGACCACATGGCAGTGGCGGAATCTTTTGGTGATAATACGTCTCAAAGACAGCAAATCGTTTCATGTCCATCGGCGGCCTTGATTCATCAGCAGGTTTCTCGCTCTAGTGCTGCGTTGTCAGAAATTACCAGGAAATCACATTTTTTAATATCTTCATTACACAAAATACATGCAAAAGTGCCTATGGCAGATCCTCGGGCTTTTCTTGGAGCAGCTGAAAGATCAATGAGCTGTTGGTTTCTTAGAAATGCAGCAAATGAATTCTTCTAGGGGGAAAAAAAAAAGTTCCAATGTCCTTCTGGTATTGAGCCATGAGGAAATAATCACAATCAAAAGAGACCAATGTGCTGAGCATTAGCGGATTAAGTTGTTGTTTTTTTTTTTAAAGAGACAGCAGGAGTGATTGTGATGCTGTGCTGTTTACCATCTTATGTCTGAGAGTTCCCCGATGAGAAGAACTCGGATACATTGGAAGGAGTTCTTTTATTTCCCCTTTAATGAGCTCATAGCCGGCAGGTAGCTGTTGTCTCCTACTGTGTGTTCTCAATTGATAGTTTCCCTTTCAAACACACCTCACGAGCCCCTGCAGCCCACAAACGCCTGCTCGCTATTGTGCGCCATAATTTGCCCTGACACCGACTCTGATCCTAAGACACCACGAGCCAGGAGGAGATCTTCTTTCAAAAGGGAAAACTAGCGCCGGCTGTGTTCATGGGACAACACGTAATAACTGTACGTGTGAAAATGGCTTCCTGTTATGCTGATGTGTCCTTTTTTCGGAGGTGTTAAAAGACCCACCTGACAACTCTCGGCGGGTGACCGCCGATTCATCTCTCCGGCGCGTTTACTTTCAACCAGGTCGTAAAGGGAATTCTCAACGGCAGCGCGGGGGTGAGCAAAGACGGTGAACAATGAAATATTTCTTACCCGTGGTTGCCAAGTAGCTAAATATCAGCGGACAATAGATAAAGAAAGACAGAGTGTATGTTAAAGACTCTGTAAAGTGAACTCGGAGATATGTTTCTAAATATATTGTACAGGTTTGGAGATAACCTGCACAAAGACACAAAAGGGCTACTTCGCTTTGGCTAGCGTGCTAGCAAGGCTGCTTTAGGGTGCCTCGTTATTGGCCGTGAGTGTGTGCAGGTCAAGCATAGAAAGAAGGAATGGAAGGAGGGGAGATTTAAAAAAAATTTAAACTCTAACTTGACAGCTTGGGACCTTGGGCTGACCTTTAGAGTGCCTCGTTGTCCATGGTGCGTGGACATGCGGCAAAGACAGAAGGCAGAAAAGCAAGGTCAAAAATATATTAAAAGTTTGACGAGACAGTCACTGCGTGTACAGGGGCTTAGGCGTCGGCGTTGCTGCTTTCGAGCGCCTCATTGTCACAATGTGGAAAAGCCCCACGACAACCTAATGGCATACAGTATATTCTGCCAACTAGAGGCTTGAACTGAATATATTTTCACTATCACATAAGCTAACAACACTTAGAGTGTGGAAAAGAGGTGAAGAAGCATCTACCAGCCATGCTGTGTGGACTTGAGATGGTGCCGCTGAAGAATAGACAGGAGGCAGAGCTCCAGGTGGCAGAGATACAATACAATACAATACAATACATTCTGATTTATATAGCGCTTTCACAACAGCGGCAGCTGTAACAAAGCGCTTTACAAAACAGTTAACATAAAGTAAAATAATAAACACAACACACAACATAAAACACAAACAGTCGTGCAGTCCTAACCACTTTTCCGTCACACGCTTTGTTGTTTGAAGCGGTTTGAGATGAAAGAGGAGAGAATCAAAGTGTCCTTTAACCAGTGGATCAGAGACGTCATGCTCAAAATGAGCACACGTCGGCTACAAGCTAAGTTTCAAAGTCAACAAGAAGCTGTAGCATCCATTGACGAAAAAAGAGATTGGTTCACTTCTCCTGTCCCATGGAAATCCACTTCAATTCCAAGCGGCGACTCACGGTTCCAAATACGCATCGGTGCTCTTCGCCAACGCTCCTCTCTCCTCATCCTCAACTTCAGCGGCCATCCATCCAGCCGCACCGACGCCAACTGTCCAACAGCGCTGACATAGCCACTGAAGAAATCGGGGTTGTGAAAAATGCTGCCCATTACTGGCGCAAAAAACACAAGCGCCCCAGGTCTGTCCAGCACCGACAGTCAATGGCGCCGACATTCGTCCCAATCAAAATCTGTGCTGGTACAGGCGTGCTGCCGAGAAGGCGCAACCACCAAGCACAGATACTGCTCCTTTGACGAATGTCGTGGCCAAAAAGCGCTGAAAACAGTCCATATCAGGTCCACACGATCAAACAACAAACAACATGTGACAAAACAAAAGACAAAAACAGCAAAAAAGAACAAAAAAGCAAGGCTCTTGAAGAGCACTTGCCGAAGGCTGCCTACTCGGGCGCCATCTCATCATCATGAAGATGGAGGTTTTGAAGAGAAAATCAGAGACGCCAGACTGAGATGGTTGAGACATGTCCAGAGGAGAGAGGGCGAATAAATTGGGAGAAGGATACTGAGTCTTGAAGTGCCAGGCAGGAGGCCGAGTGGAAGACCAAAGAGGAGGTTTATGGAGGGAAAAGCCGAAAAGAAGAAGACAAACTAACTCATCTTCTCTTTGGTGTGTCAAATGTACAAGACATGTCATTTCCCTTTACATGGACTTTAAGGCACTTTGTTGGATATGCTCAGTTCTGCTCTTGAGAGCAGATTTGTGAGTCTCGAGACAATTCATTCATTCATTCATTCATCTTCCGAGCCGCTTGATCCTCACTAGGGTTGCGGGGGGTGCTGGAGCCTATCCCAGCTGTCTTCGGGCAGTAGGCGGGGGACACCCTGAATCGGTTGCCAGCCAATCGCACGGCACACAGAAAGGAACAACCATTCGCACTCACATTCACACCTAGGGACAATTTAGAGTGTTCAATCAGCCTGCCACGCATGTTTTTGGAACGTGGGAGGAAACCGGAGCACCCGGAGAAAACCCACGCAGGCCCGTGGAGAACATGCAAACTCCACACAGGGAGGCCGGAGCTGGAATCAAACCCGGTACCTCTGCACTGTGAAGCTGACGTGCTAACCACTGGACTGCCGGGCCGCTTCTCGAGACAATATCGGTTAAAAAAAAAATAAATAAAATAAAGCCAACTCTGCATTGTGTCTATCCAGTAAATGTGCAAGAGCACAGTCATAAAACCCTTCAGGATTTAAACCCGGCTTTGAAGCAAAGGCCGTACCGGACGCAGCGTGGAGTGATACTGTGGACTCAATTTAATTAGGTGCTTCGGTGATGGATTTGTTCGGGGGATGGTACCATTAGTAAAAAACACAAACTCTTTGTTTGTTTTTTTTTTGTTCTTTTCACGCGGTTGTTACAAAGTGGTCATGTTGGGAGTAATTAACAAAGGTGTGCGTTGGCCTAATGAGCTTCCACGCTTGAACCTCTTGAGGGAAATTAACTCTTGCCGGTTTCTCTGGTTTAAGTTTATGTTTGCGGAGGAGGCGGGAGAGATTATTGATTATCTCTTGCCGTTTCTATCCAGCAGAAGAAATCCCTGTCGAGGATCTACGGAGCATAAAGCTCAATGCAGGTTAAAAATAAGAATATGACTAATATTTTCCCAGAATAGTTTCTTGTTCAACTGAGACACTAGAGTGGGTCATTTTTTTTGGGGGGGGGGGGCTTTCAAACGGCCTTTTCTAGTCTGATATTCTCCCCACACTGCTTTTACCGTTCTGTATTAACAGCACTGAACCGTGTATTTGTCCTGTTGAGGCAGTTGAGAGCAGATTCACAAACGCAATGCCGACCTGCAGGCTAAACAAAAGCAAAACAAAAGCAAAACAAAAGCAAGTTCAAAGACATGAAGGAGGCTTTTCTTTCAAGTCTTAAAATGACCGAATGCCGCGAGACGACGACGCCATTTGGTATCCAAGTCTGTCGGTCAAAGTCGATCAAGGACGAACGATGCAGCGCGTTTGTGACGGGTTCATTATTACGGGTAATCATCTCAGCCTAAATGCTCATCGGCCGTGCAATTTCGGGTGATTTTAGGCGATGCCTAAAGCAGCATGACAGAACTCTGACTTCTGCTTGGAAAATTGGCGCCAATATCTCTTGGCTTTTGATACTCGGGTTGCATTCGGGTGTCTCTTTGGGTTGCACGCCATCATAACTCTAAAATAAAATCAATAAAAGAAACAATCCGGCTATTCTTCTTTGCTCATTTGTCTTGACGTAGGATTCATTGCAAATGTGTTCTGTACACTTCTGACAAGAGATGGAGGGGGGGGGGGTGGCTAAGATTTGATTTATTGACGTGAAAAATGTGGCTGGGGATGTGGAATTGATTGTTCATTAATCACGCATTAGATTATATATATATACAGTATATATATTTTTTTACCGTCACTGTTTCATGTTCTTCGGTCTAACTCTTGCTTGAGCATGATTAACAAGAAAAAAAACTATCAAGATCCCTCTAATATGTCACTTAATTACTGATTAAATGTGTAATTAATCACTTTGACAATGACAGCTCGTCCCAATCACAAATGTTCTGGTTGGCTTGGCCGGCTATCAGGCTTTATTGTCCCTGGAATCCACGTGCGCAAATAACCTTTCCTTCATGCAGGAGCCTTCGACGAAGTCTTTGCGTACAGCCCGAGCCGTCATATGCGTTGCAGCACGATGACACAGTGTAGAATCTCACAGAAAGTGAAGTTTAGGGGCAGTTTTAAGTTTAATTTTCAGTTGAAATTTAAATAATTTACCTGCAGCATAAATGGTACTGTTCAATATCATTCATTTGGCATTGCGGGATTTGGTTCCGGGTCCCTCTGGACTGTCAACGAGCACCACCGAAAGATGTTTTTGTTTGTATTCCCCCTGCCCCTCCAGTAACTTTAGATTCCGATTGTGTCTCGGTGATAGCAGCGACAGCAATTTAGTGTTTGAAAGCTTTTGAAAAGATCCTCTTCAAAGCAGCACAGCCGGGGAAAGAGCGACGAGAACAAATAGCAGATGGCGTTGAAACTCGGCGGTCACATCAGGAGGTGAAACAAGTGCACATTTTTCATTAGCGCCGAGTGCCGTAAATGTAACAACACCCGAATATGCACGTTCCCTACTTGACGTCGTATTCGGCGCTCAAGGACCGATCCGATATTTGTATTCGTAGGTGTTTGAAAGAAAGAGGTCAATGATCAGAAATGCAGGAAGGGAGACGTAAACAGAGAGCTGATTAGGGATGGACAATAACTACCTATCAAATTGCAAATCACTTCATTAGCATGGCTAATTGTTTGGCCGCAGCACTTCCCAATAGTTTATTTTCACCGCCAACTCTCGGTCAAGCAACTTGCAAATCAGTACGGCAGACGTGCTCGAGGACAAGCGCAAACCTTTCATGAGCATAAGCAGTGCAAAAATGGATTGGATGGATACACGGTCGCGAGTTGACAGGTTTTCTTCGAATGGTGTGGCTCATGGCTTTCTAACTGGAGAATATCCATCCATCCATCCATTTTCTGAACCGCTTAATCCTCACTAGGGTCGCGGGGGGTGCTGGAGCCTATCCCAGCCGTCTCCGGGCAGTAGGCGGGGGACACCCAGAATCGGTTGCCAGCCAATCGCAGGGCACACATAGACGAACAACCATCCACGCTCACAATCACACCTAGGGACAATTTAGAGCGTCCAATCAGCCTGCCATGCATGTTTTTGGAATGTGGGAGGAAACCGGAGCACCCGGAAAAAACCCATGCAAGCCCGGGGAGAAGATGCAAACTCCACACAGGGAGGCCGGAGCTGGAATCGAACCCAGTACCTCTGCACTGTGAAGCCGACGTGCTAACCACTGGACTACCGGGCCACTGGAGAATATAACCCCCGCAATGTTGAATATTTTAGAGAAGCAGGCAGTTACAGTCGTTTGTGGGTAATCAAATCCGATGTCCGTCTAGGGTTTCACAAACGTGTATTGGCTTCCCTTTGCCCGAGGATATCTGCTCGGTGAATAACCGACGAGTGGATTTTCCATGCCACTCCCGCTGCTCTCATGCTGTGCCATCTAAGACATTTTTAGCATGCCTTCCGCATGCTAAACCCAAACCTGCCATTGATTCATAATCTATGGCTCCCTTGCATATGTTTGGCTACAAAAAAAAATGTCATCAACAATCCTATTCTACATTCATTCATTCATTCATCTTCCGTACCGCTTGATCCTCACTAGGGTCGCGGGGGGTGCCGGAGCCCATCCCAGCCGTCTCCGGGCAGTAGGCGGGGGACACCCAGAATCGGTTGCCAGCCAATCGCAGGGCACACATAGACGAACAACCATCCACGCTCACACTCACACCTAGGGACAATTTAGAGTGTTCAATCAGCCTGCCATGCATATTTTTGGAATGTGGGAGGAAACCGGAGCACCCGGAGAAAACCCACGCAGGCCCGGGGAGAACATGTAAACTCCACACAGGGAGGCCGGAGCTGGAATCGAACCCGGTACCTCTGCACTGTGAAGCCGACGTGCTAACCACTGGACTACCGGGCCGCCCCCTATTCTACATGTCTCATGCTATTCTGTTCCCCTTTGCAAGCAGAGAAAGTTATTTGATGCCGGTGTGGGTCACCCCCCGCCCCCCTCCCACCTTCTCGCAAACTTTATTATCACTCTTCCATAACCCGTCCACCTTGTCCGCTCTCTTCGCCCCGTGTCGCCAGGCAATGGGAGCCGCTGAGAGCGCACGAGGCAGGATTCAGAGGTCATTTTGTGAGTGCGGCTACTAATTAACAGAGATGGAATTAATCATTTCAAGGGAGATGAAGTGGAGCACACAGTTCAGACCTCTGTTTTATCTCTGTGTTTTTGCTTGCCTCTCTAAAGTAGTAAAAAAAACACTTAATTCCATTTCCATGGACACAGGCATCTCTACCTTCCGGGATTCAGGCCGGTTTCTATGGATGACATTTAATTCTGCTATTCTTCCCTATCAGTGCCATTATAGTTGCTCCTTCAAATTGAAGCTTACTTCCTGTGTATGGATACTGTTTTTATGTTCCTCCATCATGTTTTTTTTTCTCACAATATGCCAATGATGGTATGGTGATTTTCATGTCTATTTCAGCCATTTTGAAACATCATCGACTTGAAAAAAAAAAAAAAGAGCAGCACAGAGTCTGTCAAAAGGCACGTTGAGTTTGATTGCCCTGTTGTAATAGAAATGCAAATCCTTTTGCGAAAGAGCTGAGCTGATGTGGCAAGTCAGGCAAAGTCAGCACATTTCTATGGAAAAGCGGATCACCAAGCTCATCCATCCAATCGCAGGGTTCTTACTTACTCGTGTCTATACCACAATATCTTTGGAGAAGAGGCAGTAGTAAATAGGATGCATCTAGATTATTTTTAGGGGATGTGGGCTATGACTAAAAACGAAACCAGTAGTCACTTGTCAAAATCTTATCATCCCAATCTCCAATTTACTCATCCAATTACAAACCACACTCATAGCCTGGCGCTACAACATTATTGCAATCGACTTCTTCTAGCGATTAGCGATTCTGCAGCTCTGTTATGTGAATTGGTGTAAATTTTAGGTAAATGAGGAAATTCACTCAGTGTAGTTCCTGTTGAAGAACAGAGGTACATGTTGGCACATTCACATGAAACCACATTAAATGGATTTTTACATGAATGTTTAAAAAAAAAAAAATTAAACTAACAACATCTGCCAAACCCTTCATAGTGCTCGAATGTTGCAGGCATTTTCACCTAAAATTGTATTTCCTTCCATTCGAGTGCGCACCGAAGGTTTAGCCTTGGCATTGATAAAAGGCAAAAGAATGTTTGAGTTGTGCTTGTGGCATTAATTAAATTTCCGCCAACATTTCTGTACACATTTACTGCCGGAACATTATTTCGTCGTCAAGGAGATGCTAACGTAGCAACCAGCCGTAACGTTTAATTGACTTTCTAATTAATAATTCACTTTTTGGGGGGGGGGGCATTCAATGGCAGGCAAGTGAAAATAGTGAAAGCAGTGCCGTCTCATTACAGGTGATGATATTGCAGCCGAGACAGATGCCATAGTTCTGCCGCTGCCAAGGAATCAATGACATGGCTGCCAGTTCAAATCACGCTCACGGCTGTCAGGAAAATGAAGTGCGGCTCGGCTTAGATACGAGACGGACGGATGGATTGTCTTAAAACTAAATTACACAACAATGGAATGATGGATACATTGTTGAAAAAGTATTAATGTCACTCTGAAAATAAAATACAGCAGTCTGAGGAGTGTGGAAAGGGCTGGAAAGGCAGTCAGTAGTTTGAGGAAGACTGATAAACATTTAACAGTATGCCCTTTATTAAACCGAAATGTCAGTTTTTGGCAATGTACGCTATTGTTCTATTGCCATGCATCCAAATAAATGTTGTTGTTTTTTTAAAATCTAGTAATCCTAAATTACAAACAAAGCTGCAACGGAAACAATCGGACCATTTTTTTGTTAATATGAGATGCCCCACACTTGTTTTCATTATTCTTCATGTGTCGTTTACTCAAAATGACCAACACAAGCACAACCACACATGTAAAAATTGCTCAATAGACAATCGAGAGTCTGGTCAACAAAACCAAAAGTCTCGTGTAGTGCCCAGATTAACCTGTGAGAGGCAGCATAGCACCCAGACTTGAAGAAAATACAAAAGAAGAAGAATGAGTATTTGAAGATGTAGAAGCTAGGCTATCTTAATCCAGTAGCCATTGCTCTGGCAAACTCTTCCCATTGTAACTTTGATGAGCTTGATTTCGCACCGCTGGATAACTGGTCAGCATAGTTCTTTAAAGACATCTGATGATGAGTACTTTGCTGATTTTGTTTGGAAGGGAGGAATCCTTTTCAAAATCGGCTAGATTAGCTTTGTGTTGCCTTCGATTCTGTCCTTCTATTACAAAAAGAAGGAAACGTTTCGATTGGCCGGGAATCAAGTTGGCTGTGTTCACTCCCACGACGACGCAACCCCCCCCCCCCCCCCATTTCTAACTGCTTCTGTCACTAGAAAACTCCGCCCACGTGCAGTTAGATTGCACTTTGCGCTGGACTTGAACTGTACTATCATTTGACGCTCACTATGAAATGCAAATGAGGCAAATAGTTTAAATAAAGGCCATCCAGGTCTATGGTGACGTTAATGCAAATATATCCTCAATAGAAATTGTATGCAATCCTCAGCTGGTTCACCAAGTCCATGTCAAGGGAGTTATTAAGATAAAAGCATATGAAATGGGGAGGGGGGAGGAGTGGAGGTGAGGTGATGATAACATTTTAAATTCTGGTTAGTTTTAGTCAATTAGAGGGATCTGCATCCCCTGCATCTTGCATCCCCGAGACAAATGCTGACGCTCGGCTCAGAGGGCAGAAAGCAGCCCCGACTCAGATGTAATGTGGTCATAGAAAGTGAAGCCTTTGATATTGGTCCCCGTGGGCAGCATCGTTTTGAATTCCGCAACGGGAACGAGTGAAGCCTGACAGAAGACCGCAGAGTCGGAGCAACGCTGGGAAACAACAACATACGCTGAATACATTTGGAGGGGGGGGAAAAAATGACTATCCTTTGATATTCAGATCAGTCCTCGGCTGCGAAGCTCCTCGGTGATTTATACCAACAGAGTGCATTTAAGAAAATACATGTTGACTTTTTGCACTCACTAAAAGCATACAAGGTTGTGGCATACATCCACAAACGTTTTCATGAAATGACTATACGGAGCTAAAAGTTTCCATTTTACAACGTGCCTGATCATATAGAAGCATGGACATACTAATTACTTTCCACCAGAGACCAACGAGACCCTAAGCCTAATAATAGTGGTAATTCTGCGTTCCACATCAGAGCTAGCAAAGTGCTGACAAAAAGGATTTGCCTGAAAATGAACCAAGCAAGCAGTCAATAGCATTCATGAGCTCTGTCAGCAATATTTGACTTTTCTGGCCATCTTTGTACAAAATGTTCTAATCGCAATATCATCTCTCAATTGATCCGGCAGGATTATTGTGATTTATCCATTAAAATTCGGAAGACAGTCCCCTCTTTTTTTAACTTCTTCTTATAAGAACTTACTTGAATTGTTTGGGAAAAAAAGGACATCTAGTATTTTCACATATCAACATCTCATGTTTTGTCATTTAGCATCGTCGTCTTTAGCATGTCTGACATCCACCTCAAATCGAGTATGTTCCTGTTTTCTTACGCACGGGAATGTAGCTTGGTGAGGCTGCTATGAGTAGTTCATACAGAGCTTTTGTCCGATTTCCGATTTGTTTAAGGGAGTTGTAGCATCACAACAGGGGTGACGTTTAGCGCGAGCGTACAGCTAGTGGACTGAAAGGCTAAGCTAGCTCATACAAGGCGTACTTGTCTTTGTTTTCTTTTGAGTTTGATGGTGAACTTCAACTGACAGTGGCAATCAACAGCTGGAAGCCTCTTTTTTGTTTTTTAAAGAAGAACTATTCCCTCTTTCCAAAAGTGTTGCTTATAGTGAGCTGAACGCACGTATCGGAAACCTGCACTTGCAAGTCAAAGCAAATGACAAGCCAGTTTCACCTCATTATAACTAATTAGATAACTATTGGCTAGTTTTCTAAACCAAATGCTGCTCAAATTCCTTCACCCCCCATTCCCCACCCCTCAAATAACGTCAAGCGCCATTCATATATTGAAAAAATTTTTACATGGCCTTTAATGTCAGCTCCTATCTGTTGCTTCGTGACCTGCCTCTCAGGTCCCCCGGTCTAATTTTCATTGTCTTGACACTTGGTACTCTCGGAGATGTTGCCCTCCTCTGCCGAGAAGATTGGACTCTCCCCTTTAGCCACTCAACCCTAACAGCTTCATCAGTAACCAGGTAGGTGTTATTTTGACAAGGATTTCAATGGCAAGTCCTTTTCATATCATCACCTATATGAGTGTGAAAAGCAATACGCATGGGCATGCATGGATGGATACACAATCAGCGAAGCTCCAACGGCTTTCCAAACAAACATTAGTGACTGCTCAAGTGCGCGCGCGTGGACGCTCACGCCAAGAATGGCTTGTCGCCACATGTCACGCATGCCAAATTTATAAGCAAAAGCGTTGAGGGCTGCGGGGCTCATCGAGTGGCTTAGTGCCTCTTCACGCACCCTCGGGTTGGCGAACGTGCTGACAGCTCCATTAGAAAAGAGCAGGTGATTGCATTCTATTCCGTTCCCAACGCACGCATGACTAGCCCGACGCAGCGGTTGGTGGGAGGAACCCGCCCGAGCGCCGTTCCATTGGCTTTATGTCACTTTTAATACAAAACCCAAAGGCGGGATGGCTTCACCTTTTCAACACTTTCACAAGACCTGAGATTCTTAACATTGAGATTCTGTTTGAGTCGAGCTTAACCAGCCATACACACCTAAGACCCTTGAGAAAAATTGAAGCAATATAAAAAATATTTTAAAAAAAGTAGCTACTTTTTTTTTTGCGTGAAAAAAAATTAGCACAGCACTTGTTATCTTGACGGTCATGATGTGTAAAGGACATGGCAGCCTGTGCACTCTTTCATCATTGGAGAAAAAAAAAAATGCACGTCAGGTTGAACAGTTTCTCCGACTAGATCCAAAGCCGATCCTGATAGCGACTCGCCAATCTCGTTGCGCTTTTTTTTTTTTAAGCTTCCACCAGCTTTGCCTTCCCCCACCGCTCTCCTCCATCTTCCTCATGCAGGGTGGCTGGCACATGTAGTGACAGCCAGCCTGTTGGCTCCAGCTCAACCCCGTCTTGCTGTCTTGTCCTTTCAATGCCGAGCGTGGGCTGACGATTATCAGAACTGTGTCTGCACAAGACCTCTTGTTTTGACAGTGGCCTGTACTTCCTTGCATCCGTCGTTCCTTGCACTGGCACATGCAGCAGTTGAACTAGAATAAACTGTGCCTTTAACGTCAATACAAGTTTTTATTTATATTTACAGTCCTAACTTTGGTGGCGGCACATTTTCACACAGCAAATTGAAATATGATTTCCCCCAATCGCTGAGATGTTGATTAATCATGAATGGATTGTTCATTTGTTAATGCCAGACAATATATTTTGAAGAGATTGATAGATCACAATTTTCACCCTCAGCGTATACTGTATGTCCTATGGAAAATAAACCGGACTGTGCTTACGGGTGAACAGTAGCAGCGCGAGCGAGTGCTGTAAAACAAGATAAAGCGGGCCAAGTAAAAGATCACAATCTCCAAAATCCATCCGGCTCTTCTGTCAGCCTGCCGCCTCCAGTCAGACTAAAGACAGAAGTTGACCGCTGAAATAGGAGACAATTAACTTCGGCCCCGGCGCGCTAACTTGGAGCCGTGAGCCAGCTAACAAGCAGTGACGGGCAAACACTTTTCTTGGTTGCTAACTCGTTTCTACATACCACCTGACACACGGCATCAAATGAAGCCCCCTTTCCCACTGCAGAGGAACGACTCCCTTCACCATTGATCGACTCGCTATTGACACTTTCCATTGGCAAAATTAGCATTATTTCAAGGAGCGCAATTTCAATAGGAAAGATTTATTTGTGAACAAACGAGCAGAACTTGATTTTTGATTGTCGCATTTTTGCCCACAGGTGTCAAACTCAAGGGCCGGGGGCCAGATGTGGCCCGTCACGTCATTTAGAATGGCCCGCGAAAGCAAATCAAAGATGACAACTTCCATCAATTTTCACATACAATAAATCTGTAAGCATTTTCTCGCTACCAAACCCGTTATTACAGTTACTCTAACAATAACCGAATAAAACGTTACTCTTGTCTTCTATATATAGTTTCAGTCCTGCAAGGGAAACAGTAATTATGTGGCGCACGACAAAAATGAGCTTTCAACACATGCAAGTCAAAAAAATAAAATAAAAATGTATATATATATATATTTATATATATACACACACACACACACACACACACACACACACACACACACACACACACACACAAACACACACACAGTACATATATCCTTGCATACTCGGCTACAGTAAGTGTATGTGCAGTGTGTTCCTTGGCGGTTTTCTCTTCCAGTGTGCGAGTGCTGTGTTTACTTTAGATGACAGATGCAATCTTCCCCTGTATCAGCTTCTCAGGTCAATCTATTTCTTATTACTCTATCCAAACAACGTCATCTGGCCTGGGACACACACACAGACACTCACCAATATTTTGAAAATTAGCAGACAAAGCAAATACGTGTTCCCGCTGCTTGAAAATACATGTCATTGGATTTCAACGTCCTCGGAAGTTTACTCCGCATTTTCCTCCAGCCCCTCTCTTTCTCACTCTTGGCTATTATTCACTTTGCTCGTGTGATTTACTTTCTATTGGGGGATTAAAAATCAATTATGCAGGAAGCCATGCGTAGGTGTGATTATTGCAGCGCATGACGGCGCCATTCATCACACGACCACCCTTCTCCATAGCCTCCGGTTGCACAACGCACGCCGGGATAGCCATCATTGAGCGTGGACCCTGCCCTAACTATTAGTTGTTGTTTTTTTTCTTATTTCTCATTTACATCGTATACAAAGGATAACCCAGCTTCTGATGTTTAAGCTATTTTTTTTTAATGGGCAGGTATTACCGCACAAAGTAATTCTCCAATTGATTAACGGCAATTACGGCAGCTTTTGAGTTATTTGCTGCGACTCCAATAACGCAGTTAAGAGGCTTAACATGGTACACTCTAAATGGTCTCAGCAAATACCTTTGACTATTGACTGTCCCGATTGAGTTATCGTCTTGCACTGTATCCTCACGTTCACATATGAATCACTTACATTGAATTAGAAGGAAACGCGAACAACAAAAAGGGCATCGGAGTAATCATGAACCACTTTATTTCCAAAAATTAAAGCAAATCTATTCATCGGAGTTGACTGATGTGTCCTTCACTTTTACTTGAGCTGAGCCAATAAAAACTCATAAATGCAGTTCGTTGAAAACTGAAGTTGAGCTAAGGGTGAGTGAGCTCAGTCATCAGCTCCGGATTGGTTCACTCCATTTAAAACTCAATGACGGGCACAATCGAGTGACGTAATGGCGGAAGCGTTCGCCTGGCAGAGAAACCTCAATGCCGATGATGCAGACAAAAATCGAACTTGCAGGTCTTTTGATGCAGGACCGAGTCAAAGCACCCTGGATATGGATGTCTTTTTTTTTTTTTTTCCTTGCTTGGGTTCATATAGATTTGGCCCCTGCCTTCTTGTTGAGAGCCAAAGCGAGAAGAACGCACCCTGCTCTGCGCATCTCATAATCTTCCGTGTCCTGCTCCCTGAAGTCTCTGCGGCATTCTATAAATATTGTGTTGTCTGCCCTCTGGATGTCCCCCCCTCCCCCTGCTACATTCTTCTTTTTACACAAAACAGTGTGCTACATTTCTTCACCCCATCTCAACGATGACTTATTCAATATTGCTGCGCCTGCAGACATCAATTAAACTTTTGTGGTGTATTCTGTACGTTCAGCCAATACGATTGCGGCATCGTTTTACTGGCCCATATTCCCGATATTGACATTTTAATCAATGCTTAACTTTATAAAAAATGAAAACAGAGCTTTCGGAATGTCTCAGTCTTGCAGTGTACAACATTTGGATCAAACAAGTTGGCCAACATATTTTGTCTAAACCGCAGTGATCCACGCACAAGCATCGTCAACGTGGGTCTCGGTCTATGCAGCGCCTCGCTGCATACAGACGTTCGCCATTTGCTTTCATGTGTGTCAGATTCGGGACTTTTGCAGAAAAGTCACGTCTGTTTACTCTGAATGGTTCAAAGATAATTTACCTGGATTAGGGGAGCCATCTGCGCCTGCCATCCCAAATTGCTCTGGAGGTGTCTCAATAAATAGCGAGCAGGCTGGGTGGCAGGCAGTGCAATGGAAAGGCACTCAGAGATTTGCTTAATACTGCGATGTCTGACTTGGTTCAAAATGTTGACCCCCTTTCTTCATTTCTGGAAACTTCTTAGACTAAGCGTAAGCGTTCACATTCAAGACAAATTCACCGAGCAATAAAGTCGGGAAACATGCAGACTAACGAGATTTTGGAGACTGAAACGCAAGGCAAGCGCCACTGCATGCATTCGTTGCAACAAGGACCTTCTTGCAAATTCTGAACTCGAGACGGACGGGCTAAAATTCCACCACGTGCTACATTTTGGTCACATAAGTTTGCCGTGGCCGCTAGGGAATTCGAAGTAAATGTAGCCTGGAGTCATAATCAGCACGTGGCTAATATCACGTTTACTTCCTTGTGTGTTGGTGCATGAAATTATAGCTGAAGGTGTGTACTGGAAACCCATTTAGAGTATATTTCAGTTGAGACAAGTCTGCCGAAATGACAGAAAATGTCGCTCCGCATCATTGCTTCCCACATAGCGCTGATAGAGATTCGTCACGTTTATGCTTTTTTTTTGTGTGTTTTGTTTTGTTTGATGCTTCATGCCAAGCGAGGCTCTTCAGTTGCGATGCAGGCACGGGCTTGTTCCATTTCGGCCATTTTTTTGCCCTTATCAACCGGTGTGGCGTGTGAAGGCATTTCTTTTGGATGCACAATGCCGCCCCGCTTCGTGTAAAGCATTGTGTGAAGTCTTATTTGAAGTCTACCTAGTCAGTTTGAGACAATCCTGGCCATCGGGTGAGTGCGCTCTCGTGTGGAAAGAAGAAGCTCCAAACATGCCCAAGGTGAGTGTATTGATTTTTTTTTTTTTTTTTAAAGGCTGAATCTGGTGGGATTCAAAAACATGCCGGAATGCAGAAAAAAAAAAAAGACACCCTATTCTCCTCCAACTCACAACCACCAGCCCAGAATCGCTGTGAATACCATCCTGAGGATACACCGACTCGTTGTCTATTTGGAGACTTGCATGATATTTACTCTCGCCACAACCGTTCCTGGTTGACCCAAACAAAGACCTGACATTAATTGAGTGTTGATGGCTCCGTTTTCACGACATAACTTCTCAGCCTCTCTCTCTCTTGGCAAAGAAAACCCTTCCACTGATTGCAAGCCTATGGGAAAGGGAAGCCATATAACCTCTTTGGCTTATACCCAATGGATGGTGACCTGAGCACCAGGCCATCGAGCCCCATCTTGTGACTCTTGTCCGGGTCGAGGGGAAAAAGTAGTCCATTTATTGTCATTGTTGTACGGGTTTCTGAGATGTGGCTTGTCTGGTCCCTCACTTAGGACTCGTTTGCCCTTGGTGACCCCCACAGCTTGGACAACCCCTCCAACAAGATGATATGACAGCTCAGGGAGTGGAAATGACAATGAGTTCGTCCCAAAAATTAAAAGTACTCGATATCGCTTCTCTTCAGCATGCAAAAGTGTGAAACTGAGTATCTTCAGAATTTTGGGGACGAATAAAAACAATCTCTACTTGCTTGTTCACTGAAGCTTTTCGAAGCGGCTGAAAGCCAACACTGAAGCATGAGCAAGTGCCCCTTGTGTTGTTCTTTGATGCGGAAGAACCCAACCAAACACCTTTAGGAGGAACTGTAACAGATAGTGAGCCACAAAATCCTTTTTTGGGTCCAAATGCCTGTGGTGCTCCAAAATCAAAGCCTTATCGAAACCCTTAGCCAGACGAATGGCAGATAGCAACTCGGGGGGGCGGAACACTTGTGGCAGCTGAGGCGTAAAACATTCTGAATAGAATTTGTTGCTGCCATCTTTGCCTGAAATTAGATCTGGGAAGCTCGGACCTGGGCGGCCATATCCGGATTGCTTTACAACCGCTGCAAATAAGACAATAAACATTCAGTTTGGGAGATGTGACAAACGTATATTAGCCTCGGGCATCAATTTGGGCAGACAGATTAGAACATGTTCACTTCTTATTTCCATTTTGTTCTTATTTCCACACCTAAAATTTTATTTAAGTGATGATTTGATAAAAAAAAATAAAAATAAAAAGTCTGGCTGCACTGTCGATGAACCTTCCTACAAGTTTGAGCCAGGGGATCTACAATCTGCTGATGCTGCTTGCACCCGGGGATGGGCACATCCTTCTTGCTATATCAGACTTATATATTTTATGTATACAGTAGATGCGCGTGAAGCTATGCCAGGGTGTATGCACACAACAACACACACACAGACACACACACACAGAGAGCAGGGGCTGAAAATGCAAAGCTGGTGGAAAAAAATTGCGCAAATGGAGTGCAAGCAATATTTCTGGCTTTCTTCTCCAGTGATGATTCGACCGACCACACGGACACGTGAGAGCGAGCAGAGGCCTGGCCTCGGAGACGGCGAACTGCAGCATCCAATGTTGGAGCATTAGCGGCGGTCGACCCATCGGACCTTGATATTAAAACAGGCAAGTCCAAGAGATTTAAAAAAAAAAAAACAGCATAAAATTTTGTTTTTATTTACACAGAAAGAAGAAAATGACATTAAAAAAAAGGTCTAATGAATCCAACTGACCACTGTAAAAAGAATCCAGAGCAGTAGAACCATTTCATTGAGTATGCCATTCCTCATCATCTGAGATTCTCGCGTTGCAAATATGGAGTAATCAAATCATCTACTGTATCTGTTAACATTCGCAATCAGCCCTGATGAGTTGTTTAGCACTTTGTTTCAAATGCAACACAGTTGCCATGGCACATGAGCCTTTAAACGGTGATTTAAAAAAATAAAATAAAGTATGTTGCGGAGTTCAATAGAGTAACGCGGTTTTTGTTTCAGAAGACATAAGCAATACAAATCTTCATTTCTGTTTTCGGTGAACGAGGGGAAAAAAAAACCCAGCAGGGGGAACGCGTTGCACTTTCACTCAAGCGCCCCCATAACTCCAAAGAGCTTTTTCCACACCTGTTCGCTCGCTACGTCAAAACCGATGTATCGCTTTGCCGTTTGTAAATGTTGAACTCATATAGCCGCGTTTTTTTTTCCTTCCCCCTCCAAGTCGCAGATGTCTTGGTTTTATTTTCACAAACCTCCGTTCCGTTAAGGTTTGCCCCTCAGACAAGCAAAATTAAATTTAAAAAAACGCAGTAAATAAAGAAGAGGAAGTAGTGGACCAGGTTTGGTACAATATTTGTAAAGCCATCATGGTGATGATTTTTGGTGCTTGTGATTTAATTTTATTTAAACATTCGTATCTCTCGGACGGTGAGGCCCCTCCTTCTCTATATCACGGATGTGATTGGTCATTAGCTTAGCCCTGAGCAACCGTGATGTCATTTTCTCCAAAATGGCCGCCCCGGACGGTGAGGCCCCTCCTTCTCTAGCACGGATGTAATTGGTCATTAGCTGAGCCCTGAGCAACCGTGATGTCATTTTCTCCAAAATGGCCGCCCCCCCGGACGGTGAGGCCCCTCCTTCTCTAGCACGGATGTGATTGGTCATTAGCTGAGCCCTGAGTAACCGTGATGTCATTTTCAGCAAAATGGCCGCCACCCGGATGGTGAGGCCCCTCCTTCTTTCGCACGGATGTGATTGGTCAATAGCTTGAGCAACCATGATGTCATTTTCAGCAAAATGGCCGCCCCCGGACGGTGAGGCCCCTCCTTCTCTAGCACGGATTTGATTGGTCATTAGCTGAGCCCTGAGCAACCGTGATGTCATTTTCTGCTAAATGGCCGCCCCCCGGATGGTGAGGCCCCTCCTTCTTTCGCACGGATGTGATTGGTCATTAGCTTAGCCCTGAGCAACCGTGATGTAATTTTCAGCAAAATGGCCGCCGCCCGGACGGTGAGGCCCCTCCTTCTCTAGCACGGATGTGATTGGTCAATAGCTTGAGCAACCATGATGTCATTTTCAGCAAAATGGCCGCCCCCGGACGGTGAGGCCCCTCCTTCTCTAGCACGGATGTGATTGGTCATTAGCTGAGCCCTGAGCAACCGTGATGTCATTTTCTCCAAAATGGCCGCCACCCGGATGGTGAGGCCCCTCCTTCTTTCGCACGGATGTGATTGGTCTATAGCTTGAGCAACCATGATGTCATTTTCAGCAAAATGGCCGCCCCCTGGACGGTGAGGCCCCTCCTTCTCTAGCACGGATGTGATTGGTCATTAGCTGAGCCCTGAGCATCCGTGATGTCATTTTCAGCAAAATGGCCGCCCCCCGCAGCTGGACAAAAACTGGTGGATTTTACTGCTTCACTCATATCCCACACACGGCATATTAATCAAAATGTCATGTTTGAACAAGTGGTACTGCAAAGAACATAAATCTATCAAGAACATTTGGGGGTTGACATCCCCCCTTTAAGTTTTACCAGCGCTTTGCATTTTTTCAGTGCTTCAAGGTTTGCAATCGACGGCACGGTTGCCGGTAACATTTTTACAACGGCGGGGGCTCGAGCGAACACGCATTTTCACAATCCCCGTGCTCTCGTGAAATTGACAGATGCTTTGTTGGCTCAATGAATTTTCCAAGCTCTCTTGACATGCCCCGTTCAAGTGTTAACAAGGCCACTCCAAAAAAACAAAAAAAAAAAAACATGGAAATACTCTACAAAATACATACATGGAATCTGTAAAATGATAAATACCTGACGTTTTCTCTTCCTACAACCTCCATTATCAAAGTGTGGAACACAGTTTTCTATGCATTCCCCGACTTCAATGGTGAACGTGGCACTGCCCTTTTGTGAAGTAGAACTCGAGCGATGCTCCCCACCTCTGCCACTTATCCACCGCGCGACTTTGAAGAAACTCAAAAGAGGCCACAGCCGGCAAGCGGCCCGCAGGGGTGACAGATTTATATCGGCCCAATCAAACCTCTCAGACTGCCAGCAGCTGACCTGAGCGGCGTAGAGAAATAAAAGTCACAATGCATATTACAGTCCCACCGAGGCTGTCGCCCTCTGCAGCTCAAGGCCCGTCGTTAGTAGAGTTCCTCATAAGAGCTTTCCCATATGCGTCTCTCCCAAAATGTTATGATTGGGACGTAACGTGTTATGACGGCGACTTCCCAAACTGTGATTCGGGTCAAGTGAAGGACAGTTAATTGGACCTGCTTACGAGCGCCGGAGAAGCATGATTACCTACTGGACATTGACGAGACTCCAAATTGATCTGAGCTCACTGCTCGGAAGCCAAAAATGGAATTGAATGCCGGCTTTTTAATTTAAGCGTCTGGTCTTGCCTTTTGAAAGCAGGGAGGGGGAATCTATTTTACTTTTGTTTCTTCATTCAGCCTGCTAGACGAGTTGTGCATTTGGAGAAATGAATCCAATTCTTCTATCGTCGTCTTCCACACAATTTCGGCCTGTCTCACAAATAAACCTAATTTTCTGTTTTCCTCCTAGGTGAAAAATGCCAAACTTGATGAACAACAACAAACGGAAGCAGGGTTCCGCCACAGCTTCTCCTGGAAGGACAGCGATTTTTCAATAAAGAAGAACAACATGCTGGTACACCTCGAAACACCTGTCCAAGAGGCACTCATCACGCCAAACAATTTCAACCTTATTTCCAAAAGTGTGTACACCGATGTCCGAGTGCTATTTGGGAACGGCAGTGGTACCTCTACTTATGAAATTATTTGGTTCTGGAAGAAATTTCTTAACACACACTTTGTTAATTACAGCACTTTGTATGCAGCGTAGAAAAGTTCGCAAACAGAGACGCGTTTTCCATGTAAATGCCCTAATCCGTTCCGAGCCCCTCAAAATTCCGACATAAATGTTTTATGAAGCATAAACGTGCATCAAAATACGTAACAAAGGCATGCTACAATTAACGTCGAGGCTCAATATGAAAATCAAGGTCCCATCATCAATATGAAATTGATCTTTTCGATCAATTACGCTGTTGTCGTTTGTGAAATTAGATCCAGTCCACGCCAGCTTTAATTTTACGTCCACGTCTTGGTTTTCATTCGAAGAGTCATTTGAAAAGTGGCCGATTGATAGGTCGTCTTCGTTCCTCTTCATCGAGTTTGACAGGCGAATGGAGGAAGAGAAGCACGCCGGACTGGACTGTGATTAATAGCTTGATAGTGCTACTTTGTCGAACACAAAGTAGAAAAATAACAAGCCTTAAATTATGTGTGAAGCAATTTGGGACATCTTTCAGGCCACTTTATCTGACATCAGAAGACAGAAAAGAAAAAAAAAAAAAAGAGTTGGATAATGACTTCAAGAATTGCGCACTGTTGAAACCAGGAAAGTGACACATTTTGACGCCGGGGCCATTATTTAAATATCTACCACCGCCATACCCCCTGAATTTGTATTCACAGTGTGAAGGGCAATATTTTTTTATTTTTTTTTTGGTGACCTTGGTTTTCGATGCATGCTAATTTATACTAATGTAAGCATTCCTTGCCTTGCTGATGCGCAGTGGAAGGAGTTTCTTTTTGCCTCTTCTTAGGTGGGGTAAGGTCCTCGTCTGAAAACCAAAATACCAACCTGTGCCCCCCCCCCCCCCATATCCCTCGAGAACAGGGAATGTGTTGCGATGGAAGGAGAAGCGATCTTTAGAAACTGAAATGAATGCTTTAGTTTGGTCTGCCGCCTCTTCGCTTAATGCCATATTTTGCATATTTTGCGTGGGAATGAGATATTTTAATGAAAGTAAGTACAATGCAGAAAATGTCTTTATAGTGATGATTTAGACGTGGAGAGGGCAGAATGATGGGAATATATTTGGAGGGATAAACAGAGGGAGGCGGGGGGGGGGGGGCAGATATGCGGCTCCCTCATCCAAGCCAATTCCTTGCCGTGCAAATTTTACCACAGTCTTTGCGCTTAATTGATTCGCCGAGAGGATGATAATCTGTGTTCCGTGATAAGAGGCTGCTGCTTTGAGTGCCATTTTGTTTGATACAAAAATAGAATATCAATCCAAGTATTTCACGCAAAAAGGACAAAAGTAAACGAATCACCGCAAATAGCCGGCCGACTGAATCTGAATCCAATTACGATTCTTTTTTCCCCCCCCTGCGTTGTAATACGGTTGCTTCCGAAATCCCCACTGAATATGAATTAGCGGCGTTTCTAGCGTCTAGGTTAATGACATCAAGAGCTGTACACTTGATGACTAAGTGCTCTTGCAATCAAGCCCTTCAAGGCATATGGTGCAATTGCCGGTAAGACGGAGGGAGAAATGTTCATGCGAGTTACCGAAGAGTCGCACTCGGAAGCTTGTTTTGTTTGTAACAAAATCTTGCCGTCACCGGCTAGCGAACAAGACGAGCAGAGAATCATTTCAAATTTTCCCTCACCCGTCACACAAAAGGTACTTCTCTGCTGAAGAAAAAAAAAAAGAAGAAAAAGAAGAACTCGGGTTAGCCACCCAACTGCATTGCTAACCTGTATTGAGTTTTGAGGCTTTACAATAAGAAAAAATTATACCGTGGAAGGGGGGGGGGGGCGCCGGTGTTGACTCGCAGACGAGCACAAGGCTGCTTAGGGGTGTCATCTCCTCCGAGTTAATTGCCGTGCCCTTCTCTTAACAAAACGAGTGCAAGAAATAACTCATGTGCCCCTTGGTTAGCTCATTAGCGATCTCCAAATTCCTCGCTCGGCAACTTTTCTCACCCCGGCCACCTCACTCCGCCGTCTCACTTCACTTTGGCGCAACGCAAACAAGCAGCGTTCCTGAATCGTTGTCGTATTCAATTCACATTCGCGGGGTCAAGCTGCCTTTCTTGGGTGGCTCGATCACAAGTGAGTGTCCGCACTCAACGTTACAATTCCGCTGCATAGCAAGTGAGCAAGGCAAGGCGATTTGATGCATTTTGTGACGATTCAGAAATGATATCATCCTCAAGGCCGTTCACACGTCGAGTGAGGATTTAAGAAGAAAAAAAAATTAACCCGATATGAGCAAGCACTTGGCAGCCGAGGCGTGAATTTAGACTCACTGTAAAGCAGCCAGGGGCAGCGGGTGAGAGAACAACAGCGGGCAACAACTGGTCCACTCCCGACATCCGTCGTCCACATGTTATGCAAGATGCTTCAAAAGCAAAGCCCGTATCATCAAATATCATTTGCATTCCATAGAAAATCATCTGATACATGAGAACTCCAAAGGCAAAGTGTCCTTGGCAAAACGGTTGTCGAGGCACGTCCATTTTGGTTCCCCATTAGTGACCTATGGCTGAGATGAATCCATCTTAGGATCAACGCGCTCGCGAGTCTTATGAGCTCAACTGAGCCTTGCAAAGTCACTTTGATGACCGTCATCCATATTTCTATGTGGATCTTGATGCTTAAATTACATTTTTAAAAAAAACACTTTATTGACTCACGGTTAGATTTTTTTTTTTTTGGTTTTACTTCAAAATGATTGCAAAAGGTCACTCCACTGCAGAAAACAAATCAATTATTTCTGCAATGCATACATTGAACTGTGGCATAATTAAATGCACAGACATGAAGCATGGAGCCTGTAACTGAAAACTGTGACTTTTTTAAGCATTGCAAAGTCTCTGTGGGATGTCAAATGGGCAATCATAATGCCGCTCTTGGTGCCATGTTTGTCCGAGAAAAGACAGCAATCTATCTCGAGAAACCGATGACAACGTTGCTCCTCCAGACCTGGTCTGTTCTTTGAGATGAAATGGTCGGAAGTAAGAGTTTGCCAACAAAAGAAATAAGAGAAAAATCAAAATAGCATTTTTCCTACTTCCGCTATGGATGGCTGCTTTGTAATGGAATGATTCCTCGTCAAGGGGGGGGGGGGGGGGGGGGGGCTATTTCTGATAACCTTGCGTTTTCCTCAAACTTAAACCAGATGTCCAGTTGGATGTTTAAAAAAAAAATGTCATGACCCTGCCTCAAGTTTGTTTTTTTTTGAAAACCAAAAAAAAAAAAAGACAGTGGCAACATTTGGCTCCCCGTATATTTATGCGCATACTAATAAAGTGAAGTCACCAGAGCTATCTGTCAAAATCAAGAAGCAATATGCGGGAATGATTAGTTATGCCTGACTGAGTTTCCTTAACATTCTCCATCTGCACGCACCGCTAAGGTATGGAATAAGCAGAGTTGGGTAAAGGGCTGTGTACTGACAAGGTTAAGCTGACGCGGTTGCAGGAAAAATATGCCATGTACAAAAGTCACAGAGATCTGGCCACTGGAAAGGCTCTTTTAACAAAACGAGAACCAACATGGAGAATACCAAAGGTGCATACATTTATAATAGTGCAGTCAGTGACTTGGTTAGCATTCGAGGCTTATTGCGAGTCACCTCAACTGTTATTCTTGTTTTAGGCTTATTTTTTTTTAAGGGAATGAGCGGAGCCGCTTCAAGTGCCCGGGAATCAAGTCGGCTGTGTTCGCTCCCACAACGGCGCAAACGGAACATAATAAATCTCGACCCATGCACATGCATCATGCCTGGCACAAAAACAGGGCCCTATAATATTGACTTTAACACCGATGTCAAGCATTAAATATTTAAAGAATGAAAAACGTGATATCCAGATACAATCAATTTTTTAAAAAACGGTCAATGAAGACACCGACAGGTAAAAATCACTCCATGTCACCCAGACATAAGTAGAAAGCTAGTTATTTACTGATATTGATACCACTTACCCGTGTAGATGTGTGCGTCGTCAGATTTCCCGAAAGTTCCAGACAGAATATAATTGGACTGCAGAAACGTGAACTCTGAAAGAGGAAACAAAGCTATTTATTACAGAATAAACAGGTCGTAAGACCGACAAAGTATAACAAAAGTCGCTGGTACAACGCCAGAATAATGAGTGAAACAAAAACGCTTGTCAGAAAAAAAAGACACCCCCCAAAAAATCCAAAACTGGTTCAACACCAAACAAAAAACACAAAAAACAACTTACAATGACAACCAGGTGGAATCCGAAAACCGAGAACATGAACGCTTGAGTCGTGGAGAAGAATTTGTGGCTTGGAAGTAGAACCGGGAGCACGGCAAACAGAAGGACCAAGCCAGAGAACTCCTTAAATACTTGGCTTGATTAAATGAGCAACAGGTGTGCGGGGAGGAGAGTCCCTTTTCTGCCACCGGGTGGGGGTACACAAGAACAGAACATACCAGCGTGTGTGTGTGTCATCATGGTGGCAGGAGGAGGTTGATTTTTAGCTTTGGACTACAAAAAACATTTGGAGTTGCATTTTTTATTTTTCATGAAAAGCACTTTGTAAATTAAAAAAAAAAAAGGATTGCGGCGGCCCGGTAGCCCAGTGGTTAGCACATCGACTTCACAGTGCAGAGGTACCGGGTTCGATTCCAGCTCCGACCTCCCTGTGTGGAGTTTGCATGTTCTCCCCGGGTCTGCGTGGGTTTTCTCCGGGTGCTCCGGTTTCCTCCCACGTTCCAAAAACATGCGTGGCAGGCTGATTGGACGCTCTAAATTGTCCATAGTTGTGCGGCTCGGAAGATGAATGAATGAATGAGTTGCATTTTATTTTATTTATTCATGAAAAGGACTTCGTAAATTAAGAAAAAAAATGGATTGCTTGTGTTTTTCACAACTGATTCTTCATTTCCTCACTATACTACATCGTTACTTTAAATGTAAAATGTAAAAAACTGTGAATTTCCCCAGTGTGGGACAAATAAAGGATATCTTATCTTATCTTATCTTACTTGACCTCGAGCTTGCTCCCATTTTTCCTCCTCCTCTTGGTTTTTAGATGTTGTATCCTGCAATATTTTCCCAATTTACAGTCCAGCCCAGTGAGCAAAAATTTGAACAGAAAAAGGTTAATTTGATTAGGAATTCCCGGTCCTCACTAATAATGCTAAAAAAATATATATATTTTTAATTTTTTACTGTAAATATCCCATTTTTCCTGCAATGCCGCCAGCTACTTAAGAGCGCTCCTTCATTTCCTTGACCTAACATCTACCTAGCTGTCATTTCACATTCCTTTTTCATGGGTAATGACACACGGGCTGACCACATACTGTGCACACTCGCTGTGAAAGACATCACGTGTCCAAAAAGCTTTTCCTGCTTTAATATGATTTGGCTTTATAGTGCAACAGGCTTTAATGGCAGACAGAACATTATATTAGGATTACGGTGACTAGGATTGCAGGTTTCCAAGACCCCTGACTGGGAGGAAACTCACCTTACCTGTCAGGCAACGATGGAAGATTTTGTGTCTTTGGCGTGTCGGGCTGTGACGGTGACATTTTGCTACCTGATGAAAGACGAAGAATTTTACTGTCATGAAATGAACTGAACCACGCCATGTAGCCTGATAACATGATACAGTAAGTTGCCCACTGTAGTAACCGCCATCCCTGAAAGGGTTAAGGGACCAATTTAGCCTCACATGAGCAAGCACGAGGCGACACGAGGTCTGTTTTCCTTTTCCGTACCGTCAAATGGCTTGGGTGTCGTTTTGATTAAGCATGGGTGTAAATTTCCCCAGTGTGGGACGAATAAAGGATATCTTATTTATTTTATTTGCTTCTTCTGTACTCTTTGTGCTGTTTGACTTTGGTGGCCATGTGTATCCCAACATCGATCGGCGTTTACACACCATTTCTATTCTAATGTAAAAGATTCTGGGCGGCCCGGTAGTCCAGTGGTTAGCTCGTGGGCTTCACAGTGCAGAGGTACCGGGTTCGATTCCAGCTCCGGCCTCCCTGTGTGGAGTGTGCATGTTCTCCCCGGGCCTGCGTGGGTTTTCTCCGGGTGCTCCGGTTTCCTCCCACATTCCAAAAACGTGCGTGGCAGGCTGATTGAACGCTCTAAATTGTCCCTAGGTGTGAGTGTGAGCGTGGATGGTTGTTCGTCTCTGTGTGCCCTGCGATTGGTTGGCAACCGATTCAGGGTGTCCCCCGCCTACTGCCCGGAGACAGCTGGGATAGGCTCCAGCACCCCCCGCGACCCTAGTGAGGATCAAGCGGTTAGGAAGATGAATGAATGAATGAATGAATGTAAAAGATTCTGAAGATGAATTCCAGTACGGGAATATCTGACCCCTGTGTTGGGTTTCCTCTTTACACTGGAGATGACTCTAAATTGGGCCACAAGGGAGTAAAAAGTGAAAACTGTTGTCACTGGAAACATGCATATAGCCAATCAGCCGGGCTTCACAAAAAAACAAGACGGTTATCGCCCTTTTGTCGGGACAGAGCCCTGTGGAAAATCTGCAAGTATGGATGGCAATAGATTGTGGCATGGCATTGTTTCCAAATACAGCTTCTTCTTCCTCACCTCAACATAGTTCTTTTGTAACCAAAACTCCACGACATAGGGGTGGAAAAAGTGCTACTTCTGTCTCAATGAAGCACCTCAATTCACTTTGACACTTCGACCTGATGGTGTCCACGTCCTATTTTGTCTGAATGAACCTCCTCAACTCACGTCAACACGGGCACCAAGATGGCAGCAAAGCAATTCCCCATTGATGTTGCGAGCACATCAACGCACGGCCACACTGAAACACTGCGGTCGTAGTTAATAGCAACCGCCCCCAAAACGGGGTGATGGTCTCCAAGCTGTCACAACAGAGCGTCAAGGATAAGCACTGGAGAGTGGCTCTGCCTTTACGGCAGCTCCTATATTTTTTTTTTGTTCTTCCGCTTTCTTCCTTTCATAACTTTGCTGCTGTAAATTGGGAATTTCTCCAATGCGAGACGAGCAAAGCTTTTTCTGATTCTTATTCTTATTGGATCGTTTCCGGTCAGTCCCTGCAGCGCAAGTCAAGCCTGGTCGCATTCGAAAAAAATTTTAAAAAATCAATCAATCAATTACAAATGCGGTTAAGATGGCAAGCGTGTTTAATTTTGCCGAGTGGTCAGAACTCTCGTACAACGAAAAGTCAATATTTCAACACAAAGATGGCAACAAAAATAAGCAAATAAATAAATAAATAAAGTTGAGTTCACAGCTTGCATCTTCGCTCCGTTTCATCTTCAAGGCCGGCGCGTTCTGGGCCTCGTCAGTCTTTAACGTGGGTTCAAGCCGGATTCACGAGACTCAACTTCACCATCTATTTATTTATTTTTTTGAACAATTTCCCAGCTCACTTGGGTCATTGCATAGCAGGAGGCTAAGAACTACCTTTTCTCTTCGACGCCTGTGAAGGTGCCCCTTGCGCCGAACGTATTTCTCCTGCTGGGCCCAGACATCTCTGAGCTTTATTTTCAAACATGGCCTTTCCGTATCGAAATCCTGTTTTTGCTCAGTTTGTGTGTCGTTCGCATGCGGCCAGAGAAGATGAAGACAATGAAGAACAACTTAGCGCTTAATACCACTTAATACCAAGGGAAAAATGTGAACCCTTTAGAAGTATTGGATTCGTATTTGTAGCCACTTATGATCAAATCCTGCGTCAAGGT
Organism: Hippocampus zosterae; assembly: GCF_025434085.1. NCBI lineage: Eukaryota > Metazoa > Chordata > Actinopteri > Syngnathiformes > Syngnathidae > Hippocampus > Hippocampus zosterae. The sequence continues at coordinate 3,340,357 of NC_067465.1, read as the reverse complement.
CACCACAAGGGTGCCTTTCCCTTTTATGCTTCCCTCGAGTATTTCAATGTGTTAATTATCTCGGTCAAAGAAAAAAAATAATAAATCACCAGTGCACAAGGTCTTTTTTTTTTAGGTCAATAGTTGGTTAACATGTTTGTTATGTACCGTAGTTGCGGAAATTCCAGATCACAAGTGTCAAACTCAAGGCGTGAGGGCCAGATCCGGCCCGCCAGGTCATTCCATGTGGCTCACGAAAGCAAATTGTCACGTTGTGCCCGAAGCGATAGAATGATCGCTCCGTGCACAACAAAATAAGGAAGTGGATCCCTGAAATAGCAGACACAAAAAGAGATCTTGTCAGATAACAAAAGGAGTCTTTAATAACGAACACAAAATAACCCGACAGGGAGAATAACAAAAAGCGCTGGTCAAAATAGGGACCAGGGATAAAATAAAAGGACATCAGAAAACGATTGCGGAAAAAGATGGCAAGGAGGGTCAGATTAGAATAATGAATATAAGTTTCACTCGCAAGAGGAAACAACGACGCGTAAATACAGCACAAGGCTAAGAGGCAATGAATAAATGCAAGTAGGAATTGGGCGAGAGAAATTTTGGCACGGCGTGGAATTCTCCGGCAGTGAGTAGACTGCCAGAGCGTCCAAATAAAGGCTGTGCAATTACTCCCTAATGGGTGACAGGTGTGTAAATGGCGGGCAGAAAGCCCGCCCTCTGCTGGCAACCACGGGACGTGACACAAATCACTGGTGTCAAAATGTTAAAATCCGTCATAAAATTTCAAATGGCCATTTGTAATCAATAACGTTGAGATTTCGCAATCATTTTGAGACCTTGTTTACACTCACTTGAACTATAATTGCAAGCAATCTATTCATTTGTTGTGTACAGGTAATAAATGTGTAGTTCCATAACGGCCCTCCGGGGGGAGACGTAACTCCAAATCGGCCCGTGACGAAAATGAGTTTGAAACTCCTGCTATAGATGCATGATGTCAATACTGTATGTAGAATAAAACTTCTTCAATGAGTTTCTGGATTATTGGCTGTAATTGGGGATGGGAATTCAAATCAGGTACTTTTTGCGAACTGGTTGTTGCCTATTCGCGGGAATTCGAATGAGCTTTGCGCCTGTTCCAAATGTTAGCCCTCTTGTCAAAAAACTGGAAAGAAACGAAACGTGGAAAGGATGCGAATTCTCAAAGTCAAGACGGCGGGATTGCAGCCTGTCCTTCATAGACACGCCGACTTCTAGCAAACCGGGAGTTCATCGTGTGTGTGTTTACCGCGCGCGAGGAAGGACAAGCAAGTCGATGAACAGCAACGGCCGACCGACTCCTACAAAGCAGTCATCCGAGGCCATCTTGCACCCGTGCCCACGGAGGTAATCATGTGGAATGTCATTACAAATGCCGCTTCATTTGCCAACTCCCATATAATTTGACACATGGCCATCCTGTCGAGATGTCTTGAAGGCCCATTTGTGGGAGAAGTGGGCGCGGGGGGATTTTGGAGGAGCCATGCGCTCCGTGCCTTTCCGCCATTTCTCTGCTTTGCTTTTTTTTTTGAGTCTCTTAATCCCTTGGCAAACTGGGATGAGACTGCAACTCCCTGGGAGTGCTAACAGCACATCAATAATACATCCAGTCCTGCTGCATTCTATCGAAACCCTGTGCGCACACACACACACACTCTTAACACACATGCATATACCCTTTCCATTCTCCCCCAGACTCGGACTTGACTCCGCTGTCACCGTCATAAAAGCCCGGCATTATTTATTCATGGCGGACCCAAAATCGGAGTTAAAACGCTGCAGAAAAGATGTGACACCTGGGGTGTTTTTTTTTCAAAAGGCAAAAGGTGACAAGTGTCACGGAGGCTTGGGCTCTGTCTGACAGGAGGCGCCGACGTGTTTGCGTTTGGATATAGTCGAGGCGGAGGCTCGCCCTTTTTCTTTTGGGACGCAAGTGGACGCAAAACAAGCGCGCATGTCCACTATTGATTCTTTGCGGAGAACATTCGGGAGGGGGGGGGGGTAGATAAAGCCGGCGAAATATTTGCTGTATCAATAATGGTGTGACAACTGAGATCACAGCAAACACTCACGCTATTGATAATAAATAAAAAGGGATGACGTACACCGGCATGGAGGGTCTGAAATGTGTCCTTTGTCGTATTTTCATCTGTACTCATGACTGGGTGAGAGGAATGCAAATGTCGCTGTTTGTTATTCCGCTCTTCAAAGAGGTCAGGAAAAATTACAACAACAACAAAAAAAAAACGAAGTGGCAACCATTTGGGGGGGTAACTCATTAATTTGAGCGCATACGGCGAGTGCATCTTTTCGTCTTTCTCTGGAGGTTTATCATCTTTGGCGACTTTGGTCAAGGTCAAATGGCTTATTTTACTTGCGCACATAAACACCATCTTAAAGGCGTCAGGCCTCCATCTGGCTTGCGTCTGTGAATATGAGATCAAGGTCAAATATGAAACGCAAGGACATTCATCGGGAAAAGTGGAGGGGGGCGGAGTCGGATAGGAAGAACCACAAAATTGGATGATTGGCAATTCTAAATCATTTTTTTGGGCACAGTTTTGGCCATCATGAGCGCATCGCGTGCCTTTTGTTTTTACAGCGGTGATCTGCAATTAAAATGCTACTGAAATCATTGCCAATGCACTTTGTCAAGGACAAAACATAAAATGTCCTTTTAATCCGCATTCGTCACATGTCCTTCCAGAGTCGTATTGATATTGGAGCAAGCTATGCCTTGAGGTTATTGGATTTCTGTTTTGTCAGGTTTTTTTTTTTTTGGCCAACATTAACAACGCGTCGGAGACAGAATCTCAATTATGACTGCGCTTATGTCGAGACAAACCTCTCCGCATGAGCTGCATTGCCTTCGGGGCGGGAATCAGATCAAATGGGAACACCGATACAACTGGTGGTATGGAAGGTAATCAATAGCTGCCTCGTGCTTTAACAACAAGAAAAAGAAACAAAGATGAAGGAAGTAAAAGCGGAACCGTAAGAAGTGTAAAAAATGTTCAAAACCCAGAACAACGAGATTTTGTTTTAATGGCCCAGGGGTTAGGTGTGTTATTATTGTGTTATTATTATTATTATTGTGTTGTTATTTTTCTTCAGTTGTAGGAAAAATAAATGGCTGTATCATTAATTTACAAATTTACCGTCGATCAGAATTATCTATTTGAAAAGCCGAATGAGACCGACGAAACCCACACGGAGTCAATTTGTGTTGACACTTCCTTTCTTTTGAAGCTTCGCTGCTCGTTTCATCGAGTTTGTCATTTAAGACTCAAGACGACTAAATAAACAAATGAATGTCCTTGAGTCCTCGGTGAGGAGGATGAAAGTCAAATATTAAGCTCAATTGCATCTCTTCGATTGATCGTCTTCTTGTCATTAGGTCCGATCACTTGTGTTTCAAACAGCTTTATTTATTTATTTTTTTTGGGGGGGGGCGGGATGCAAATGAGCAATTACAGGAGGCTGAAGATGGAAGAGGAAATCAAGCTTGGCCGCATGCAGGGTTTATTTAAAAAAAAATAATAATAAATAAAATCTAAATAAATCTAAATCTAAATAAAAGCTGCATCAATATAATTGCACAAATGTTGCCTCCGCGTGAACATTTTCAACGTGTCTCTGCAGAGACCCAATGACAATTTTCCTCAGATTTGGGCCGCCTAATGCAACCACAAAGAACTGCATGAAGACATTATTTGTCATATTTAAAATACATTTTCTATAGCGCTGACGCTTCGTAGCGAGAGCTCATCTCGGTTTGCTATGGTCAAAAGTTGAGGCACCATTTTATTATTTTTTTTAAATCACCACATTTGTACTTTTGTAAAAAAAAAAATAATTAAAAAAAAGTTGGGCCATACTTTGTCCAGTTCGATTTGAGTCACGATAGGTCCGACATCAGCGACCAATAAAGAGTACAATTCACTCGGCGCAATAATCAAGTGTCCCAATACTTAAGAGTTGACCTTGTCTGGCGGCAATCTTAAAAAGGTGCCGCTGCAACGTGTTGAATCGCCAAGCAGCCGAATTGAGCGGCGGAGCGCTAACCCCAGTCGAGAAAGGATCGACTTTCTGTGGGCGTCTCCTAGCCAACTTCAAAGTCTGCTTTGAAGTCGCAGGCTAGGAAGATCCGTGTGTCGTGGTCTACGCTCTTTTGTTAGCTAATGCGCTCTGCTGCAAACAGGGCAGAGGCTGAGAAAACGCCTGCGAAGAATCAAAAGCGTCCGAGTCACGTGGATCACGGCTCAAACGGGTCACGTGAAACGGAGAACGCCGTTGACGTGGACGATCCAAAAGTGGGCACGGGAAGCCGATTTTGCATTTGTCAAGTTGTCTTTTTGTTTTTTTGATGAAAATCACATTGCCTGACCTTGAGCCCGTAGCGGGGAGCAAGCGGAACCATAATTAAGCTTAATTAGAGCCCGTTCCCCCATTCCGTTTGTCAGCAAAGTCCTGATTTTCAAGATTTTGACCGAAACATCAATTGCGTGTGCGGCGACAACGCAAAGCTTTGAATCCCTAATTGGATCCACCCACCTCGGTGTTTGCAATCAGGAAATATTGAACAATTTAAATTTCTGATTGTCCCGGCCCCATTTAACGAGCGGATTGTGCCACATTGCAGGATAATCAGCCAGGTTAAAGTGATTCTCAAGCAGAGACGTGCGGTCAGGGGAGGCAGGTGAGGCAGAGCCTCACCTCTGAATGCCCATTGCATTGCGCAATCATCACAAACTGGGTTGATACTTTCAACTGGCTTGTGCTGCTTGCCGTATAGCTGCATGTTGCAAATATAATGTTTTGCCAATTGAATAATTGCTAAACATAAAATATTTAGCTTTATATATTTGTAAATATGACACTAAAGGAGTCAGTGCCTCACCAACCATGCACTTCACCGCACGCCACTGTTCTCAAGTCATTCCAACGGACGAGAAGAGACCGCGCGCGCTAACGTAGTGACCGGATAAAGTTAGCCTAGCTTCTCGCATTCCTTCCTCTCTGTATCTTCCGGCACTCTGAATTTTCCCGTGGGCCTAATTTGCTGGAATTTACAGTGCTTTGATGCCTTCCCCCAGTCGGCGCTTTCAAGTCGCCGACATGATGACCGAAGGTGTTTTGAGGAGCCGAGAGGCGGGATGTTATTACTTGCTTCGCAGTGTTCTCAAGTCAAATTGAAAATTGTCGGCACCGTTTTGAATGCGGATTATGTGAGCTTGCATTAAGAAACCTGTGATGGAAAATTGCTCCATTTTAAATTCGTCAAGAAACGATATTGCCAAAATGTGGCTCCTCGTTAGGATCCAAACATACTGCAGTTTGTTTTGTTTGATTCTCTGATGTTCAATTGCAAAAAAAAATAATAATAAAAGTGACTATTTGTGTCCGAGACAAGAAATGAGTTTGACAACCCTTGCTCTAAATTGCCCCTAAGTGAGATTGTTTCTCTCTATGTGCCCTGCGATTAGCTTACTTGCCACCAGTCCAGGGCGAACTCCATCCCTCGCGCAAAGTCAACTTGGATAGGCTTCGTCTCGCCCTTGACTCTCATCAGGACAAGCAGGATAGAAAATTGATGGAAGGGTATTTTCACATTGACACGGTAAACTGCAGCGACTGCAAAGACAAAAAGATTGCTTTGCGCGGAGAACTGCGAGGGTTTATTCTAGGATTTGGTCTCTCTCTGTCACTTGATGTGGGTTTGGCATCGTTTAAGCCAGACGGAATTTACATTTAAATTGGGAAGTGGCACTAAGTTAGACAACAAAAGCTGGCTGAGCAGGGGGGAGCGCTATTCATGATGTGTTCAGATTTTTCAGATGGGTTTGGAGAACTCGAGGACCCCCTGGAAACCCCTGATTTTTTTTTTTCTGGAAAAGAAATAGAAAACACATGGAGGCAATTGTTTGCAAGCGCACTCTCGAGCAACATTGATCAAACTCATTACTCTCCCACTTGTGACATGCATGAGCGGCAAATTGCGCATTAATGCTCAGCTTGATTGCTTTTGTTGGAGGAAAGTCAGTCAAACTTCACTCGGAGAGCCGCTATTGATTTTGGCTGTTGATCATAGCTGAGTTCTATTTATCCCTCGCAATATTGCCTCCACTTCCAAGATTGCCATCGGTTTAAGCAAACAAGGACTGCTTCAGGAGGTCGATAGGACTCAAATGACCCTTAACCCTCACCTAATCACAAAATGTATTCATTCATTCATTCATTCATTCATCTTCCGTACCGCTTGATCCTCACTAGGGTCGCGGGGGGTGCCGGAGCCTATCCCAGCTGTCTTCGGGCAGTAGGCGGGGGACACCCTGAATCGGTTGCCAGCCAATCGCAGGGCACACAGAGACGAACAACCATCCACGCTCACACTCACACCTAGGGACAATTTAGAGTGTTCAATCAGCCTGCCGCGCATGTTTTTGGAATGTGGGAGGAAACCGGAGCACCCGGAGAAAACCCACGCAGGCCCGGGGAGAACATGCAAACTCCACACAGGGAGGCCGGAGCTGGAATCGAACCCGGACCCTCTGCACTGTGAAGCCGACGTGCTAACCACTGGTCAACCGGGCCGCCCATAAAATTGATATCAACATGAAAATGAATGATGAGGACAGAAGCGGTCATGAATCAAAAAGGGCACTTTGTGTGTCTAAGTGGGGAAAAAAATATGAATAGCTTCCCACATTTTGTTTACACAAATCCAATAAAAAAACAACTGGTTCCCAGTTGAAGATTTGGAAAAATATGATCTTGGATCGTATCGATTAAAAAACAGATGAGGTTTAATCTAGATCCATTTAAATTTGGACCCAGGGCAAAGGAAAGCAACAATCTATTTTTCTGTACATCAGCATAATCAGTTACATGGAGCAATCTCGGTTAGATCCTGACTGAAGTTGATTTGGAACGAGCAGGTTCAAATGTCCTTCAAATTCACGTCTAGTGGAGCCAGCGAGTCTCACCAAATCAAAATACAAGTACACAGCCGCAACCATCATACGTTGGAACAGTCAAACTAAATGACACCGACCGCCGTGACATTTTGGAGTCTGACTTGCGTCAATTATTACCCTTTCATCTCTCTGCCCCACCTAAAGAAAGATAAATGATGTCGTAATGTCAGACCTGCACTGTTGACTTCAGACGCTAACATCCATCCATCCATTTTCTCAACCGCGTATCCTCACGAGGGCCGCGCGGGGTGGGGGTGCAGGGACACCCTGAACCGGTTGCCAGCCAATCGCAGGGCACACAAGCATCCATGCTAACACTCACACTGAGGGACAATTTAGAGTGTTCCATGAACCTCCCATGCATGTTTTTGGAATGCGGGAGGAAACCGGAGTACCCGAAGAAAACCCACGTAGGCACAGGGAGAACATGCAAAATTCGGACAGGAAAGCCGCAGCCGGAATCGAACCACGGGCCAACGCGCTAACCAGTCGTCCACCGCGCCGAGCGAGAAACATCGTTCCATATCTCATCATCCAAGACATATCCCTCACTGAAATTGTTACGCCGTTTTCAAAATGGTGTTATTTTCTCTCGTATGCCTCCTTATCTGGCTCTCCGCTTTATTTAACTGAAAGTCAGGCTAAGTTATTGACCTTCAACAAGAACTTTATCACAGAGAGGTGCACAGCTCCATTTCAACCGGTCATGTTTGCAGAGGGGCAATAAATTGCGGGTGGCAATAACGCGACGGAACAACGACTGTAATGACAAGCAATAACACCGAATTGAAAAGGAAGCATCAGCGGTTAAGAGATAAGCATGACAAAATGTTAAAAGTGAGGCTTGCTATCTGCAAACATCATTGGCCGGTATTACCGACGGAGGGGGGGAATAAATAGGAGCATTTTACATCGGGGAGGATTTGACATTCACAAAAACAAAAATAATAATTTCGTCAATCTTACACATGAGGAACGAGCAGCCGAAATCGCATGAATGACACCAGGGTCAATTTTCGTATGGGTGACGGCATATCAAAAAAAAAGACGGAACGCGGGTTACAGACCCCAAAATACAGGTTTGAAAAAAAAAAAAGATAATGTAACCGGCAGGGTTAATCTCACCCACGTGCACACTGTTGCAAGCGTCTAGTCTTTGTGAATGTCCTGCTGGAAGGCGCCTTCCCCGCTGCGCGCCACTATGCCTTTCCGTCGGCCGAGCCCTGCATCAGTCCTCATCAGCTTAGACCTTGTTCCCACTGTGCGTCTCTTTTTTTTTTTTTTTTTTGCACAATAGCGCCATTCCATCCATGATCCCGGGCAGCCATTTCATCGATTGCACTTTAACGTAAGATTAGCTCTCGTGCACCTTGTAGCTTTTACAGCTTCACGTTTTTAATATTGATTATTGTAATATTGAGAGGCACGGGCCTATATTATCCATTTCTGTTCAACCTTGAGGGTTTTTTTTTAAGCCAATAAATTTACAACATAAGTGACCAGTATTTTCAGTACCATTGAATTACATTGTGGATGGTGTCTGTCGATAAATTAAAAAGTCAACATGTCTGGCCATAACCTCTGCTGCACGTCGCTGTTATTTGAAAGCCAGACAAATAAAAGCTGTCACCTTATTAGCAGCATATTAACCAAAAATGGATTTTCACCTGAAATAAAATGTCAGAGGAAATTACTTGTGAGCCGCAAGAAAAACTATTTGTTAGATGTCTTGTTTCAATCTAACAAATACGTTCATCTGTCTCACTATAATAAACGGAAGGCTATTTGTAGAATGTCGTCAAATCCGTAGATAAATGCCACCATGTCAGTCATTCCCGGTCTCCCGACTGATAAATTATCTTCCTGGGTAGAATTTGAATGTTGCTTGGGTACTTTGGCTTCCTACGAAATTGCAAAATAATGCATCGAATGCTATCTTAGTTAACATTTGCAAATCGAGATTATGTTTGTGTTCCAGACCGCAGTTGAAAATGTATTTACCTTCTTTTTGTTCGTTTATGTTTGAAATACGGTAGAAATAAGTGAAAACATCCTTAAGAAATAACATGTTAGTGAGTTAGTAGTACTTAGCCTTACTGGTGAGTAAGGCTAGCATACTTTAGCATACACATTCTGGCATAAAATGGCCGGCACGTTAAAACTCAAGAAAAGGAAGGGGATTTCTGGGGGCAGACTTTCACATCTTGTGCAATTAACACTCGCTGGCTGAAAACAGCGCCGTTTTCTTCGGGCTAGCTAGCATCGGGCTAGCTAGCTTCAGGCTTGCTACGATAGTGGCTTGCTCGCAAGTCTGCCGAGAAATGTTGGTGGCTGTTCTAAATAAGTTTAATGAGAGGGTGAAAGTTGTGTATCGAAGTGTTTTGCATGCTTACACCTTCGATTTACTTATAATTATCCGCGATTTTAGCTTCAATGGATAAGGAAACAGCGCCTTTTTCTTCGGGCTAGCTAGCATCGGGCTAGCTAGCTTCAGACTTGCCACGATAGCGGCTTGCTCTCAAGTCTGCCGAGAAATGTTGGTGGCTGTTCTAAATAAGTTTAATGAGAGGGTGAAAGTTGTGTATCGAAGTGTTTTGCATGCTTACACCTTCGATTTAGCTTCAATGGATAAGGAAACAGCGCCTTTTTCTTCGGGCTAGCTAGCATCGGGCTAGCTAGCTTCAGGCTTGCTACGATAGTGGCTTGCTCGCAAGTCTGCCGAGAAATGTTGGTGGCTGTTCTAAATAAGTTTAATGAGAGGGTGAAAGTTGTGTATCGAAGTGTTTTGCATGCTTACACCTTCGATTTACTTATAATTATCCGCGATTTTAGCTTCAATAGGATAAGGCGATATCTTGAATTGGATTTCTGCATAGAGTAGCTTTGCCTAAAGATTAGCACAATTCCCCCCTCCTCCTCTCGAGCTGAACACCCCCTACTGAACCCTTCATCTCGTGCCACTCCTAGATTAGCATATCAGAATGTTCCTAGAGGGCGGGGACGGGGGGGGGGGGGGGGGGGGGGGAGAAGAAGAAACAAAAGATAAAAATAATTGGGGGTGGGGTGGGGGGGCGGGAAAAAGTTTGAGGCGTTCCATTCATTTTTGATGTGGTTGTCATGGAAACAGCACCCTGTCCGTGGCGGCGATAGGGCATGACTGATGCAGCTCTCAACCAAATGATGGGGATGAAACCGCTGCTCTCTGACTCGGTGCATGAACATAAGCCGACTCTGCCAGAGGAGCAGACGATCACCCCGCTGGGAGAAGCCTTGAAGAATCGACGTGAAACTCGGACAATAGTTTTGCAGCATCCAAGCAATTAATAGGGCCATAATACACCACTTACCGCAGCACTTTATTGTCGCTCTTTATCGCTTAGTGTCGCTGGAAATTGGAATCTGAAGTCATTTTGGTTGGGAGGCAGCAGTATATTTTATTTAGTGCAGATTGCGGAGTGTGAGGCATGGCGAAATTAAACAATAGCTCCAACAATGTCTGCAGTCTCGCTGTCAGAATTCTATTTTTACAAAAATACTACATATACTATATACAAAATATTTTGTGCAGCTTGTAGCCAACGCATGCACATTTTGAGCATGACGTCTCCGATCCACTGGTTAAAGGACACTTTGATTCTCTCCTCTTTCATCTCAAACTGCTTCAAACAACAAAGCGTGTGACGGAAAAGTGGTTAGGACCGCACGACTGTCCGTGTTTTATGTTATGTTATGTGTTGTGTTTATTTATTTGACTTTATGTGAACCGTTTTGTTAAGCGCTTTGTTACAGCTTCCGCTGTTGTAAAATATATAAATATAAATGCTATATAAATCAGCATGTATTGTATTGTTTTGTATTGTATGGAACAAAGACGGTAGAATGCACTGAACAGCAAAACCAAGAACAAATCCGAGTCATGCTGAATCAAATGCCAAAGAATGCAAGTGAGTTTTGAGGCGGGTTTTAAAGATGGGAACCCACCAAATAACCCCTTGTATACTGTGGAAATTAATTGTAATGACCCATTTCATAAATCGGTGTTTGATACGTGTCTGTCCACGAGCTATCCCTGACCAGATGTTAGGTTGGGATAATGAATGACATGAAAGAATGGAAAGTCACATCTGGACCCGCCTCTCCCTGGAGTGTTGTTCTCTCTTCTAGCTCGGTGACCTTTGACCCAGGAAGGCTAATTAGGCAGCTCACGTGAAAAAAAGTGGAAGAAATGCAGCACCACAATAATGCAGATGAGGAATGTACCCTCAGTGGCTTTTTAGCACAGTCAGTCAAGGTCTCCCGCTGCGTTCCGCAGTAAAGCACATGCAGACCGTGGTCTTGCCAAATTCACACGACCGACACAATTTGCTCCTTTCTAAAATGACCACTCGGGGTAGTTTTTGAAACTAACCGTTTTGGTTTTGGTTATATGAATGCATTCTATTTCATTTCCTGACATGACAACATTTAAATCAAATGTATGCTACGGCCTTTCCAAGCTGTCTTTGGGCTTTTTTTTTAAACATTGATGGAAGGGTTTAAAGAGAACTAGGCAAAGTATTTCAAGTTCTCTTGAAATATTCCCATAGGTAATATAGTTATGATAGCGCACATCAGCTGGGACATTCACAAACCTTTTGAGTAAGACTCGGAGGCAATAATAACCAAATTGATTGACATTTCACTGTTGTTCACGTTTGTAATAATATGCTTTCAAGTTAGGCATGGAAACGACTTTATCATCATATGATGACAGCTCAATAGCTGTCAGGATACTGTGTGGAGGATAACATCTTTATTGTTTTCCATCTTTGTATGCTGACAGAGCCCTGTCCCACAATTGGAGGGGGGCGGGGGGTGTAATTTGATGTATGATGAATAGCCACAACTATTCAAAGTCCCGGTTGTTGTTTTTGTCTTGTGTCAAAAGGCGGCCATTTAACTTGTCTTTTCTTCCACCTTGGTACAGTAGGTAGTAAGTGTAGAAGTATCATTCGTTCCACTCGACATCATTGTTGACTGATCAAAGCTAAATCATACGTGTCGATAACCAGCCTTCCATTCAGTACAAATCTGTCTGGGCAAAGCTTTGGATTTCGCACGTTTGTTTTGCCCACAGCCAAGTTGCAGAGCTTTGATTTGTCACTCCGTTTGGTTCCGCAGTTTGAAATCAGCCAAGGTGAGACTGCATATTCATGGCTCGGCCATTTGCAGCCCATTAGCAGCTTTCGAAGCAAGTTGCATTACCAATGAAAGAGTGACTCACACACTCATTTGGTTCTGAACAAATATATTTTTCTTTGCTGAAAAAAGAAAAAATATGTAGTGTAACACACCATGAGTGGAAAACAGGGCTGTGGATTTCGCTCAATTAATCATCATAAAAATGTCATTGTTGTTTTCTCTTCTCAAGATTGAAAGTCGTATCAAATTCAAGGGATTATTATTACCCTGAACGTTTTATGTCCCCCGTCAATGGACGAAAGTGCGAATTCTTTCAGAACTTAACGGTGACAATGTGTCGGGCTCATTAGGTAGAAAGCCTTGCTAATAAGTTTTAAAGAGTTGAATGCGATATGGATGCTTTCTCATGGCCATTCGATGTTTCCCTAAAAAAGAAAAAAAAACAATGATGGGCCACATTAGATGAGCGACTTCATTACACCTCCTCATAAAAGAGTGTAATAGAGACTCATGAGGAAAAAAAAAAACATAAGAGGTACGATATTGTATAACAACTCGCCAGTTTAATGGGATTTTTTGTCTATTCATGACAAAATCCAATTGAGATACCATCATATCAACGACAGATTAACCCCGGAGAACCCAAGAACCATTTTCTTCTTTGGAAAATTATGAATTTTACATTCAATGAACTCCAAAATTTATGTTTTTTTCAAACATTTAACGCCTTAATCCTAATTTAGGATGAGGTACCGGGTTCGATTCCAGCTCCGGCCTCCCTGAGTGGAGTTTGCATGTTCTCCCCGGGCCTGCGTGGGTTTTCTCCGGGTGCGCCGGTTTCCTCCCACATTCCAAAAACATGCGTGGCAGGCTGGTTGAACACTCTACATTGTCCCTAGGTGTGAGTGTGAGTGCGGATGGTTGTTCGTCTCTGTGTGCCCTGCGATTGGCTGGCAACCGATTCAGGGTGTCCCCCGCCTACTGCCCGGAGACGGCTGGGATAGGCTGCAGCACCCCCCGCGACCCTAGTGAGGATCAAGCGGCTCGGAAGATGAATGAATGAATGAACAAACAAATTTTACACTTTGGGATTTAAGGGTAGCATTTGAGTAGCAGAATTTATAAGACCCAAATTTGACCCCGTGGGTTCTCCACGATTAAAACAAAATATCAAGCTATATACCGTAGGGATCTATTTTAAAATAAATCAAATCATTCCGCGACGGCTGTGCCGCCCCAGTGGGATGATTCAAAGCGTTTGATATCCGCGGTCCAGTCTGAACAAAATATATCCGACATCCACCACACACATGCACGGAGCTCAGAATCTGCCTGCCTGTGCCCCCAATTAAATTCACCAAAATTGTACGAGACCAGCCAGTATTTAGTTGTGATCTGTACAAGCGTCAAGTAAATTCAGACCGACTCCGTGCCACCAATTTGTCACTCCGCTGAGCCAGGACTCGGATAACTTACATCACATTACTCAAAATCAGTTTTTGACTCCGCCTCCAGTTAAAAATCACCCGGCGACAGTGGGCGGACCTAATAATATAGCATTTGAGTTACACAAATGAAATCACTGACACATAGTGGTTCTAATTTACAATTATTTTGCAGTGTGAACGGATATGCGTCTCCAAATATCCCGTGTGACATTCTGACTTATCGTTTTGTTTTTTGTTTTTTCCCACAAAACATGTTTGCCCAGGCTTCACAGCACCAAACAAAACATCATCATGGCGAGAAGTCCTCGGTGTGTTTAAAGCGGACTCCTCGCGGTGCGCTGAGAGGCCGATCTGTCAGCGGAATAAAGCAGGTTTTGACAGAACACAACGTAACACGGGCCCCCTTCTCGTCTTTTGTGTGATATTCGAGCGTGATGCATGTTGTGTTCCTCTCAGTCTGTGACATGATTGTGTGCAAGCTGACTTCAGTGAGAACATTGCGCCATAGATAGTGCCGTCTCTCTGCTTTTCAGTTTTAGCGGACACGAGAAAGGCCCCCCCGCCCCCTTCTGTCCTTGAATGCCTCATGCACATACAACTGAATAAAGTTAAAAAAAAAAAAGTCTTTTCTTCCCTGCTGTTTTTCCACTTTCTTTTTGAATGGGTAAAATGGTGCTGCGGAACAATAAGACAAGGCCAAACAGTGTTTTGATGTCTGTGCTCTCTCTCGCGGCGAAACGGGCAATTATGATCGAGATGTACAAAGCACGCCGTGATCATACGTTGATAATGTTGCGTGTTTGGACAGACAAATGCAAACATTTTTTTTTTAATTCTTTTCAAATCTGACAAGATGCTTTGAGCCCTGCCGGGCCTTGGGGACACTATGTTGCCTTGAAGTATGTTTTTACGCTTATCAACAACATTTGCTTTTCTCAACTTTTGTGACATTATGGAAACTTTTTGAACTTTGCATTTGAATTACATGGCTACTCTTTGGGCACTATCGCTTAAAAAGTCAAAATATGTGTTTGGTTTTACATACGCAACATGTCATTCATTTTGTTTTATGTTTAAGTGGAGGGTAAATCTTAATTTAATTTTATTTTATTTTTTGAAGGAATGTTTGCTTTCTGGTGGGCAGCCCGGTAGTAGTCCAGTGGTTAGCGCGTCGGCTTCACAGTGCAGAGGTACCAGGTTCGATTCCAGCTCCGGCCTCCCTGTGTGGAGTTTGCATGTTCTCCCCGGGCCTGCGTGGGTTTTCTCCGGGTGCTCCGGTTTCCTCCCACATTCCAAAAACATGCGTGGCAGGCTGATTGGACGCTCAAAATTGTCCCTAGGTGTGAGTGTGAGTGCGAATGGTTGTTCGTTTCTGTGTGCCCTGCGATTGGCTGGCAACCGATTCAGGGTGTCCCCCGCCTATAGCCCGAAGACAGCTGGGATAGGCTCCAGCACCCCCCGCGATCCTAGTGAGGATTAAGCGGTTTGGAAAATGGATGGATGGATGGATGGTTTGCTTTCTGTGACGCAAGTTGCGTTCAGTGCTACTGTCCGGCGCTTTTATCACAGATTCAGACTCGAAAAGTGAAAGCATCTTGAGGCACACCATCGCACAACCACAAAACTAAGAATAGATTAAATGTAAAATTTGGTCGACCGGCTGTTCCTAATGCTCTGCTATCGTCAAAACAGTATCATGAATGCTCATCATTGGAGCTAATACAAAAGGTGTTCGTCAAAAATACCTTTCAGACGTCCATAGAGCCCCCCCTCCCCCACCCCGCACCCATAATTTGTTCAACAGTGATGTCGGTCAGTGTCCCTGGTGTAGCAGGCGGTGAATGCAAAAGTGCAAGGATGTCTAGAGAATAAAGTGATCCTGTACTATGGGCATCCAAGACCCCCCAACGCGCTGCTCTCGGCTCTCCTCGGAGAATATTGCGGCGTGTCTTGCGATCGGGATGAAAACTTCGTGGTGGTAATGAGCAGGACTGTCATCAGGGAAATGATTCACGCTGTAGCTGTTGCTGCGGGCAAGTTAAGTGTCTGGATGGATCTGTGATGAATTCGTAAAGGATGGTGCATTTTTTTTTAAATACTGTATAAAATGTGCGCCGGTATGTTTTTGTTTTTTTCATCGTTTTTATTTTTGGACCAGCTGACATTTCTTTGGCTGAATGCAATTTAAGTAGCATAGAATTAATGACAACAATCACATTTGTATTATCGCCTTGCATTAACTGTATGATTAATTCAAATGTTGGGGAAACAAATGCTTGGAGCTGCATTCGTGAACAGAATAAGTCCAATAAGCGCACAACGGTTAATTTGAAGCTTTTCATCCTTGCAATTTTGAAAATAAATGGCACATTTCATTTGTGGAAGCGTCAAATGTGATAAACGTAGCTATTTGGGAGCTTGTCTGGGTGATGGGCGTTGAGTTGGGACCTAACAACAGTGCTTGACAGCAAAACCATTTGAGGGATTTCAATTATCCGTCATTTAGGCTGCGGAACGGAGGCCAGACCTGCTTGAAAGACACATTGAGAGCTTCACCTGGCAGCGAAATGAGAAAGCCAAGATGATTTGCATTCCGTGCCCGGGCTGTTAACTTGTCATCGGGCGAACGTGGCGATGGAGTGAAAATAAACATCTACACGCTTGACTCTCTCGAGTTGAAATCCAATTTATTTTTTCTTTAAAAACATCCATTATTGCCATGTTCGCCTGTTTTTTTGCGCTCTTGTGTTTCCACAGTACTATCCCGAGTTAATTTATTATTCATTTTCACCCTGTAATCTTGTTGGCAAACAAGTTTTTATTCGTCGGGTAAATTCTTGATGCTCAAATCGGGGATGTTTTCTTCAAAACAATAGACCCAATTTAGAGGCACGAGATGGGGCCTGAGACGTTTTTGTTTTTTTTACAGATAGTTTTACTTATGTACTATTCATTTATTCATCCATTCATTCATTCATCTTCCGAGCCGCTTGATCCTCACTAGGGTCGCGGGGGGTGCTGGAGCCTATCCCAGCTGTCCTCGGGCAGTAGGCGGGGGACACCCTGAATCGGTTGCGAGCCAATCGCAGGGCACACAGAGACGAACAACCATTCGCACTCACACTCACACCTAGGGACAATTTAGAGTGTTCAATCAGCCTGCCACGCATGTTTTTGGAATGTGGGAGGAAACCGGAGCACCCGGAGAAAACCCACGCAGGCCCGGGGAGAACATGCAAACTCCACACAGGGAGGCCGGAGCCGGAATCGAACCCGGTACCTCTGCACTGTGAAGCCGACGTGCTAACCACCGGACCACCGGGCCTTATGTACTATTGACTACTGTAAAAAAAAAAATAGGGGGAAATTTCAATTTCCTCTGACCTTCAACGATCAACCAACTTTTGTTGTCGATTTTAGCTCATTTTATTTTTCCATCATGCTAAATTTTCACCCACTTTTGCCAAACATACTGTATATGGCCAAAATAAATGTTTAATCCTCTGGTTGCGATTAACAAGCAATTGCTCAGAGCTTTTTTTTTTTTTTTTGCTTTTTTTTTAAAAAATCCTGCAATATTCCAGCTATCTGACTGGTCAGCGAAACCACCAAATCTGGAGTCAGCTTGTTCCAAGTTAAACCGAGTTCTATTCTTCTATGAGATAAGCAGTTTCTTTACTCCATATCTAAAGAGCTCGACAACCCGCAGCGCCATAGATAAGGCCGATAAGATCTATGTTCACTCAGAAAGATAGATTGCATGTCTTGTAGACACACGTCTTAACAATGGCATTAGCCAAAAGTGTCAGTGCTGCCTCATTGTGAGCCCCCGAGCAACTTTGCACAAGTCCTAAGATAACGGGAACTTATTGCTTACAAACAGTTATGTGTCCAATTGTAATGGGAGGTGAAATGATGTTCCAGTCTTAGAAATAAGGCACCCGTGTTTGTTCATGAACGCGCGCCAAAGTTTCTCTCCTGCCTTATAAAGTCCTGCACCCCAAAGATCGACATGATTAACTGTAGTTAATCATGTCGATTAACTACGAAGGTTAACTTCAGTTTACTGTAGTTAACTGAAGTGATTAACTATATCTCAATGACATTCTCCAATGAAACACTATGAATATATATATATATATATATATATATATATATATATATATATATATATATATATATATACACAATATATTCCCAATGAAATAAAATCACATTTTCTACACAGGAGGCCCTGAGGTGAGAGAGTCAAGCGTGGGACCGCTCAACAGTGAGGAAGATCCTCTGAATGTAAATATATGTAAATATCGAGTGTTGTTAAAAGTATAAAGTGGGTCTGACGGACATGCACAAATCCTTAAAACGTTATGGGTTCCCCCGCGGAGGAACACACACACACGTACACCCAGATGATAACGTACCTGCCATTATCATCAAAACCTCCATGATGGTTTCCGAATGAGAGCGCGTTTACTCAGCTCATTTATCTTCTGCTGTGCAATCTCTCCGACAGAAGTCGGCAGACGTGCACATTCCCCAAGCAACGATAAGGCTGACGGATTTAACTTTGCGCTTATACCCTCTCTCAATTCCCCGTCAGCATTCACTGATTTTGTTTTGTTGAACCGCAAGCGACGTTGCATTACAAATGCATCTACTGTTAAAATTGATTAAAAACCTGTGGGCAACCGTGAGAACATTTTTCTAAAAATGTTTTTTTCCCCCACTTTATACCATAAAAATCTACATTCCCAGATTTTTTTTCCACCCCTACACACGTTAAACCGCATCAGCTGCACATTTAGAACCATCCGTGTTCAAACATTTGATATACTTTCTTCAGCCTTATTTGCGAGTCCAACATGTTTTCCATGAAATCGTGTCAACCTGAGATCCAAGCGTCATTATGCTCAAGACAATCTGGTTTCGGGGAAAAAAAAATTTTCTGTGGAACGTGATTGAAATAGCCCTAAGTAATTCAAGAAGGCATGCTTATTACATGTCTGATGTGGCTGGAAAGCAGCTATATGCGTCGTTACATTTTCCAGTTTTGTGGATTACAGCAAATGACAATGCTATCCTTTTACTTTCAAGCTTTGTGATTGGGGGAAAAAAAAATCGAGGTAATTTGATGCAGCTGCTATCAGGTGACAGTTTCATGAGCGAGATCCCATCTCCATGACACCTCAATTATCACTCTACGGTTTGACAACCTGGGTAGTATGGACGACGTTTTCCTTTTCAAATAATTGGGACGGTGCATTTTTGGGATGTGCGAGGAAACCGGAGCACCCAGAGAAAAGCACTTGGACAACCTGAAAACTCCACACGGAGGTCTTCCAATCAAGATTCAAGCGTGATCTTCTGACCGTGAATTGGGTTCTTATCTGAAGTGCTGACAGATTGACAGTAGTGTTGCATTGCTATCATTCTTTCAACAAATCATATTTGAACACAAAGGGTAGAGCAACACATACAGACAGATAACAATACTCATATGCATATATTCTTTATCGTGTGTGAAGAACACGTGATACAACTGCGGCTGATTCACTTTGTCTGGATTGTACTGCCCCCATGAGGCCAAGGTGGGAACAACAGAAGGAGATGCTCAATATCCATCGAATTGGTTTCATGGTTTAAATCTTGATATTCTATTAAATGATGTCAGAACTGCATGGTTGACAAAATATAATACTACAAAGTCCCATTTTATTAAGAAAAATATGACCAAAAAATGATTTTTCGGGGGGTGCTATAAGGAGTGAAAAAAAAACTAAATTGATCATTTAAGGCACATGATTGATCTATTTGTCACTATACAATGCTGGCATGGAGAGCTACAGAAAGATTATCGTAGTAAATGAGAAATGTCAGACCAACTATTGCAGCACACCTGATGATCGATCACAACACAGCGGTTGTGAGTCACTGAACTCAATGATGCCAGATGCTACCAGAATCCTTTAGAATGGTGCAATATACTTGGAAAAAAATGTTTTCAACATTTGACCAATCATAGAAATAACAAGTACTGTATTTGGTCCAGAAACGGAATCCCAACCCTAAAAGAAATGACAGGATAGACCAGTACCGCTAGCTAGCAGCTGTTGTCAGCAGCTACTAGCTGACCTGTTTCCCCCTGATTAGGGAAAACAATTTGAATTTTCATAGTTTACTTTTCAGACAACAGAGTTATCAATCCATAGCATAACAAGAAGTGAAATGAGAAGGATTATTGCTCTTGGAGACAACTACTTTGTGCCTTGGGCAAAAACAAGCTAATCTGCCAAGACTTCCAAATCTATCTTGGCATGTATTTGCCGCCTGAACTAGGCAGGTAAAAATCTGTGTCACATCACGCAAACAGACATCCATCAGTACAGACAGCCTGCCAATCTCAGCTCCAGTGTGACATGGGCGTTAATTGGCCTGACACGGGGGAGGCGGCGCGGGGGGTGGTGGGGTCTGCTATCTGAGCAGCGGGCACTGGGTTGCTGATTGACATCACTTGGACTCTTGCAAGACCTGACCCAACAAAGCCGAAGCTTATCTACTTCCTCGCTGAAGTTTCTGCGGCACGTACGAAGACTCGGGAAGGACTACAAGGAGGTTTGTGCGCATGCATGATTAGGCATGCAATTAAGGATTTGTTTTCTAATGCTCTCTCGACATCACATTTCGCCTCGGGTGGTCTCTTTGAGGCCTGGCACTTTCAACTGAAAAACAAATCATCCGCAACGTGAGCAACAATGAGGAAATACCTGTGTGCTTGGTAACTCTTTAGTGTGTCAAATATAAAAAGCAGCGTTACCATAGAAGCTTTACTTGAGTATACGTCATTTCTACAGACAACATACTACATGTTAATGTGGGATGGATAAATCCGCTAATGGGTTCAACAAATATCAAGATCCCGCGCACGTGTCAAGCAATGGTCACGTTTCTCTACTTTTCGTTTGGACTGCACCAACTAAGTCTGCATTACGTGTGATGTTGAAACAGGAATGGAAGTTTTCATTCCGACTTCCTTCGACAGCAAGTCTGTGACTCCGCTGAACAATGTAGCCATTATAATTTCAGACTCTGGGCCCACGCTTGTAAACCTTTTAGTTCCTATTTCCTGTGACATTAAACATCTTGTATCCCTGATCTGGGAGACCGGGTTGAAATCGAGCCTAATCCTGGCTGCCAGTTGGACCGGACAAACTGAGAAATGCGACACCAGTCAATCACCGAGAAAGCTAAACCCAATAAGGAATGTTTTGCTTTCATGGCGAGTGCGAATATACTGTGCTGCTAGAACGGCGTTGTCGTGCAGCACAAACAATCCTTATTCCCTGGGTCAGCATGTTGTGCAGCTTTGATTAAAAAAAAATGAATTCATTAAAAAAATATATATAAAAAGAAAGAAATCTAGATCTGTGCTAAAATGTAACCCTTGATATCACACCATGTACAACAGGGGTCACCAAACTTTTTGAGAGTGAGAGCTACTTCATGTGTCCTGATTGTGTGAAGGGCTACCAAATTGATACGCGTCTGAAATAACATTTGTACAAATTAAATTTAATAATATTAGAACATTAGCTAGCTAGACGTATACTGTAGCTAGCTAGTTAGATAGCTAAATAGGTAGCTATAGAATCTATAATACTGCCCATGTTTGCATTTTTAAATCATAATTTCTACGAGCAAATCACAATCCTAGCACTGGCGGGCTACTGGTGTGGTCCTCACGGGCTACCTGGTGCTCACGGGCACCACGTTGGTGACCCCTGATGTACAATAATTGGAAATTTCTTGGGTTTTCTTATTGCTCCTAAGTCCTTAGAGAGCCACAAAAGGCTGCGTGGTTTAAACATTTATTTGGTTACATCGTCAAAACGGCCCTCTGAGGGAAGTTGTAGCTACAAAGTGACCGGGGACAAAAATTAGTTTGACTCAGTCAGCTATGAAGTTCCAAATAGTATAATATACTAAACATTAATTTTTTCGCCAGCAGCAAAAACGTGGGTATAGCTTATGTTTAAAAGCAAGAAAAATATGTTTGCGTGTATTCTTCTCAGCGCGTGAAAGCTTTTGTTGACTATTAAATCCCCACGATGATCCGGTGGGATGATTCCAGCAACTTGAGCTAACGATAAAAATAAAATAAAACAAATAAATCATAAGGGGAAGTGTCGGTATGAGGACAAAATTGTTTTACTTGATAAACAATTGAAGGAGTGGGTTTTCGGTGCAGTCAATGGACACCGCTACCGTGTTTGAGAGTGGAGAGAGCGGCTTGAGTTTGGATGATTTTTTTGGAAGTCTTTTTTTATCGTTGGTATTGTTTTTGTCACTCATTCAAATTTGGCACAGTTGTTATTTTGACACAAATGACCAGTTATATGCTTCCATTTTCCATCGGAAAGTGATTTAAAGAAGAAAAGGCATCTTACCCCAGAAGAACTCAAGTTGAAACTTTGTTGGGTGATTCTCCCCCGCCCCCCCCCCCCCCCCCTTGATTCTTTTAAGAAGAGCTCCGTGGCAGACATAACAGTTACAATTCAGATGAGAGAATATCATCGTTAAGATGGCCTCTCTCTTCACCACAGTGCAGCGTAGCTTATAGCATCGTGGCCCCACGAGTCCGGTGTCAAAGGTCGCCTGTTGAGTTATGATTGTTGGGACCGCAGAGTATATAGAGCTGGAGTTAGGTGTGCGAGGCATGTCTCACTCACCCTTCAGCTGTCGTAGATCTTTTTCCCCCTTGAGAGTAGGCCTCTGCTGAATGACAGGTGTTAGTAATGACTGGAGTTCAGAGGTCTCGCCGAGCACAGCTGCATGCAGCCTCTGGTTCGCAATCTCCTTGTGAATTCCATCATTGAGTGAAAGCTTTGCTTCTGAACAACTGCTGTTAATTAATATAATCATTTCGACTTTTTTTTTGTTCACCTCTAGCCACGACACTGGCTAATTTTCAAAGTCTCGGGGTTCACTGCCGTGGGTATTTACATCCGTCAACTGGATTCCAATCATTTACCGCTACATAGAAATGTGCTTGGTAAGTATGTGTCAGAACAAGCGGAAGGAGGGTGTTGCCCAGCTGGGGCTGTGAAATTCAGGTTTGTCAAAAACTGAACAACACAGTACCGGTCCCCGGCCCGGGCTTGGGGACCACCGGTGTAAAAGTAACGCAGCCGTGTCAAAGGAAGTATGCTGAAGTGAGGCTTTAGGTGTCAGGGAGGAGCCAAGTTTAGTCTCTACTATCTTCTATGGTTGAAGAAAAAAAGAATGCTGACCAGTTAGTTGGAATTTTGGTGACTTTGATGGACATGAAGTGGGAAGTCAACACCATCTCCATCCTGAAAAGGGCCCGGCAGCGGATGTACTTCCTGAGGCTGCTGAGGAAGCATGGCCTGCCACAGGAGGTGCTACGACAGTTCTACACGGCAGTCATCGAATCAATCCTGTGTTCTTCCATCACGGTTTGGTTTGGGGCCGCCACAAAAAAAAAAAAAAAAGGACAAAATCCGACTTCAACGGACAGTTAGGACGGCAGAAAAAATCGTTGGCACCGCCCTACGCACTCTTGAGGACTTGCACACTGCAAGAATCAAGACAAGGGCACGTAAAATCCTCCTGGATCCCCCGCACCCTGCCCACCACCTTTTTCAGCCACTCCCCTCAGGCAGACGCTACAGATCCATGCGCACCAAATCCAGTAGACACTTAAACAGCTTCTTCCCTCTAGCCATTAACTCCTTAAACAGTCACTGACATAGTCACTCTTCTTGCACCACAAAATGGCACTACAAAACTACTGGTTACTCTAAAATGGTTCAATGATTTTGTTGTTTACGATGATACTAGTGCAGCGTGTTATACCGGAGACAAATTCCTTGTGTGTTCTACATACTTGGCCAATAAAGATGATTCTGATTCTGATATTTTGCTCAAAGAAACTCCACTGCAATTTTAAACGGCAATATGTGCACATTCCGATGCGTCTTAAAATCTTTTCATCAGATGGATTCAACCACTGTTCCGCCAAGTGCCATTTTCTGAGCATGCATGGCGCTCACCTACAATACCCAAGATGGGCTCTTCAAAATCAAGCGAGAGGAGCAATCCTACGGCTGGAGGAGGGCGCTCATTAAGGCGTCGCGCACTCGAGAAAGTGAGCGATCAGCCTGGAGGCGCTCAGTGGCTGACGGCAGCCGCATTTCCTTGCCTTGTGGGGGCGGCGGTGGCTGGTGGAGATGCTAAGCGGGGAAGACAGTAGAAAGGGAAACGGGCTTGGGAATGGGATGGAGACTTCCAAAAGGGAATTGGTTATCATTTGGCATTCGTCGATTCCCTTCATCATTTTTGATAATGCTTCACATGTGGGAAGGAAAGGGGAATAGGGAGTAGGCGATGGGGTGGAGTCGGGTTTCTGATCCAGATCTTATTTTCTACCTTCCCCCGTGCAAGCTTATGAAACGTCTTGGATTGGATTTTACATTATCTTTCAGGGCTTCCCTTTGTGACAAACACTTGGCAAAAAAAAAAAAAGGCGCGCCGGCGTTGAGAATCAAAACCAGCAATCAGGAACAAAGGAAAAAAAACATTTGATTTGAAACGCACAAAACATTTTCACAAGCCTTCCCAGTTAATTGCAACGTCGCTTTGAGAGAAGGGAGCTAGGAAAGCAAGAACTAGAAATTAACAATGAATGGTGCCTCTCAAGAAAAATGAATGAATGAATGAAAAATCTGCAATGATGGCACAGACTTTTTATTTTGCGATTCATACACCCATTAATTTTCCCTTTTGTTGCCATTGCGGTCTATCGAGTTCTTTTGGCATCTAAGAAGGTGAATGGCTGTCAGCGAGAGAGGAACAGACAGACGCCATTCAAAAGACATTCGCTCCAAAGCAACTATATAAGCCACGGCTGTGTGTCTGTCCGAACCGACTCCTCTGAGCGCTGCCCCCCCCCCCACCCCAAGAAATGCTTGGTGTCCAGCATTTGGGTTTCGAACATCTTCGCTTAGGCAGTACAAATGCATTCAATGGCCGGTCGATAATTCAATGTGACCTTTCATTCTTCACGTTTTTGTTTCCCCATCAATGCACGTCAGGGACGAAAAACAACAAAAAAAAGTTCATAGCTTCCACTCACGGAATTCTGTCTCTGTCAGTCAAGGTCAAGTTATGAAGTTGACATTAAAAAATGAAAAAAAAAATGGCAGCAATCAAGTGGGAAGTGCTTGACCTTCGCTGGCTATCAATCTGCCCATCTCTCTCCTGCCCCGTCTCATTTGCTCCGCAAGACGTGAAGTGCAGGAGCCCTTTGCAGTCGACTCCCTAATTAGGAAGACCTTGGCATGCGGATTTCATCCATTGTTCCTCCTCATTTTGGTGGGAAAATATTTCATTGATTTTTACAGGAATCGAAGGCGGGTAGAGCCGAGAGTGGATCTGTGCCGGATTAGACTCTGCGGGGGGTTTTCAGGGATGGGTGGGGCACTCGTCAGTGTGTATGTGTGTGTGTGTGTGTGTGTGTGTGTATGTGTGTGGAATGGGGCCAGTGTCCTTCATGTAACCCCAATTCCTTTTCTACCTTCAGAAACAAAACTGCTTGGGGCGTTGGTGCCACCGCAAGCACTGCAGACGTCTTATTTCATTTCAATCCTGCTGTTGCGTTTCTGTAAAGCTTGAAGAATACTTTTTAAAAAAATATTTTTTACATTTTTTTTAAATGATGATAATTATTTAGGCCCAATTTCCATCTGGCTACTTTCTCTTGTCACATTTTTTTTCCTACGACGAGTGCCAATGTTGAAGAGGTTATTCCTCCCACACAGAAAATTGGTTTTCGATAGCTACGTGTCACAATTAAATCAGATCAACTCCGCTGAGATCTAAAATCTCATTTGAGCCAGCCGAATATCTCTTTATGAGCAAAAGCAGAGACGTTACCATCGGTTAAGAGAGATGTACGACGTGACGTCTTGATTAAGCGAATTTCGACATCCCTGCTTGTGAAATGCGCGATAGAAACAAAGCCGCCCAGCCTTCAAAGCACATTTATCAGAACCTAACGTATGTTCAGAGAGAAAAAAAAGGACTGATTATTGACTGAAAATGTTTTCACTCCACATGACTTTATCAAGTCGTTAATGGCTGTCCTGGCTTCTACTTATAGTTTAGACCAGGGGTCGGCAACCCGCGGCTCCAGAGCCGCGTGCGGCTCTTTAGCGTCGCCCTAGTGGCTCCCCGAAGGTTTTTCAAAAAATGTTTGAAAATGGAAAGAGATAGGGTAAGGAAATATATTTTTTGTTTTAACATGGTTTATGTAGGAGGAACAACATGACACAAACGTTCTTAACGTTTTCTAACGCTGTAAAAATGTGTAGAATTAACATTTAAATTTCAACATTTCTGTCAACTTTGAGCATTTTTTTTTTTTTGTGGAACAAAAATAGAAATGATCTATCAACTTCTGCCAGTAACTAGAAAACAAAATCCCAATGTTAAATATCACTTTTCCCTAAGAGTACAACCCAAATGCAGTTTCCCGAAATACAGCAAACATTGGAGATGACTTAATGACCAATGTGGCGTTCCAGACAACAACACACGAGCAACAATAAAGACCCAAGAATCTTTGCTGACGCAGTCAGGATTTGATATCCTGGACGGGTAATGTTCCACGATCTACGGGTAGCACAACGGCTAATCAACAGCCACGGGGACAGGATAACAGGAAGGAGGAAAAGCCAAGGCAGAACTCACAGTTAGCAGGCAGAAGGCTGAGGTGATAACCAGGAAACTGACGTGAGAGAAAGGTCAGAGGCAGGCAATGCCAGCGACGGGGTGATCAGTCCGAAGACGAGAGCAAAAGAACAATCTGGCAAAGTGCGGCTGAGTGGGACAGGTTGGAAAAGTGGCTGATTTGAAACACCTGAGTGCCCAGGTGAGCACGCTGGCAAACGGGGTGGGCGTGGCTGCCAATCGCAGGGCACACAGAGACGAACAACCATTCGCACTCACACTCACGGACAATTTAGAGTGTTCAATCAGCCTGCCATGCATATTTTTGGAATGTGGGAGGAAACCGGAGCACCCGGAGAAAACCCACGCAGGCCCGGGGAGAACATGCAAACTCCACACAGGGAGGCCGGAGCTGGAATCGAACCCGGTACCTCTGCACTGTGAAGCCGACGTGCTAACCACTGGACTCCCGGTCCGCCCCAGATAAAAACAACAAAGCCAAATTGTGACCCTAATGGGGGGGGGGACAACTCCCATTTTTCCCCTTACATAAAATAATCAAATCTGCAAAAAGGATTGACCACTTTCATTCCATTAGATTTCCATCTGAGGATGAGTCCAAACACGCATGGCCCGACACTCAACTCGAACTAAAAAAGTGAGTTGAAGTGCAGTGAAACTTTTTCAGGTTTCGACTCTGCACTACAAGGAACATTTAACTCTTATTTTTTTTCTCCCCCCCCGTGGCCTGACGCTCACCCACCGTCCTTTGTTCAGTCTTGCCTTTAAGTTTCCCACTCCCACAATTCTGGCCGCACTACTCAATACATTGCCCCCCCCCCCCTCGGACTCACTTGCCTTCTCTGCAGGAGATCCCCCGCTGCGCGCCAATCCCTTTCTCACAGGTGATTGCTTAGGGAATATTGATGAAGGCAAAGATTTGCTGAAGAAAAAGTCACTTTTCAAACTTGCCGGGATGTGGAGAGGAAGGGGGGGGGGGTGCAGACACACACACACACACACACACACAAATGGACTCTCCCAAGTCTAATTGTTGTGATTAGAGTGACAAACGTGCCTAATTAAGAAGAATGAATAAGGGAAGAACGCTATCGAGAACATTAGCACATCAATTGCAACACATACGTGTCGTTTTTTTTTTTATTTGCAAGTGCCATCAAATTGCTTCATGATTGGTGCGAAGAAAGTTGCAGGACTAGTGTCACAGAAGTAGACTTCAAATGCAAACGACTAACGGCTAATTTTTCCCTTCACGGTGATCCCTTTGGTGTCTCACCCCCTTTTTCCTGGCTTATCCATCGCTGTTTTCCAAAGTAAATTGCAATTGTTTTATTTTCATTCAAGACAAAGATAATCAGTCTGTTATCGTGGAGAGCAACAGCAATTGGACTGTGTGAAATTCTGACCATGTGGAGATTTTTTTTTAATGAAAAAAAGGGCATCCAAACGATTAATCGACTATCAAATAATGATTCTTGATAATCAAAGAGTTGTTGATTAATTCATTCATCATTGCACTTCTAATACGGTCTGATGGCGATAGTCAGAGGGAAGGGACGGTAATTTTTTACATTTTTTCCAAATATCACAGAAAGATGACTTTTGCATCATGGAAATCGTTTAATTCCAATTATCACCATAAAAAAAGAGATTTTGCTGCCAAAATAATTCATAAACTTTGGATCTCTTCCGTTTGTAACAAGCGTTGATGTATTATGTTTCTTTCTGTTTCCTTGATTTAAATGTTCTTTTCTATTTTTCGATTCCACTTGGTTTGTAATTCCGTATCCTCAAAAGAAAATATAAGGTCCCCGCCAATCTGTTTTTCATCATTATGTGTGTAAGAAGGGAGGAAACTCGCACACACAGCGCGATTCAAGCGAGGATGCCCAATGCTGATTTTCCTTCTTTTTTTTTTTGTAATATAATTTTTTTTTCATAATAATAAGAATGCCTGCCAAAAACAATAGTGGCAAAGAGCACAATTCTACGTATGATGTATTGCCATTTTTGTGTGTCATTGTAGTCAAGCATTTGTATCCTGCCTTGAGTGCAATAAATAACGGGACTTGGCTGAGGTTTTCATCTTTGGATACACTTTCCGTATTGTCGATTTACGAGGTAACTGTGAGATCCAGTAAATGTTTTGGATCAAACATTACAAAGAAAAAAAAAGACAGAACGTTGGCTGTTTCCCGCACGGAGTTTTGGTGTCCTCCCTTCTTGGGCGCCGGCATAATATGACGCCGGTCATCAATCATTTGAAAGTCTATAAACTATTTGGGTTGAGTAGGAAGAGTTGGGACACATCCTCTCATGATCTTTTGACTCACCTCATCAAGCATGTCATTACTTGGGAACCTACTTTTACATCTGAAAGATGACGACATCACAATCACCTCCTGGAGACTCAAGTTTCCAAGACCACACTTTTGGGAATGCGGAATTTATGCTAAAAAAAGTCAGGCAGAAGGTGTTAAAAAAAAATATATGTATATATATATTTGTCGTGATACCAGCTACTCTATTTTGCAGTAATAAGTTATATTCATTCATTCATTCATGAATTCATTCATCTTCCTAACCGCTTGATCCTCACTTAGGGTCACGGGGGGGTGCTGGAGCCTATCCCAGCCGTCTTCGGGCAGTAGGCGGGGGACACCCTGAATCGGTTGCCAGCCAATCACAGGGCACACAGAGACGAACAACCATTCGCACTCACACTCACACCTAGGGACAATTTAGAGTGTTCAATCAGCCTGCCACGCATGTTTTTGGAATGTGGGAGGAAACCGGAGCACCCGGAGAAAACCCACACAGGCCCGGGGAGAACATGCAAACTCCACACAGGGAGGCCGGAGCTGGAATCGAACTCGGTACCTCTGCACTGTGAAGCCCACGTGCTAACCACTGGACTACCGGGCCGCCCTTAATAAGTTATAAAGAACCTCTAAAATAAGTAATGTAAAAAAAAAAAAAATAACTTGGAACAGTTATAAAGTAAGTTCCGGGAATACCCTCCCATGTGGGCAAGGAGAGCCAAAGACGTGGATCCACATTGGGTTTAATGAAGCACAAAGAGTGAAACGAACAAATCCAAATCACTAGACGACACCTATAAAGGCACGCAACCAAAACACAAATTCTACTCTTAGTAATGTACACTCTGGAATGACCTCCCACTGAACATTCGGCAAGCCTCCTCGCTGCCCATCTTTAAATCCCTCCTCAAAACTCACTTGTATTCTTTGGCGTTTGACTCAGCATGACTTAGATTTGCTATTGGTTTTACTGCTTGGTGCTTTCTACCGCCTTATTACTTATTACTTATTACTGATTCGTCTTACTGTTTATTGTATATGTTAAATCGCTCCATGTACAGCACTTTGTATGCAGCGATGGCTGTTTGAAAGTGCTCTATAAATACTGTTGACTTGACTTGACTTGACTTACACTGTGTAAAAACTCTTTTGATTTGTTACATTCCTCTCTGTCCCCCCTGCTCGCCTCGCCACCATGGGAAACGGAGCCTTCAGTCGCTCTGCTCCCCAGCTCTGGAACACACTCCCCGCTGACCTTCGTAATACAGACTCATTAAAACATTTCTAATCTAGCCTCAAAACACATATGTTTAGAAAAGCCTATTCCCTCGGACCATAAAGCCATTATTTTTATTTTGTTGTATTTTTTCTTATTTTACTCGATGTTGTTTAACATGGGCGGCCCGGTAGTCCAGTGGTTAGCACGTGGGCTTCACAGTGCAGAGGTACCGGGTTCGATTCCAGCTCCGGCCTCCCTGTGTGGAGTTTGCATGTTCTCCCCGGGCCTGCGTGGGTTTTCTCCGGGTGCTCCGGTTTCCTCCCACATTCCAAAAATATGCATGGCAGGCTGATTGGACACTCTAAATTGTCCCTAGGTGTGAGTGTGAGTGCGAATGGTTGTTCGTTTCTGTGTGCCCTGCGATTGGCTGGCAACCGATTCAGGGTGTCCCCCGCCTACTACCCGGAGACAGCTGGGATAGGCTCCAGCAACCCCCGCGACCCTAGTGAGGATCAAGCGGTTAGGAAGATGAATGAATGAATGAATGTTTTCTGTAAGGTGTCCTTCGTATCATAATACGATATTTTTTTTTTCATGATCACAATTCTCTTTTCTTTCCACGTGTTTCTTTATTTCTCAATGGCTCCTTACTGAGCACCACACGCTCTGAACAAACGCCATTGTTGTGCATCAGATTTTGCATTATTTTTGACTTTAGAGAGAGATTAAATCCGCTATTTTCTGCCCGGCTGTTATTATGAGTGATGGCTTTCTTATTACTGGTGCAGACTTCAAATGTAAGCAGTCAGTTCTTTGTGAAAGTAAACATTAGACATGTCTGATAAGCCTGCTGTAAAATTACTGAAAAACCTAAATCACCTTCTCTCATGTTTAAATACGAAAAAAAAAATAGATGCGTCAGACCATCAGGTGATGGATGGACTTGTTTAGTCAAGGCGTTTATTAGGTGCATTTTAGTACAACAGTTATCCGAAAAGTTACATCTTACAAACTCTTGGACGTGTACTTTTGTCACAATTTACAAGTGGTAGCTAAACAGAAACGAACCAATAAAGGGAGATGTTCACACGCATACGATGTACCTGTGCCCATAGAAATGTCTGTACATAATAAGGCTCTCTCACACACGCACACGCACACATACACTCTCATCTTCACAAACACAAATGTTGACCTGTTCATCCATCGTGTACCATAGAATGGTGTGAGGTCGTGACTGGTTCCCTGGCCATCGTGGTGATCCTTCTTCCTCGTCGGCTGCCTCGAACGGCTTCTTCTGTGTCCGTGCGCTAGCTCGTGCCTGCGTGTAAAGAGTGTGACAAGCCTTTCTAAGCGCCTGAAAGAAATGATCAAAAGGAGAAAGTTCCATTTCAGGTCATGATTCGGGTTGTACCTCGTCTCCCGGCTTAGAAATGACAAGCGTGAAATCGGCAAGTTAGAGAGAGAACATTTTTGAAAAAAATAATTTTAAAAAGGGCGGCCCGGTAGTTCAGTGGTTAGCACGTCGGCTTCACAGTGCAGAGGTACCGGGTTCAATTCCAGCTCCCGCCTCCCTCTGTGGAGTTTGCATGTTCTCCCCGGGCCTGGGTGGGTTTTCTCCGGGTGCTCCGGTTTCCTCCCACATTCCAAAAACATGCGTGGCAGGCTGATTGAACACTCTAAATTGTCCCTAGGTGTGAGTGTGAGCGTGGATGGTTGTTCGTCTCTGTGTGCCCTGCGATTGGCTGGCAACCGATTCAGGGTGTCCCCCGCCTACTGCCCGAAGACAGCTGCGATAGGCTCCAGCACCCCCCGCGACCCTAGTGAGGATCAATCGGCTCGGAAGATGAATGAATGAATGAATGAATGAATGAATAATGGGCTCGATATGGAAGGGGGCTCCGAGAGAGACGCCAACCCCGTCTTTTGCTTTTACCACCCCGAGTGTCATTTGCAGTTTGCTAGCGACAGAGACAAACGGAGGCAAAGGCGAAAACAGAATGACAGTGTTTGCATAACGAGCTTCATCTCATTCACAGGCTCTCGTGTCGACAAAAGCAAACAGATGAGACTGCGCCCAAATGGGAGTGCTAATGCAGTCTAATTGAATCCCAACGCAGGTATTTGTGCCAATCTTAAGCGGCATTTGGAGACCCGCTCATGGAAAAAAAAACTTTCACTTTCTAATGCGTCGCGGACGACCAACGGAAGCCTTTTTTTTAGGGGGACTCCCATTGGTTTACAATGACGTACGTCGTTGCTGTCGAATGGAAACCTTGTATGTACAAATTGTTCATTCATTCATTCATCTTCCGAGCCGCTTGATCCTCACTAGGGTCGCGGGGGGTGCTGGAGCCTATCCCAGCTGTCTTCGGGCAGTAGGCGGGGGACACCCTGAATCGGTTGCCAGCCAATCGCAGGGCACACAGAGACGAACAACCATCCACGCTCACACTCACACCTAGGGACAATTTAGAGCGTCCAATCAGCCTGCCACGCATGTTTTTGGAATGTGGGAGGAAACCGGAGCACCCGGAGAAAACCCACGCAGGCCCGGGGAGAACATGCAAACTCCACACAGGGAGGCCGGAGCTGGAATCGGACCCGGTACCTCTGCACTGTGAAGCCCACGTGCTAACCACTGGACTACCGGGCCGCCTTTTGTACAAATTGTGTTTGGTCTTTTATTAACTTGTTCTTGCCAACTGGAAGAAGCCTTCACCCACTACAGCTCAAACACTCATTCAGGTCTGCCATCATTTTGTTTTGATTTGGAAACACATTTTCTTCTCGGACTGTTGCCCTAAAACAGTAACGCCATCTCAACCAACATTAAAATATTTCGTGTAGTAAGTATTCATCAAAAACAAGACAGGGTTTACTCCCATTCTAACATAAAAGCCGTTTGAACATGAACACTGTACTGCAGTACGTAAATACATCCATACACTGTTTTGTTCGATCGTTCCAAAACACTGCCAAAACCAATTCTGGCAACTGTGATTGGCTTGAGTGTCATGAAATGCATGACACTAAAAGCCTTTTTGTGCTCATGCAAATATAAACTCCACTGGTCCGCTGTCAGAATGGCACCGGGCATCTGTTGGCGAACGTCAACCCAGATGCTCACTTCGACTCCATCGAGATGCAAAAGTAACTCACTAGCGGCGCAGCGACGCTTTTCAAACTTGCACGCTCTGCTCCAGCCGGCGTGGTCATGAGCAATTTATTCGAGTGGTCTTTTTGTGTCTTGATTTTTTTTTGTTGTTGTCCTGGTCAAAGAAGAGTCGGCTGTTTCTTATTTTAGGTTCAATGCTGTTAAGGTTACTGTGTTGTAGTTAATGAAAACTAGCAAAATAACAAACTAAAGTACAAAAAGCCGGCCCGGTAGTCCAGTGGTTAGCATGTTGGCTTCACAGTGCAGAGGTACCGGGTTCGATTCCAGCTCCGGCCTCCCTGTGTGGAGTTTGCATGTTCTCCCCGGGCCTGCGTGGGTTTTCTCCGGGTGCTCCGGTTTCCTCCTACATTCCAAAAACATGCGTGGCAGGCTGATTGGACGCTCTAAATTGTCCCTAGGTGTGAGTGTGAGTGCGAATGGTTGTTCGTCTCTGTGTGCCCTGTGATTGGCTGGCAACCGATTCAGGGTGTCCCCCGCCTACTGCCCGAAGACAGCTGGGATAGGCTCCAGCTCCCCCCGCGACCCCTGTGAGGATCAAGCGGCTCGGAAGATGAATGAATGAATGAATAAAGTACAAAAAATTAAGTATGGGCGTGGACCAGGTTACACTGCGTCCGTTCTGTGAATCATTATGTGCGTCATTAAGAGAGAAAGGTATAAGTACATCATCAGGTTATGTGTACTAGTAGTATCTAGTAGGAGCATTCATATTGGTATCGTACTGAAAACAAATTGGGTCTCGGAAACTAATAAAAACTAAAGCAAAGCATTTTTGACAAAATACAAACAAATCCACTTTAAAAATGAACTCCTAATAACTGGAAAAAAAGCATGCTAATCGCAGAACCCGATATTTTGTGGGTCCTGACAGATCAGTCCCAAACGTTTTAAAACAGCCGTCAGTAGTGTTGAGGCGATTGGCTGACGCTTACCATGAATGTGGGGCGGGCCGAAACAAGGTACCACCGCCTTCTTCCCTCCGTTGCGGATGGATGCGCTGCTAACAAGCACGAGGAATAAAAACAGAAAACTGTACAAAAGTAAGTGCTCACCAGCAACTGACAGCATGTGTACATCCATATTAAACATGAGCTCCCATAAAAATGCTTTTTTTTGTTTTTTTTTTTTGGAACTCCTACACAGCAATTTTCACGTCGCTCTACAATACCAATACTTTTTTTTCTTCTCTTTTTAACATATCCGTCACCCCAAGGTGGAGTCAAGTCCTTTACACCTGTCGCTCGAAGATGTACAATCCCCAAGTCCGTCCATAAAAATTGATTTGCGGGGCATCTCGGGAAGCTACACAATGCAATGTGGCCCATCCAGTCTTTTTGCCTAAAATGCAAGCAGAGAGTCTCCTGTACATACACATTCATGAGCATCACCTTCAATATGAAGGTCTATTATGAAAAGATATAATCATATTTAGCAAGAGATAAACATATTTATATTCTCTGACCGTGGGCAAGGCCTCCCACACCCACGAATCTACAGGTAGTGTAAAACGCAAGACTGAGTCGTCTGGTTGCGGGGGATCAAAAGACCAAAAAAAAATTAAAATAAAAATTAAATTAAAACATGGAAGCTAAAAGATGACAATTCAACTGCACATCCCTGTATTCTTCTCCCCGTAATTACTCCTACTGATTACGTTAGTACTCTACATACTGAACTCTGGCCAGGTCAAGGCATCTTCATTGCACACCAGTTAAAAACAAAAACCACAGATCACATGTTGTTTCTATAATAGTCCGAATAACAGAGGTACAACAAGTAATCCCGACTAGTGGCGAGGAATTCTCCCCCATTTGGTCAAAAACCACCACAGTTTTTCCTTGTGTGTCAAGCGTGGACCCTGAACTGCTCCGTGTGGATTTTTCTAAGCGTGGAAATGTAGACCCTGGTCTCCTCGTGTGGATCAGATTAAGACAACGGTCTCGACCCTGCCGCGTTCCGACGGATCGCGAGTCATTCGAGGGCCGCCGTTGGGGATATTAATGGTGGTCCTCTGAATGCTGCCCGCTCCGTGGCACGGCGCCCCCTGTTGTCATGCCATAGCAGTGGGCGACTGGCTCATCTGCACCCTCATGGATTGGATGTTGCTCAGGATCTTCTTTTGGTGTCCGGCTAAGGTCACGCCTATTCGCAGCAAGTCCCTGGTGGTGGCAGAGGGTACAAAAAAATAATCATCTTTTTACTTATTTCCTAGTGAATCTTTTTTTTTTTAATTCATATATATATTTTTTATACCAGAACGATATGGAAAGCTTGTGGCAACAAAACATTTACTTTGAAATGGTAACTTTTTGGCTGTACAATAACTGAGGAATTTGATGGTGACAGTTTGACTCACTTTACCTTCTATGATGTGTTAGATGGAAATTATTTTGAAATTTCAACCATTTGGAAGTCAACCAGAATCACAGACCAGATTGTATTCAACGTGGATTTTCAATGTATTCACATTCATTCATCTTCCAAACCGCTTGATCCTCACGAGGGTCGCGGGGGGGTGCTGGAGCCGATCCCAGCTGTCTCCGGGCAGTAGGCGGGGGACACCCTGAATCGGTTGCCAGCCAATCGCAGGGCACACAGAGACGAACAACCATTCATGCTCACACTCACACCTAGGGACAATTTAGAGTGTTCAATCAGCCTGCCACGCATGTTTTTGGAATGTGGGAGGAAACCGGAGCACCCCGAGAAAACCCACGCAGGCCCGGGGAGAACATGCAAACTCCACACAGGGAGGCCGGAGCTGGAATCGAACCCGGTACCTCTGCACTGTGAAGCCAACATGCTAACCACTGGACTACCGGGCCGCCCATATATTCACATCTTGTTGCAAAAAAATAAAAAAATAAAATGACTGCGTTAATGACTTCTATATTTTGGTGCACTTTTGAGTGTCTCATTCAGCATGTTGGCTACCGGTGGGTGAGAGTTTTGTGCTAAAAATAGGCACACTCGACTTGAGTGAGCCCCTCAAGTGTCATACGGGCTTTGAACATGCACATGCTCGTCAAACTCACTCTGAGGTCATTTGAGCCACCAGCTGCAGGGACGTGAAGCCCGAGTTGAGGAAGTTGTCTCGGTATTGGCTCATCTTGATGGCACCGAGCCAGTCTTCTACAGAGCTGAAGGTGTTGAAGTCGGGTATGGATCTGTCTAACAGTGGCTGAGAAGGCCTGCAGCACAACAAAACAAAGAATTCATGTCATGCTATTTATGTTCGCGATACAAGGTGGATTTCGATTGCGGGTCATACCGTCCATTCACACTTTTTGGAAACAATTATTGAGTACCGATAACAGAAGTGCAACAAAAATGCTGCACTTGCAAGTGCGAGATAATATGTGATTATTTTTTCAAAGGTCCTCTTCACATGGGTTTCGAAACAAGTATTTTTTAAATTTGGGATGTTCAAGTGTTGCTCCACCATTTGTGTTCAAACATCACAAAACGCCGGCATGTACAGTCGATGCTAATCATGAGCTGATGTATGGTGTTCCCCATTACGTATTAAGCTAGTGGCACTTGAAAGCACGTGTAAATCGCTAGCAGAATCAGAATCATCTTTATCGGCCAAGTATGTCGAAACACACAAGGAATTTGTCTCCGGTCGAACAGGCTACACTAGTATGATCAATAACAAGCAACTATGATAAACAGGCACATGACAAATGTATGTTTTATGAATAATGGATATGGTTCCTGGCAAAGTCAACACAATTCAACTGGGAGTGGATTTAAACTAGAAGAGTGAGCAACCAAATCCAAAATAAACAGAGAGAATGTGAAATGCGGGCAATGCATCATGGGTGACTTGCAAGCTGCGCACGACGATCGGGGGAAGGGTCAGGTATGATGCAACTGACAGCAACGGGTTCGTGCGGACGACGCGGCGCATGAATGCAAACAACCAACAAGGCATGACGTCAATAACTGGATTCGTCTTCTCCACTCACACTGCGGGGATGTTGGCGACCGCTTTGAGGCTGGCGGGGTTACGGATCATCTTGTCCAGAGTGCTGACGATGTCTGTGAAGCGAGGCCGGACGTTGCGGTCCTTCTGCCAACAGTCCAGCATGAGCTGGTGCAAAGCGCTGGGGCAGTCCATAGGTGGGGGCAGACGATAGTCCTGCTCGATGGCATTAATCACCTGCGGGACATGCCAGGGAGGTGGAGGGTTGCATAAGTGCACAGTGGATTCATTTTTTTATTTTAAATCGCTCCAGTGCAATCCATTTTTTACATCCAGTTTGGGTGTAATTGACTTTTAAGTGCAGTACATTTATTTAAAAAAAAAAATTTAATCCGGTGTAGTACATTTATTAAGTACAGTTCAGCTTTTCATAGAATCTTTTGTCCTTTATAATTGTTTGTTTTCAAGTATTTTTTTTTTCTCTTTCTCCTTTCTTCTTTCTACATACATTCTTGCTGCTGGAGGCTGTAAATTTCCCCATTGTGGGACGAATAAAAGATATCTTATCTTATCTTATCTTTAGGTGCATTTTGATGTCACTTTTATTTGTGATACATTTTCAGAGACTCATTATTTAAATACGCCTTGTTTTCATTTTCCCGTAAGTGAGCTCAGTGGTCACATTTTAAGTGAATTTAAGTTATTTAAATGCAATTTTTATTCATTTTCCCGCAATTGATCCGTTTGGTCAAGTCATGTCTACATTTTCTAGGGTCTGACATTAAGTCAAACAGACATTTTAGGAATAAAATCTCTGCTTTGGGGCGGCCCGGTAGTCCAGTGGTTAGCACGTCGGCTTCACAGTGCAGAGGTACCGGGTTCGATTCCAGCTCCGACCTCCCTGTGTGGAGTTTGCATGTTCTCCCCGGGCCCGCGTGGGTTTTCTCCGGGTGCTCCGGTTTCCTCCCACATTCCAAAAATATGCATGGCAGGCTGATTGAACACTCTAAATTGTCCCGAGGTGTGAGTGTGAGTGTGAATGGTTGTTCGTTTCTGTGTGCCCTGCAATTGGCTGGCAACCGATTCAGGGTGTCCCCCGCCTACTGCCCGGAGACAGCTGGGATAGGCTCCAGCACCCCCCGTGACCCTAGTGAGGATCAAGCGGTACGGAAGATGAATGAATGAATCTCTGCTTTGTTTTTGAGGAATATTACTTTGATGTGATTGAATTTTCACATCGGTCATCTTGGTCGCGCGTGGCGATGCCGACATCATTGACAGATCTTCACATCTTTATGTTTTAGTCCGTGTTTGACTTTTTTGTACATTTTCTGTCTGCGGATTTAATTTTCCATTAAAATGCATCACTGTGAGATAAGAAGCGGGTGTGAAATTGAGTATTAAAGATACCATCATGAAAAAAAAAAAATTAGACACTGCTCTGTACGCCGCAGCATAGTTGAAGCGCAACTCAGCAGAATCTTGATAAATGATCCATAGTGAAGTTTGGTGTGTGTTTTTAAATCATGTTTGTGTGTGTGTAGAGAGAGAGCGGACAGCCGGGCATGCTGAGTGACGCCAGTTGCCGCCACTACATTGGCCTCGGCAGTTTGCCGTTTGCTGCTGGCCCACTGAGGCGGCATCTGTTGCATTGGATGGTCCTCGTGGAGCAGCATCCACCGAGGCCTGATGGTCGCTTTGGTAGCTTACAGAGAGAAATCGCAGAGTTTGGGAAGAGTTCCAAAGTTTGCTTGTGTTTTTACGCGTGCCGGATCCAATCCAAAACGGATGCAGGAAACAAAGCCGCCCTTCGTAGACCGCGCTCAAAAATCTCTCCGGGAGGTAAAATAGAGAGTGGGAGTGAGATTTGGCCTGGAAGACGTCCTCGCTCAAGGACATCGTCAAAGATAACGTAAGATGGAGGATGATAAAACTTGGGATTTATGACCACTTAACGACTTCATGCGCTAAAATCCTTGATAGTGTGTGAAGTACACACGGGGTTGAATTGACCATTTTTTATTAGAAGTTATTGAATTATTGAATCATTTATTATCCCTTAAAAGGAACACTCAATGCAACACTTGGAAATTATAAATAGTAATGAGATGTCTTTCTTGGGCGGCCCGGTAGTCCAGTGGTTAGCACGTCTGCTTCACAGTGCAGTTCTCCCCGGGCCTGCTCGGGTTTTCTCCGGGTGCTCCGGTTTCCTCCCACATTCCAAAAACATGAGTGGCAGGCTGATTGAACACTCTAAATTGTCCCTAGGTGTGAGTGTGAGTGCGAATGGTTGTTTGTTTCTGTGTGCCCTGCGATTGGCTGGCAACCGATTCAGGGTGTCCCCCGCCTACTGCCCGGAGACGGCTGGGATGGGCTCCAGCACCCCCCGCGACCCTAGTGAGGATCAAGCGGTACGGAAGATGAATGAATGAATGTCTTTCTTTTTTTTTCCCCCATCAATATTTATGTTCCATGTGATTTTACTCATGATACATTTATTCAGATTTTCTGACATGGTTCACATTGTTCTATTGCCTTATGACACAAAATATTCATTTACTTTGCTTTTAAATGCCTTTCACTGATTTGTTTGTGACTGCTTAAAAATGGTTGACTTTTAATTATGTGAAGCACATTTGGGTTATCTACATACCTTAAACAAAGCTGCTTTTATTTAGCGTTTTTTTTTTTAAATATATCTTTTTAAATGTATAAGACGAGAGAGTATGAGTTCTGTTATTAAGATGGTGTAAAGATGTATTTCCATCAGCTTCATTTTATTTTTCTTGGAGGAACCATTATTGTTCGATAATATTCCGGACATATTGAACATTTCATGGAAACTGGAAAATTAAAAAAGGACTAAACGGCCATCGAATGTGCCACTTTGAAACCACGGCCCGAGTCCTTGAATTTGTTCCGAATTCGTCATTATTATCATGATTATCACTTACATCCTGATTGGACATGTCCCAGTAGGGCCTCTCTCCAAATGACATCACTTCCCACATGACAATGCCATAACTCCACACGTCGCTGGCGGACGTGAACTTCCTGTATGCGATGGCCTCCGGCGCAGTCCACCTCACAGGGATTTTTCCACCCTGACGAGAAAAAAAAATAAAAATAAATCGAATAAGAGAAACAGCTCAGTCATCAAAACTTGTCATTTACAATCATTTTTGAGTTTTATCTCAACGTCTCAAGTTTAAGCTTCAGGTCCCAAGCAAGTCCAAGTCATTTTTTTCCCCCCTCACATGCAGTATCTGGTTTTCATTAAGAGGGAAAAGACAACGAAGGTCAAACAATGAGATGAGCGGCCAATTTCTATTTCTTCCGTCGAAACTTGAACACGTCTCAAGTGGGCGTCTGAAAGTTGAGTCTCGCCTTCTTTACTTTTTATCAAGTCGCAGGGCATCAAAACAGTGACTTAATTGGAGTCCCTTGGACTTTCCTCCTCCAACCTCTACCTTCTTCCGCCCTTGCATCAATTGGGACATTTACAGAAGATTCGACAATCGTCTCGGGGGGAAAGGCTCCCGACAGCGTTTGCCCTTCACGCATCGACCGATGACGTCTTCCCGCCCGCGCTTTAAATGAAAGCAGATAGACGTGGGCTCCTGCTTGTAATTGGACTACCTGAGCCTCCGGCGAAGCCATGCGATCTCTTTTTTATTGAAACTGACGGCTGCTTGTCCAATTTCCCAAATAGGCACGCAGAGGCATTGATAGTTTTTGTGTAAACAGGCAGACAGTCAAGCTGCGTATCTTCAGCCCACCACTGGTTTAATAATGCCAATTAGCCCAACCTGAGAATTCACAGATAAGCCACAGTTGGATACAGACACCGAGGAAAAACAAACCAAGCCTGAGCGAGGAGGCTGGGAGGGGTGGGGGTGGGGGGGTGGCAGAGATGGGGATGAATGCACACAATGAATAGTAATCCAGCCACAGTTTGTCATGCCGGTGAGAAGTCATCTTAAAATGTGTGATCTTGAACGTACACTCTCGTCAAAGGCAGTGCACGGAGGTGTTGAAAAAGGCCTTTGCTCAGGACGTCGATTTCTTCAGGGTTTGACTTTTAAAGGGGTGTCGGCCTGTGGACAGATTCCACATTTGACCCGGAATGTGCGTTGTCGTCGGTGCAACGCATACGCACGGAGACAACACGTCCACTTTTGCCAAGTTAACCAGTTTGGAAACACAGAAGCAGTCCACGTGTCCGCTCTCTACTTTTCAACGGGAACTCAAAACACTGAGAGGGAGAAATCAATCACTGGAGGAGTCGAGCTCAAGTGACTTCATTGCTTTCGCCATCAAGGTCTCATCGTCACTTCATGTCACGACGCCCGGCGGCGGTCGGAACGTTGCGTGCGCAAGTCGAGAGAAGGGAAGCAAAATTCACATGAGATTCGGGTTGAAATTTCAACACTTCAACTGCAAAGGTTCTACCGTAAACAGAGAGTCACTCGGGGTAAAACATTTCATTTTCACACATATTGCAACTTACTTAACGTCACTGACTCGCTTCTGTTTTTGCTCCATATTAATATCAGATTTCACACCGCGGCACCCCGCTTGGATACAAGCTGCAATGGCCCGGGCAAAGACGCCGGCTTTTGCAAAGAGACCGACAAGTAATAACAGTTCCAGGGCGGCCGGGTCGGGAGGCAGCAAAGCAAACCCTTCGGTAATTACGGCTGTGGGCCAGTGATAGCGCTGCCAAAAAATCCTGCTTTTCATAAGTCCTGAACGGCTTCCGCTCTGAAGAAAAAAAGAAAATGATAATAGAAAAAGGAAAACGTGTGTTTGACACTTTCCTCAGTAGAGAGAGAAGCATGTTAATACCAAGGTGAGTTGGGTGGACGAAAAGTGATGAGAAGAATTAAGGCGGACTTTGTGTCAACAGAAAAACTTCAAGTGGTTTGGGGGGGCCCCCCTCACCCCTACGAGGAAGCAGGGAGAAAACTATTTGGATGGGTTAGAGTCAACCAACCATCCGCGTTCACACTCACACCTCAGTACAATTTAGAGTGTTCAATCAGCATGCCATGTATGTTTTTTTTGGAATATGGGAGGAAACCGGAAAACCCGGAGAAAACCCACGCACGCCCGGGGAGAACTTGCAAACTCCACACAGGAATGCCGGAGCTGCGATTAAACCCACGACCTCTGCACTGTGAGGTCAACGCGCTAAGCAGTGGATCGCCGATATCAATGTAGTAAAGTACAATTAAAAGTTGTGCATGTACACCAACACAATGACAGAAAAAATAGTATTTTCTATCAACACTATTTGCTGGTTGATTGTTGCGGCAAAAAAAAAAAAAAACTTTTTTTTTACCCTTGACTACACATGAATGTCGACACAATGCAACAAAAGGCAATTTGCTGCCTAAAACAGCGACAGTAACATTTTTAGGTCCCTTCTCCAAGTCGTCAATGTTACGACACATTTACTGCCTCAATAAAAGCGAGACAAATTACGCTGAGACTAGAAACCAAAAAAAAAAACAAAAAAAACAAAGGAAGGTATTACATCTTGAGTCAAAATGGTCCGACATCAAATGAATATGAAAAATATGAGTAAATACACCACTTGAATATCAGGCATCCCTATTAGGCAGCAAATACCGCAAATCGTAAAAAAAAAAATATATATATATATATAAAGAAATTCGGAATCTGTCAATTTATTTTTTTTTTCAATTTGCAATTCCCGTCTCCTATTTCCTCCACTCTTGCAATTCAGTAATCCATTTCCCAACAATGAAGCCTCAAATGGACTTGAGCACATTTATTTGCCCGCAGAGAGAACTCCGTCAACATCTTTTTAATGAAATCCTGAGCGCAACCCATCGCTTCTGGATGTTTGGCCCAAAGTGAACGGACGGGATGGAGGGACGCTTTTGCGGAGGGGAAGAGTGACAGCAAGATGAAGAACGGGAAAAAAAAGCAAAGGTGAGGGGGGGGGGGTGGAGTCTCATGGGGGAGATGCTGGCTTTCTAAACCACCCGCGGGAATTTCTGGCAAAGAGGACGGGCGCGGGTCTTTTAACACTTCTACGGTCGAGTCACGCACGGTTGCGATAGAAAAGCTTTTTTGCCGTCGTCGACGTAGACATGCTTGACGGCATGATGCCATGTCGGCGCTATTCACAGAAGAATTCTTGAAATATCCTCGCGCTGCCTGAGCGAGGAGCGTCATATCACACAAAATGGCCATCTATGAAGGAAAAAAATAAATAAAACCTAAGATAAATAATGTGCACTTCACACCGCGCCTCCCAAGGTTAATCTGGGCGAAAATGATTGACAGCCCAATAAACTCCATTATTATACTTGAGAAAATGTCTTCCAGATGACCGCTATGCGGTCAACACAGTAGAAATATCTATTTGCTTTCATTTCTCAGCAGACGAAACCCGATTCCCGATGATGAAAAGTACACGTTTTTACATTGATTCTTTTTTTTTTTTTTCGCTCCAGCCTTCACAGCTCATTAGGACGAGGCACACTTTGCCAGGATTAACATTTGTCGTACAAAATCGGATGGGAACTTGGCCTTCCATCCCCTTACTTGCTTATTCTGCGTTGTTATAACCACATGAATAGTACATGCAATACATGCACACGGATGAACGAACATAACCTCGAACATACGGAACGTAGGATCTTGTCACGTCTTCTCAGAAGATTTTGACCGCTCTCCAAATTGCACAACTTGAGAAGCGCGCATTTCCTCGAGCTATCCGTATAAACTGCATGTTCTGATGTGCTTGAATTCGATCATATTTGGCGACTGCGTTGGCCTGATAATTCATTTAAAGCACGTTGAGAATAGGCGGCGACGCTCTTGTA
This sequence comes from Hippocampus zosterae, assembly GCF_025434085.1. Lineage (NCBI taxonomy): Eukaryota > Metazoa > Chordata > Actinopteri > Syngnathiformes > Syngnathidae > Hippocampus > Hippocampus zosterae. The sequence continues at coordinate 3,296,441 of NC_067465.1, read as the reverse complement.
AATGAGTCTTACCAAACTGGAGCACAGTATGCATCCCCCCCCTCACCCCCCACACACACTATTTTTGGCGTGACAGCTACCGGACGGGAATGTCCTCAAGGACTTTCTCCAGATCTCCAAGTCATTCATTTGAAAGATTTTTTTTTTTGTTGCTATGTGGACAGTGCTTGAAATGTACATCAAATTAATACATGCGGCCCGGTAGTCCAGTGGTTAGCACGTGGGCTTCACAGTGCAGAGGTACCGGGTTCGATTCCAGCTCCGACCTCCCCCTGTGTGGAGTTTGCATGTTCTCCCCGGGCCTGCGTGGGTTTTCTCCGGGTGCTCCGGTTTCCTCCCACATTCCAAAAACATGCGTGGCAGGCTGATTGGACACTCTAAATTGTCCCGAGGTGTGAGTGTGAGCGCGAATGGTTGTTCGTCTCTGTGTGCCCTACGATTGGCTGGCAACCGATTCAGGGTGTCCCCCGCCTACTGCCAGGAGACGGCTGGGATAGGCTCCAGCACCCCCCCGTGACCCTAGTGAGGATCAAGCGGTTAGGAAGATGAATGAATGAATGAATTAATACATTGCCACTATTGCGGGGGAAACCTGTGTCCATATATGCTAAATTTCATATTCACACCCACATTTTTGTCTTTTTTTATTTTTTATTTTTTTGAAAGTTTGGAAAATCAGATTTTAAGGATGTTAAATTTTTTTTTTTGGGGGGGGGGGGTAATATCCTGAAAAATAATGGTTTGGGAGATGCGATTCCTCTGCCCGAAAGCCATGACATGAACTGAATTCAAATTACACAGGGCGATATGAATCCACCTTGAACGATTTAATGGAACACCAAACTTTCAATTGCTTCCGAAATGCACCGCAACAACCGACACAGATGGTGAATCAAGGTCTGCTCTATCCTGACTCTGGCAGCACGGCAGGGGTGGGCGGCGTGGTTGGAAATCAAAGTGGAACGTTTGGAAGTTTCTCCCAACTGCTAGCTACAGTGTCATCATTTTTATTTTCCCCATATTGTCTATTATGTGTGATTTGCTACGATACTGTGGTTCACGGCAGGTATAAATTCGATGTCTTTCAAGAATGCAGTTCCCACAAGCGGTACTCCTAGCCTCTGCCCAGGTGGGGAAGCCAGATACAGGTCGTCGTGTTTGGTCACTGCACCGGTGACTCATGCTTATCACGGGGGGGGTGCGGATGGGGGGGGGGGGGGGACCACATGCGTACTTTGCATTGGTTTACACTGCTGGATGAAAATAAGCATCTGTGCCCGTCACCAATGTGGTAATTTGGAGTCGGCCCATGCTAAGAGCCGACGAGAATAACGGCAAAGCCATTTCATTTGATTACATGACTCTTCTCAAGCAGCATGATGCCTGCTCCAGACACTGAATGTTGCATTTATAGTGCACTAGAAGGAAGCGTATATTTAACCTCGCCTGCACATGTGTAAACAAAGGTTCTTTATTTCAAGATGAAAAATAGCCTGAAGTGTCAGGCCTTGTAGAACGACTGACAAGAATGGCAACAAAATATAGATTTTTTCTCTTTACCTCGTACCATCAAAGGCTAGATGAAAAACAAAAACAAAAACTATGTGAGCTTCCTTAGCAGCGCTTAAAAATATCTATCGGGACTAGTTCAAAATTAATATTTATTTGAATAAAATGCCTACAATTTTACACTGAGTGTAAAATTGGATTAAAAAAATGCCTATCCCAGGCATCTTCGGGCAGTAGGCGGGGGGACACCCTCAACTGGTTGCCAGGCAATTGCACGGCAAGACGTATTTAACGGTTTAATTCAGATTTAAATGAGGACGGTCTCCTTTCTTTTTGTTTTGTTTTGACACTGAGACCCTCAAAAGAACTCATCTTTACACCAATTATTGGAAAAACTGACCCTGAAACTTGCATTCCATAAACAATATGCAATGGAAAATGGAGCCCGGGGGCGGGTGAAATGATGCAAAATAGCAAACAGCCAAGTGACAGAAAACAGCAACGCATTTCACACAACAGCGCGAGCAGTGGAGCGGCGCGCAGAGAATGTCAATCGGGTCGCGGGGATTTGACGGACGAGCTTTGTTGCGAGCTACGTGTGACCTCGCCTTTCAACCTCTCTCAGCCTCAATGACACAAACAAACACACGGCCACAGGAAAATGCACCTGGGGAGCCGGGGAAGGGGGTTGAGGGGGGGCGTGGGGGGTCGTCATACAGCACAGTACTCGCAAACATACGGAAGTATGCATTCTCTGAGCAACGTTAACAGAATGTGAAAGGCGGGTGGTGGGCATGTTTTCCACATCATCAGCTGAGTCAGTGGAAAGAAAACAGCAAGCGATCAAAAGATTATGAGTACTTATACGTCACGACATCCAATATACAAAGGACTGTGTCGAAAAGTGTGTCATTCCAAGAGTAGGAGTTTTTTTTGCAGTGGCTTGGAACCGATTAATGGCATTTCTATTCATCACAGTGGGCAACAAGGATTTGAGATACAAACGTTTGAAGTTACCGGCGTGGTCGCGCAACAAATTAAACTCTCTGAAGGCACCACTGTATCGTGGTGGGAATTCTACTCCAAAAGGAATTGAGGAGTTATGTGCTTTAGCGCCATTAGTCTCGTCGACGGTTTTACGAGCCAAATGCCTCCTAATTTCGGCGAGCGTCCTACAGAGCGCTAAGGGCAACCCCCTTTGGATGCGAAAACCCCGCAGCATTGCATCGGCGTGAAACCATGTCGCGCGCACTGTAATAGCTCTGCCAACAACTGCAAAGAAGAATCAGAACAGCAGTGTCGGAAAAAGCGGTGATTAATTTGTCGGGGGAGGAGGTCGATGGCAATGTAAATCACGGCATGTTAGCGCAATTTAATTTTCTCTCGATTCCCCCGGCCTCGTCTGCGGCGGCAGCCTCGCTCGCTGATTGGTTTGCGACAGGTCATAGCTGAGCAGGTCATGGAGGGAAGAGGAGCGTGGATAGTTTAATTGTGCTGTCGAGCCAAGTGGATGAGGCGAACCCCCCCCCCCCCCAACATCGCCTGAAGCATGTTTGCACGTTGACCTTAAACACGTTAGCGAAAGGATCAGCATGACAAGGAGGTCCCTATCTGCACAATGTGCAGTTCCGTGCAAAAGCGTAGTGCCGCCTCAAAGGTTCGTTGAGAATTCAGCACAATGAGAACGAGGGAAGGAATTGTGGACGAGAGCGGGTTTCTACCCGAACGTGAACTTGGAGACTTATACACATGTTTTTGATTCATTTTCCAGTATTCACTGCAAGAAAAAAATATATATAGAAATATATTTTAAGAAATCTTTTGAACCTGCAGGCACTGACTCACCGGGCTATTTACCTGCATGCTTTTGATCTCCGCTTTTTGCATGTGTCAAAATACATCACAAGGTAGTCCTAAAATAGCCCCCCACTTTATAGCACAAGGTATTAATATTCATATTCGTCCATAATATATACAGAATTACCACCAAAGTGCCAATATGCTGTATAATCAGAGTGGAAAGAATACATCATTTGCATTAACTGCCCCTGAGGGCAAATTGAGGAAAGGTACAACTTCAGAAAAGCATTCTGAAGAAACTGGTCATCGAAAACAAATGGCTGTCAGGAAACAAACCAAAAAGTACGGGATATGAAGTGTGTCAGTACTGTTATCACAAAAAATGTCTTTCAAATCCAAACGACAACAAAGTTTTTCCCTTCAAAGTAATCTCCCATGAGTCTAAGAAATTTGCCCACAGCCTTTTCTGCCGTTCCTCAATGAATAGCTGAAACGAGCTGAATAGCTGAATTCTTTTGAGATCCTGCAGCACCATTGTCGCGACCATCTTGATGCCATCCGCATCTTCAAAACCAGTTCCCTTGATTATCCCCTTGAGCTTGGGAAAGAGGGGAAAAAAATGACCTTGAGCCAGGTCGGATGAGTCCAGAGGTTGCTCCAGGAGGCAATTTTCTTCTTGGTCAGGAACCGTCAGATGCTCAGGCCACACTGAGCAGGCGTGTTGTCATGGTGAAGCAGCCTTGGATTGTCCTTTGCCTTTGGATATGCAATCATCTGGCCCACATCGACGAGCAAAACTTTATTTGATTTGGGGTTTGAACTGAAACCAGTCCTGGATCTTTTCTGACGCACATTGTATGTCCATTGCGAATCAACGCCGAAACCGCAAGGAACGATTCGACCTTGTTTTCCGATATTTCTGGTATTGGATCTCATTAGACTCTGAGGGTACATCCAATGATGTGGTCAGTGAGTTTACAAAGGGTCGTCCAAACAGTGTCGTCACCTCTGATTAAATATCAGTCAAGCAAGCTTGTTGGCACTTAAATCTCAAAGCACCGTAAATGAGGTCAAACTTGATAAACCAGACACCCGGGACACCCTTTGCTTACTGTGTATTGCCACACACACACCTTTGCCGCACGCTCCGTGTATCCGAATGCGTTTTGAACGAGGTAAAGGAGAGGCGGTCGATGACTGCTAATAATTACAGATCTGTGGTGTGGAGGAGTTAATGAGGAGCCAAAGCCTCCCATGATGCCCCCGTAATAATGAACGATGAGTGAAAGAGAAGGCGGGAGAGGAAGGCGGGCATGCGGAAGAGATGGGAGCTGTCAGTTGGAGAGGGCGCCATGCCCTTTGGTTTCCCCCCGCACTCTGGGCATGTCAACGAGAGAGGAGCCTTCCCAGAGGAGACTTGTCTCCACACTAATGAAGATGTGACAGAAGCAGAACCACGGCACCGTGACTATGGAACACCGGAAAGAGGACCGGTGATGAACATGATGATGATGAGGAAGAGGAGGATGAATAGGACGGAAAGCTTGCTTGCTTCTTCAAATAGAAAGTTGTCACAGAGATTCGGAACGGATTTGACTGACGTGATGTTCACGGACGACCATTAACTCATTCAGTACCAGCCAATTCTAGACCAAGTCTGAAAAGACGTTTAAAAACGTCTTTGGCAGTGGATGAGTTAAAGGGACGGTGGTACCCACCAAAGAGCTGGTGTAGCTGGGATCAGAGGTGTCCTCCTGCAGGTAGCGCGACAGGCCGAAATCGGACACTTTGCACACCAGGTTGCCGTTGACCAGAATGTTGCGTGCGGCCAAGTCCCGGTGCACATAGTTCATCTCGGAGAGATACTTCATGCCGGCCGAGATCCCGCGCATCATTCCCACCAACTGGATCACTGTGAACTGACCGTCGTTTTGCTGCAAAACAAAGAGAGGGCAGATTCAATGGCAAGGTTTGCAGGGAGGGTTTGTGAAACGCTCGTTCGTCAAGGGAAGAATTGAATCGATCACGTCACATGGTCGCGGGGTTGGGGTTGCGCCGTAGAAAATCTCCATCGGGAAATTCTTTTCCTCAATCAAGCAAATGCAACTCGTGTTCATTCCAAAGTCTTGTTAACTTCTCTTTTTAGCATGTGGTGCCGAGCAGCCTTGCCCCTGTGTGAACGCTCCGAGGTGCTTTGAACATCGCAACAAATACCAAGGGTGAAACGGATCGATGGAAACAAGTCGGAAGTGGCGGCTAGCAAAGCCGGCTTCAAAGAGCCCCTTAAAGCCCACCTGAGATCAAAGCGGCGCTGCGCAGTCACCCGTGAGATTGAAGGGGGAAAAAAAAAGGTGAATTGAATTTTGATGAACTTTCTTATTATAAAACAAAGCGCCGGAAGTCCAATTATATCTTCGGGGATTAACGATAGTATTTGAAAATGACGAACATACAGTGGAACCTTTCTCTTTGAAAGGCCTCGAAGCGCGTGAACACAAGACAGGCCAACTGTCGAGTTTGACAGAGTGCCTTATTCCTCTACATCCAGTTTTTCTGGGGGGATCCTGAGGCATTATCAAGGGTGTTCTGGGGTCTCCTCCCAATGGAACATGCCTGGAACACCTCATCAGGGAAGCCTTTCCTACCCAGATGCCCAAACCACCTCATTTGGCTCCTCTCAAAATGGAGGCTGCAGTAAATAGATTTTTCATGCCACCGAGTAACGATTGACCGGTATTCTGCAAGACGACCGCGCTGTAGATGGTCCAATGAAGGCTGCACGTAGCGACTGACATGTCGACCAATGCTGGGACAAAGTCTCCGCAGTCACTGGACATGAAACTCAAGGAAGAATACACGCTAATTGGGCCTTTGAGGCAACGGTTCGAACAGATGGAGCTATGCTGAAAAATGTGGAAAAGTGGGGGCATTACCGCCAACGTTATCAGCCAAATTTGCCAATTAGTTTTCGTAGACTAATGCCTCACACGCATTTGGTCTGACTGCAACAGTTCATGAATGATGAGGATCAAATCATGACTATCATTTGACAGCTTCCCATTAGACAGTCGCTCACCCTGAGGAAAGAGTCGAGGGCTCCGTTCTCCATAAACTCCGTGACGATCATGACTGGTCGGCTCTTCGTGACGACCCCCTCCAGGCGGATGATGTTGGGATGGTCAAACTGACCCATGATGGACGCCTCGGATAAGAAGTCACGCCTCTGCTTCTCAACGTAGCCTGCCTTCAGGGTCTTGATGGCGACAAAGATCTCCCGCTTACTGGGCAGCTTCAGACGGCCCTTGTATACTTCACCAAATTCACCTAGAAGAATAAGCCAATGTCATCACAAAGAAGTTCTTAAGATTCAATTTTCTCTGGTTTCTTTCGTGACTTTGGATTTTGTGGTCCCTGGGCTCTAAGTACTCAGTCATCTACAGATGTCCTGCAGATTCCCCCACGCACGACAGTCAAATAACAAATGACATTCTCGAAACTGAGAAGCCATGGTAATCGTCCCACAATTCAAGCTACGTCAGTCCCTCTCAAATCGCATGCTGAGAAGGCCAATTTCAAAGGAGCTATTTCAGTCTCAACTTTAGTAGCAGTCCTATTTTTACCTCGATCAAAGCAATCACGTGGCATTAGAAGGCTATACAGACGATGCAGACGGAAGAAACACCTCGAATCAAAGCAAACAGAAACTGCTTACCCGAGAAAACAAAGACATCAAACATAATTACATCCCCCTCATGAATGGGGGGTGGGGGGTGGGGGTGGGGGGTTAGAATGGTAGAACATATTTGAAATTAAGTATAATCAGAAAAGCAGAGGACATGCGGGACAATACTAATTTCTAATGACATTATGCTATATCCCATAGTAGCTAGCATTTATTCAGGTCAAGTCCATGAACCCCCCCCCCCCCCCCCCGATTGGCTGACTTTGAAACCCTGACTAAATTGTGTGTGACGACCGAGAGGTAAACATCACAGCACAATGCGACAAAGACAAAAGAGGCGGAACGACGATACCTGCGCCAATGACCTCCTCGATTTTAACGGTCGAGACATCAATCTCCTTGGCGAACTCGTGGACGGCTTCGTTGGGGTCTTCGTACGTGAAGGGGTCGATGTAGATCTTCATCCCTGGTGAGCCTGAGAAGTGGGTCGGGCAGCCCAGTGGTGAGGGGCAGTTAGACATGTCGGCTCGCAAAGAGAGTTCTAGAACAACCAAAGGTGCCCAGTGAGAAGAAACCCCATCTGTTTTTTTTTCTCATTTGGCTGATGTGTTGTGCTAATGGCTGACGAATGCGATTGACCCGAAGGTCGTAACTTCAATCACATGGTGACACAGCAGTGCTTCCCGTCACTGCAAGCTTTTAACACTATTAATGAGGACAACTAAACTTGACATATGATTCTCCTTAAAATAAAAGAAAGGCTACTGCTGGATCGAAACACTTCTCATCGCACACATTCAAGAGTAGGTGGAAGGTCAAACGGGCAGTTTAAGTTCCATATTAAGATAAAAAACGAAATGTCGATGAGTGATGTCTGAGCTTGCAAAAGGGGAGGCAGTCTGTCATAGGGTGGAACCACAAATGTCCAACACAATTAACAATTGTGTTGGCAATTTCAGCTCTCCGCTCTTCATCGAAGATCAAGACTATATGCATGTGCGTACTGTTATATGTTGCTCCACTGCTTGTGTTCAAATATCCATTGCTTAAAGGATTATAACTCAGCGACGGTGCTGTATGTTCGCCCATCTGTCGAGTTTTGCAATGTTTGTTAGCATTATGCTAAACGGACTTCAAAAGCAAAGCTATGCGGCTGTTGGCAGAAAACTTCCAACTGGTAGTGACAACTAATAGCTTGAAGCCTCTATTTGGAATCATTTTTGACTATCCGTCAAAGGCTTTTGAGCCGGCTTACTGAACATAACTTGCGACGTACACTATATTCCTTTTCTCTTTTTGTGCAATTAGCATCTTAGCATTCCATGAGACCAGTGCTCTTCTTTTGGGAGTGTCCCTAAAAGCAAAAGGTGAATAACTCTTAATACTGCCTTTTTGTTTTGTGCAACTCTCAACGGCACAGTTTGGTGGATGTTTTCTACTTTTATGACCTCAGGGGACTTTGACTTCAGAGGTTCGCTTCTCTGAGTAAAATGAGATAGCGAGAAAGGTGAATAAATTGATGAGTGAGAACCCCCCTCCCCGCTTTTCAGTCTCTCAACTCTTTAAGTGCGAGAACCCATTTTGCCCACAGCTCTGCACAAGCTCATAAAGAGATAAAAACCGCTGCACCATCAACTTGCGCTTCATGCCACTGGGCCACCATAGGTAAGCGCAGTTCCGGGGACCCACAAGCGAACTGCCAGATTCTCTGTGCTGACAGAGCGGGCGGGCCTTGCTGCTGAAAAGAACTTGTAAACACATTCGATATATTCAATACACTCCGCTCCAAGACGGACATAACCGTAAATAAGTTGATGTCAAAACATCATTTCTGCAGTGGCGCTTGAAGGCAGAACCTCTTTGGCGGAGTAGGAAAAACCTTGGCGGGCATGATTGGAATAAACCCATCTCCATCAAGTCAATTTGTGCCCTCTTTCATTTGCATAACACACGCGGCGATGGAAGGGTCCCAAGCGATAGCGAGAGGATAAGGTCTGCTCTTGGAAGGATCAAGGCGGCTCACCTCTATCTTCACTTAAAGCTGATTCTGGTTACGGCTCTAATTGCCTTGAACCCTGTCTGCGTGAACCTAATTGCTCATTAGAGATTCCATTCAGATTAGATTCAAGGTAATCCATTAGAGGGTTTATAGCTCAGCTCGGCATTCCATAAAAAAAGGGTCTCGTTTATTGGTGTTGCCAAGCTGCTGCAGCACCGCTGGTAAGGACTCGATATATCAACCTGGATGATGGTTGTACTTCAAGGAACATATGGGGCCACAATCAAATAGGCAGTCTACCACAAATGCAGGCATGTCCTTGTGGCACATACATAACAGCAGCCCATTATTTTCCAGTCCCCATTTCTAACACCACTTTCATCAATTATTTAAAACCCAACAGTATGTAACTCTCCGCACGGTGTTATCCCGACTCATCTTTTTATGGCCATTTCAGAGAAGAAACAGCTTTTTGCTTCAATATTTCACAAGACCCTCATCTGGGTGTGTGAAGCAAATGTATCCAAACCGCCATCCTATTTTTACCCAGCTTTGAAAGCAACAGATCTTTCCAGCGGGAGGTTAATGGTAGTTCCGGCAAACAAAAAGGACTTAACTCACGACTTAAATGGATTGCTCGTCCCAATTAGACGGCTGAATAAAGTGGCAAACTGGCAAAAATTAGACCGGCTCATGATTTATTGACTTCACTTTTTAATAATGCATTCAGCAATGCACACAGGCCTGTGAATTACAGTTAGCTGCACTGCACTCAACCATTCTACTTTCACCAATGTCCAGCATTCACCCCACAATTGGTTTGCCTTGTTCATTTAACAAATGGCCCAAATGCACCTACAAATCAACAGTCAAGCTTAATTACTGTGAACTTTGTACATAAATTCATCATACAATTAATGGCCAAAACATTCCTCACACTTGTACTAATTAATGAGATCCTCACATTCAGAATTTATGCTACTTATCTACATTATCTAGGGACCTGAGGGGAACAAAATACTTGTTTGATTTTTAGTGCAGTCCTCCAGACGGCAATGTAAACTACAACTGTGAAAATATTTGAATAGTATCACAAGTACGGTTAGGAATGGATTCAGTTTTTACAAGTGCAATTCCATCATCAATTCTGTTAGATGAGTTTATTCTCTTATTGATTATATTATATTATATTATATATTATTGAATTATAGATAGAATTACAGATGGACAGAGAACTGGCTAGCTAGCTCTAGCTAGCTAGTTAGCAAGCTAGACAGACAGATAGCTCAATAGCTAGATAGCTAGATCCAAGCAGTGATGTTTTGTTGAGCTATTTCATGACAAATTTTGTCACCACATTTTGGTAATTAGCTGACAGGAAGTGGACATGTGGAGAAATATGATCTAAAACATTCAGACATGGTGTTGAGGCTTACTTAAGACACTGCGGGCGTTTGAGGCCCATCAAGCAGATCAGCGGTTGCTTTCACAAACACACCCGACTAATCTGACTAATTTGCTATCTTTATTTTCTTTTTTTTCCAGCCACATTGCTAAATTTTTAGTCCAGGCAGCATCGTTTTTTTTTTGACACGTTAACAAGGCTGAAATTGAGGACACATCACCTGACGTGTGTGGCAACGGCTGGAAAAGAAGGTGTCTCAATGCGAAGCTGGCACATTTTCCGAAATTTCATCCTAAACAATTGCTTTAGCGACTCGTTTTTATTGTTGCGCTGAATACTGTAATTACCAAACTGTCAGTCCCATCTTAGGGGAGAGTGAAAGACAACAATGCATTCTGGGATGGGTGGGTTGCGGGGGAAGGGAGGTCTGCATTGTTTAAAGAAAAAAAGAATGGGATCTCTTATCAGCAAATTGACGTATTTGATGATTGATGACTTTGATTCATCGACCGTCTTCACGGCATTTCGGTTTCGGCTCTTCTGGCCCGTGGCATCTATAATGAGTCCTGCCTTGCTGGGGCAGTGAAACAAAGAATAAGTTGGAACCACTGCTGCGTCAAGCTCGACAAAGCTCTATCCCCTCGAGTGAGCCCTTTTACTGACAGCGAGGTCGACAGCACAGACTATTTATTGGAGCCACAACACTGTTTGGTGTTTTTTTTTTTTTAGTGCGTTTGAAGCTCTGTGTATCCTCCAGGCTCCATCCCAGTCAGTGTCAGGGGAGCGCTTACTACACAACGTACTCACAGCCACGGTAAAGTCTTGAGAGATGTCTGTCAGCATCGTTGCCGCAAAGAAAGGAGAATGAATTTTAGAACAGTTGGCTTCTTCCTCGCAATATCTACCTCATATTTTTTTTTCTCTACAAGATCCACCTGTACGTTGAATTGACAACTGAGTCACACCTATCAAAACATTGCAAGACAATGTAGATGAACTACAAAATGTCTTTGCTGTGTGTGAATGCCAATGTGCAGTTGTTGGAGTGGGGAGCTGAAGTGAAGTGAAGCAGTTCAACATTTGGAATTTTAAATGGGAATCTGTTGGCAAATTTTGGGGTAAAAAAAAATAACAATAAATACATTGTGGGAAAACTGTTAATTTTGGATAGAGGAAATTAGAAGCCCAGAACGTATGAACTCAGTGTTCATACAGTGTAATAAGAACAATTGGATAGGTACTACTGTATGTGGAGTGGGACCCTTGGAGTAAACCAGTTCCCAATCAAGTCATTGCGATTATATTAGATTTGGGTTCGATGGTGGACTCACCTCGTCCTGTACTGTAATGTTGCAGCTTGTCACTGTAGACTGCCTCCTTGGTGTAGGCCCTTTTCCTAACACATTAATGAGGAACAGATGAATGATGAGCAACATGACAAAACGCTGTACACAAGGGTGCCGCAAATACCGCACAATAAAACGCGGCTGCAACGAAATCGTTTGCACGGCGGTGAATGGGAAGGTCCACGGTGGTAAATTAAGTTTTGAGTTTTAATTAGATCTCGATAGGATCACTTTGCTTTTCATGCGCCATCAAAAGAGCCCCGGCCTCTTTTGTGAAGGCTCAAAGTTGCGCGTGGCTCAGCAGAAAATGTGACCTTCAAATATCTAAAGCAAGGGCGCCTGAGCGATGTGGCAGAGTGACCGGCTAATGCCAAATTAAATCAGCTCGACTTCACTAACAAGGCAGAAGTTGCAACAGTTTAACTTCTCTGTGCAATGATGCCGGACGGTGGAATATGCTTGCTTGCATTTATGCAATATAACAAGCTCATTTGAGTGTGTTTATGTACCGCGTACTTTCCGGGGAAATGATGATCAATGTGACTGCAGGCAAATATGGATTATATTGCGAAATGAAATCCTGAACTTGACATTATTGACACTTTACCGCAAAGCAAAGCCGCATTGTATAAATAGTCACAAGGGTGGCGGCGTTACCATGAAGTTGACATTATTTGCGATACATTTATGTTAACACGAGCGTACCCCTGCATTTGCTTCAATGTCCCAGGGAACTCAATGGTGGAGGAAAAACAGCATAAACATAAGAGGACATGTTGGCTAGGATCTCATTACGAAGAGGGGGAAAAAAAAAATGTTTCTGCACTGCGGGCGCTCAAAGGAAATTGCGGTTACCTGCTACACACGATCGAGATGGCAACCAAAGAAACAATGAAGACCACTCCTGCAGCCGCTGACCCCGCAATTAGAGGAAGTTGCTCCCTCAGCTCTGATTTGAAGTCTTCTAAAATGAAAAAAAAAATAACCCACACATTATTAACCACATTTCATTACAAAACACTCCAAAAGGACTGAAGCATTTCCAAATTGTGTGACATGAATGCTGTTGCTGTGTTGTTGTTGTTGCTGTAACCCCTTCAGCCATTGATATTTGAACACAAATGGTAGGGCAACACATGTAGACAGACATAGTGCCCACTGGGTCTTCTCGCTACTTTTCGTCCTTCTGATTCAGACCAGTCAAGAATTGTTGATTTTTAACGGGAAATTAATTTTACACTTTGGCAACAAACAAGGAAGAGGATGATTAAACGTCCGCTAATAATTGCATTAAAATTTGTACGATTGTACTTCTGGCTACAATGCGATGCGACGTTGCATCGTCGTCGTCCGCTGCTGGGGTGCAGAGCAGCTCGCTATTTATTCTTCATTTTGTATTCTAAAACATAAATGTAACAAGTGTTTAGAAGGATGGAAACGGTAAAAAACCTTAATCGAGGCTTATGCCTCCACCCCACACAAAATCTTAAAAAAACAAAAAAAAGAGATTTAAAAATGGAAGTTGGCTCAGAACGTATGCCCTGCAAAAGGTAAGAGAAAACCGTAATGACATTTCAGTTCATTTCAAAGATGATTTGAGATACAAGTGTTTTTAGATGCGAGCCTGGTCACGGAATTAATTAAACTTGTAAGTCAAGGCACCGCTGTATGTGTCATATTTGCGGTGTATAAGCCAGTACTGAGCAGATTGAATTTTATGTTACGTTAAGGTCAGTACTGCATTGTTGACATACAAAATCAAATGATGGCCAAAGACGTTGGCACACTACTATTTGAGCCCCCCCCCCCCCCCCCAAAAAAAATGAGAGTGCATCTTTTGTGCGTGCGGAATGGCTCGCCTGGATGTCTGACGGATAAAGAAAACATACAGATGTCTCAGCTGAGAGGCGCCGACTGAAATCCCTCGAGCTTTGGCAGGAATGAGTGACAAGTTGTGTTTGATAAACTGAGACCGAGTGACAGAAAGAGAGGCGGTGTGCTATTGATGCGAGAAAAACCAAAACAACAAAAAAAGAATGACAAAGAGGCCTTCATCTTTCAATATCGGCGTACCTGTAAAAGAAACCGCACTTTGGAATGCTGTTTCACGAGGTTCGCACCAAAAGACATTGCACAGAAAACCTCAAAACCGTGGACCCTTAAACCTTCAGGCAAGAACTGGTTATCTCCCTCGACATGTTCGTTTGAAATTAGGCAAGGCAGATTTATTGATATCGCACATTTCATACACAAGGCAACTCAAAGTCTTCCCCGTTCCTAATAAAAAAATAGAAAACCAACAAAGAGAATTGTGTGGCAATCTTTGAAGACAACGTGACGTCCCACTTGATGAATATTATGGGACGACAAAAGACGACAGTTTTCCCCGGATTGCCCATAACAACCAATAAATTAGAAAAAAAACAGAAAAACAAACAAACAAGAAAACACTTCAATCAGAATTTCCTCATGTCATTATGGGAAAGAAAATTTTAAATGAAGGGGCTGCCGTTGCCCCTCTTATGCTCCTCCTTATTTAAACTGAATGAACGATAATTTTTTTTTAATTGTGTATTTGTTCACAATTGAGTGTTTTCACTTATTCATATCTTACAGATATTAGCCACACACTGGTGAAGGGGGAAAAAAAAAGTGTGTTGAGGAGATGGAGGCAAAGCAGCGTAAATGGCAGCAGGTGGAGCCGACGGGCGCGAGCGTCGGCAGCTCGCTGGCGCCCGCTGCTAAGTGCTCTGACAAATATCGCGCGGTGGCGGCTCGCCAATAAATGAAAAAACAGCGAGCGTGAAGTGTGTGCCTTTGCTTTTTTTTCGGGAACATTTGTAAACACTGAGAGGGGGTGGGAGGGGGGGGGGGGGGGATTTGGAGCACGAATGTGCCAGAGCATCTACTTTAGCCGCTAAGTTTAAGCCTAACGCTGGAATGAGTTTGAAACGCCCAGACGGGTTGCGTTTTATTTTCGTTTTGCACCACCGCATAAGGGCATCATCGATAGCATCCGCAAAAAGAAAACCGTATTTTCAAGTTATCACGACACACCAGCAGGAGCTTTCCGTACGCTATTTCTCACACTGGCTTCCTTCAGAAATAAATGACATACACCCACACACACACCTAATAGACAGAACACGACAGACAAAGAAACGGGGCTTTGATCAACGTGAGGCGAAAAATACGAAGCTGCTCGCTAACTTCAGAGTCCTTTGTGCTTGTTTGAAGTGACTTGTGCACATATGTTGTCCAACTCATCTAACGAACCGTTGTGATCAACCCTGCACTCAAAACCCCCGTTCCACTTCCTGTTGCTGACTGCTTGTCGAATGCTTCAAAAATACAGCTTGATGCTAGTGAAGATTCTTTCGTCGACATCAACTAAACAACCTGCTAGGTTGAGGTTGGCAAACCTTCATTAAAAACAAATGTGTAACATGTTCAAAGCTACACATTAGCTATAACAATTGTTATAATAATAATATATAATATAATAACAATTCTTATATCTATAACTGCTTCAGATAACAAGGTGTATGCAGGAAAGTGGTTAAGAGTGCATGATTGTCTATGACTCGTGTTGTTTTGTATTATTTTGCCTTTCTTCACTTTTCTCATGATAGCAACGCGGACTCGCTATCGACATTTCATCTGTCGGTACACATACAGTACATTTGACAATAAAGTTATCTTATCTAAATCATTTTATTTTGTATCCACATGGAAGGCCGAATTAATGGCAGAAGACAGAAAAGAGTTCAATTGTGTCATGGCAAAGCCAAAAAAAAATCAACACAGCATTTTAGGGATGGGCGCTTTTTGTATTGTTTTGTGGCTTAGCTACGCTACGCTGTTAACCTGCTTTTAGCATCTTTCATTTGGTGACGGATGCTAACTCTCTACTTCACAAAGGCGCTTTCATTTCTCGTTTCGCAAGTCATGCCACGGCGGGTTCCTGCGGATCTTTGGAACCCTCCCTCCTTCGTTTTCTCTGTTAAAGCCCCCTCTTGTGGCCGCCCCCCCCCACCCCGGAGGCCCTTGTTTTGTGGCTTAGCTACGCTACGCTGTTAACCTGCTTTTAGCATCTTTCATTTGGTGACGGATGCTAACTTTCTACTTCACATGGCGCTTTCATTTCTCGTTTCGCAATTCATGCCACGGCGGGTTCCTGCGGATCTTTGGAACCCTCCCTCCTTCCTTTTCTCTGTTAACCCCCCCCCCCCTCTTGTGGCCGCCCCCTACCCCACCCCCCCCAAAAAAAATCTCATCAACTCCTAATCACTGCACTCCGACGCTGGAATGGTTGGGTGAAAAACCAATTAGCTTAGCATTGTGGATCAAGCACAGTTAGCTGCACAAACAAAAGACATTCTGCTTTCGACATTAAATCCACACACACACAAACACACACTCTTGAAGGGAATTAATTTTGTTGCGGAAACACAAGTGCAATTGAACACGAGTCTCCACATCAATCTCACCAACTAATAATACTGCAATAACAAATCCAATGCGAGAAATCAAGCGCTGGCGTGGAGAGAGAGAGAGAGAGAGAGAGAGAGAGAGAGAGAGAGAGAGAGAGAGAGAGAGAGAGGTCTCTCCCGGATTGTAGTTCCTTACCATCTGTGAGAGTCTGGAAGCACATCTTGCTACTGTATTTGCCAAAACCAGCAACGGTCCGCGCCCGCACCTGGACCACATACACGGTACCCGAGCGCAGGCCCTCCACACGCGCCGTGTTGGTTTGGCTCCGCAGGATGGTGGAGTTGATCTCCGCGTGGTCCTGAAAGCGACAACGTACACGCAGCACACGTTAGCGAGGAAAACACTGCACAGATAATTGGAAGGCAAAACAAACAAAAAAACAAAAAAAAAAGAAAACCCAAACACCAGAACAGTGCAAAAGGTCTTTCTAGAAAAGTGCAAGCTGTATGAATAGGTTCATTCATATAGTAACACACACACACAAACAATGTCCATCGTGGCACAGCACTAACACTTTTACAGAGCAGCTTTGCGCATTTGTCTCTTCCGTTGTGCTTTATAAGACACTTTAATTACCGCAATATGCTTTGCTGCTATATTTTCCCGCATTGTTTACCGCGGTGTAGTGGGGAAGCATTTATGCTCACGGCTTCAATTTAAACCTTTGGTCCGCAGCTTCACAGCATCTGTTAGCCCACCAATGACAGTTCTACACGGCAGTCATCGAATCAATCCTGTGTTCTTCCATCACGGTTTGGTTTGGGGCCGCCACAAAAAAGGACAAAATCCGACTTCAACGGACAGTTAGGACGGCAGAAAAAAATCGTTGTCACCGCCCTACGCACTCTTGAGGACTTGCACACTGCAAGAATCAAGACAAGGGCACGGAAAATCCTCCTGGATCCCCCGCACCCTGCCCACCACCTTTTTCAGCCACTCCCCTCAGGCAGACGCTACAGATCCATGCGCACCAAATCCAGTAGACACTTAAACAGCTTCTTCCCTCTAGCCATTAACTCCTTAAACAGTCACTGACATAGTCGCTCTTCTTGCACCACAAAATGGTACTACAAAACTACTGGTATACTCTAAAGTGGTTCAATGATTTTGTTGTTTACGATGATACTAGTGCAGCGTGTTATACCGGAGACAAATTCCTTGTGTGTTCTACATACTTGGCCAATAAAGATGATTCTGATTCTGATGAGCTGGGTGCATAAAGTATATTCTTTAGCTTTAAAGCAGCTGAGGACCTGTAAAAAGCGCCATCCATCCATCCATCATCTACCGCTTATCCGGGGCCGGGTCGCGGGGGCAACAGCTTTAGCAGGGAAGCCCAGACTTCCCTCTCCCTAGCTACTTCTTCCAGCTCTCCCCGGGGGATCCCGAGGCGTTCCCAGGCCAGCTGGGTGACATAGTCTCTCCAGCGTGTCCTGGGTCTTCCTCGGGGTCTCCTCCCGGTGGGACATGACCGGAACACCTCACCGGGGAGGCGCTCAGGAGGCATCGGAATCAGATGCCCAAGCCACCTCATCTGGCTCCTCTCGATGTGGAGGAGAAGCGGCTCGACTCTGAGCCCCTCCCGGATGACTGAGCTTCTCACCTTATCTCTAAGGGAGAGCCCGGACACCCTGCGGAGAAAACTCCTTTCAGCCGCTTGTAAAAAGCACACTAACGAGAATTTAGACAAACCCCCCCCCACCCCCCGAGCGAAGACACACAGTCGCTAGGTCCTTATGCCACGACTGAATGCGAAAAGACCACTTCGGCGAGGTCACAATGAACTCACTCCAAACTCTACAGCTCCCTGAACCACGTCCCCCCCATCTGTTGAGTTTTTCGGAGGAAGACAGGTGACCGACAGATGGGGGAGCATCCCTTGTGGGTGTACCAGTTGGAAGGGCTCTTTCACGCTGCCAGTCAAATGGGGATTACACACAAACACACAGACAGACACACACACAAAAGGAGCCGGTAATCGGCAGAAGGTTCGAGGGGGATAGCCAAGAAGTTGGATTCACTACTGGCAATTAGAAGGACCACACCCTAACCTGTGCAGTCACAACAAGGCACAAAAAGATGTGTCTGTCCCAAAAATATTTAACTGCCAACAAAATGCCCGCCTAAGAAAAACTGTGAGCTCGTGTTGAACAACTAATTATCTACAACTTGGCATCTTGGAAACCCATAAAAGGATCGTCAGTGGTCAAATTTGGAGACAATCCAGTGGAGTTACTGTGGCTCTTTTGTCATCTTTTGGCAGAGATGATCCAATAGTTGCTCTTTTCTTGGCCACAATACTCTAACTTTGGCGATTTTCGACGAGCCAAATGCGAGTGCAAAAACTCACTTTCCACCATTTGCCTTTTTTTTTTTAACATTATTGTCTCCAAACCTGGAACGGCATAGTAATTAACTTGGAGTGTGTGTGTGCACGTGTGTGTATGTGTGTACACTTTACCAAAATGCCAACCACGTAAAATGGACAGCATGGCCACTTGGCGCAAATACATGCATGGTGGGGTACCATGTGTCCTCCTCACAGGCTCACACATGGACTCACAGACACACTCACAATTAGCAAGGGGGTGCAATATTCGGGATGAATAGAGTTGATTTAATGAATAAATAAATAAAAAGGTCAATGAAAAATGGGGGGGGGGGGAGAAAATTCAGTGAAGCCCTGTTTAGGTGGAGGATTCGTTCAAACAGCCTACCCTGCAATCGCTGAAAATCTGAGACTTAAAAAAAAAAATGTATACCTCACACACGCTTCCAACACGTTTCGACTCGTTCAAATTCAAATGTTACGCATCGTTAACATATTTGTAAACACAAGAATGATTGGACGTGAAAGTGTATGTAACGCTGTCCATCTGCGCGTTTTCTAAGCGCCCTGGAAAAACTGGACGGGGGGTTAGTGTGACATCGCCGGGTCTGTGGCCGGCTGGATTTCTGTCTCAGCCATTCTCAAGGAATTTCAGAAATGGCTGAAAGTTCCCCCACGCAAAGGCACAACAAGCGATGCAGCCGAATAATATTTATATTAGGCGGGTGCGAGGGTGCCCTTGCCCCCCCCAAATAATCCCATTATTTATATCCATTTCGTAATTTATAAATCATTGAATAAATAAGGGCGGCCCGGTAGTCCAGTGGTTAGCACGTGGGCTTCACAGTGCAGAGGTACCGGGTTCGATTCCAGCTCCGGCCTCCCTGTGTGCAGTTTGCATGTTCTCCCCGGGCCTGCGTGGGTTTTCTCCGGGTGCTCCGGTTTCCTCCCACATTCCAAAAACATGCGTGGCAGGCTGATTGAACACTCTAAATTGTCCCTAGGTGTGAGTGTGAGCGTGGATGGTTGTTCGTCTATGTGTGCCCTGCGATTGGCTGGCAACCGATTCAGGGTGTCCCCCGCCTACTGCCCGAAGACGGCTGGGATGGGCTCCAGCACCCCCCGCGACCCTAGTGAGGATCAAGCGGCTCGGAAGATGAATGAATGAATGAATGAATGAATAAACAAATCAATCATTAAAAAAAATATTTACTCATGATCGGGAAAACTAGTGATTTGATTGCACTACTTTTCAACAAAAAAGACAACCAAATGACACTTTAAAAGATCTAAATGAGCATTTTAGAGCGAATGCTAAATAATTAAAAAGTGTCATTCTCTCTATCTAATCCCAATCATCACACGAGCCACTCGCCATGATGCTCTTCCTTGCCAATGCTTGCCGTAATTTCTTCTTGATATGACTCGCTTTTCATCGGCCCACCAAGTGACTTTAGGCTCCTGGTGCAAAGCGTGCACGCTTGTTATTTAGGCAGCTTAATGAAGACTTAATCACATGTTGTGCCCCGCTGGAGGTGGGCTGATGACTGGTTGGGAACATGCTTTTATTAGATGTGCAGCGGAGCCCACGCTTTAAATGTAAATGTCGCCAACGATCAGGTTCATTTATTTGTGGTGGCCAAATGTGTGTGTGTGTGTGTGTGTGTGTGGAATTTGTCCCCCCAAAATTTTGAGGCTCTATGGATGCCAGAAAAAAAAAAGATTCAATCTTAATCTTAATCCTTTTTGAAGGATGTATCACCAAAAAAAACGTGACACAAAGCACATTCATTAAAACTGAGAAAAATGACATATTAATGTTGTACGTATGACGGAGGTGAAAGAAAAAAATATATTTGCAAACGTGGGCAAAAACTTCAGACGGCTCAGTTCGCTTTGTCAAGTTTCCATCTGCTTTGCAGCAACTTTATGGGGATGACAGTAGTATTCGATTCGCCTGGTGACTGATGAGTTAGTGGCGTGTGGGGGTGGGGTCGGGGGGGGACCCGAGAGGGAGAGAAGAAAGCGGTTCTGAAGGAAGAATGAAGAAAGACAGGCAATGTGATTTCTATTTGAAATCTAAAGTCGTCAGTAGGACACCTTCCACGCGTCTGCTAACGTGCTGCGGGCTAGTTGGTCGAGTTGGAATTTTTCTTCTGACAATAGTATGAAAAGCTAAAATTGACATTTTAGAGTTTATGTAGGTCCACAAAAATATTCCTTGCTATTAAATGTCACATACAGTAATGCACCGAAAGCATACATATGCTAATGCTAATGCTAACACTCTCTCTTTCTCTCTCTCTTGCTCCCCCCCACCCCCCTCTTTTTCACACAGACACACACTCGCATGGCTGTTCAGCTGTAGCCTTAATAGAGGGCCCGACCTCTGCTATGCTGTGTTATTTCTACCTTGCCCGAATTCTCAGGAAAATAAGAGTGCACTAGTTGGGAAGCCGGAGGAACAAGCACAATATTTAACTTTTTTTGCCTCTCCAACCTTTAATTTGAACTTCCTGAGAGCACTTGCTTACATCTTGCATCATGTGGCCTGAGGAGGTGAGAGGAGCCTCCAGGCGTATTTGTAATTTACACCTCAATTTGCATGCCAAGTATTTGCGGCGCTTGCTTGTTTTCCTGGAATGCTCCGAGTCCAAGATGGACGCCGTTTAAGCAGAATGCCCCGTGACTTCTTTCGGACACCCGTGCCTTGTTTTCTCCATTACAATACTTTGCCATTTTTTTTTGGTTAGAGCTGTGCTTACAGTAGTCAGTGTAGTGGTAGTAGAAAGAGTAGAAGTCTAAAAAAATAATTAGCCGTGCACAAGGGGTAACGTCGAACACATCAATTTGCTAGTAGAAAAAAAAATGTACTTTAATTTTGAATGCCTGCTTGGTTCAAGATTCCATTTAAATGAAATGTTGCTGATTTCAATAGGACACCCCCCCCCCACTCACACACACTATTATCATTTCTCAATCTTTCACAAATTCCAAAACAATTTCGAACAAGACAGAACGACGCGGTTGTTGTCCAAATGAGCCAAACCCACATACAATGAAGGTTTCGCGGCGCCTTTGCAAATTGAAAGCGAGCGCCTCCTGCAAGATGGAATTTACAGCGAGATGACTTTGCGCAGGGTTGAGGATTACTTGACTGTGCAAAGCCTGCTGGGACACTCGCGTCCAGATTAAATAAATAAATAACGTTCAGAGTGGAGGGATGCCTGAAACAGAAGCAGCGTGTAGAAGGCCTTTTTTTATGCGAGAATATACTTATACGATGGCATTATCCAGGAGATTAGTAACTTGGGGGTGGTGGGGGGAGGACTGACGGAGTGCGCATGGGCGTGCTTTATAGACATGGCAAAAATCTTCCCTCCGCCATCACCTCCTAGTGAGTAAAGTGGTCACATCATCAATACACACATGAAAGTTTCTCAGAACCAGTTGAAGAGCTCCTTGATCTGGCTGGATTGTAACGTGGCAAGATGCGACAAACGCACATCTACGGAACTCATCTTGGCAGTTCGGGTCCGTCTAAGGCTGTACGTCAAGCATTAGAAAGCGTCTTCAATTTGGTGGAGTGTGTTCACCTGAGGGCGGCCCGGTAGTCCAGTGGTTAGCACGTGGGCTTCACAGTGCAGAGGTACCGGGTTCGATTCCAGCTCCGGCCTCCCTGTGTGGAGTTTGCATGTTCTCCCCGGGCCTGCGTGGGTTTTCTCCGGGTGCTCCGGTTTCCTCCCACATTCCAAAAATATGCATGGCAGGCTGGTTGAACACTCTAAATTGTCCCTAGGTGTGAGTGTGAGCGTGGATGGTTGTTCGTTTCTGTGTGCCCTGCGATTGGCTGGCAACCGATTCAGGGTGTCCCCCGCCTACTGCCCGAAGACGGCTGGGATAGGCTCCAGCACCCCCCGCGACCCTAGTGAGGGTCAAGCGGCTCGGAAGATGAATGAATGAATGAATGTTCACCTGAATTATCCCCCGTGCAATTAGTCACTCTGTCCTTCGTGATTCTCTAATTTGCGATTACGTCGTGCTCGTCTGTTTGCGTGACGACTTGCTGTGTAAATATCAATAGGATTAGCGCTCATTGATATTCATGAACTAATAGGAGGGTGTATAATTGTTATTTACATGACGCTAAGCTGTCTGGAAGATTAGCTTCCTCAAGTCCTTGGGCGATTGGAATCCGTTTCATGAACAAAGCAAAACAAGATGGTTAGGGATAAAGATATAATACATTTGGGTTACAGGTATTGATCCATGGCCCTTTCGTAAAATCCGTTTGAAATAAACAATACAAATGATCATTTATCTACTGTATGGATTTCAATCGATTATTCTGTAAGCAGAGGATGAGCCAAGGTTCACCATATCTCGTAAAAGGCAAAAGTGCATGACCAACATGGCACGGCCTATCGATCAGTTTTAGAAGGACAAACAAGGGGCCCCGAAAGAGAATCCGCAGCTTCTGATCTCTCGCTATCGTTCTATCCAAGGCCTTGGGAAATGACTATCCAGGTCAATATTGGAGCAGCGTAGGCTCCGAGGGGTTGGGCTGGAGACTTAATAAAGCAGACGCATTGTGTGAGAGCAGACGGATCGATGCGATTCACTCCTCGGATCCAATGCATTTCCACAGCGAGGGGCAGTTCGGTACATTGTGAGCACAGGTCAAGCCATTTGCTTCATCTGCAACGAGGAACCCGAGGGGAGCCATACAGCAAACGCAACGAAAACATTGTTAACCCGGCCGGTTAGGTGCCCGGATTTTCAGTTCGCTTATCGTTGTTGCGTGTCAAAACGCAATTACATTTGACACGCTATGATGGCTTGGATTCAAAAGATGGGGCGGATAAATTATTGCCAAACATTGAAAACAAAGAGGCGGCCCGGTAGCCCAGTGGGGTTAGCACGTCGGCTTCACAGTGCAGAGGTACCGGGTTCGATTCCAGCTCCGGCCTCCCTGTGTGGAGTTTGCATGTTCTCCCCGGACCTGGGTGGGTTTTCTCCGGGTGCTCCGGTTTCCTCCCACATTCCAAAAACATGCGTGGCAGGCTGATTGGACGCTCTAAATTGGCCCTAGGTGTGATTGTGAACCTGGATGGTTGTTCGTCTCTGTGTGCCCTGTGATTGGCTGGCAACCGATTCACGGTGTCCCCCGCCTACTGCCCGGAGACAGCTGGGATAGGCTCCAGCACCCCCCGCGACCCTAGTGAGGTTCAAGCGGTTCGGAAGATGAATGAATGAAAACAAAGACTGAGTTCAAGGACAACTCCATTTTGATCATCGTACCCGAGTCTACCGGACGCTACGAAGACTACAGAATGGAAGAGCGACTGCAACATTGCAATGGAAAGGCAACAGAGCTTGCGGAAGGTCAGGACTAAACTAATTGCACGCTGGATATGGGAAGGTGCATGACCGCTGGGCCCCTTACACAGGACCGCCCCCCCCCTCCCCCAAATCAAATCAGTTCTTACCTTCTCATGGTAACGTAGCTCATAGTCCAAAATGATACCGTTGGGTTGTTCTGGTTGCGGCCACGACAATGTGAAGCTATTCATGGTGGAGCTGATCTGATGCATGATGGGAACAATGGAGGGAGCTGTAAGAGAAACGCACACACAGACGAATATCTTGAACGGTCTCGATCAACTTGCATGCGCTGTGCCAACAACCCGACTTTGGATGATATATGACTCTTGAAGGTAATTTAACTCAACATGATTATAATCAACAGGAAGTACTGTAGACCCCTCTTTTACAAACACCGTCTGATGCAATCAGTCTACTTTAATTGTCCGGTAATCACATGGCCGCTACGTTGGAGTTTGGATTACGCGTGCGGGGCAGCATGCCAAACCGTTTCATTCGAGCCACAAAACTGAGGTGGAAACGGAACAATGAACTCCCGATAACATCACAAATGAACATACCGATGGCCAAGGCAGCAAAGCGATCGCTTCTTTGTCAGTTTGAGAAATTAATTAGCGAGCAAATTCTCAAAACGATACGTTGGTTCGGTCTTCGGGAGTAATCTTAAAGGTACTGCTTGTCTTTGCGATTATCATTTAGACGACTGCAGTTTCTCTTTTGTCTTTTGTCTGACCTTTCAGATTTAGCGATCGTTTCTTATTTGCAGTACTGACTGAGAAATCCTTTTGCAAAACATCTCATCTTTTTGCAGACGATGCGGTTCTGCGGGATTCATGAAGCCGCTATCTTCAAACTCTCGCTTCAGAAATCTGAGGTCATGGTCGGGAAAGGGTGGAGCGGAGTGCCCGGAGAATGAGATCGCCGTCGCAAGTTCAAGTACTTTGGGGTCTTGTTCACGAGTGAGAGAAGAATTGGGATTGGGTGCAGCGATCGCAGTGAAGCTGACTCCGCATCAGTTCCGTCATGCTGAAGAAGAAGCCATGCCAACAAAGGCAAAGCTCTCGATTTCCTGACCGATCTTCCATTCCCGCACTCTCTGGTCCCGAGTCTCATTTTGCCACCTTTCTTGCTTTTCTGGTCAAGCCGCAAATGTGCTGTAAACTTCAGCGACGTGACTTCACCCCACTGCCTCATAATAATCCCAGACGGTCTGCAATTTTCTGTTCCTTACGAAGATGTTGTTCTTTGACGCATGAATTCCTCGGCCTTCGCTGAGGGGCTGTGTTATTGGACAAGAAGCAGAATTGTGTGCGCGTTCAAAACTTTGAACTGGAAAATAGATGTCTGACTTGGGCTGTAGGTCCGAAGGTTAGTTCAATAAAAGACCGCCCAAAGAAACTTGCACAAAGACTCGCCATCTTCAATCCAGGGAAAGTTAAGACCAAAACTTGAGGGTTTGTGACCCCCCCCCCCCCCCACACACACACACACCTGAGAACAGGTGCCATGTGCCAGGGCAGAATGAATTACCCAATTTTTATCTCTTGCGAGACATTCATATGTGTGACATTTACAGATTAGGGGCTGCCTTGTCACCACTGACAGAAGCGTCAAAGAAGTCGAATAACCTAGACCCATCTGCTTGTGAGGGGGGGAAAAAAAAATACATTTCCCAGGTGCTGAAAACAAGATTTGTTTTGCATCTATTGAGTGTATTATTCTGTGACTTACTCCGGGACTGTCAGGTTTCTAAATGTCACCGACTTGCCAAGAGAGGACTGCGGTCTTTGAGTTTCTACATCACAAAATATCCAAAGAGCACTGCGATCTGATCTTGTGAATAGAGATTAAACCCGCGGTTGCCCGGTAGTCCAGTGGTTAGCACGTCGGCTTCACAGTACAGAGGTCGTGGGTTCGATTCCAGCTCCGGCCTCCCTGTGTGGAGTTTGCATGTTCTCCCCGGGTCTGCGTGGGTTTTCTCCGGGTGCTCCGGTTTCCTCCCACATTCCAAAAACATGCGTGGCAGGCTGATTGAACACTCTAAATTGTGTGTGAGCGTGGATGGTTGTTCGTCTCTGTGTGCCCTGCGATTGGCTGGCGACCGATTCAGGGTGTCCCCCGCCTACTGCCCGAAGACAGCTGGGATAGGCTCCAGCACCCCCCGCGACCCTAGTGAGGATCAAGCGGCTCAGAAGATGAAGAAGGTTGCAAATACGGTATTTTTTTTTTTGAAAGTGAGGCCAAACATCCAAAAAATTCACAACACCTACCATGTCTTCAGCACCATGAGAGATCACGACTTGACACTTATCTAAATGCCTTTTCCAAAGCGGCAAAAACAAACTTTGAGCAAAACAAACTTGATCAGCACACCATGTTGGAAACAGACAAGTAGGTTTGATTAAAAAAGAAACTGCAGTGGCTCATAGTGAGCTAAATGTGCTGGTATTTGTCGAAAAGATGAGGAATCTCTACTCCTAACTGCAGACATAAAAAAAAAAACCGAGCGCCTGCTCTACATTTTCCTCCCATCATTCACTTGGCTCTTGGCCTGCTCACTGCTGTTGAAGCCTCATCATTTCTCCACGTGGCCTCAACTTGCCATCGTCCTGAATAAGTTCTCTGCAAATGGCATCCTCTTTCAATTTATTCCCCCTCTTTATCTCATTCCTGAGTAGTTTCTTTCCCCATCTCTTATTCGTACTTGGCCCTCATAGAGCCATTCTATCGACAAGTCTCGAGAGTTCTGTAAAAGAAAGAAAAAAAAATCGAATAAACTTGTCATTCATCTGGCTTCATTGCTTTCATGCCAAGTTTTATTTGAATTCGATGGCCTATTGTATGGCTTCAATAGTGGCTACATATCTTTAAAGTGGAGCGCTTGATAACGAGGCTGAAATGCAAACGCAAACAAACATCGGGGTTCGATTTTATCCTGTTGGTATGAAGGGATTCGGTGGCATCCGACTCCCTTGGCTCTCACCGCAATCCTCCCCTCGACAGAGAGTGTGAAGATTGAGCGTCACCTCGCAACCCTCTCAGACTGCTTCATGCTCCAGTAAGCCGGGTTAGGTAGCGCTCCCTGGGCCACGTTATCAATTACTGACCACAGGCACATGCTGCTCCTGACAGTACGGGGGAAGGGGGGGGGGGGGGGGGGGACTCCACATGAAATCCCTGCAGTGGAAAAGTAGCATTTGGGAATGCATGTGCACCCTTGCGGTCATTTTTTTTTTTCACGTGCATGTACTCCCCCTGCAAAAAAAAAAAAAATAATAATATGTGATGGTAAGCCAATCGGGCTTACTTCTCCAAGCCTGATTGGCTTCCCCTTGAACTTTCCCACATGTTGTCAAGTTACAACCACAAATATGCTGTAAATTTATTGGGATTTCACGGGATGCGCCAAGTTCCAACATGAAAGCGCGACGACACATGATACGCATATTTTATATACAGTACACGCAGTGTATGGTTTGCAAAAGTATCCGTAGTTTTTCAACTTGTGTAATTGCGCTGGATTTTTATGTCGGAGTCTTCAAGCCAAGAGGGATAAATACGTCTAATTTCCCTTCCAATTTGGAATCATGTGCTGATTTGTCCATCGTGTGAGATAATATACATTTGTGGTTTTAAAGTGAAAATATTCAAGGAATGTGCATTTAAGGTCAGTGGAAAGTATACATTTTGGTGTTTTCCAGGACTGGAGAATTTCCCAACAGACTGTTTTCACGTAGACGTCATCTTGAAGTCATAAATTGTGTCGCAATAGGAGTCCACTTCGGTTCCTTGGGGTGGATTCCATCGTAATGTAACCCATATGACAATTTTTTGGATTTGGGGAACATTTTTGCTGTCGTAACCAGCAGGATGGTTCCGTTCAGTTTGGTCGGGAGACGTGTTTTTTTTTTTTTTTTTTCTGTGTTTATGTGGTCAAGGGTCCCAAAATATTTTGACCCGTCAGAGCAAACTTTCAGAATGTGTCTGTTGGGTTTAATTTCCTTGGGTGGCAGTCGTCTGAGAAGTCTCACTCCCAAGTGAATTGAGTCCAGTCAAGAAGGGAATGAATGGAAAGTACCGTAAATTAAACGGCTGTAAATTACAGAGCAAACTCTAACCTTGGTTTTTGGTCATTCCGAGTATGACAGCGTGCGAGCACGGTGGTGCAGTTTCAGATTCATATTGCTGTTTTATTCATCGACGATGACGATGTTGCTGTAGGCTACTCCTGAACTTTCTGCCGCGGCAAAACAAGCCTGAAAACGGCCTCTTGCCTCACTCTGTGGGAGCCGTGTGGCAACACGTCACCTGAAGATTACAAGTCAGGATCTTTTTTTTTTTTTTTTAATCAACAATAACCAGTGAAAGAGGGAAGGGTCATCTTCCACCCAGATTTGTATCGTAGAGTACGTATTATATCTACAGAAGTCCATCCATCCATTTTCCGAACCGCTTGATCCTCACTAGGGTCGCGGGGGGTGCTGGAGCCTATCCCAGCCGTCTTCGGGCAGTAGGCGGGGGACACCCTGAACTGGTTGCCAGCCAATCGCAGGGCACACAGAAACAAACAACCATGCACACTCACACTTGGGGACAATTTAGAGTGTTCAATCAGCCTGCCACGCATGTTTTTGGAATGTGGGAGGAAACCGGAGCACCCGGAGAAAACCCCCGGGGAGAACATGCAAACTCCACACAGGGAGGCCGGAGCTGGAATCGAGCCCGGTACCTCTGCACTGTGAAGCCGACGTGCTAGCCACTGGACTACCGGGCCGCCCTACTTACAGAAGTGTCCAATAGTATTAAGGGTTTGTTTTTATGACATTTCAATGATTCGCAATATGGTGTTGTAAACTATCTTGTCCTTGTGTCCTATTTAAGGGAGGGAGGGGGGGCAATGTGTCTGGATGGGGTTGAGTTTCAGCCTAATGACGCCACCCATGACGCTGCCAAGTGTGTCCCCCGCTGTCACCCGGGGACAGTGACGCTGACAATGATTGCTGACTGTGTCCTGCTCTCCTCTGTCCCCCCCCCCCCCCTCCCCTCCATTGCTACGGTGCTCTACTTTTATCTGGCCCAACTTGCTGCCCCTGGCTCTTAATACAGAGCTTGGCTCGCCATTAATCAAAGTCAAAGTCTCTCAGTGTCTGACTGTGACAGAGGGAGGCAGAGAGAATTAAATGAGAGAGTTGGGAATGTAGTGAAGAAAGACTGAAATATTTGTAGAATTGTCAAAGCAGACCCAAGAGACTGGGAGCATTAATTTCACGGCGTTGCTGTCATATTGTTTGGAGTCCCACGCAGCCACGGGGAAAACATGCAAACTCCCCACAGGGAAGGCCGGAGCTGGAATCAAACCCACCACCTCTGCATAGTGAGGTCGACGGGCTAACCACTGGTCCACCGGGCTACCCTGCACATATCACTGCTAATTAAATACACTATCAGGTAAAGCTGGACGCATAATACCAATACAAACACTGTAGTTACAATACAGTTATAACACTGTAATGTAGACACCTGCAGTCGGCATTCTCACATCTCTACACTGTAGTATCTGTATGAATGAGCGCAACTAAGAGTCAGGGCCTGACCAGTTGTTGAGTGATGCGGGCGTCCGCAAATGAGAGTGTAGAGGCCAGCAAACACGCGCTGAGTGACTCGGCGTCAGTTGTAGCCGTCGGCAGCTTGTGCCTGAATGTAAACAAACTTATTAGGCGTCTGTTTTCTCATCATTCCTTCAATAAAGTGAGCAAAAAAAGAGCACGGGGCGGCTGTGTGTACCCTCGGCCACCTGTGGAGGGATCACAATTCGTTTTAAATTGGAGTAGTAGGTTAAATTAGCGAGTGATGTTGATCGTAGGCGGAGTTGTGTAAGACAGTTCTGTTCTAAATTTTGGGAATTTCTGCAATGTAGAGACCACGAAAAAGTGAACCGGTGTATGGGGAGTGATTGTACTGGCATGGAAACAACGATTAAGATAATTCAGATCCATTCTTATATCCCATAGAAATGATTAAATTAAAAAAAAAAAGGATCATTAACACTCCACATCGTCGATCAAGGACAATTAGTCAACTGCACATCCCAAGTGAGGATTGTAGTTGAATCCTTGGCAGTGCTACACACCAACATGCTGGAGTCGCGAGCCCATAATAGCGGTGACAACGTTCATTTAATCACCTTCCATGTTTCGTTCTCCCCAAGCCCCTCCTTAGCGTGCGGCTCTTTTCCAGACAAATTTATGAAAGAAATTCCTTAAGGGAACAAACCGTCTGGCGTGTCAGATTCCAATTAAATGCCAAGAGATGTTTAATTCCAATGAAATACAGAATTGCAGGGAACAATTTCAGCTGACACGCAAACATGTTTTTGCGAACCAAACTTAAAATGGATTTGGATGCTTTGAATATTCGTCAGGAAGAATTCTTCACGTCGATTTCCTCTTTGTGTAACAGGAACAATGCAATTACCTGGCAACAAAAGGCCACAAAGAGCGGCGGGACACCCACTTGGCAGATTACACTTCATTACCGCAGCCCACCTTGATAATAGACATTGGCATTTCTTCGTCTCCATCTATCTGTCAAGCGTGCTATTAGCCTGTCAAAGCGCAACAGACCACCCTGGTAATAAAACCTATTTACTCTCCTTTCCCTCAAATTCACTGCCATTGTTGCACCGTTTGGTTGTCTTCCCCTCCAAATTCTGACTCATTCTTTGAATACAGATGCTCATAAAGTCCTTCGTCAGATTTCCAAAATAACTGACAATAAACTGAACTTGCACAAGGACCGATGCTAGCTAGCTAGCTAGCCAGCAAGATAGATAGATAGATAGATAGATAGATAGATAGATAGATAGATAGATAGATAGATAGATAGATAGATAGATAGATAGATAGATAGATAGATAGATAGATAGATAGATAGATAGATAGATAGATAGATAGATAGATAGATAGATAGATAGATAGATAGATAGATAGATAGATAGATAGATAGATAGATAGATAGATAGATAGATAGATAGATAGATAGATAGATAGATAGATAGATAGATAGATAGATAGATAGATAGATAGATAGATAGATAGATAGATAGATAGATAGATAGATAGATAGATAGATAGATAGATAGATAGATAGATAGATAGATAGATAGATAGATAGATAGACAGATAGATAGATAGAGCGAGAGAGAGCTAGCTAGCTAGCTAGCTAGCAATTTTGGATTATCATCTAGATATGGAGCAGATATGCTGTAGTTGCTGAAGCACGTCTGAATGTTGCATGCAGCTCAAAACTATCCAGCTAACTTCCCGATAAAATTATTCATTTCACCTTGCCCTCATAACAATTCTTACAAGATAAGATCAAGAGATTTTTGACTTTTTAGTTTTTAGGTACAGTATATTATAGTAACGTATATTGTGTTTCCCGGCAATGTTGGCTATGAAAAGGTACATTTCCTCCATGTTTCTGGTGCCAAAGTAATCCTATTTTTCTTGCTCCCGACAGGAGAACGGACATGTGACATGTGCAATTTTAATGGACTGCGATGACATGCTACAGAGCGTGACAGGACAACGTGGCAGAGTGAGTCACCGGCCAACTTCAAAAGCAAATACGTAAGTGTTGACATCACCTCATACGACAACTCCGGATCATCTTTCACCTCACTGCAACTCCACGTTACCATGAAAGCCTTATAGATTTGTGTCCTTTCCAGTGCATGCTCCAAATCAACAGGAGCATGAAAAGGCCCCAGCAGGAAACGACAGATAACATTTTTGACACACGCACAAACAATGGCAGAAAGTGTAGAAAGAAGAAAGAAAATAGGGCGAAGGTCAATTTGAATGCTCGGCTGAAGCTCCGCCGCATGTACAACCGCGAATGTACTGTAGATCGGAAAGCAGGTTTGAAAATGTTGCAACACAGCCTGAAAACAGAAGCTATTCATGTATTTATCTTTAGCTCTCCTCCAGCTGTCTGACATAAAAGCGATGACCACAGATGAAGCTGGCGAGCTTGTTACACAACCGTAAAGGTGAACCACGTAGTTCAACGTGTCGGACCTACTAAAAAAATGCTCTCCCTAAATGAAGACAGCAGTCACATTATATGTGAGTGCTCAGTTTAATCTAAAACACACGAAAGCATGAAAAAAAAAGGCTCTCTTTTCTGGCTCATTTGGAATTTAGCCATCTGTCGGTGAAATTGTGGGCAGTGACAACTCAGACCCCCTGAAGGAAAGATTTCCCATCTCGCATCCACCAGGTGACCGCAGTGAGGGGGACTGAGTACTGCAAATGAAGCCATGTCCGCTTGCTGGTTCTCAATGTACGAGATATTCTCGATCAATGTGTGCGAATGTGAAAATGTGGCATTTAGAACGCAGAAATGTTCGCATTTGTAGCGTGTGTGAAAGCTGACGTGTTTTTCGACGTCCGAGTGGTGTTCACTGAAACAAAGTCTCGTTAAGCAAAAGACCCAAGGAAAACAACAAAGTGGCTTGCTACGTGCAGAAGGGAGTCTCAAAGGGAGAAATAGACAAGAGGATTTCGAAATGCCGTTGGCTTTGTTAAAAAGCAAGAGCGACTTGAATTCCTTGAGGAAAATTGGAAACTGGGACCATCACTATCATTGATTGGTTGGAAATAAACCACAAGTGAAAGGAATGATGGCGCCTGTCGGAGAAATGGTCAAAATATCAACTTTCCAATCCCTTGTTTTGATTTGGGTAAGGGAGCTTATAGTATCTAAGTTGGCTTATATCGCCGCAGTCACTGAATGGCACAAAAAAAAAATATCTGTTCTCAAATGACATTTCCCACACATTCAAACGACATTTTACTTTTCCCAGGATGAGGGCCAAGAGGCAAGGCTACAAATGTTTCCCAAAGACATCTACCCCAAAGTCAATGACGCATTCTGGCGAACTCGTCCCCGTATTCATCGCTCATCACACCTTGTCACTGCAACCACTTACCGGCCTGGTTGGTGGTGATGTCTATCGACACGTGCTGCGACGGGTAGGGGCTCTTATTGCTGACGCCGTTGACGGCCTGTATCTCGAAGCTGTATAGAGTGTGCGCCAGCAGGTTGCTGATGAACACCCTGGTCTCGGTCAGACCCAGTTGACGAGGGACAAATTCCACATTGTCGTCACAGTGGGAGCAGGCGCGTCGGTCGGCCTGGCACTTTTTGCACAGGATGTTGTAGACCACGTCACCGCGGCCTCCCGTCTCCCTCGGAGAATGCCACTCCAGGATCACGGAGGTCTCGTTCACGATGGATATGACATTCCTCGGGCTGGATGGGACACCTGTAGAGACACGTGGCACATGTAAGCTAAAGGCTGAGGAAAGCCTGGATTCGTGTCAGGAACAATTCAATAAGTTGCCCTCGAAGGAATCTGAACATAAAAGATACGGTCGCAGAGGACAAATTCTACTTTGTGCAATTCTCCGCAATTGGGTCGATTTAGTCAGCGTAATACGTTGTTGGGAACGGCCACTCCCCCCCCCCCCACCCCCCTCTTTTTTCAGCACCATTGGAATGCTAATTTATTCCTCTCACACCAAGGGGGATCATACAGCGAAACGTTTGTGCCTATCAAACGTTGGTTATTTAGCAAAAATGCAGTGTTGCATGGAGTATTCTTATCCAAGTGGCTCTGGAGATTCACGCTCCCATTCACTCCCCAGGAGCAAAAACCTCCAAAATTATATTCATGGAAAAAATCACAGAATGATAAAAAAAAAAAGTGCTTTGCTTGAGTGGCGCATTCAGATTCGGCTGCTTAAAAGCGTCTCGTCCGCCATCACCCGCATGGAGTACGGTTCTTTAAGAGTTCAAATGATGGCGTAGATTCTTGGCCGCGTGTGAGACACCCTCCAGACACTCGGGTGATATCTTGGCCCCGAGATAGCACGCGTGGCCATCGACACAGAGCCGCGCAGCGCCAAAGCCGCTTATAGCTTCAGTCAGGGTTCCCCGGAGACCAGATTTGGAAGCTATTTATCCCTGTGAAGTCTGACCTTTATTTTGAAAGAATTTGAACGAACCTGCAGTACTTCTAACATACATCGTGGCGGAAAGTATAGCAAGTACAGTGGCACCTCTACTTATGAAATCAATTGGTTCTGGAAATGTCTTAACGAGAAAAGTTTGTAAGTAGAGACATGTTTTCCATGTAAATGCCCTAATCCGTTCCAAGCTCCCCTAAATTCAGACATAAATGTTTTCTGAAGCATAAAAATATGTCAAAATATGTAACAAATCCACGTTACAATTCGATTATTGCACAATAAACGAAAGCTATTCACAATATTAAAAAAAAACAAAGAATAGATTAAAAAATAAAAATAATGGTCATTTAATTTTTAACTACGTCCTCGTCATTTTTTGCCCTCTTTAGGTCATGTTCTCTCCCAAAAGTGGTTTCTGCCTGGACGTTAGCTTTTGTCGGCTGTTAACAATCCTTTGAAAATCAGGAGGAGCACGACCCTATTGGTGTGATTATTACGGTCTGGCGGAGAGGACAACATATCTCCACATACCTGCTGAAATGGACCATAATTGGCTAGTGTATGGGTATCTTCGAACAAGTGTCGCTATGCGTTTATGCTCTTGACACGGTTGCGTATGTGGGGGGGCACATCTCTCAAAGACATCTGTCCGTGTGGAACAGGCACGTGACGTGAACACATACGCCTGAGCCAGTGCGTTCTCATGTTCCGTCTCCATTTGCGTGATGAATACACCCGTTGGAAACATAACTGTGACTTGTGTCATCCATTCCAGAGGGTGATACAGACCCCCTCACCCCGTTGTCCTGGCTCCAGCTGAGCTACATGTGCCGGAATGACGTTGGAAATCAGATGTGACTGCCACTTATCCGGCGATTTGCAGGCCATTAGGACAGCGAGCCCATGGCAGTTTTAATTGGCCGTAGGATTTAATTTGTAGGGAATGTTCCTTGCGGGCTCTCAGCTGGTCTTCATTTGGCCATGTCACTCACGATTGTTTATGCACAGAGACGCACTTATTTCATTCAGCCAGTATTTCAGGGGAGGGATATCATCATATCCAGACAGACTTTAATTTAATCATTAAATCAGACGGACCAGTGCAACCAGTAAGTTCAGATGCTCCAGGGCAGTGAGTGGGTGTATTACAGTGCAAATGTTTTATTTTTTTTTCTTCCTTCAGTCCGGGTAATTCGATTATGCACAAAAGGCACTTGTTCTTTCCCCATTAAAACACTGACTCTTGTGTTGTTAGAAACGAAACAAGCAGACATTTTGCATCTTATCTCAAAATCCAGTCCCAAATGCACGAGAAGTTACTTTGTGGCAGACTGAATTGTCCAGATGTGTTCATGGTTGTTTATCCATCTGTTGACTGGCAAACTTTCCAGGGTGTACTCCGCATTCGGTTAATTGGCTCACGGTTTGACACAAAATAGTAAGTTTACAATCGGCATTGTGCCCATTTTCCGTTTGTCTTGAAAATTGAAATTTCAAAATGTCTTCAGGCTTAGGTACCGTGAAAATGCTGATCTTCAGTGCCAATATATGAAGAGGTCCTGTGGGTCCTCTGTAAGATCTGGTGTGCTACGAGCTGTCCACGTCGTGAAAAAAGGATTTCGCACAGGCTGTAAAAGCCAACAATGTAGTTCCTTTCCCTGGATGCTAATTTGACGCGCGCCCCTGTGTCTAAAACGAACCCTTAACAATGTTTACTCATCCCTCCCCTTGGAAAGACAGGGGCCTTATGTTTCTGCACTTTTAAACCGTTTGTTTTTGTGTTGTTGAAACAGGCTTTAGGGAGCCACAGAAGGTCCCTGTGTGCAGACACCTCTCACCAGCCAGAGTAGCCCGAAAGGAGCACTGAACATTTTGTGTGGGTTGGTGAAATACAGCCTGTGATTAGGACTAATATTTCGTGGGGGTGTGAGAGACAGAGATGGGGGCGTAGGTGGCCTGCTGGCACTCTGCACTTAGGCTCACCAGCCCCAACATCAACTTTACCTGCACAACAGGAAGAGATTTGGGTTCTGTACATTTTGTTTTCTTTTGTTGCAAAAGCTGCCGTTAGATCCATAAGTTTCGCTACGCAAACTATTTCAGCGTAGAAGAGGGAACTTTGTTGTGCTTCCCGGGTCTTCCTAATTCATCCCGTGATTTTTCTTTTCTTGTATGATTCCATGCTTCACAGTGCTTCATTTCTGTATCTGTTCTCCCTTATGACCCGATCAGCATTGGTTCTGCTGCCCGACTCGCCTAAGCTACCACTACCGGCTTGTCACACCTACTCTTACTCATACGTCGAAGGGGAAAAAATCAATCCACAGGCCCACGGAAAATGTTAATGATTACACCATTCTCACATTTTCTCTTTTCCCAAATGGAGGCGTGGGGAGGGAGCATCCAAGTTAGCTGCGAGGAAGTTGGTGTGTGTGTGTGAGACGTAAGACTTGCTGCCGCCACCATTCTCTTCGGGCTAGGCTGGAGTCAGCAGAAGATGGCAGATTGGGATGGTGAAGAGATGAGATCGTTTGGCCTATCCCTGGGGAAGCAGGATGAATGGGAGGGGGCGATGACATGAAGCTCCCCGCTGACAGAGCCAGACGCTGGACTATCCATCAGCGAGCTAATCAGAGCGATCTGGCGCACACGGGGACCAGGTCCTCTGATGCAGGCCTGCAAAAAGGTCGAGAGCGTCTGCTGCCAGGGAACAGCCTTATTTACGCTGCACCGTCGCTCTTATCAGGCCCGACTGCGTTGAAGAGATTCTTACGAGGAGGATCTCAATGCCAACCCCTGCTGAGATCCGAGGGAAGCCGGAGCATCAAGCCAAGCTTCTACTTTGTAGTCAGAGAAGCGGTGTATATGCTATTGCAAGAAGATCCTTCAACCTAAGTTTGAGGAGGAATCGCAGTAATCTTTTCGGTGATCAAAGGGGCAGTTGACATTTGAAAGCGAGTCCCTCCCCTCCAAATACACTGAAAGAAACTACTGGGAAATGAGTAGTTGATTGTTCCTTGAACTTTAGACCGTTTTTGTAACAGATGACAAATAACCAAATATGGTGTTGCGACATTCCGGCTTGCCCCCATTAGGGGGCGCCGCAGCGCATGAGTCACATGATTTGTTTCCAACGGTTTGGGCGTGAGATACATTTAGTGAAACAACCCATCCATCTATTATTCAGTCGGGTCTGGCTGTGGCTG
Organism: Hippocampus zosterae; assembly: GCF_025434085.1. Classification (NCBI taxonomy): domain Eukaryota; kingdom Metazoa; phylum Chordata; class Actinopteri; order Syngnathiformes; family Syngnathidae; genus Hippocampus; species Hippocampus zosterae. The sequence continues at coordinate 3,259,249 of NC_067465.1, read as the reverse complement.
GTTTATGGGGGCACTGGCCAGGAATCAATACATCTGCACAAAAGGCAACAGCATGTAACACTCCACCACCTGGCTAATAATCATATATAATCTACCATAAAAGCAAGTGTGATCTTGGAGTTGCGCCGATTAATGAACACAAAAGACACAATTAAAGGAATTGAGAGAGGCGGTGGACTTGAAAAGAGCAAGAGAGGCCGCATTTAGAAATACGAACAAACTAGACTGCAACAAACTCCACTTGGGACCACTTGGAAAGATAGCTTGGGCGAGAGCTGAGGGCCTCAAGGTACAGGCAGATGGCCTACTCGATAGAGCAACCGCTAAGTCACCGGAGAGGTGTTGCGCGCTGTGCCAAGGGAGGCCAGACACGGTGAGAGAAACTCCAGAGCCGAAAGGTGTGGATGAATTCATTGGGGAGAGGTTGGAATAGCCGAGCAGAAAGCTGTGCTGCTCCTCCATAGCCTCAAGGCATTTATTTTAAGAGATTGAAAAAACAAAACAAAACAGGTTTTTATGCCCATTAGATTCACTGGTAGATAGCAATGACAAAAAGTCCAATTAGCCTTGACTGTATCATAAAAACTTTCAAATGCAAAAATCATACTATTAACCTGCTGTGAGAGGAGCAGCAGAGAGGTAAATACAGTTTTTCCAGTTATCAGAGTGTTCTGCAGTGCGTGTATGTGTGGCAACAGGGACGGCAGGAAGTCTCAGCAGAATGATTAATTTATTTTTTTAAACTGTAATAAGTCAACAATGAGACTGCGCGAGTTTTTATTGGATTGGCAACAGACAGGGACGATGTGTCTTCACGGCATCTTCCTGAGTAATTGGGACTTGAGGGGATGACAGCAGACAGACAGAAAAAGAAAGAAACTGTGACCTCACTCGATCAAATTGAGTGTCTTAAGTCAACCAAGATCAATCATTTCGGGAATTGAAAGTACTTTGTTTGAAAATGTCCAGAGAAAAAAAGATGTCTTCAAATTGTATCAAATGGACTTTGACCTGCTTCCATGCGCGATTAAAAGAGGACGGCTAACTTCTGTCACACGGCTAACTTGTGTCACACGGCTAACTTGTGTCACACGGCTAACTTGCGTCACACGGCTAACTCGTGTCACACGGCTAACTTGTGTCACATCAGTTCAGGAACCACTGAAGGTAGAAGAAGAAAAATGTGATTCATGTTTTGCTTTTGCTTTATTTTTGGGGCTTTTTTTAGAGGGGGGCACTGTTGGCAAAGCTATCAAACAGCTACTAGCCTGTTAGCGCTGCTTTGACTCTAGTAGTTACAATGGAAAGCCCTCACTTTGCTAGTAATGAGTAGAAGACAAGATACAAGTGAGGCATGTCTGGCTATGTTATATTTTACTTAAAGATAAAATTTCTACTGTTAAAAAATGCTAAAACCACGTGTTTCTACTAATTTTAAACAACCTAGGATATGTAATGTGGAGATCTCCATCCATCAATGTGCCTTCTTTACCACGTCACGCATTTGTCTTGTGTCCTCGAGCTCCAGACCCTCGCGACACAGCATTTCTAATTTTCTTCACATTGTTGACAGCACAACTCCAACCAAAATTTTTGCTGCTCTCCTCTTTGTGAAATAACGTTGCCACCAACTCTCGTTTGGATGCAGTCTAAATTGAGCATTTTTCAATTTGGCTGCCTGATGGGGTTTTTTTTGTTTTCTATTTAGGGGCATTTGTCATCGCGACGCCATAGCACGGCGTTTCGTCATCGCGTGGCGGTAGCACAAACAAAGAATGGCTTGATTGATGGCGCACTGCACTAAGCTAAGTGCAGTGTGAAAGTGTGGCCTAGCATCACCATACGCATACTATATATCTTGTCTGTTTAATGAAAAAATAGTGACATTTTGATTCTTCTACAGATTATCATATCATTACATTGGCAAAGCTTCAAAACTGAAAAAAAAAAACTATAACAGCATCCTAGAGAGGAAAGAATCACGCTTGGAGGTTTCCCTCGATTGTGAATTGAGGTCAACTCGAGCAACGCATCAACTTCCATGACGTTATGTCATATTGATGTGAAAACTAAAGTGCTTCGATGCATACGCCCCATTACAGGCTGCGCACTGTCAGAACGTTGATGTCATGTCGCGTACTCACTGGTGCAGGGTTGGTCCGGCTGATCAGCGTCACCGCGGTAGTAACCATTGCGACAGACGCAGATGGTGGCGGCCTCAGCGGTTGAGCGGCTGTTCGGAGGACACTGAAGACACAGCCCGGGACCCTGGGTTGACTTGAAGGTACCCGGTGGGCATGCTGGGAAAAGAAACACAACATCAAGCTGAATGAAAATAGACTGAGACAGACAGGAGACCAGATTGAAAGCGAGTGGATTCTGTCAAAGTGGATGGAGTTATGCAAAACTCTTGAGAGGCCATATTTTCTGCCACTTACAGTCTCCGAAACAGAGCATTCGATTTGGTGGGGGAACTCAAGAGAACTGAGTCACGCTAAATCACTATTTTGTTTCAAATGGACAACTATCTGGCCACTTTTATGGTGAGTAAGTGGAATAAAATATACGATGCAATTGCCTGTGAGCACAAGAAAGTGTCTTGTGCCGTCTATTTAGAAAACAGACAAATGTAAATTGACAACGCGTCCCATGTTTTAAAACCTGCTCATGTTTTTTTTTTCTTTTCTTTTGACATGCAAAAATCAATAGACTGCACTAAAAGCACCGTGAAACCAAGCTGACAGCTAGCTGGAGTCAGATTTTGCACCTTATAATCACACATTGCCGTACGTTCTAAAAGAAGGTTGACACAGATTGTTTTGTACATGTTTTTTTTTTTTTCAAAGCCATCAAGTCAATGGCAAAAAAAAGTCCAGAAGCCAAAAACTGAGGTAGTCACTGTGTCATAATCAGATTTGCATCGACTTGCGGCAGTGACATTGCTTTGTTTGCACAATGACTATTAGATTATGAGTGGGCTCCCGTGGGACGACCGTACGTTCCGGTGGCGGCCCCGTTGTCAGTCAGCCGTGGTTAGTTTTAAAGAACGCATTAGGCCTTAATTCGAAAAGGCCACCGTGGAGGACAAAGATTATTGTGGATGATATGAGCGCTGGAATCGAGGTAATAACCTCATTTGTTTACCATCACATCCCAAAAGAATGCAAAGCGGATGACGGGCAAAGCACAGAAGGATTTACCGACTGTAATAACCGCGATAAATGTTTAATGGTTCCGCCGCCTTCCTGACGCTGGAGGACGCAATGACGTTTGCAACGCCTCATGAGGGGGATTGTTTAAAAAATGAATGTATCTCACGCCTTGCTGATCCCCACGTTTTGTGAATTTGCAACATTGAGGACTTTACAAATTAAAGTTTGAATACCACCGATGAGAGGAAGTCGGACGATACGCAAAATCAAAGCAAAATGCATGCGAGTGATGCACTCATACAAACTATATTAAATCTGTTAAAAGGGGAATATGCAATTTAAAAAAAAAATTGGGGGGGGGGAATATTATTATGACTTAACTGTATTGACACGACGTGATCTGCAAATTAATTCATTTGTTCATCCTGAGACAATTGAGAACATCTGCATATGCAATGTCGTCCTGTCAGCAGACAGCAAAGTAAAAGAAAGAAAATTAGAAGCAAAAAAACACCCAAATAAAACTAAGGCAGCATACCAGTGTTGCACCGATACAAAAGACAGTACATGCCATTGCAGCACAAGTTGAATAAACGGTCCTAAACGGGCGCAGCGACCATGTGGAGTATACTTCAATAACCTTTAGATGATGATCTTGGAATGCATGCGGTGAGTTATTACTTTTTGCACAGAGCGTTGCAGTCGTTTGGGGCAGAAAATTGAAAAGTAGATGAACCAAACGTACAACAGAGTTTGGGAACAAAGAGGTTGAAAAGAAAAAAAAAACCCTGCAGGTTGCAGGGAGTGTGAATTTTTAAAGCTAAATATGAACCGGTGACTGTTAGCGAAGAGAGAGCTACTTAACCAGGTAGTTCAGTTCACAGTGGTGGTTGACGCAACTTGTTCCATTGTCAATGTGGGAGCGGACGGGCGCGAGGAAAACAACAGAGCCGGCCGGCTTCCTATAGCTGCCAGAAGCGAGCGAAAAAGGTTGAATAATGAGTGCGTTGACTTGTTTTTAGTCGTCCAACTGTCAACAAAGACAACATTTAGCATGAGGCAAAAGTTATAACACAATCACCAGTCACCAGATGGACTAGCAATGTCACATTATTTTTTTTTGGGGGGGGGGGGGGTGGGTCATCTCCTCCTCTGCTCGAAGCAACCCCCGCGCACGGCGAACAAACGCTAGCGAGAGACATATGACGCTAATGGAAATTTCGTGTTGTGATGCTAGCATAACAACGCTAAAGCTATCGAATAAACATACAATACAATCAGAAAAAAACTGTTTAACATAAAATGCTTCTCAAACATAACACATCTTCTAATCCTGAGCATCATATATTTGAAAATATTTTCAAATACACCCCTTCATTGATATTGATCAAATTAGAGGCACAAAATAGGGTTTGTTGTGGTGGCCTTTTTTTTTTTTTTTTACACAGATCATATTGATCATGAATATTGTGTGCTGCCATCTCAATGCAATTGTATCAAACAAGATTGCACGCATGCTTCATGAAAAATGCAATGACGGGCCGATCAATTTTTCCGTCAAAAATGGTAGCGCAGAATCCAGCTATTCATTTCTCTTCAAGCACTATATTTGACGTGCTTCTGGTGTAGGATGCTGAGAGCGAATGAAGAAGCTGAGTGAAGGGGAAAGAGGAGGCCTAGACTCCCACATGCGCACACACACACACACACACACACACACACACACACAGTGGCCATTGCACCCAACAGCGAGCGTTCGCCATCTTTTTCCGCAGCCGACAGACACACCGGCGGGTAACGGACTGGCCTGATGTCTGGTCACAAAACGCAGCCTCAGACCCCGTCACCGCACAAACACACACGTGCAATACGGTACACGCGGGACGAGATCCCAACAACGGCAAACAGCTTATGAAACAACCCCAGGAGCCACGAGGCAGATTAAAGCCGCGCTTCACAAGGAGCAAAACAAACTGTAATGCCGCGATTGCACCCCGGCTATCTTTGGACCGTGAATAAATGTTGTGCATCGTCTCGCAGCGTTTTTCAGGGAAGCAATATAAACGCCAGCATAGTTTCTGTAGGTGTACGTCTGTGATTAGATGTGATTTTAGCCGACGACTCTCCTAATATATTCAATCCAATACAAACATTGGCCACATGATGGAGAAAAAAAAAGAGTGGCCAGAGCGATCACTTTGATTGGTATCAGGCATTATTCATTCATCTTCCGAGCCGCTTGATCCTCACTAGGGTCGCAGGGGGGTGCTGGAGCCTATCCCAGCCGTCTTCGGGCAGTAGGCGGGGGGGGCACCCTGAATCGGTTGCCAGCCAATCGCAGGGCACACAGTAACGAACAACCATTCGCACTCACACTCACACCTAGGGACAATTTAGAGTGTCCAATCAGCCTGCCATGCATGTTTTTGGAATGTGGGAGGAAACCGGAGCACCCGGAGAAAACCCACGCAGGCCCGGGGAGAACATGCAAACTCCACACAGGGAGGCCGGAGCTGGAATCGAACCCGGTACCTCTGCACTGTTAAGCCGACGTGCTAACCACTGGACTACCGGGCCGCCCAATCAGGCATTACAAGATGATAAAATGCGTTTGTTGGAAGAAAAATAGATTGCGATACGTTGTTCTCTCTGTTTAAGAAGGCCTAAATGCATTTATGGGAGTAGGCATCAAGGATTCCAACATGTGTCATCGGAGCTGAGGCCCCATTCCGTGAGTGATACACAATATGCACAGGAACCCTCCCCGTTAAACTCATTCCAATCGCCGATCACTGATCTGCTTCACGGAGCAAGTCGCGTTTTGGGAGAGAACGAGAAAGTGATACAGTTTGTTAGCAAATCCAGAGAGGTTCTTTTCATTTGGAAGTTGTCCACCATTATTTTGATCCGGTTAGTGAATATTTGGATTGGAAGAGGCCGAGAGTTCTTGTTCTGTATGGACTCGTCACTCACCGGCTGAGTTGGTTTACAGGCACAGGAGGAGGATAGAACATTAGATCAACAAGCAATTAGTCTCCCTTGTGGGAGAATAACCCACAATTGAACTGGCCGCATCCAGAAACACAACATTCCTCCCCTTTCAAGTGGTCTCCACAGAGCAGCACTGTTCTCTCCTCCTTTCTTTCTCATTTCTCCGCTTCCTCCTCACATATTTTTCTCAGTCCCAGCGGTAAGGTATTGTTTTCTGTGCTCTTCCACCTTCGCCTTTTACTTGCTTTTTGGGTCGCCATTGATTGACAGGTTTGCCTCGCTGTTAGTTTGACCCGACTTTTTTTCTTTACGGCTATCAAGAGGGTTTTTGTAGACTTTTCCGCAATTTTTCAATGACTTCTCCAGAACCTGTCACTTTATTTCAAAGACAAAAAAAAAACAAAACATTTTGGACCGCGGAAAAACATCCCGGTGGAAAAGCAAAAACACAACGTTAATGACTGAATCTTTTTTCGCCTGAGACTCTAAATCAAACCGCAGGCACTGTCACATTTTCATTACAACAGGAGCACACTAACAGACTTCTCAACAAAAAAATTGACAGATAAATCATCTGGTGTCTCTCCATCATAGCGAGCAGGGGAGAGAAAAAAAATGAAGAAAAAAAGTGCAATAGAGCTCGGAATACCATCTCCTGATTTCTCAAATCAACGTTTTTTTAATGTTGTGTCATCATAACAAGAAAATAAAATACATAATAGATTTTCTTCACAGCACTCCGCAAATCTCCTAGCCATCTGGCCGTTAGGAAAAATCTGCAGATTAAAAAAAAAAATGCTACGTCTTCGGATTCCTGCGAGTTTGTTTCAAACTTTAGCATTGAGAACTTGGGGTGTTTTTTCATTAGACGCCAAGTCAAGTCACGTCAACATTATTTATAGAGCACTTTCAAACAGCCATCGCTGCATACAAAGTGCTGTACATGGAGCGATTTAACATACACAATAAACAGCAAGACCAATCCGTAATAAAGGCGGTAGAAAGCCCCAAGCAGTAAAATCAAGAACAAATCTAAGTCATGCCTTTTCGAACGCCAAAGAATACAAAATTTCTTCTCCGAATTCCAAAGTTCTTCTCTCCTGCCATTAAAATAGCACCAACAGAGTTTGTGTCAACAGATGATAGTTAGCTCGTAGCAACAAAAAAAATCTTACTACAAGCTAACCGTGATAACCTGACGTCATTCCAAACCATCCCGACCGGTTGCGATGTGTCGCCGCGATCTGAACACTCAGTCATTGCCTCGGCAGGTACCATCCTCGACTTCAGATACAGAAATTTGCATTTCTCCCTCTCCAATGATGTATTGATTTGCCAAGCTGTGTTCTACATAACAGCATGAGCAATAAGTGTCGGAGGTCGAGCAGCAGGCCTTCCATAATAGCTGCCGTTCGGTTCCAGAGGTTGGTACTGGACCATATTCTTGCGAAGCGTATAATGAAGTGCACACTGCGGGCCATGCATCATACATGGAGGCACAGTGGCACCGTGTCACATTGCCCGCATGCGTTCGCAACGTGCCCGTTGCAAAACGACGTACGGGCCGTAAGAATTAGAATTAATTGGAGCCGCGGGATTTATAGGTCGAGCGGAATAAGAATTACATTAGGCTGTCACAGAGAGGAATAAGCGGGCGCATGGAGGATAAAATGAAAAATTGCAGTAGAGAGAGAGAGTCGGGGCGGGGGGGGGGGGGGCAGCCAGTGAAAAGGATTATGAACAAAATGGCTTCGGAAATGGCTTTGCAACTCAACCCAATCAAGGTTACAGTACGCAGAATTCACCTTCATCTGACTTGTTCATGTGGCATAGCTTGAAAGTAAGGATCCGGTTCAACTAAGTCAACTCTTTGGAAAAAAAAATAATAATAATAGGGTGGCCCGGTAGTCCAGTGGTTAGCACGTCGGCTTCACAGTGCAGAGGTACCGGGTTCGAATCCAGCTCCGGCCTCCCTGTGTGGAGTTTGCATGTTCTCCCCGGGCCTGCGTGGGTTTTCTCCGGGTGCTCCGGTTTCCTCCCACATTCCAAAAACATGCATGGCAGGCTGATTGAACACTCAAAATTGTCCCTTGGTGTGAGCGTGAGTGTGAATGGTTGTTCGTCTCTGTGTGCCCTGTGATTGGCTGGCAACCAATTCAGGGTGTCCCCCGCCTGCTGCCCGAAGACAGCTGGGATAGGCTCCAGCACCCCCCGCGACCCTAGTGAGGATCAAGCGGCTCGGAAGATGAATGAATGAATGAATGAATAATAATAATGATTTGATTGTTATTTAACCTCTTCATGCACCCTGTAACCTGATAACATATAAGCTGTCCACTGTCTGTGAAAGGGTTAAACCCTTAACCCCGCCTCTCATTTATCACATGGGATGGATCATGGTCTTTCGACACTTTGCCGTCACACATCGACCCCCTTATTCACACACACCCATTCGGGCGTGCTTATGATTAGGTTAAGACCCCCCCCCCCCCCCCCCCCCCCTCCGGTCGACCCCGATTTGACTTTTTGTAACTTTGTCACAATTCCACTGCTCACGGCGCGTGAAGATTTTGGCCATGGTTATTTTGCAGTGCGTTGATCAAAGAGGGGAGGTGGGCCCCCACGTTGTCGCAGAGCTGCGGATATCCGAAAAAAACCCCCACAAAAAAAACAAAAAACAAAAGCACAACCAACGTTGGAGCCCATTGGTATTCAGTCTTCCTCTTCATCTGTCACTGCTCATTTTCCTGCCACGATCCACGTAATGAGATGCTTCTCCAGTCCAGGTGTTCATTTTCTCTTCAAGGTCATTGAACGGCACAATCCCTTTCTTGAAGACAAAGTCCAGGATTGAAACAAAGGCTTGTCAGGAACCACACAAAAAACGCCCACAGGCTTTTTGAAGTGGTCCTTTTAAGGCTGAGGTTAAAAAAAAAAAATAATAATAACACGTCGAATGAATTGCTTATATAAGTCAAAGGGGACTAATGAAGGACACTTCAGCTTAAATGCGTGTCACATCTCACGCAAGCCACGGCCATTTTTTTTTTTTTAAGGCATCCAGGGTTCATTTGGCAAGTCTGGTCTGTGTCAGTATCGTTGACCCTCAGTCGTCACCTTCCAATCTCTTACGGAAGGAGAAGAAAGAAAGCAGGGCTGAGAGATTTTATCAGAAAGAAAAGGATGAGTGAAAGAGCACAGAATGTCCATCTCAAGGGTTCCTCCCACAGAACACTCCCCCTGATCATTAATCATCCATCCATTCTGGCCGCGTCACGACCCCTCGTCCACACTCAAACGAGCAACGGCGACGGATTCGCACAAACAACTCATATGGTGCCTTGGTGCTCCTCCCCAAACTCGGGTCTCGGTAACCCGTCCTCACAGATCGCGACATGTAAGTTCCGGAGAGAGTGAGGAAACATCGTTAAATCCTGTGAGAAGGCAGAGATATCGTCCAATTTGGCTTCAGACTGCGCTGAAGTGCATTTCTGCTTTTTCTTGGATAAAAGAGGTGCTAAATCAGAAGCACAGGGCGGCAAATGAGAGGAAACTAGCAGATAACGGGAAATTATACGGATCTTACGTGACTTTATGTCCTCACTGATTAAGCACAAAAACAGAGTTGACTGAATTAAATGGAGGCCAGTACAGAAACAGAACAATTGGAGACAATGTCCACCGCAGACGATACCGTTTGAATCTTCAAATTTGTCTCGGGAATCCGCCTGCTACTGAACGCATCAAGCGGGTGTCCAGTGGACACTGAAGACACACCACCAGAAATGAAGATCTGTGTGTGTGTCACCAAATGAGGACACCATTTAGCAGACAGCAAACGCCCCATGGGCAGACGGTTGCCGTGGCAACCTCACAGCCAGCGTTCCTTTTTGGCCCACACAATCCCCCTTTTGAAGAGGCAAGAGGCGAATGACATGACCAGCAGACTCGGAGGTACGGCTTTTCACACCAAAGCGCATTTCGTGAGTTGCGCGCGCGCGTCGGTGCGCCCGTAGCGCCAGCGTGATAACAATCGAGGGCGGTGTACAATCTTTTAGCTGTACACAGAACTCATCATCGCCCAGTGTTGTGATGGTACTATCTCGCACTGGCACACTGGCTTAGGTCACTTTATTTGCGGGGGGGGGGGGGGGGGGGGGCAGATGCAGCAACGCTAGGCACGCAGCATATCGGCAGATAAAAGGATAGAAAAGTTGGTCAGAGAGCAACGGGGGGCGGGGGTGGTGATGGGGGGGGCAGATTTAGACGGTGTCATTGGTATTCAGTGAACACAACACGGTGACAAACTGATCCTGGTTGGCAAGGTAGCATAGACAACCGCCCTCCGGAATGTATCGTCGAAACAATATTGCCTGCACTTGAGTCGCGCTAATTGCAACATGCTACGGTAGTGTGCGTGCTGATTGCCCACTTCCCCCCCAAAAAAAATTGTTATTCAAAATGTTTTCATCAGATGGCAAGACAACATAAATTCCATTCCAGAGGTGTTTGATGGGGTTGATGTCTGGGTATGGCTGACTGGATTCAGTGAAACAGATTAAGAGTTGGCTAGCTAACCGCTAGCTAATCCGTATGTAACAATGGCTCATTAAGACCAACCAAAACAACCAAAAGTTGTAAAAATATCACGGTTAAGGGTAAAGTTATGAGCCTTAATGGAGACTTCTTCTTACTTTTTCTTTTCTGATTGATATAAAAATGATTTAGAAGATATAAACACATAACGGGGTAGGACTAGATAAGTTTTTTACTTCATCCTACTCCCTTGAACATCATAACTTGTGTTGAATGAAGACTGATTTCTTTCTTTTTACTTTTTTATCTACCTTAATTTCTGTCAAATGATTACTGTATATGTTTTATGTTCAATAAACAATAAACAAACAATTCTTACAGTATCGATGTTAGTCAGGTTTGAAAAAGCAGGACTTTTACGATTTGCCAACAATGATTGCGCAACATTTGCGTGTGTGTGCCTTAACGCAACCGGGTGAATTTACGGAATTCATCAACCACTTGTATTTCTATCTGGTTTTGACATTCATTCATTCATTCATCTTCCGTACCGCTTGATCCTCACTAGGGTCGCGGGGGGTGCTGGAGCCCATCCCAGCCGTCTCCGGGCAGTAGGCGGGGGACACCCTGAATCGGTTGCCAGCCAATCGCAGGGCACACATAGACGAACAACCATCCACGCTCACACTCACACCTAGGGACAATTTAGAGTGTTCAATCAGCCTGCCATGCATATTTTTGGAATGTGGGAGGAAACCGGAGCACCCGGAGAAAACCCACGCAGGCCCGGGGAGAACATGCAAACTCCACACAGGGAGGCCGGAGCTGGAATCGAACCCGGTACCTCTGCACTGTGAAGCCGACGTGCTAACCACTGGACTACCGGGCCGCCCTGGTTTTGACATGTGGGCGTAAAACAGTACCATGTCACCTGACGTGGAAAGTAGCTTTGCTAACTAAACGCGGCGCCGGAAGATTTTCATTTGACCTTTACTTTCAATTTCCAGTGGAATTCTGCCAACGTGTGTATCCCACTTTCTTGTTCACTAAACACGAACAAACCGCGGCTCATCATTAAAACGCTTTGGGAGGAGCTGTAGCAAAAGCTGAAACTAACCACGCGTCATTCCAGGGCCCCTCGGCTCTGCATTGAACATCTCCTAAATAAGCCGGTGAAGGAGAACGTGCGATTAAGCACAACTAAACAACAACAGAGAACAATGACGCTCACCGGAAAACAAAAGTCCCTTTCACTGTTTACCGGCCGTAATTTGATTCCTAATTGAGCGGATGTAATTCACTGTTTACAAGAAAATATTCTGGCAAACATAAGCGGCACCCACGGCGGCATCGCACAGCTGAGTGCCGCTGATTCTTGCCTCCAGTCATCCCAGAGGGCGCTACCAGTCCACGGGAGAGTTTTTCAATCAGCCAACGCAATCCCGGTGACGCAGCTACAACCGTTAATCCACTTGTTAGTGAGCGCACGAGCCGATGCAATCAAGCACAATCTTGGTGGGGGGGGTGGTGGGGGGGTTCTGGGCGTCACACGCGGTTGGTGGTTGCAGTTGTGCAGGTGAATGACAAGTAAAAAAGGCTTGTTTTTGCCTTCCAAATTTGATAAAACCGTGCCGGATTAATTATGAAGCAGGTTAGCTGTTTAAAAAAAAAAAAAAGTACAGACAATCTCCTGTTTGAGAGCCATTCTTTAATTCAACTCGATGTCAAGACGGCCGATTGTGTTTGCTGCTCCTTTGCTAAATGAGATGCAAGTCGAACATACTATGTCAGAAAAGACTGGGGGGGAAGGGGGGGGGGGAATTGCAAACGTGTCAATCTTTCAAATTGGTCAACTTAGATTTGTTCTTGATTTTAATGCTTGGTGCTTTCTACCGCCTTTATTACCGATTCGTCTTACTGTTTATTGTGCATGTTAAATCGCTCCATGTACAGCGCTTTGTATGCAGTGACGGCTGTTTGAAAGTGCTCGAGAAATACTGTTGACTTGACTTAACTAATGGGGTGAAGGTGGGGGGGGGGCAGTTAAATTAGACTCAAGCCAACATATACAATGCAACAACTTAATTTGTGTCATTAAAAAAAAATCTGAGTTTTTTTAGATAGCAGCACCTTGTTTTTTAATAATCAATTTCAAAAAGTTGGACAGAAACTGAATCGTACAAACAATTGCAATAATTCGAAAAGAATTGATCAAATAAACCCAAAATATTAAGAAATTATACGTATTAAGAATGACATATAACTTCGAATAAATGGAACAATGAACATTAAACATCACTTCATCACTTTTTATCTTACACATTTATTGGAGAGTCTTGATTACGTATGACAGATGGCGATAGAAATTCACGATCGGACGGGGAGTCGGTTCTTTCTTGAATGTTATTTCTTGTCTTCTTCAGTCAAAGGGTTACAGTTAATTTCTCAATGAATTTTCAAACCTCACCACCAATTTCATTTCGACACAGCCAAAGGGGGGGAAATGTGAAATAGGAGCGCGGTTAATGCGGATATCGATTCACAGACACGAGCTAGTCAATGACCATGAATTCTCCTTCACTCGCATACCGTATGTGAGGTAAAGAAAAGAAAATAGCCCACTGCGCACGTGTCATGTGATTACAAATTAGCCAAAGGGGGAAAAAAAAATATCGTTTGTGAAAGCAGAAGACTTTGTGTTTGTGCTCAGTATCTAAAGTCTTGTTCAGCTACTGCACATATTTTCCTTCAATATTACGGTTGAAAAATTGCGCCCGTCAGCCACTTCAAGTTGTGAGAAGCTACTATTTTCGTCCATGATTGCGCCCGAGAGCCCGTTTGGGTTGCACTGCACGAAGACAGATGTGTTCATGAAAAATTCTGTTCCATCTCATGACTGAGCAGAGACTGACGCCACTGGTTGGCATGCAACGCACCTGCAACGCGAAGCCATCCAAAGGTTAGCGGAAAGCGTGCCTGATCTATATTCATGTCAGATTCGACATCACAACGACCTCTTCATAACCTTATCAGAAAGCTCTCTCCTCCTCGAGGAAAAACAGACACGCCGTAGCATTTAGATGGAGTAGCGCGTGGAGGGGGTTGGGGGGGGGGTTGTGTGTTTGTACATCAACGGCCACCCAACCTGTCCAAATCTGGACAGCGCTGACCTTATATGTCTGCAGAGACGACACTGGCAAAGATACATTTGTTTTGTATGATTGAGTAAAAAAAACTTCATTGGGGACAAATTCTTTCTACAGCTTTGTCATCCCTTCCCTTGGATTTATGAAACACACAAGTTGTGAATATTGATGAAGGAAAAACAACAGATAAGGCTGTTGCCAAAGACAAAATATCCAAATACTACCGTATTTTCCGCACTACAATGCGCTTCGGAGTATAAGGCGCACCTTTAATGAAAGGCCTATTTTGAAACTGTTTTCGTATAGCGGGCGCACCGCATATTATAAAGCGCCTCGAATAGAAGCTATAATAGTAGCTGTAGTTGCGTTATGCATCCTCTAGATGGAGCTGCACTAAAGAGAATACAATACAATACAGCTTTATTTATGTAGAGCCTTCGCAACCGCTGCGGCTGTAACAAAGCGCTTTGCAGAACCTTTAAAATACAACGTCCAAGAAATCAGAATAGTGATCCATACATGAGGCGCATCGGATTATAAGGCGCACTGTTAGGTTTTAGGGGCGCCTTATAATGCAGAAAATACGCAAAATCTAAATTGAGGCTACTCGTAACTCTGCAAAACTCCTCAGCATCACCGTCTGTGAATTCCAAGCGTTTCGCATTAGATGTGTAAATGAATCTCAAGTAACAGAGTGGAAAACGTGATACCATTCTCTGTGTTACAAAGTGATTTTTAAGCACTTCATTGATTTAATTACATCATCTTTCCGAGATGTAATGTAAATTTGCTATGCATTCATTTGATTATTTCATTACGAGTTCTACCCTGCTTTATGGTGCCACGTTTGTCTCTGCTTTTAAAGGCCATGCAAAATTAGATTTAGCAGATGATGCTCTCCGGCCATGACCGGTGTCCACGTGTGTGTGTGTGTGCGAGTGCGTGTGTCACACCGTTAGTGCTTTTCATTAAGCCTCATGACATTGTGGACCTTTTGAAAGACATCGACACCTTGTCCAGCTGGGAATTGGGAAGAACAATTTGACATGACACTATTGGGACGACGGATTCACGAAACTAACTCAAAGAAGAGGTCTAAAAAGCTAGCATATATATATATATGTTTGCGTAACGTATTGTAAAAATGTAATATTTCTTCTTTATCAGTGATGGAAGCAAGCCCTGCAGTCATCATAGTATAGATTTTTTTTATAGTCGACAAGAGAAGTGTCAAACTGTCACAGAATAAAGGCGGAGTTTGACATACAGTGACAAAAATGTCGGTTGGACGAAAGCAGCAGCATTACTATTGCGTGTTGAAAGTTGTCTGTAGCTATCGCATGTTGCTATGCCGCCTTAGTTACGTCACCTGATGCCTACTTTGTCTACTCAGGCTCGGCGCTCACCTCGAGCAATATTCTGGATCGTCCTCAGAAGCTTGCGGGAGGTTAAATGTTCACCGTACGATACGCCAAGTTGTCGATAGTAACCGGCTGGACGCGGCGAGGTCCTGGCGCAACAGAAAGCTACAGTCCGGGAGGTCTGAAGAAAGCTTGTGATGATCTTTTCTGATGTCCAAAAGCACTTCTCTGCCGTATGTCATCTTTGAGTGTTTGGCGCAATACTGGTATGCTTTTATTTTGATTGCCGGATTTTATCGGCCGCAGGATGTTTGGCGCAGATGACGCCAGTCCAGTGGATGATGGGTGTGTGTAAATTTGTGTGTCACTTAGAGGAAACAATGTGTGCATGAAGTATAAACACATCTGCTACATTTGAAGAATGATGTTTTCAATACTTTTGTCCTCAGTCGATAGCTAAATATGGTTCCCAAATGTCAGCATGAAGCCGTGCAATTGTACACCAGTGCAAACTGCTACCACGATCAAAATTGTGGACTATGACTTTCAAATATCAGTGTGACATCGTCAATAAAAATATTCAAATTATTCGTCCTTTTGGCATTTTGGTATTGGATCTTTTTCTATCAGGAAAGTGAAACCTGTGCATGCATACATATTGTCTGCCCACACTGTACACACAAACAACACTGTAGACGAGCACACACTCTCACACGCAGGACATATTGGATTAGCAGTGATTCCCCCCCCCCCCGCCCCCCACCACCGATGGCACCATCACAGAGGTCCCAGATTAAATGCCATACCCGCTTTACCACAGATGGCCTGGAAATAAATCATGCCATCTATACACACACACACACACACACAAACAATTCCACACAAACGCAGTCTAGCGCAAAAATACAAACACACACTCGGGCGATATATAACACCTTAACACACCAAATAACTAAACCACCTGTGCGGTCCAGTGCGTCTACTCTTTGTATTTCAATCAATGAATCAATGGTTTTAAATTGATTGGAGCTGAGCATGGGCCAGAGATGTTCCCCCTGGCTCGCTGCCCTCGCCCGCTATTGATTTGATCTGAGAGCCAATTGCTTTCACACTGGATTTAGGTGTTCCGGGACACTGAGCAAGGAGAGTGAACAAGAAGGAAGGAGAGAAACAGTGTCAGAAAAGAAATTCTGGTATTTCAGCCTCTCGGACACACGAAACAAAGGGTTAAAATCTTTTTGAGCGGACAGACGTGGTGTCTCGTAGCCGATTTTCAGTTGTCTTGATACATCGTAGCCCGTGTAGTGTGGCATACTCAACGACCGGTCGTCCGGCATCTGAGATGCTTCACGATCACGACGACGACGACGACTGGCATGTCAGAATTTTTGTTCATCTTGCCACGTAGTGTGACGTGTCCTGGGTCGTCCTTCGCGCAGCATTTTAACTCATGCTAAGTTTGCTAGCTGCAAAGCTCGTGGTTCGCAAATGTGGTGCCATTGAACAAATTTGTTACCCTAAGTTATTTTGAGAGAATAGACAGTTCATACTCTCTCTCTTTGTCTTTCTCTTTGTCTTTCGGGGGAACCATACACGTCAAACCTTCTCTGAGTCGGATTGGTGTACCACAGGGCGCTATGTTAAGCACGTCATAGGGCCCAACCTGTCCTCTCAATACAAGGGCCTTCTCTATGGAATAAGGAAGGAACGGGGCTTAGAGGCCCCGGTTTTGACGAAGGATGTGCCCTTTTGTCCTACTTAGGCCCCCTCTCTCAAATCATTTCCACAATTGGGGGGGGCTTCCAATCCAGTTTAAGAGTTTGTAAAGACGAGGAACCATACGGGCAAGAATGGGAGCCGGCGCGCTCGACATGTATGAGAGTCACAAGAGCCAGTAAGAGGGGCCCCTCGCCCAAACTGCTCACAGAGGCATTTCCCTGGCCTTGTTCAAATAGCATTAGTGGGGGTAAAAGTCCCATTGACTGCATAAGCTCAATATACATTTGGTTAAGAGTTCTATTGTGACTGCTCTCCTAGTTGCACACTAGGAGCAGAATGAAAACAAATGGATGCATTTTAAAAAAAATTTTTTAATAAAAACGGGATAGTGTCTGAAAGTGTTTGCGGGATGGTTACGACAAGCCCATAGCGAGGGAGTCGGACATGACAGCGGTTGGGAGTCGAGGCCAAACATTGTAGGCAGCATTGTAAAGGTCATTTTACAAAGAAGATATGAAAGTTAAAAAGAGAGAGAGGTGGAGAGATGGTGAAATGGAGTGTACGAGTATGTGTGCTTTTGTGTCCCTATCGCTCAGTTTGGCTTCATTCCCCAAAGGGTCTTATTATGCTCCGTGTCGACTCCGACACAAAAGCTGTATCGCCGTGCATGCAGCTTCCCCCCTAGAGAACATTCTCGACGCAGCAAATCCATTTGTTTGTCAGCTTTTGCCTCTATTCGCACTCTGCATAATCAGATATGATTGTCTATGGAAAGCTTGCCATTGTGCAGATGCAGACTGGCCTATAGCCCCGTAGTTTCACTTGGCCGGCATAAAGATAGCATCTCGGCTGTTTCACAGTGGAGCCGCGGGATTTGGTATCAACACAGGGAAAAGCAGGCATAAAGCCACAGCGTTGGGAACATTACTTTAGAAAAGTAATTAGTGACAGTTTCTCATTACCGGGTCAAAAAGTAACTGTTTTTCAAAATATCTGTATGCAAAGACAGTTTTATCCGGATTATATTCTGGCACACTAGAATCTTTTGGTCCATGTTTGCTAGGTTATTATTTGTGGCGAGGCTCGGTCGCTATCTCCTCCGCTAAAAGTACTGTCATATTAAAAAAATATGAGAAAGACATAGGGAATATGTAACCACGGATGAAACATGAAATAAACTTTGATTTGAATTAATTCGGTTCTTTTCCGCAAATGTTTCCCTTTTCTAATTTTTACATCGGCCGAATGAAATAATTTTTCAATGCTTGTTAAAGCTCGGTTGATCAGTCACTTCTGTGACATTGAAGAGATGTTTTGAAAATAATAATAATTTCAGTTTTGTCAATGACATTTCATATCTAGTGACTGAAAAAGAAATGAAGTATGTTTTATCCATCTGCAACGGGGCTTGCAGTCTATCAATGCGCTGGATTAACATCGTGTTTATTAACACGGTTAAGATTTCAAGTACATGCTGTGTGGTCTGTCCTTGAAACCGTACCGTGATATTTTATGGACTACTGCACAGTGTATTGACTGCAAATACAATTTGTTTCAAATGATTACGCAAATGATGTTTTTTTTTCATGGGGGGTGGGGGGTTCCGAAAGAGTTGACACAAACGACAGCCGGGCACGTTTTTTTCAAGTCATTATCTTTCAGGGGACAATTTGAATGTTTTTCAACAAACCTCCCATTGCTGTCTGTGAAATGGGAATCACGGGAATCACGCCTGATATCAACACATGCCTCAAATGAAAAGTCCAGTACGGGTATGCTATGCTTTGGCAATGACTGCAAATACACACACACAAAAAAAACATAAATTAAAAAATATGCCGTGGCTATCCTATGCCCAGCGCATAATGAATTGGATTTTGAGTCGGAAATTGCGATTCAATCTAATTTGTACAGCCTTCATTAAATGCCTGACAGAATGTCACTCAAATCCTCATCTTAATGATATAAATCCGAGCCCGTAAAAACACCCCGGATACATTTAGGTGGGATCGGATATGTTGCACGATTATGCAGAATTCAAAATTGAGCCTCACTTCATTTAAGCCACTCCAAAGTGAGTTTGCCTCTTTGATGTCAGATTTAATTAGCAGAGCGAGGAGGGATCAGATCACGTTTTGATTAGCTGTCAGTATCGTATTTGGACATTAAACTTCATTAAGGTTGATCCCGAGGTCTTTTGGCACAAACTGCAAAAACAGACCTCATGTTGGAAAATGAGAACCTGAGCAACTGAATACTCTCAGTGAAGTCGGGTCTTCTTTTTAAACTTTCTAAACACACACACACACACGCAGGCACGCACGCACACACACATACCGGTTTATGCGTTTTGTGGGGACCAGTTTTTAGTTCATCACACACACGCACGGCAGCCCTGAGCCAGTGTGGGAACTCTGTAGACAAACGCAACACCAAGCGCAGGAATCCCTCAAATGCTCGCACATCGGGAATTATTTAGTCAGTGACACCGCGGACAGTCACATGACACTCGGGATGGAGGAGATCAATAACCTGTCACGGAGATGCGTCAACCGAATCACACTTTGAGGGCTGCATTGAAGCACCATTAAGCCCTCTGTGAAAACATGCAATTACACTCACACAATAGCAAAACACAGATTTTGGGAGTCGTCTAACTGACGGCTAATTACATCGTGCGAAGAGTCTGCGGTTGTGTTTGATACGGCCTGCCCAGTTAGGCAGAGCCAAATCGGTTTAGAGGAAAATGCACGGTACGGTGAAGCCGATTACAGACGTGTCATTCTTAAAGCGTGCGATGTTAAATCATGGCGGCTCGCACAGTAATCAATTCAAGTTTGAAGTGTGTGTGCTTCATACGCAGACGGGAATCTTACCGAGCATGATTAGGCGATAAAATCAGACATGCAAAGTCCAGCTTGAGATGATTATGTTTGGGTCATGTTTTCTTCTTTTTTCTTCTTCTGTGTTTTATGACTCATATTACAGTTAATAGTGTTTGCTTATTGCTTCACTCTCCCCGCCGGCTGAGCAAATTTAGTCTGCCCATCAAATGGAACTGTCATCTGCACCCGCTCGATTGCCATTGAAAGCACAGACTTGAAGGCTTCCTGACATTGGAACTGTCTGACAAATTTGCATCAGAAAAAAAATATAAAAATACATTTCATGTTACGGTAAGATGAGGGAAGAGCAAGGAGGAGGAAAAAAAAATGGAGGTCTTGAGAACTGGCCGTCAAGGGGCTGCTTTGATGCTCACCTCACTCGGATGGGCCTCTCGGGAGGCTCACGGTGACCGTTTCTGAAAAGTGGGTGTAAATAATTGTCTGGGCGGTATTTGGAAAAACTACAAAAGAAATAATGAGTTGAATTTAACTCATAATATGATTCGATACGATGTTGGAATCGCGTGAGATTCCGTTTAATAAGACGAAGCGCTGCAGGAAGGCACTTTCAGAGCAGTGGGTCTTCCTCTAAACTCGGCCCGGTGGAAATCTCCACAGCAGCGCCTCAGAGGAAGTGAAAAGTCACCCTCGTCGAAAGACTTTCTTCAAGATTTTGGAGTGCATCTGTGGGAATTTCTTCATCCATTCATCCCAAAGACCATTGTTGAGGTCAGAGGTCACCAACATTGGACCTGACAGAGCGAGCCAGGCTCACAATTGCTCTTCCAGATCAAAGGAGCTTGTTTTGTGCTTTCCCAAACGGCTCCCATAAAGTTGGAAGCATAACGTAAAAATGAAGATTTGAGGGCTCGATTTGGTCTCGCTCCATCCGACTGCGTCGTCCAACGCTTTTAGCTCAGCGGATGTGACAAAAAGGGTATTGGACTGACTATAATTGCAATTCGATTCTAATTATATTCTTAATCCGGGAGTTAAACAACACAATCTTCCGGCACCCACATTCCTCTCTGTGCTACTTAGCTCCAAGAACAAGGGGCGAAAGACAATTTCCGAGAGCTTGAAATGGGACCTCCCCAGCCATCAAACTAAACAAGTCTGGAAGTCTTACCAGAACAGCAGCAAGTATTGATGGAGACTGCTAAGCAGTTAATGCAAATGAGAGTTAAGGAGAGCATGCTCCATTGCTCTTGTTGTCGAGCGTTAGGTAAGTACTTTGCACAGGCAGGACGCGGATACCCTGGCCCCTTTGCATTTTTGATTTTGTCTTTATTGCATCCTTAATTATGCAGTCATATCGTGAAAGCACAAAACGGCGCCAACTTGATTGATGGAGGTCACGGATGGACTGAGGGGGTGGGGAGGGGGGGTGACGCGGAGCCCCTGGTCGCAGTGGGCTTTTGTGTTTCGGCAATGAGGGCAACGTCGGCAAATTAAGCAGAGTTGTGGCCATCTGCCGAGTGCGAGGGGTCTTTTGTGTCTCGAGGTGTCCCCCTATGTCTCGCGTCGGCCGGCCTTCACACCCAGGGGAGGGGAGGAGAGCAAAGGAGGGCAGCGGAGGTAGGAAAAAAAAAAAAGAGACGAAGGGTAAATTGGAAAGGCAGGGTCAAAAAGGAGCTTTGATGAAAAAGTTTTTGTGAGAATGTGCACACAGAAACACACACGGAAAAAAAATATATATATATAAATTTTTAAAAAGTATTCCAGCGCACACATTTTTTTCTTGCAAAAGCTTTCAAGAAGGAAACACAAAGCAACCAACGCATACCATGAAAATTATACCAAATGTGTATCCCTTCACGGGGGTGACGAAAAGCACTGTATGTGGTGGCTATTTCTATTATGTTGCGGAAAAAAATAAAAAAAAATCTGCAGTTTCCCCTCACATCATTAGCAGCTAGCTTCCGTTACTGTGGGAGCAGCGCATCTGTGTTTGGGGCCATTACAGACGCTCTGTTTGGGCCCGCGATTCAAAGAGATCTTTGTTTGGGTCACACTCTTTCACCAGTGCTCTCTGCCTTCCCTCTATTCAAACTATTGACAGCCATGGTAACCAGAAGTTTTGCCCTCGCCGCTCTTTTGTACACAAAAAAAGGCGGCAAATTAACAGGGGGGAAAACACTCGGCGAGGCGCAGCGCCACGAAGGGGTTTTGATGAGGATGAAAATGTCAGACCGTGTGCTGTGACCTTTGCGGTCACCGGAGCTGAACTCCATTGCGAAGGTAAGAAGAAAGAATATTTCCTCTGAGTTGTTCCTTGCCTTGGATTGGGTGCGGTCTAGCCCAGAGGATTCGGTTCATTTCTGTGAAGTCCTTTGAGATTGTTTTGTCATTCTTCACTTGACATGTGTTTTGATTTTTTTTTGCCTGGGAGTGGTGTTTTTTTTTTTTCTTGCAAAAAGAACAGGAAAAGAAAGAGTAAAATGGAAAGTTTACCCTTCCCCATAATTCATTCATCTTCCGAGGCGCTTGATCCTCACTAGGGTCGCGGGGGGTGCTGGAGCCTATCCCAGCCGTCTCCGGGCAGTAGACGGGGGACACCCTGAATCGGTTGCCAGCCAATCGCAGGGCACACAGAAACGAACAACCATTCGCACTCACACTCACACCTAGGGACAATTTTGAGTGTTCAATCAGCCTACCATGGATGTTTTTGGAATGTGGGAGGAAACCGGAGCACCCGGGGAAAACCCACGCAGGGCCGGGGAGAACATGCAAACTCCACACAGGGAGGCCGGAGCTGGAATCGAACCCGGTACCTCTGCACTGTGAAGCCCACGTGCTAACCACTGGACTACCGGGCCGCCCCCCCCTTCCCCATAATGGTAGTTAATTCAGCGGTTAACAGAAGCTCAGGAAGCGTCAGGCACCAACATAATTCTGCTCCTTCAAGGTGACTTGGTTGCTGTGTCGGTCGGAACACAGGATGCTTCTGTGGAAAGTCAACTCAGTGAAGTTGACAAGGCCAAATGGGCTGGAATTGCCTCTAATCGTTCAGTGGGACTTTGTAAGCCCCCTCCTGCCAGGCTCCTTACAATCAGGAAGGACATATTAGGATGTAATCACAGCCTCGCTCGAGCGGACACGTCCAAACCCGGACTTTAGCACAGTAATCAGTCGTTTGTATAAAAGGCTCTTTTCAGGGACGATATGTAATCATTACTCCTTATTTTGTTTAAAAACGCTCATCAATTTAACACAGATTAATTGCCGGTCCTATATGTCGATGAAAACCAAGCCCCTGGGAATATATATTTGTTAATATTGCGTTTTTTTATTGCTAGGCGGTGGTTAGCAACGTGATAAATGGTCGGGAATCGCAGATTGTAAGTATGAACGCCATTTCCTTTTCTTTTTTTTTTTTTTAACGTACACCCATGATGTGTTTCTGCGCGTGTGAGTGTGCAGGTGTGCTCTTGCCCCGTGATGGCAGCCATTAGATCGGAGTAAGGCGGCCATGATGAATCGGCACTTAGCCCGGAGAAACGCGCTTGCTCAATGGGCTGTGAATCTCCTGCTGCCACGTTCAGCCCGCAGAATGTTAAATAAAGTTATTTGAATATTTGTAAAATTAATGTGCCAGCATGCCAAAAGCCCACTGAAGCCTAACAGCGGAAGAGGATATAAGAGTGTATTCCCGTTGCTCTGTCGACTTGTCACAATGCTCTGATAAAGAATTGAGAAAGTCAATAAATATCAACCAGGGATAGAATACTGGCCGGTCGATGGCTCGCCGTCCGCATAGACTCCGTTATGAAGAAAGTAATATTCGGAAAAAATGTATCGAGTCTATGAAATGTGATCTCACAAAAATAAAAAAAAATAAAAGGGGGTGGGGGGGATTATAATATGTACATCGATATTTTGGCCTTGTGCTTTGCATAAGTATGAGATTCAAAATGGCAAAATGGAGTGCACTTCTCAAAGGTTACGGTTCTGCATATTAATTCAAAACAGTTACGCAAGCAGGAAAATATCCTGTGGTGATACTCTGGAGACTTTTCTGATGACTCGCAGTGAATGTAAAAGTCATAAATCAAATGTAGAAATCAGAGTCACTCGTGATAATTGTGGACTTGGAATGCCAATCAACAGTTTAAAAAAAAAAAAGCAATTGATAAACTGCAGGAAAATCAGTTATGAAACACTTCCAACGCGTATCTGAAACGTAAATCCTGAAATAAATTCCTTCTATAAGATGCAATTAATTTTGTGCGTTCTTGCTTTTTATGCACAGATGCCCCCCCCCCCCCCCCCTCTGAGTTCGAGCACCACAACCAGAACAACATAGAAGACGCATCCGCCTTAACCTTCAGCATTTGACACACAAACACACAATGAGTTTGTTAGATGTGGCCTCGTTCGATTTACCAGCAAAGTGATCAAATATTTAGCAGATTGCTTACATCGCCCAAAGGGACAATGAGGGAACGAAAAGGAGTGGGTGGGCTGCCCAAATTGGTTTGTGTGAGAGCAGCGGGAGCTGGTAATGAAGATGGCACGCTGGCATCATCGTTACTGAGCAACAACACAACATGGTCTCTCTGCCTGACTCGCAGCAGGACACACACACACACACACACACTTATCATGCAGACACCATGGTACCTGCCACTAATTAAAACATATAGATTAGCAAAACTGCACTTAGCAACAGGGGCCCTACACACACATGCAAAGTGCAGCAATTTCTCCATTCCTTGACCAATGTTGTAACACAAATGTCTCTTTCACCTTCACACAAAAAAAAAACAAACATATTTGTAACACGTGTTTTTTTTTTCAAAATAAGAACATGGCACTCATTAGAATTATACTTCATAAAAACACACATCGTAAAATAGGACAGTTAGTGCCTCTATATTTCATATTTGCCCATTGGCATTGTGCACATACTGGTGTTCTGGCCTTCACCACCAGGGGCAGTATAATACAAATGTTTATAATAAAACGAAGAAGAACAAAAAGAAGAAAGAAGAACTAAGGCTGTGTCCGAATGTGCACACTATTCCCATTAGAGTGCGCTTTTAAGCTGTGACGCCATTTTGGACTTGTAACTTAAATTTTTGCTCGCAACTCGAGAATGAAATCAGCCCTAGTGTGTCCTACAGAACTATTTAATTAATGAAAAATATAAATGTGCAATAACAGAATAGTTATAATTCATTGAACGGAAATGTTTTGAACTTCAACTGACGTCTAATTGCCTGTTTGTCCATCGATCACAGACGGATGTTCCTTCATTTTTGATTTAAGTGCCTTTATCAAGGATTGCTGAATGGGAAGAGGGGGGCACTTTGCACGCCCCCGACCAGAGGACTAGAAAAAAGTAGAGCTCAGAGCAAGTGGTTTCTCCCTCCCACATATTCACCAGAATGCCTCATTTCCTTGGGAAGAGAATCAAAAACAGGACAGGGTGACACTTAACACAGCAGGGTGTATACTTGCTGAAGGTGCTTAACGAAGGGCGGCAAGGGGATTGTGGGTATTATTCATTCATTCATCTTCCGAGCCGCTTGATCCTCACTAGGGTCGCGGTGGGTGCTGGAGCCTATCCCAGCTGTCTTCGGGCAGTAGGCGGGGGACACCCTGGATCAGTTGCCAGCCAATCGCAGGGCACACAGAGACGAACAACCATCCACGCTCACATTCACACCTAGGGACAATTTAGAGTGTTCAATCAGCCTGCCACGCATGTTTTTGGAATGTGGGAGGAAACCGGAGCACCCGGAGAAAACCCACGCAGGCCCGGGGAGAACATGCAAACTCCACACAGGGAGGCCGGAGCTGGAATCGAACCCGGTACCTCTGCACTGTGAAGCCGACGTGCTAACCACTGGACTACCGGGCCGCCCATTGTGGGTATTAGTGGAAAAATATACAGTTCACCCATTTTTTTGTGTAAAATTAATGTTTTCATTTCAGGGCCTTCGGGG
Source organism: Hippocampus zosterae (assembly GCF_025434085.1). Lineage (NCBI taxonomy): Eukaryota > Metazoa > Chordata > Actinopteri > Syngnathiformes > Syngnathidae > Hippocampus > Hippocampus zosterae. The sequence continues at coordinate 3,233,505 of NC_067465.1, read as the reverse complement.
ACGGGGGGTGGTGGGGGTGGGGGACGGTATACACTGTATACAGTACACTGCACACAACGCTTGTTTGTACTTGTGGTGTTTACTGTGCTCCCGTCGCCCCCCAACCCCCCCTGCTGACACAAGCCACAACAAGCCCCCCACCCAAACTTCTTACTTGCCAATTACCGCGCTGCATAGAAGTGAGTTGTACGGCGTTGGTAGAAAAGGAAATTCAGCACAGAGAATACATGTTGACAATCTTTTAACTAAGACGATCAACAACCCCAATTGAAAATTAAGAAGGCGACTGAGAGGGGGAAAAAAAATTGCCGTGTCCGATGTCATCTTGAGCCTCTCATTTGAAATGTGAGAAACCACGAGTACCGTATTTTCCGCATTATAAGGCACACAAAAACATTCATGAAAAAAATCATGACCTCACTAAAAAATAAAAATAAAATCTTTCAAACGGTTAATCAGTGTCAATAGGCAAATTCATAAGGGCCGCAAACTTTTCCCGCGTGTATGTTTACTTCCGGCCACGGCCATTCAAAACTGTGCTTTGTGGATTTGTGGCCTTTTTGTATCTATCAATCGATCATAGCAGCTGTGCATCAATCAATGTTATCTGAGCAGCGCACGCTCCAGCGGAGTGCCGGAGGCAGGCCGATCCATAATCCAGCATTCTATGACGCGCCTTGAGCTACTGGTATCCTCACAGCAGTCTGCGGCAAATGTTTTCTTTCTTTACATGTACGTAAGTATGTCAGTGTAGGTACAGCTACAGCGTACGTGGATGATGAAAGCAAAGAAGCCACGCGGAGCTCTCAGTACAGAATTTACATAAATGTCTTGTTTTTAATGACTAATACAAATTTGTAGCGGTGAAATTAATAGGTGTTCAGTGCCATTTAGAAGAAACTCGATGTAGTGCTCAAGTGAAGTCCAAATGTAGAAAATTCAATAAATGAGTGGTTGTAGTAAATTAAAAACAATGAAGAAGTGATTATGTACCGTGGAAAGTCTAAAATGAGTCTTAGCGGCACCCACTGTGGACATTTAGGTCGGCAGTGTTTCGAAAGGGGTGTTTCACAGTGCAGAGGTACCGGGTTCGATTCCATCTCCGGCCTCCCTGTGTGGAGTTTGCATGTTCTCCCCCGGGCCTGCGTGGGTTTTCTCCGGGTGCTCCGGTTTCCTCCCACATTCCAAAAACATGCATGGCAGGCTGATTGAACACTCTAAATCGTCCCTCGGTGTGAGTGTGAGCGTGGATGGTTGTTCGTCTCTGTGTGCCCTGTGATTGGCTGGCAACCGATTCAGGGTGTCCCCCACCTACTGCCCGGAGACAGCTGGGATAGGCTCCAGCACCCCCCGCGACCCTAGTGAGGATCAAGCGGTTCGGAAGATGAATGAATGAATGAATGTTTCGAAAGCCATCAGAAGTTCAACCAGCTTCCTAGAAAGGTTCTCTCCCCCACCCCCCGCGTTAAATTTCCACTGCATGGCCATTATTACATTGCAAAACAACAACTCAAATGCTGGTTTGTGATATAAGTCGCTGCAATTGTAAAGATGACTTACCTCGACACACGTTGCCATTGTCTGGTTCAAATCCCGCCTTGCAAGTGCAGCTGCCGATCGGAACCATCCACTCCCCGTCTCCGTTACAGTACAGCTTTATTGGAACGTCCACTTCCTCGGAATTTGAAATGCAAATCCCCCTGGCAATGACCAGGGAGGTGCTTTCAGCGCCTGTCATCGTCTCCGGAAAGACTGCAAAGTTCTGGACCACGCTAGGGCACTTCTTATAAAACACCCTGACGGACAGCAAAGACATGCAGGCTCCGTAATCCTGGAAGGCCAAATAGAAGCCGTTCTTCGAGAGGGGCCCGAAGCTGCGGACTTCCGTGTTGACTTTCATGAGGCGTCCTCCGAAGTCCACCTGTGAGAAGCTCTCATCGGCGGCTATGGTGTCTACCTTCAGGTAGGGAGCCTCCATCCAGAAAGCAGTTCCTTTGGTGGCAATGACGGCGTCGGATTCATAGTAGTAAAGGTTGAACGTTTCCTTGCAGGAGCCGGGAACGTTGGGGATGGAACTGCAGTCGCGAACCGTGAAGCGGATCTCCACGTAGATGCGCTGTGCGCCTCTGCGATCGATGAAGGTGGTGAGGAGCCAGTTGTTCTGACTGGGCTCGAAGACATTACACACCTGGTACGTCCTGATGGTGTTCAGGTTCTCGTCGTAGCCACTCACCTCTTCCCACTAGGGAAAGAAAGGGGGAAAAAAATACACAGTGTATCGGGTTACTGTCGTCAGGCATTGTGGGTCAATTTTACGCAACGGAACAGGGAACAAAAATTGAAAATCAAATAAGCCAAAAAGGCACTGATGATTTTGTTTCATGTTGTCATTCAATTTGAGCTAGAGATCAAAACTACTAAATTAAAAAAAAGAGGCCATAGGACTGATTTTTATTGCGATTTTTTTTGCAGTGCAGAGACCTCCGCCTGTGTGGAGTATGCATGGTCTCCCCGTGCCTGGGTGGGGTTTTCTCCGGGTATTCCGGTTTCCTCCCACATTCCAAAAACATGCATGGCAGCCTGATTGAACACTCAAAATTGTGCCTACGTGTGAGTGTGTGAGCGGATGGGTGTTCATCTGTGTGTGCCCTGTGATTGGCTAGCACCCGGTTCAGGGTGTCCCCTGCCTACTGCCTAAAGACAGCTGGGATAGGCTGCAGCACGTGCTTAGGGATTGTGGAAAACACTTTTTATTTTCTTTTAAATACGTTTGAGCTTTTTTGGTTCTTTAAATTAGAGCAAAGCGAGCAACTTTTGGATGCGGTGGTTGAAGGGGTGGCCTCGCAGGTGGTGCATTTTACAAAGTACAAGGTGCTGCATAACAAATTCAAAATTAGGCTGGGCTGAATTACAATTAGACAGACGACATGGCAGCGTGCGAGACATTTGCATGCATTCGCAATCAAAGCGCAATGTAGGCCTTTCACTTGCAGGTGTGACCCAGAAAGTATGTTGGACGAGCAACAGCAGCCACCTCGGGGGGGGCGATCTACCGAGTGCAGCAAATCATGATGAAAATGTGCCATTAACATTTGGAATAGTTTCAAATCACAAAGACAAATCACAACATTTAAAAAGAAAAAGAAGAAAAAAAACGGCTTGGTTTAAAAACGTGCAGCCGTGTGGAAAAATGCGTTAAGGTCAAACTCAAAGAAAGCATTTCAAATTTGTGGATGCTATTAATGTATATCAGGTGGCAGAGTGCTGAAAAGGGAAGCGGAGACGTTTTGAAAATGCATTTTCTGAAGATTGTTACCGACGTAACGGGTTTTTTTTGGGTGGGGATTGGGGGGTAGGATTAATCTCGCCCACCAGTAGCAATAATCTAAACAGCCATAGGCGAGGAGGAGTTAATGAGGTCTACAGTGAAGCGAGTGGGCCTCGAGTCAGTTCATGAGTTTTTCGTGTGCGTACTGTATATCATCTCCCGGTCGCTTCATCCTTCTGACCTTTGAAGCGGCAGCCGTTAAAAACTTGCCCCCAACGGACTGCTAGAGACGGAGTCACGGAGACTTGTTAAAGACGAGCGGCCATCGAATTTTTCCAATCAACAGATAAAATAAGTACAAAGGAAAGGTCTGAAGGGAAATTAAAGGGACTTGAAAGCAACTGCGATTGGATACGTAGAATAACCTTGATAAACAAATTTAAGAGTGTGCGAGGTTACCAAGGCAACCAGAATCCTAACTGGATAACTTATATAACTGTAAGTGGCAAAGCTGTGAAAGGACACACATTGCCCATTGTAAAGATGTAATGCAAAAATGTGTCTAAGGCTGCACCTTATGCTGTGTGTGTGTGTGTTTTTACCCGGTCCTCACTGTGCCACAAGTGCAGGAATGTGTGTGTGTGTGTGTGTGTTATACTATGAAATAAGCACACTGTCCTTTGGCTTCTTTATGAAATATGACATTTTTGAATATTCTTTGCCTTTTACCGACACTTTCTTCGTGGCGTGTGCTTAACGCTACAAAGTTGCAGTCGGAAAAAAAATAAAAATACCACGTGACACTGCTGGCGTGATAAACGAGTTTACCAGAAATCTGAGGTGCAAATGAAGTTATTTTTTTCACCCCCTCCAAGTGCTACTCCCTCCGAGCTCCTGCTGCTCTCAAGTCTTTCCCCTTCCTATGCTCTCGCTGTAATGACCATTCATCAGCGTTACAGGAACCTGTCCCTTTCAGTACTGCCTGTTCATTAATATAACCGGCCCCGGGCTCCTCTGCACCCGTCTGCTCCGTTCGAGGAGGGGGTCTTCGCCACCTCTCGTCTAGCCAAATGACCGCCATCTTTCACGGCGGAGAGGAACCCGAGGCATCTGCGATAATGCCCATCTCCATTCTGTCCACAAACTCATTGGTCCGTGAAATAATGAACGAGACGGATATTTGGTGTCCCCATTGTGTCAACAGCCACGGATAAAATATTAGTCATCATTTCCAAAGCGGGTTCAAACTTGGCCATGGACTTTGCTCCGTGTTTGGATTCCAGTGCTGCTTATCTGGCCATGTTTGGACACAGAAGACGTGCTGTTTTGTATTTTGACAGTCGAGCGGCCAGTATACTAATTTTCTTGCTGTTGAACTTGTAACTACATGCTAGGAGGTAGAAAATATTTGGGTATTCTGACTAATGGCGGGCGGCACGGTAGGCGACGGGTTAACATGTCCGTCTCACATTCCAGAGGTCCAGAGTTTGAATTTGGGCTCCGGCCTTCCTATGTGGAGTTCGCAGGTTCTCCCTGTGCTTGCGTGGGTTTTCTCCGGGTACTCTGGTTTTCTCCCACATTCCAAAAACATGAACGGTAGGTTAATTGATCGCTCTAAAATTGTCTGTGGGTATGATTGTGATTGTGAATGGTTGTTCGTCTACAAATTATGTGTGCTTTGGGATTGGGTAGTGTTCACGGTATAACCCGCATACTGTTCAAAGGCCGCATGTGTAAAATTAATACAACAGCACAACACCAATATGACTGTGATGTTTGCCAATGTTCTCTCCTGCCATCTTCCCCTGACTTTTATGTCATTAGCTTCTCAGAAGTACGAAAACATGATGTGTCACTACCTGTCACTTTACCGATAAGTTTTTGTTTCCTTGCTCTCCCCACCATGACTTATTTAGGAATGTTTGTATCAAACAACATGGTGTATACTTAGTCAAGCCATTATACAACAAAAGTAGAGACTTATACTGCTTGCCTATATCACTTATACGCACTCAAGGTGAACAAGGTCTGGGGAAAATAAATTGCCCATAGTTATCTTTATGTTCCTGACATTATTGTACCAGCGGCTGTTTTCCCTTTTGCGTGTTGGACCACATTTGGACTGGGATGTGATATGGATGTTGTTACAATCATGCTGGACACCCTGAAGGTGGAATACACGTTAATGACAGAGAATGCAAAGCTTGGATATATGCCACGGATGACTGCCAACACTTGTGAGTCATTATGGAAGTTCAAGTAAGCGATTTTAAACTAAAAAGGAAAAACCTTTCCGTAGGCTGACACTGACCGTACACCTGACATTGACACAGAATCCACTCTTTGGCGCTGATTTTTTTAAGTGCTTGTGTCATTCCTCAGATTGATGGACAGTAGTGAGTAGATGAAGGGGTCATGCATTCACCCAGCACGTAATGTTTCATTCAATGACCAGTCACACATTGCCGCGATGGAGACGTGAGGGGACGTCAAAGTGATGGATAGAAGAAAAACACAACTACGGACAGAAATTAAGGGCACGGGTGAAATAAATCATTAATTTATTCAGGTTGATGAGTCGTTTTCCCCACAGCCCCAGACCGCTGCCATCAGGCCATCGATATCTCCCTTCACAAAGGCTGCTCACCACATTGATTGTCTGCCATTACTTTCAAAAAGCAAAAACAACACAGAACTTAAATAAACCGCAATCTTGTCATATATTGGCCAATAATATCCAGAAATGAGATGGGAACAAAATGTAGGAATGTGTAGGCAGGCATGTACAGTATGTCAAGTTTTGCAACACATAAAAGTACTAATTACTACTTTCGATTTGGCATTTTATTAAGTTTTTGACTCTCAAATTTTAAATATGTATGGAGGAAATTACTCTTTTGTAGGCACTTAGCGTACCATATGTTCAGCAGCTAGCCATTAGCATGTGATCAACCATTAGCTTCTGTCACTGCTGTTAGCGTTCTGGGTGGTTCTCTGTATAATTTTAAGACGTTTATCACATTAACTGGTAAAATAATTGTTAATTTTTTTTCTTGGGGGGGTGGAGGGGAGGGGGTGGGGTGGTTCTGCCATCATCGGCCATGTGGGCACACTTTGTACTGTATTGTTACCGTAGCACATCGCATGATATTGGGTCTGATCGCAGCTTAGACAAATTCAGACGCTATAAATAGTCTCCACACCCATGTTCAAATGCCAGATTTCTAGGATAAAGACAAAACGAGAAAAAGATGAATCATTTAAAAATCCTCCCCCCCCCCCCCCCCCACCGCCCCCACACTATGACACACAGCGAAGACAGTCATCGTCAAATGGAGAAAATACGGCGCAGCAGACAGACACATAACCGAATCCCGGATGTCCCTACGGTGTTGATGAGAGTATGAGAAGAACGGTCAGGGAGGCTGGCAAAAAGGACAACGACAACGGTGAAGGAGTTGTAAGAATTTCTTGCAAACTACCAGCTTTTTAGTCTTCCGTACAGTGTGCGCAGACTATTTATATACGCTGTATACACAAGGACAGGCCTTGACTCACCATACAACTTCCGACAGCTTACACAAAAAGCATAGCAAGCACAAAAACATCAATTGGGTTAGTTGTGAACCACCGCTTGATCCTCAATGAAGTCACACACCTTGTGGTTTTCAAATTCATCACCATCAATGGATACAGCTCAACGCTCGGACATATTGACGTGGAATGGAGGATGATCCTTTAAGCTTAGAGGCGGGGAAGGTCTTATCAAGACAAAATACGAGTTGAGACATCCAATTATAAAGTGTCGCAAATATGAAATCAATACATGTCCCTTGTCATCTCTCGACCAGTCAAAACATCTACAAACTGATCTCGGAGGAAAATCGCCGTTGAAATGACCATACGGCATTGATTGCGGATGTCTGCCAGTTTATGACAAGATGGCTGAAGTTGAATATCAAGTTGGGGTTGTTCTTTATCAATTCGCCACCAATCACAGTTTTCACCATCACGACTAAAGCTGCCAGTTGCTCAAAATGTTGTCAAATCCTCATCCATACCGGGCCTCGAATATTTTGGTACAAAGGACTATTAACTGAGCGGCAGTATTTGATGACTTGCTCATGCGAAAATGCAACAAGACACCCCCCATTTGGATAATGAAGGGAAGCAATGGAACACTTTCAGGTGAAATTCCCACTGCCATATTTGTAAAGGCCAAAGTCCCTGGAGGACAGTGAATCACGGGGGAACACGAGATGCTGAAAGATGCTCTTTGTGTTTGCAGAGTTCACCGAACTTGGTCTATCTCGTGGCTTTTCAGCATGTGCCAGACTAATTTGACTGTTTGCATTTCAACCTTTTTCAGTCATATCCGAGAAGTCATCAGAGCACTTTTAAGAAAGAGCCGTCTTGTTTTTTGATTGCAAAGAGACATCTCATTTATTTAGGTTTCCTCACAAGCTTTGAGACACATACTCATAGTCTTTTACTAAGTGTGCGCACGCTTGCGCAGACAAGCACGCCGCAGCCAGTAAAATATGCGGCGGCATGATTGCTATTATCATTTCTGATCAGCTCCGTTATTAAACGAGGCCTGCTGTCAGGCTAGTTGCCATTGGAATGATTATTTTGTAGGGGCATCGGAGGCCTAGTTCCGCCCGGCCGACTGTGATGGATGGAAAGGAAATGGCGGTGTCTGAAAAATTCCCAGTCCCGCCCGATAGCAGCCACTCCATAATTACAGTTTCACAACTTTGATGAGGCTCAAATTGAACTGGGGCCGTCTGTCTTTCGCCGTTAAGACAAAAGTCATGGAAAACTTGGTTCCTAACGCCCAGCCCGGATCAATACATTCAGGTTTCAAACGACGCTCCCATCCACCGTTTCACACTTCTCAAGACTCCACCAACTGAAAGCGCTAATGTGTGCTGACCAATTCTGGTCAAAACATATTCACATTTAATATCAATACAATCGAGTCACCCAAGATTAGATATCAATCTATGTTTTGGAACTTAATTTCGAAGCACTCAAATGAAAATTACCGAAGCCTCTTACGCTCACAGCGCATAATAAAACCTGTTGCTCAATTTTACGTACAAAATTCACAAGTACTGAATACTTGTCCACAGCCTAAACTGAACTTGCTATTGACGCATTTATTGGACAAAAACAGGGGCAACAAGGTGCTACTTCCTGAACTGGTCCGTTTGAGTGTCCAAGTGAGTTGAGAAGTTACTGTCGCATCCGGGTGATGGAAAACCAATGCTGGTCATTTATTCGTGGAGCAAATTTGTAATCACGACGTTGTTGTCACATTTTAGATTTGGACGCTGCAGGAATATACTTCAGTTTCCACTTTGTTTGTCTGTTCACTTGGTGCCCTCCGAATACAAATCAAATCATCTTACCACATTCAAACAAATGGAAATTACATTAATGCGTTCCAGCCTCACAAAAAAATAAATTAAAATCGGGGAATGAAGGATCGTATCTCGAAAAACACAAACGCCGGGATCACTCATATCTGACGGCATTATGCAGATCCAATTTGCAGCGACTAAAAATCAACATTTGACTGGACCTTTAAAAATGCAAATAGTTTGCGACATTGACATGTTCCAAAAAACAACAACTAAAACAAAAACAGGGGTAAAGGGAGTGAAACATACTCAAAGGTGAGATTACTTTTCAAATTTAGATAAGACACATTGCTGGCTGCTTGTAACCTCTACATTCCATTTAAGAACAGACCACAAAGCTTGAGTTAGCAGGTGACGGAATAACTGTGGCGTATTTGGGCTTTCAGTTAGATAAAAATGAGATTTTTTTTTGTGTCTATTATCATGCGTGGATAAGTGTGCATTTTCCCCAGATCTTGAGGAGGGGTTGTTTTTATGCGAGTGAATGCATGCGCGCAAATAGGTGAACAGCTTTGACCTAGACAAGCTGCGCGAAGAGAAAATGGACAGAAATACGAAAAGAGGTGAGAGAAAATTCATACTCCTGGGAGTCATACAATATCTTTTATTCATCCCCGGGCGACATTTATCCAAAAGATTTTGTACATGTTAATCACGGTGATGAAATCCCCTCTGGTAAGATATCAATATTTGAAAGGAATGTGGAACACGGCGTCGAGTCCTCATGCAAACGAGACGGTGTTGACATTGTACATAGTGGTGGGCGTAGCTGCGAAGGCGATTGGAAAAATATGTCCTTTGCGCAAATGTTTTCACAAAAAAACAATACAAGCATCCACACATTGAAAGGCGTTTCCAAATCGAAGTGCTTTCATTTTGCAAGACTATCTTACAAATTTTCATCTTCGTACCGAGCAGAGACGTCTGTGTCGGCGCTCGGGGCAATTTGAATCGCCGATCTACACGCGCGCAACAACCGTGAAGGCGAAATGAAAGTGATCTCCCACTGGTCTGACAACGACGGGGTGATATTTGTGTGAACGCGCGCGTGCTCACGTTCAATTTCCTTTTAACTTGAGCGTATCCCCGAAGAGCTGAAGATGTGTGACGGTCTGAAGTTTGGTGTCTTGATCAAAAGTACTGTACAGCAGTTTGACGGCGTGCGCGTCATGTCGCCACGATGACGGAGGCTAATATTTCATTCAAAGAACAGCGTCACGAAACGCACATGGCTTGTCATCAGCATGTCGTGCTTTTTTGCTTTTTTTTTTTTCCTGACGATGTCATTTATGTATCCCACGTATGTGACTTGTAAAGATTCTAAAAGAATTGATGCATGATAATTACAATCACTCGCATTGCAAATGTATTCGAATTAAGGCAAGAGCCGAACCGATTTATTCACCGGGTGATTTAAAAATATATAACCACAAAGATAACATGTAAAAATGCCCTCCTAAATCTCAAAATTTTTTGGTCAATTTTCTGACTCAAAAGGTTAAACAAATACAAAAGGATTCATTATTTTCAGTGTTAAAGGACTAAAAAAAAAATTACGTTTCTTTTTCAATGAATCCGTCAATTATCGGAATTGTCGGTTATCGGAATTTCTGTGTCAAATATTGGGATTAGCATCAGCAAAAAAAAAAGAAAACAAACCTACATATAGGTCAGACTCTAGTTAAGTTGTATTATTATATTATGTTATATTATTCATTCATTCATTCATCTTCCTAACCGCTTGATCCTCACGAGGGCCACGGGGGGTGCTGGAGCCTATCCCAGCCGTCTCCGGGCAGTAGGCGAGGGACACCCGGAATCGGTTGCCAGCCAATCGCAGGGCACACATAGACGAACAACCATCCACGCTCACACTCACACCTAGGGACAATTTAGAGCGTCCAATCAGCCTGCCATGCATGTTTTTGGAATGTGGGAGGAAACCGGAGCACCCGGAGAAAACCCACGCAGGCCCGGGGAGAACATGCAAACTCCACAAAGGGAGGCCGGAGCTGGAATCGAACCCGGTACCTCTGCACTGTGAAGCCCACGTGCTAACCACTGGACCACCGGGCCGCATGTTATATTATATTATATATATTTTTTGGAAGAATTATTCACCCAGCTGCTGCTTGTTTAGTGAGTTGAGTTCACTGTCACCAGACAGCCCTCGCATCTCCAATTTTTGCTCGTATCTGGAAGAAGAAAAAAAAAACCTGCCTGGGAAAAAAAATCGTGTCACTTGTATCTCAAGCCCCCCCCCGCTGTGTCTCCCTCATCAAGCTTCTCTATTCCTCCCTGGATACAGTATTTCCAATCCTCCTATTCTTTATGCCTCATCTGTGCTTCTTTTTTTTTTTAAACCGCAGTCTGTCAGTGGATGAATAATTGAGGTGTATTGAGTATGGTCAGCAGATGGTGAGCTAGCTGTTGCGGAGCTCTCAGTGGGCTGCAGGAAGTGCACACACCTGTCCAGTTAAAACCCGCAGGAGCTTGGCCGGAACGCTGCAAAGAGCTGCGAGAGTCGTGCGCCCCTCCAGGGCAGATGCAGGCAAGCAACCACATGTGGGCACATGCAAAAGAGCATGAATAATAGTAAACGTGCCAAGAACAGCAGATGTGGCCCCCCCCCCCACCCTGCACTCCACCTGTTCTTATTTACCTGCTCCGAGCAAGCGCGTTCCAAAAATGTCCGACTTATCTTTCCAACGCACGCTCTCGTTTGGCTTTTATTTTCTGCCCCCCCGAGTTTATCCTCGGCGCCCATCGAGCTGCTCACTTGGGTTGTCTCTTTATCGCACTCCGCCGAGGGGGGGGGGGGGTGCCCTAACGAGCACAAAAACTGGCCCCGGTCTGGACACGCCTGAAAGCAACCTCCGCCTCCATCGGAGCAGCCGCTGCCAACCCTTTGACCCTGCCCCCCCCCCACACCCTCCTTACGCCAGCCCCCGTCCCAAAAGCCCGACTGCGGCTGCGACCCGTTGAGTCACATCAGTTAACCCCGCCTTACGTCCGCACACACACACACACATCAACGGCTAAGCGTCTGCAGGGCTGCCGCAAGTGTTCACGCAAAATTGATCTTCAGCACTCCCCCTCCCTCCTTTTTCCTTCTCTCGCCCACTCATACCCCCCCCCCCCTTTCACTCCACACTCCCCCTAATCCCGTCTATCTCCTTCCGGATGAAAGCAATTTTAGCCGCTTCCTACTTTTATTTAAACCATTCGAGGATGATGCGTTGGGCGTGAAAAAAAAAAAGATGCAGATGACGAACTTGCTTTTTGGCTTGTTTGCTTGTCAGAAGGCCAAGTCGCTTTTTTTATTTTCGTCTGGTTTCTTTGCTTTGCTTTCACGGAACGCTTTTGCGCTTTCTTCTCAAGTATCTCCAGTGAGAGTGTGCTCCATGCAGATAGAAGAGCGTTGACATCGCTGCGAGTTAAAGTGCCCTGAATACAAAATCTCTTCGTAGCCAATAAAAGCTCTGATCTTTTCTCTATAGCAGTCTTCCAAATACATTTGTACTATTACCAGCCCGTTTCTTGTTTATGTCTACTTAACTTACGTTAGGCAGTTTTTCTTTTTTTTTCCTCCCATGTGAAAATTGCAATGCCTGGAGTGCTGAAAACGCATTCATCTTTGGCCCGGCTCCCTCAAGCATATTGAATCTTGCTGCTTCTTTCTCTCGCACTGAAAAGTAAGTACCATTGAAAATGTCATTGAAAGTAACTCAAAGCGGTGTACTATAAAAAGAAAAATACCGACCAATCATTGACAGGGGGCAAAGCAAATAAATTATTCTGTCTGATAATATATTTTTTTCAGACCGCCAAATTTGATGGGAATCATTAAGACAAAAAAAAATTACATACAGTCACACAAGTCACATTGGCAAAAAGAGGATTATTTCTTTTAAGTCACAAACATATCTTTCATTTCGTGCTAATTTGCACACATTTCTGTGAACCAGGAAGTAGCCTGCGAACAAATTCGTATTTTGTTGTTCTTAATAATGTTTGTTTTTTTTTCCAAAATGGTGAGTACTCTTGCTAGTCAAATTACCGTTAATATTGCATTTAGCTTCTCTGAGAGTCCTAGTTGGTGCAACAGAAAAAAAAAAGCAATCCACAGAAGGAAAGGAAATGCAAAACTTTTTAGTTTGCATTTCACTGACCAATATTGTGATCATACTGATAACTGATAATATTGGTCACCAGCATAACAATAGCGTGAAAATGTGCCAACATGTCATCACATCAACCTCCACGAACCAGGAGGCTGCGTTCAAACATGCAAATGGTGGTCATTCCGTTCCTGTTTTGTCTCTCAAATGCATATTAGAAACTTATGAATGTGTTCTTAAAAGATGCCGTTTTGAATAATCCGGTATTCGACTCAAATCAGTAGAGGAGTATAAGAAGACGGTACGCCCCGCAAGTGGAGTTGAGAGTTACACCGTCTACTCATTGACATTGCGCTTGCTTTCAGCGCTTCCTTATCTGATCTTGAAAACCGTGCCCCCCTTTCAAACGGCCTCCAGAAAACTCCATTATTAATCAACAGGCCACGCTGACACCAAAAGTCTATAAAATGGGGTTTTAAAGAGACTCCAAGATGTGACTTTTTCTTTCGCCGTCTGCTCTTTCACGTCGTCGCACCGTTGGAGGGCGTTTGCCTTTCTGGCACTCAATATTTTATTCATGCGGTGGGTGTTGAAGAGCAGTGCGAGAGGGGAAAGGCAGAAACAAAAGGGAAAAGTCCATGCGGACGGAGAAGAAAGTGCAAGAAAGGACAAAGCCAGCATGCTCATTAGAATGGAAGGAAAGGTCGTCGCGTTGTTGACTGTACACATCTGTTTGCCTCATAAGCTGTCTGGCAGATGCGAGTACCCAAGTGTGTAACTGCATGCTGATGTGCACTTATATGTTTGTGTCCATGTGTTTACATCAGTGCAACTAGAGTATAATGCTACTTGCGCAATTTGGAAAATAAGAAAAATCCCCCCCCCTCATCAATTATGAAAGGTGAAGTGAATCCAGGGATGTGGAAAAAGCTTTCAAAGCTCTTGAAGGGCTGATAACCAAACAATGGCCATTGTGACTCAAGTTTGACAGCAATGCAGTGTGACATCATCTGGCACCGCGTTGTTCTTTCAAACAACGTGTCATCGGAGTATTTCAGACTACGGATGATGGGTAACCGGATGGATGGAAGTCTTGAGGAGCCGACGATGAGAAGAAAGGAGCGTTGGCGCGGAGTGCCGATGCGGATTTGGAGCTGGGAGTCGCGGCTTGGAGTTTGAAGCGGATTATGTGGGACAGGAGAAGTGAACTAATGTCTTTCGTCAATGGACGCTACAGCTTCGTGTTTGCTTTCAAAACTTTGCTTGTAGCAGACGTGTGCACATTTTCAGCATGATGTCTCTGATCCACTGGTGAAAGGACACTTTGATCCTCTCCTCTTTCATCTATAACTGCTTCAGACAACAAAGTGTATGCAGAAAAGTGGTGAAGATTGCACGACTGTCTCTGTCCTATGTGTTGTCTTGTGTTATTTTTGTTATTTTGACTTCAAAATGGCGCCGTGAGAGTGGCTGCCTTTCCAGCAGCTCCTATTTTTTTGTTGTTCTACTTTTTCCTTTCATAACTTTGCTGCTGTGAATCTGGAATTTCTCCATTGCGAGACTAATAAAGGTTTTCTTAATCTTAATCTTAACTCTTTTCATGCGAGTACGTGAGTCGGGGGGCCTTTACGCCACAGCTTTCCAAGAAAGGCAAGACGGCAGCGTAGCAAGGCGGGTTCAACCAGTAAGCGGTATGAGTTATTCCCCTTACGGCAGGTCTCTACTCGTCTGAAGGCTCGCAACAAGTCTGCAGCTTAATAACGATGCTCGACACGGACAAGAGGCTTTGTTCGTCTGTAGGCTGCCTGAAAACAACGGTCTTGATAGAAAGATAGCCGTAGCATCGGAGGGAATACTAGCCCAGGTCTTTTGTTTAGCCATGCCGCTGCCGGTTTATTGCACGCATTTGCCAAAGCTGTTCCAATGTCGCAAAAACCTGTGTTGAATAAGATGTTTTTTTACACCCAAAATTATTTGGCAGCTCGAGTCACGGCACATACGTGCAGAGCAAAAAAATGCAGCCGCAGGTCGCTGTCCAATGGGAGCGCAGATCGCCACACGTGTGTTGATAGTTCATTTACTGTATATCTGTTTGTTTTGTCATACTGCCCCCCGGTGGCCCATGCGCACACACCAGAAGGAGGAGCACAAATTTATTGAGTTGAAGCCAAAAATGAGGGGGAAAAAGCATTGTCATTATTAAAATTTTAATTAATTATGGCATTACTGTATGCTTTTATGAAGTTGAATATTATAGTGTGATATTTTTCCTATTAAAAACAAATTATAGAATTTGGGGGGAGGTTGTATCATATTAATGAAAAACTTTCAGTCAACATAAATTCGTATTAAATAGTAACAAAATAAAATAAAAGTAATGAGGGGGGAAAATGAGTATATGTATGTAGGGGGCGCTAATGCAGAGTTTTGAAGTGACGAATCAGGTAATGCGTTGGAAAAGGTACTTGCTCCCCAACATTTAACCAGGCCACAGTTTTGTTTAAGAGCCACAAAGGCTTATTTAATACCCGTGTAAAATGCTTCATAAAGACCTAAAGAGCAGGGAAAAGGAAACAACTATTTGGCTGCCGTCTTTGATAATATGCAATTCTCAACCTGGGCTGTGAAGCATATCATTGCGTTATTGAATCAGAGTAGCTGGAACGAGACCTTAACATTTTCTGTCGATGAATTAGTGTAATCGTGCCATCACATTTCTGATACCGCCAGTCTTTTTAATAAACACAGAAGAAATATGACATTTTCCCGAGGACTCGGCACTTGCGACTTAATTCCCACATCTTTCATGTGCCTGAAATGCACAAGTTGAAAGTAGTTCCCTCCGAGTCTGAAGAAAAGCTGTTTTTCCATCCTTTTAGCTCTCCTCACTCACTTTCACCTTAATACCTCCACTTCCCTGCATAAACGTGTGATTACAGTGTCATTACAGTACCCATTTTCTGGGAGTTAGGTGCAGTGTTCCGGGTCTTTTGCGGGACACACTATGTCATTAAGTCATTATGAACCGGGATACGGGAAAATAATACCCATTATATGATCGAGCGATGCAGAAGACTACTTTTGTCTAAAGTCTCACCTGTGCCATTCTTGCGGTCTATTTGCCTGACAGCCTGTGAATTTGCATGGGGCACTGTTGCAAGTTCCTCAATCACATATTGTCCAAAATGAAAAGGTGGGAAAAGAAACAAACAAACAAACAATTATGGACTCACCCCAGAGTTAGGATATGCGGTCCAGCCTAGTTCAGCTGTGGCCACTCGAGTGTCCATCACAGTTTCTGCAGCGAGGAGAGAAACATAAGGTTGTGGTGAGGAGTTAGCGTAAATAAGCATTTCAAAATATCATTCGACTGAGATGAACTGCATTCCGGCCTCAGTGATCACTTGACACGATCATTCATGAACCACAACAGGCTGATGCCTCAGAGCGATTCATCCATCTCGTAGGTTCAAGACCCGCCGTGCAGATTTGACTGAAGACGTGTGACTGGGCTACACACCCGAACATTGCTTTGAATCTTAGTCCCGAGTCATGCCTCTAAACTCAGGGATCGGTTTGAGGAAGGCTTTAGAGGACGGGTGTCAAACTCAGACCTGATTTTAGTTCCAGTTTGCCTTGGAGGGCTTTTATGACGTATAAAGAAGTCAAGAATAACAGTTTATTGACCTGTTGTTTAAGTTACTGTAATGATGGTTTTGTTCACAAGAGAAAGCTTAGAACATATCTCTTATTTATGAAGTATGAGAATTTAAAATTGTGGTAGACATTTTAGAAGGATGTTGACATGTTTGAGCTGCTTTCGCGGGCCGCAGAAAATGATGTGGCGGGCCAGATCTGGCCCCCGGGCCTTGAGTTTGACACCAGTGCTTTAGTGCAAGGAATTTGAAAACGACAAGCTTTAGAACGGCACCGTCAAAGCCATCAAAATCCTTTTGAATGAAGTACAACAAATATAGCCGGCAATCAGGACTTTTCCCAGGTGATCTTTTGAAGAACAGAAATTCCCAACTGCGTCATTTTCCGAGATCTTCCTGACTTTCTATTTTTGAGTTCATTTCTGTTCGTCTCTGCGCAGGCATTTGAAATACCAAGGCTGTAGAGGAATACACCTGAGGTATGTTTTTCGGGCATCGTTATTGTTCGTCGTCTGTGTGTCACAATTACAGGAAGAGACCGACCCCCATCCCCAAAGAGCCACCAAAAAAAGGGTTTCATTTTTTTTTAATGAGAAAGGAAGGATGTCTTTTCTGTGAGTTGCAACACACCCTGAGGAGAGAAAATTTAACCGGTGTAAAATTGCACTAAAAGTTATAAACTGTAGCTTCCCTTCTGAATCGCTCCCCTGTGACACATAGTAGATAAATCAGTCTTGCAAGTCACAGGAGACATTTACTGTCTCAGTATTGATTAATGTCTGCTCTTTTGGCAATGTGAGCACCCCCCCCCCCCAAAAAAAAAGAGTAATTCACAACCCTCTCTGGATCGTTCACTCACATATTTAAAGTGATGGACATGTTGGCCTTTGTAACGTGATTTATGGAGTCATAATTTAGCTTCGTCTTTTCTGGGCCATAGCTTCCAATTTTTTAAGTCAACCAGGATATATTTGACTTTTTCTTTTTCCACAACCTACCCCCCCCCCCCCCGCCCCCCTCATGTAATTTGTTGTATTTGGAGACAAATAGGTGAAAAGGAATTTCAAGGCAATCATCCGCAGGATGTTAGCGTGTTGCTGACTTGGACGCGATCCATTTAGCACAGCAAACAGTTGGCTAGCACCACCCACACGTGTTATTGATGAGGGAGATGAATTGCAAGCTGCAGACTCTCAGCCTCTCTTTGAAGGAGACGTTCCAGGCCCTTTAGCGCCCACCTTTTTTTTTTTTTACCTTCTTCCACTCCAGGAAGCGTGCCCCCGCAGATGTCGCCTTGTTTTAAAGATACGCCGCACTCAAAGCGATGTGGAAATCGTACCAAATGGAGCTTTTGAAGCCTGTCATCCTTACATCAAGTGAACTGTTTTTTTTTGGGGGGGGCAAAAATAAATAAATAAAAGCAAGTGAAACAGCTATAGCAACCGGCACGCTCCATCGCCACTTACTAGGAGAGGCTGTCTTCAGACATGAAACCAATTAGCCCGAGCTAATTCCGTGCCACACAAATGCACGCACTGGCGCACGTTCACTAACTAAATTCAACTCGGAGAACACTTTTCAATACGCGTCCTTGGCGACAGCCTTCTTCACGCCGAGCTTCCATCCCCCAATTTCCTTAAGATGAGCATCGCCTTGTCTTGTTGCCACACAGCCCCAACGCTGCCATGCCTAGCTGCAGACTTGCTGTCAGCTGGGGAGGTAGGAGCCTCCGAGCGTCATACGGGCCAATGTAGCGCAGGCCTGCCAACCACATTCTCCGGGGAAATCACAAGAGATTTAGTCAAATCAAACGGGCTCTTGCTAAGGCCATCCTCCATTTCCTTTTGGAGGCGGATGGCAGAGGAGGGAAAGCACCGGATGGTGGTTAAAGGTGCAGACAAAAGGGTCAAACGCTCATGGAAACGGTCGATGAACTGAGTCTCGTGACCAAATGTCTGCCTTTGACACCAGAAGGAGAGGAAATGGAGTCTGCTAAGTGGTTATTAGCGATGAGGCGGAGCTCTTACACCTGACGACTGGCCTTTAAAATCTGGACAATGTCCTTCCCAAGCGCTTCTCACCGTCTTGTGGGCTTTTAATTATGAGCGGATTTCAAAGTCGGGTATATTTTAAAAGCATTCATAGAAAATAGGTCATATCATTTGTGAGACATTGTCGAAACAATAAATCATCTGATGACAGTCACAATCCTATTTACTTTCTTTTATATGAGCCTGTCTATGACGTTCTCCGTCGGCCCGAATACGTGGATGTAATCACAGTTGGTTGACAGTTGATGGGCAATAAAATCGGTCGCCGAGTGATTAGTCGCTAAGAATCTGCGTCCCCTTGTTTGCAAAGAACCGTTGTTCAATCATGTCTCGAAGCAATTGGATGAAACCATCACGGGCTGGCTGATTGAGTCAATCAGTTCCTCCATTCCTCAACATGTCACGTATATTCAGTCAGATGTACGAGGCAGCCAAAATTAGCTCACATTCTCACACTAATCATTTCCAAGATGAGTGAAACATAAACTGCGACCCCTCACGTTTCAAGGGCAGCACCGCAATCCCGCATTTTGCTGTGTCAGCAAGCCACATTCAATTCAAAACCGCCAGGTGGGGAAAAACAAAAAAAGTTCATATAGCGTGAAAAGTATGGATAAAGAAAGCTTAAGGCTGGCTGCACAACCACGGGTCATAAATCTATCGGAAAACAATAGCTTGTAGGTGTCGGACTCGTCATCTTTTGATGGATTTGAGCAGTTGCAAGGCTGCAGCACGTACTGCGGAGATGTTAGCGGAATATTAGTTGTGCAAATCATGTGACGGATGTGGTTTTGCTTGTCAAAAACACCGGGAACCACGTGCGATCAAGACCGAACCCAGGACCCGATGCATCTAACCTGAGACGGCACAGATATTCCTCATTAGGGACTCTTGATGGATCAATAGCAAATCGCGGTCTCGTTCTATGAGTGCAGAGAAGGGAGGGAGGTGTGGGTGGTGGTGGGGTAGATGATAGAGCGAGGGAGACTGCATTAAACATTGATGGGGACCCTGTGGTAGCGATCGATAAGGCAGTGCTCTCTTTGCACAATTACACGTCAGCAAGCAGGCGCGTGATTCATCACATGATTAGACATGGAAAAAAAAAAAACACTCGGACCTGAAACCAGAGCGGCGGGAGGAGATGGTCGCACTGGTTGGCACTCTTTGAGCTTCCATGTATGGTTTGCAAATGTGAACGGTAACGCGGTTGTGTAATTCAAGGCCTCGCGGCCTTGGATGCATGATTGCACGGCTGCCGGTCGATAGAACATATGCTGAAAGCGCCTCCTCTGAAGGCTCTTCAGTCAATAAAGCGGACAAATTCTCCGCAGATTTCCCTTCTCATCCCAGAACACATCTTTTCCATTCATCTATGCTTTACCACGTACCCCCAGAATCATGCTCCCACCCCTTCCCCCTCCACCACCTCCCCCCGCTTCCCGGCCGTCAAGGATGTTGGCACACTTTGCAATTCAATGAGACAATCATGTCCAGCTGCTGAACGCTAAGCTTAGAGGACCCTCGCTTTGTGATTGGCGCAACAAACTGAAATAAGATCTTTGGGGCCTTGAGGATAGACATTTCCGAAGGGATGTATCCTTTCTTAGATGTGGAGTCAAGATGGGACGATAAAGATGGGGAGAGAGGGAGAGAGAGAGAGAAAATGGTGAAATATAAAGGGAGAATTCAGCAGGCCTGAAATGAGCACTTAACGGTGATGAAGCCCCGTGGTGGCTTAGTGTGCTGAGCCTGGCATCTTAATACTAAGGCTGAAAACAAAGTGGCCAACATGCATGACTGAAAGCTGCTGCGTCTCCCAAAACTAATCAGCCAACCACTCAAGGGGATTTTCTAAATTGGAAAAAAAAAAGGTGGCGGAGAGCATTTCTGGCAGCACTTGGCAAACAGTATTACAATTAAAAAGGCGGTTTAGGCAAATCAATTCATTTGACAAATTATTTGCTGATTAATTGTGTTGCAACATAATCAGCAAAATAGAGCGCGGTACTTTCTTAGTACATTAAGTCGCAACCGGTTTATGGTCTAAAGAAGAAGCACAGGACAACAACAACCCCCCATCCAAAACCTGAGAGATGCTCTCGTCGCTAAATCAAAACTTTGAAAAACACCATGATCAATTTGATATACAGTACACTGGCACATTAAAGCACCTTAAAGGATCAATATCGAACAAAAATCAACTTTTTGGAACTCTTAGCCATGCTAAAATGCTAATTAATCGCCAAAACCAGCCCCCCAAAGTGGTGTTTTAGGCCATTAGCATTCCTGCTAATTTCTGCTCTGGAAACGCTAGCCGCGCCCAATCCAAGAAAACAAATGGGTTCGCGAAGTCGAAAATTCAGACGCCACCGAGTACCACCCGTGCAGACTGAACACAATGTCAACTTTCTCCGAGTAGTCAGGTGGAAGCCCAACCAGGGTATCTGGGAAAGAGGCACGAAAGACAGCTAGCTCGCCCGAGACGCCGGCCTACCCGAGCCGTTTCTCTAGTCGTCATTTCTCAGAGGCCAGCCTGGTGAACCTTAAACATTACAAAAACGGATTTCCTGTGAGATTAAACCTTAAAATTGGCGCGATTACTGGAGAAGCCAGAGCTGTAAATCTGTCAAACCGCTAGCTACATTGTGACATCATATTAGCATGAATGCATTAACGTTAGCGTTGTGGTCAAGCACTATATGTCAGACGTATATTGTTGTATTAAAAAAGAAATAAGTAGAAGTACAGCGTCCATATTGAGCCGTCTTTCCAAATATAGTTCCTCGTTTTATTAAGGTATCATGTTTGAGAGCTGGTTCATGGTGAATAAAACAGGTGATAGTTCTCGTTTCTGAGCGAGTGTTCGACAGAATCCCCGCAACACTTATTTCATTTATTGCTAACGCTGAGGCTGTGTCACTCATCCTGAAGCCTTTAAATAGAAGATTCAGGACAAGCAACAGAAATACATCAGAGAAATATGTTACTTTCACGTCCCCCCCCCTACCCCTGAAGACGACGATGACAATGTGGCTGATTTGAAAATTGAACAGAAAGTAATCTGCCATCCTCCGAGAGAACAAGTGATGGCACACGGACGCACGTATTGTAACTGCTCGGGGCTCGCTGGCTGCGGCGGTGTGAAAAATGATCCTTTGAACAGGTAGAAGGGCCACAGACAAAAAGATAAAAGCAAAAAAAAGGAAGAAAGACGACAAGCGAGGTGCCGAGAGATTGGTGGCAGATGTTATGAAAATTAATATACATGCAAGATCGTCAGAGACTGATGAAATTAGTAAATAATTTCATCATACCAAGGTGACATTCTTCCAGTGGATCATCTCACCACGTGGCCACAGATGTATGAACAGAAAATGTCCCGAAGGATAATAAACATTTATGTGACCAAAATATCAATTTAGCGAAATGTTGCGTTGTCACGAAACAATGTTGACCGTGACCATCAGAAATCAATGCCGTATTGAAACAGCCAATAAATATGTTTTATTATGTCATCAAGTGGTTGTTTTTGTGCTGACAACCTCAGATAATGTTTTGAGCTGGTGACGGCTAATCTGCTAATATTAGCGTATACAAAAGTGAAATATGGTTGAGTACATTTTCATGAAACTCGGAATGAACGATTTTATGCGCAAGTGAAACATCAGTTAAAAAGACGCCATGGAGCGTAACATGGACGATTTTCTTCCAATACAGCAAACCGCTACCCTGTGATCAGCTAACTAGCTATCTGAGCGCACTTCTCCGGCCCCGCCATCCACTCTATGTGGATGTTTTGAGCTGGTGACGGCTAATCTGCTAATATTAGCGTATACAAAAGTGAAATATGGTTGAGTACAATTTTATGAAACTCGGAATGAATGATTTTATGTGCAAGTGAAACATCAGTTAAAAAGACGCCATGGAGCATAACATGGACGATTTTCTTCCAATACAGCAAACCGCTACCCTGTGATCAGCTAACTAGCGATCTGAGCGCACTTCTCCGGCGCTGCCATCCACTCTATTTCGCGTCACGCACCGCCATTCGCACAAGGTCGTATTTTGACAAACCGTTAAAGCCGCGACACAACAACAAGGCGATAACGGTCTCGCCGGCGGCACACGTTCAACCGCTGTACCCCGCGAATGTAGCCGTTAGCAGGGAGACAGCCGAGTGAAGCCATCCACCGCGACGGTTGTTGCGGATATCGGCATCTTACTTTTAATTTGAAGTTGGCCCTTTAGAAGCTATCATTATCACGGCTGCCTGACCTATTCTTTGGGCGCAAAAGCGCGGCGACAAACTGGTAAATTTCCAGTCCTCGCGCGGAAGCACGGCTACTCATTATGATATCATCTTAAAATGTGATCATACTGTATCAGGAGTTAATCTTTCATTCCCATCCCTAGCTGAAGCACCGTCGAGAATGATGTGTGTTCGCTTGTATGACTCAAGTCAGCCGTTTGATTCACCTGACATTTGTGTTACATGGCCAGCACTGATAACAAGCTCGTCTGATTCCTTTTGGAGCGGTCAATCACTCGTGCGGCTATTGAAAACCACCAAAACAGGACACAAGCACGACAGCGCCTCATCTGCGCGTCTTTCTTTTTCGTCCCTGGCCTGGTCAAGGGAGACGGCGAGGCACGTCATTTGCATTCATTAACATTACATTAGCAGAAGGAGTGATCTTTGGAAAGCAGGCAGCCGGGGAGTGTCATTTTTAATTCATCGTATCCACAACGCCCACCCCTCTGGCGTTCCCTTTACCTTCACCCTCTCCTTCTCCCTCCCTCGCACTTTCATTCATCCAACCTTTTCTCCTCTTAATCCCGGTGTCATTTTTCTCCTTTTCAATGCATGTTGTTTATAGTTTTCAGGCTTCCGTTATTTTTTCTTATCTATTTTTTTTAATCTGCCATTAATGCTGGTTAAATGCTAACCGGAAAAAGAACGAATTCAAAAACGGCAAAATCCCAAACTATGATTGCCTTCTGTGTAATGTTTGGCACGTGAAGTCAGCAGTTAGAAAATCATGCGCCTTATTGCAGGACGATGTTGTTTATTTCCCTTCCCCCTTGCTATAGAACAGAACATATACACAGCGTGCGAGTGTTCGCATATGGCCACACACATTGTCTGAAACGTGGGCACACGTACTGTTTTCGCAAGCAGCTCAAGGCTTGCGCTGCGCTCGAGTGCTAACAAACACGCAATATCCTGCTGGGCAAATGTTAAACGAAACATCGTTGTGAGTACTCGTAGAAATAAGAGCAGTTTTTATGCGGGGATTCAAGGCGCATGCATAATATTACAAAGGAACCAGTTGTGAGTTCATCACCGCTGTCCATTGCTTAGTCACGTCCTGCCTATTGACGGTAAGTGTCAATCCTGATCATGTGATCAAAATTCGGGGGGGACGGTCACATCATTTTCAGCTTTAGTTTTTTTTTTTTAGCGGCCCGGTAGTCCAGTGGTTAGCACGTGGGCTTCACAGTGCAGAGGTACCGGGTTCAATTCCAGCTCCGGCCTTCCTGTGTGGAGTTTGCATGTTCTCCCCAGGCCTGCGTGGGTTTTCTCCGGGTGCTCCGGTTTCCTCCCACATTCCAAAAACATGCGTGGCAGGCTGATTGAACACTCTAAATTGTCCCTAGGTGTGAGTGTGAATGGTTGTTTGTTTCTGTGTGCCCTGCGATTGGCTGGCAACCGATTCACCCCCCGCGACCCTAGTGAGGATCAGGCGGCTCGGAAGATGAATGTTTTTTTTTTTGACGGGGCAAATTTCAACCGTCTTTACCCAACTAGTAAAGTCAGGTCCGAGTCCTGGTTCAAACAAAGTCTCTTTGCTCAGTGCTTGTTCCCGTTCAGGGTGGTGGTCCTAAACTGAACGCTCGCTGAAATGTATAGCTGTATGTATCATTCACTAGGGTCGCGGGGGGTGCAGGAGCCCATCCCAGCCGTCACCGGGCAGTAGGCCCTGAATCGGTTGCCAGCCAATCGGAGGGCACACATAGACGAACAACCATCCACGCTCACACCTAGGGACAATCTAGAGTGTTCAATCAGCCTTCCATGCATATTTTTGGAATGTGGGAGGAAACCGGAGCACCCGGAGAAAACCCACGCAGGCCCGGGGAGAACATGCAAACTCCACACAGGGAGGCCGGAGCTGGAATCGAACTCGGTACCTCTGCACTGTGAAGCCGACGTGCTAACCACTGGACTACCGGGCCGCCCTGTATGTATCATCTTTATGAAATAAAAAAAATCATTCAACCTATTTCAGTGCAAGAGCAAAAGCTACATACAACAGCTGATGACTCCAATATTAAACCTCGCAGTAAGGAGAGGAGACTCCGCGCCTTGGCAAACAGCAGCTGAAAAAAAATAAAAATAAAATGTTGCTGGCTTCCTCCAACCATCACAATTGTCATTACTTCTTGGCCCGACTGTCTGCTTTCAAGAAACCTCGCAATTTGCTGCTCCAAAATGAGGCAATTACAACTCTTAATAAGGGCGCTCACCTCACAAAATGACTTTTAGTGAGAGAGAGAGAGAGAGACTCCTCTCGCTACGTTTTGCGGGGTGTGGGGGGGGCAGGGACAACATTTTGGCTGCATTCCCAGTCAGCCAACCACACCCACCTGGTCCCATTGCGACTGCTGTGCGCACCCACTCACAGAAACGTGATCGCGTTAATGACGCCAAGAAACAAACTCCCCCGTCGATGCCTACAAGTGCGTGTATTGATGTGAAACATAAGTACTCGATTACTATTACATGAGAGCAGAATGCCCGTGTCAAAAAAGGACTCTCCTGCTTCCACCAAACTGGGGAAATGCAACACGATGCTCCGAGGACCATCGTTGAAGTGGCGTTGGGATTTTGCCTTTCCCAAAAGCAATATTTCTCAATTCCTACCATCTAAAAATCTTGGCCCATCAACACGTCTTTGATCTGGAGACATGAGTGCCGGACATCAATGAACCTTGATGAAGTCGCACGAGGGATTGTGTGAAGTTGACATTTAGCAGTATAAACTATAGCAGAGGTACCGGGTTCAATTCCAGCTCCGGCCTCCCTGTGTGGAGTTTGCATGTTCTCCCCGGGCCTGCGTGGGTTTTCTCCGGGTACTCCGGTTTGCTCCCACATTCCAAAAACATGCGTGGCAGGCTGATTGGACGCTCTAAAATTGTCCCTAGGTGTGAATGTGAGCGTGGATGGTTGTTCGTCTCTGTGTGCCCTGCGATTGGCTGGCAACCGATTCAGGGTGTCCCCCGCCTACTGCCCGAAGACAGCTGGGATAGGATCCAGCACCCCCCGCGACCCTGGTGAGGATCAAGCGGCTCGGAAGATTTTGTTTAGGTGACAAAAAAAATGTTTTTTCAACTTTTATTTTAGATATTTTGTCACGGGCGGCACGGTACGCAACAGGTTAGAACGGTCGTCTTACAATGCAGAGGTACCGGGTTCGATTGCAGCTCCGGCCTCCCTGTGTGGAGTTTGCATGTTCTCCCCGGGCCTGCGTGGGTTTTCTCCGGGTGCTCTGGTTTCCTCCCACATTCCAAAAACATGCATGGCAGGCTGATTGGACGCTCTAAATTGTCCCTAGGTGTGAGTGTGAGCGTGGATGGTTGTTCGTCTCTGTGTGCCCTGCGATTGGCTGGCAACCGATTCAGGGTGTCCCCCGCCTACTGCCCGAAGACGGCTGGGATAGGCTCCAGCACCCCCCGCGACCCTAGTGAGGATCAAGCGGCTCGGAAGATGAATGAATGAATGAATGAATGAATGAATGAACTATAGTTTAATGGGCTATCTGGGGTGAATTAAGTCATCATTGCTTTTTTTTTTTTTTTTAAGGAGCAAGAAAAAGTGCTGACTGCTCAAAATGCTGTCACTCAATAATAATCCCCTACAGCCACCCGCTCTAATTAAGCCAGTGTGGTTAGCCGTGAACATTTTTTTTTCAGCGCCTTTCCGTCCCGATTGTTATATCTGAAAAAAAAAGTCGCACCAAGTAGTTTGCTCAATGTTTGTCTTGCAAGTTACCTTCATCGCGCCAGAGATTTAGGAGAGAAAGCAGATAAAAGGATGGGAAATAGATTGAGCCGTCACAACTAAAACTAAAACTAAAACTAACGAAAATAAGTGGCATCTGTGTCGATGACGGCGTGGAGAGAACAAAATTATATTCTGAACAAAATGCATGTGGATACTACAAAACAAAAAAATTCCTTCACTCTTTTAAACTGCAATTTCAGCATTTTCTATCGTCACCGGAAAGGTTAGCGACAAAAGCTGCTGATCTTTCAATTCCGTCAAAAGTCGGACTATGACAAGCTCAACTTCGGACTATGTCATACTGTATATTAGCTCAATTCTAAGAGTGCTATTTTTCAAACTGAATGAATATGCCACAGCTCAAACTTGCACTCAAAATCATTTTTTTTTTCTCATTTGTAAGCATACCGGTTAAATCCTAATGCAATAAAACCCGATGCACAATGCCAGCAAGCTGTCTTCAAAACACAAATTCTTCTCTTTGTGCAACGGCGTCATGTCAGAAATCACTTGAGAGACGCGTTTGGATCGTAGCAGCACCCGACGTTCACTGAAACTGTCTAACCTCACACGCCACCTCCACTCCTTTTCTCCTACCTCGACGCACGACGTTCGGAGGCACTGGCAATATTCATGAACTCAAGAACCAAAAAAAAAAAAAAAAAAATCTCACTCAAACGCAGACACGAGCGGCACGCAAGGGAAAAAAAAAAAATATAAAAGCTGCGTAAAAGCATGAAAAAAAGTGCTGAAATGCAGACACTCGCACGAGCGTGCGGATAGAATGTATAAATGCCCACGCACGACGCCCCCGTTCAAGCCCGGGCTGCTACGACGTGCAAGTCCATCTGCGGGGAGGGTGACTCTGAACTTGAACCATTTTTTTTTTGTCCGAGCCATGTGACCACGGAAATGAAAATGAACATGACTTGCTCTTTAATCTCTATCGTACAATTTTTTCTCGGCAATTACTTCATACAGCTGAGGCAAGACTGCCTCACAGCTCTGGGATTTGGGATTTGAATCACTCCCTTCTGGTCTTCCAGTGTGGAATTTGTGTGAGTTTTCTCCACGTAATCCAGCTTCTTCCATCCCACCCAGGGCCTTATTTCAGATAAGGACTATCGGGGAGGGGGGGGGGGGGACTGGACTGAGTCACCGATTTTTCCTGAAGTCGGTGCTGTCGTCGGTTTAGCTCCAAAGATGTCAATGTGAGAGATAATGGGCGTCCGTCATTAAACAGGACGTGGAATTGACTGCCCCCCGTCCAGTCCAGAGCGCAGCTTGCTTTGCACCCAAAGTCAGATGAAATCGTCTGTCGCTCATCCGCACCCATAATCAGAATAAGTACACGGTAAAACGGACGGATGGATTCAACAGCTGATTTTCTCCCAGAAACGGGCAGCAGCAATAAACCAATCGGCCCGCTAGTCCAGTGGTTAGCACGTCGGCTTCACAGTGCAGAGGTACCGGGTTCGATTCCAGCTCCGGCCTCCCTGTGTGGAGTTTGCATGTTCTCCCTGGGCCTGCGCGGGTTTTCTCCGGGTGCTCCGGTTTCCTCCCACATTTCAAAAACATGCGTGGCAGGCTGATTGGACGCTCTAAATTGTCCCTAGGTGTGAATGTAAGCGTGGATGGTTGTTCGTCTCTGTGTGCCCTGCGATTGGCTGGCAACTGATCCAGGTTGTCCCCCGCCTACTGCCCGAAGACGGCTGGGATAGGCTCCAGCACCCCCCGCGACCCTAGTGAGGATCAAGCGGTTCAGAAAATGGATGGATGGAAAGTAGTTTGGTCAGCGCAAATATCAGCAAGCTGCAGCGATTCTCATTAACGCGATGTTGTTAGTCACGTCTGAAACCCAGACAGGAGAACTTTCAAGGCGCCATGTTCTGCACTTCCTTTATCTTATCCGTGCTTGGAAAAAAAACAACCTTCATCCCCCCTTTTGGAACCACAGGAGCCAAATTTCAAGTCCAATTATCGCCCTCGCCCATGAGGACCGCGGCAAAGGCTTTCACAATCTGAATCGATGGCACGTAGACGACGGTTTAACAGTCATATGAAGGTGTGAAAAGAAATCAACCGTCGGTCTCGGCGGTGAGAGGCCTCAGCCATTTGGAGACTGTTACCAGCGTTATTCAATTTAGCCGTGAGGTCCCTTGACCATTGCGGTGAGAGCCATCCAGGTAATTGATGCCTAAGTTCGGTCTTCCCCAAGCTTCTTTACTACTGGGACAGCACTCGGAAAGGCTCGAGCGAAGGTGTGATGTCATCTCGCGAGTGAGATGTTCTGCCGGGTTCTTGCTCGTGTAGCTTTGTCGTCCAACGTGGCTTCATCGGTTTCACAAAAAAAGGGGAGCAGAAGAAATGGAAGATTTTTGCAGGGAGGCTTTGTTTTTCCTTCAGGGCTTTTCGCGAGTATGTATGATGCAGCGAGGGAAAAGAAAAAAAAAATGAGTCCTCCGACTTGCATCTTGTGGCGTGAAGTTGTTTTCTGAGAAGCAAGCATAGATTAAAAGCAAGGGAATGAAGTTGGGGGGGAAAATAACTTTTACCTTCGGGAAAAGAAGGTGAGCAAAAGGCTTTTGTGAGTGCATTTGTTACTCTGCAATGGAAAAACGGCGAATGATTTCCAGGGAATTGCAAACAAAGGCCGATTCTTTCAGCTCCGTTGAAAGCTTTGCGTCTGAATTACCTCCTTTTGATGTGCCCATCTAATTTCAAGCAATGACCTGCCGGCAAATTTGCTTTTGTTGCGGCATTTAATGAGTCCTTCGATGTCTACCGTCACTCATCTTGCCGTTCGCCGCTTCGAATGCAAGGCCGTCGCTCGCTGCGGCACTCAACTCTTCTGGGATGGTGAAATGTCAATCTAGATATATATTGCGCGTCGTCCCGCACGTGGTCTGTCCTTCCGTCTGTCCCTTTTCAAAACGTACCTACTTCACCGCGCCGCCACTGCGCCGCTCAGGCAGTGGCTCGCTATGATCGATTAGCGAAAAAATGTTGTCTACCCACAAGCATTGCAATGAAATTGTTAGTTATTTAGTAGAGCTAAACATCTCTTTATTTTCGCGATAAGCAATGAAGATGAACAAAAAGTTGAACCAAGCAACAACACTTTTGTGGGCTGAAGGCCCACCTTACCAGCCTTCCGCTGGTTCGCCGCCCTCCGGCCGGCTCATCAGCTAGTTCACAATATACACGCGGGTATTTTCGATCTCGTGCCGCACGCCCGACCAAGCGCACGCACTTAACAAGTTGCCTTGCGGCCCAAAAAGCCTTTGGCGCAATATGTCACAATGGTCCAGTGACACGAGTAGGAGGGGCACAAACATCACCGTCGGTTTTCCATCCTGTCAAAAAAAACAGCTCTGCCCGCCTGTTTTGATGCGGGCGCATCAACGGGCGAACATCCGCACGAAGGCGGGGGTCGCGCTCCCTGTTAAAAAATCTTCCTGCAAGCGGCAAGGAGTCTTGGCTTTTACCCGCCAGCCCTGCCACTTGAGGTGACGTGTTGATGGGGCGCGAGGTGTCCTTTCCGGAGACGAGACGAGGAGCCTCGTTAGGCAAGTGCCAGCCATTTTGCTTTTAAAACCGCTCCCGCACTCCGACCTGACATTTTCTTCCGCACATGTAAACACGAGCATCTGTAAAAAGCCGCTCCGGGCTGTTAAATAATTTCTCCATTTGGTGTCAGTGGGTTAGAAGGAAGTAGGTGTCTGTCCAGGGGCGAGTGTGTGGGAGTGCACATTTCCAGAGGGTGGGTGGGGGGTGGGGGGGGGGTGTAAATAGCTTCTGGCTGAGAGACAAGTGGCGTGCGGGTGTTTGGACAGAACACCACTTGGTGTTGCAGATGAAATATGAAATGGCAAGCAGGGATGAAATTCAATTTTGGAGATTGGGAGGGGGCGGGATGGCGCAATCTTGCTTGGGTGGTGTCTGAGTGACAGAGGGCTAAAACAAACAAGGACAACAGAGTAAGTTTTTTTTTTTTTCAGCACTTACGTGGATGTTGCACTTCAGGTTCTCTCCTCTTATCAACAACATCAAAAGAATCCGTATTTGGCAGTCGGCCCCGACTCAGTTGTTAGTGTTGCCGCGGTGAAGCTCGACAATGTAAAAAACTTCAATCATCAAGCCCCTCGTTACGCGCGCTGGGTGATAAGGCCTTTGGAAATTGAGGTGCTTATTAACGCAATGTTTACCGTTGCAGTTTGTCGCGGTTCGGAACTGCGCCGTGACACGGAATCATTTTCCAGCTTGTCATGCCGGATGTCGACTTTTGATTAACAGGCCCCTTTGGACCATCTAGGCCTTGTATATTCAGAATATTCATTCATTCATTCATCTTCCTAACTGCTTGATCCTCACTAGGGTCGCGGGGGGTGCTGGAGCCTATCCCAGCTGTCTTCGGGCAGTAGGCGGGGGACACCCTGAATCGGTTGCCAGCCAATCGCAGGGCACACAGAAACGAACAACCATTCGCAGTCACACTCACAACTAGGGACAATTTAGAGCGTCCAATCAGCCTGCTATGCATATTTTTGGAATGTGGGAGGAAACCGGAGCACCCGGAGAAAACCCACGCAGGCCCGGGGAGAACATGCAAACTCCACACAGGAAGGCCGGAGCTGGAATCGAATCCTGCAGGTGAAAGAGTTTTTTTTTTTTTTTTTTGGGTGGCTTTGGTGTTTAGAATGTGACAGAACGCAATATTCTGCGGGTCCTGAAAGATCAGTCAAAATGTTCTAAAACGGCTGGTAACATGCTTTGAAAACGTCTGTAACCGAATGAGTTCAAATCATCAAATATGCAACAGCAGGCATCTGAATGTGTAAATAATGACTCATTCTGGGAAGGGAAAAAAAAAACGACACCTGCCAAACTCCGATACTGAGCAACACAATGCTAAAAACCGCACGGCCCACGTGAGTCCTAGTAACTTCAATCCGGGATAAAAACTAGTTTGATCTTTCCCACCGTTTGTATACATTCATTCATTCATCTTACGAGCCGCTTGATCCTCACTAGGGTCGCGGGGGGTGCTGGAGCCTATCCCAGCTGTCTTCGGGCAGTAGGCGGGGGACACCCTGAATCGGTTGCCAGCCAATCGCAGGGCAGACAGAAACGGACAAACATTCGCACTCACACTCACACCCAGGGACAATTTAGAGTGTTCAATCAGCCTGGCATGCATGTTTTTGGACTGTGGCAGGAAACCAGAGCACCCGGAGAAAACCCACGCAAGCCCGGGGAGAACATGCAAACTCCACACAGGGAGGCCGGAGCTGGAATCGAACCCGGTACCTCTGCATTGTGAAGCCGACGTGCTAACCACTGGACTACCGGGCCGCCCCGTTTGTATACAATGACACAAAACCACACAAAGCAACATGTTATGAAATCAAGCTAGACAGCCTATTAATTTGACCTCCGGCATGACACCGGCAAGTGCACGCAAGACAATTGCGCTTGCATCCATTACCACTGCCAACCTGGACAGTGAGCGACACAGTAGCAGCGTGACTGACGTTTGACAAAACAAAGCGTTCATAGCGCTCCCTGTCACGGGCCAGTACACTTGTTGACCTGTCAGTTGCATAGGTGATCATATTACCCATAAGTTGGCGAGACAGGAAATCATGAAGTCGAGTGGCACATGGACGGCTGTACAAAAGGCGTTTTGGCAGGTGTGCACACAGACGCATCAAACATTTATTAGCAAATAAGAGTCGCGCGCAAAAGAAGCGTGGGCCGCGCATACGCGGGCAGGTTGATGACAGACGAGGCGTCACAAGAAATGCCTCACCCAGCTAATTGAATGTGATGATCCAGCAGCAGCGCGCCTTGAAGCTTCTCATTTATCACCACGAGGACAATCAAGAAAAATACACATTGTGGTTGTTTTTTTTTAGTTTTTTTTACTGTGCTTTGTTCTTTGTTTTACACACAGCAGGAGGATACTGTGCGCAAACAAAAATCACTCACCACTGACGCACAGCTTCAAATATAAAAATCTAGATCAGCTGAGGCAACGCAACTGCTCCATAATCATTTTTTTTTGTTTTGTTTTGTTGTTGTTTTTTTTTGCTATTTGTACACCTGCTGTTCCCGCAGTCAAACAGAACATTCTGGATAAAACAGTCTCTTGCCTGCCTGTGAAAATATAAACAAAACTCACAGGATTTTCTTTTTTTTTTTTGCACATTAGCGGGCATTTTGCCTCAAAATCGGTGGTGGGAATTTGAGGGGAATGGAAGAGAGGCAGTGTGGGAGGGTGTGATGGTGTAACTGGGGCTTAGCCAGTAGAGATGTTTGAACTCAAAACAGACAGGTGGCACAGTGGTAGGGAGACAAGTTGAAATACTCTCTCCTCGGGGGGGTCACCAAACCAGGTTGACCTTCTCCGCCTGAGTCCATTGTTGAAACACATAACTATACACAAACGCTAACACTGAAGGGGTGGTTGTTTCTAAATAACATCCTTGTGTTTGCATTCCTCGCCTGTCACATCGCAGCTATACATGTCGGGGTCTGTTAAAAAAAAAAAAAAAAACATGGTGCGCTGACAGCACAATTGATTCGGCAAACAAAAGCAGATAGCAATGGCGAGTCTTCCCCGCCGTGTTTACACTGGCTGAAACTATTTGCTTACATCTCGCAAATGGCGCGGAGCAACCTTTATCTCGTGCGATTCTTCCCGAAAGATAATAGATTGGGAACACAAAAAGTCTTTGCCGTTGGTTGGCCCCCTCGTTACATTCTATTACCATCAAACCCACACTTATGCGAGCCAAGCTATCTGACACACACACACACACACACACACACACACACTTCTGTCAACACTCTCTGAGGCAGTAGTGTTTAATTCCTCCCAGCCTATTCTCAGTCACACATGGCCATGGAGGTAGTCGGCGGCGGAGCCTCGCCGCTAGATTAACCTTTGCTCTTGCCACAGATCTGTTTTTCCGCGAGGCCGGCGCTGGGTTGAAGGGGGGAGGGGGGGCTCGGCTGGCAGATAGTAAGTCATTGTCAGAACACTGTCAGCGGCCAGCCCCGCATTAGTGGCTTTTTTGAAGAGAGCCACTGTTGACGTGGGCAGGTTGCCAAGAGAGAAGGAAAACAGGCCCGTCGCACCTCGGCGGCACTTAACCTGACCTCTTCTCCCCAGGATGTGGACACAGGGCAGAGGTTTGTGAGCGCCTGACACCCCCCCCCCACCCACACCCCCTTCCCTCGATGCTGCTGCCCCCCCCATCCCTCCCTCATGTGCACATGCCGCAAAGAGGTGATGAATCCCAATGAAGGAGAAAGAAAAACATCATTGAATCGTCCCGTTTTCCACACAATTCTATTTTCCTTTCCCAAGCCACGCCCCTTCCACCATCAACCCCCGCGGTCTATGTTACGCTCACCAGAGGAAAAAGGTTACTTGTCAAACCAGATGTAATGAGCATGTTCGGAGGGGGGGGGGGGGGGGGGGGTACGACGACAGCCACTAGCACTCAAGCGGCTTAGTCAAAACACGTACAAGCACCTACGCTTCTTTGGGAATTGCATGCAAGGACAAACGTCGACGTCAACTATCGATGGGAGAACAGGGGAAATTAACCCCCCAAAAAATAAATGAGAAGGACAGAACAATCTTTTTGTGAATGTTTCCAACTCCTGTTTCAAAAAGTGATTGACACACATGTCACTGTGAGATTGAGCGTAAATCAATGAGGTCAAAGTTACTGAAAACCGAGAAACCAAGAAAACAGCTGAAACTAAAATTGAAAATCAAATAAGATGAAAGCACGAGTGCCTTTAAAACATAAATAAATACAATTATGGTGAACTGAAACTTTATTTTATGTTCAATTATTCAATTTCATCTTTGTCAATTAATTTCATACATGAGGTTTCAAGGTTCATTTTAAAAATATTTTAGTATTGGTGTACGGAAGATGGAAGGTCACACAGTCGTTTGGGAACTGCACTTTAGTTTATTACGCTATACGTAGTAATTGTTTTTTTATATGTTTTATGTTTTTTATATGTTTTTATTTAAACAATCATTGCCGCTTTATTACACCATATTTATTGCGACTTTTTAATGTTGCAATTGACAAACACGATCTACATATATATTTTTCAAAAAACTAAAACTAATACTAAATCAAATAAAAACTAACCTGGAACAAAGCATTAAAATAAAAAAAATAAAAAAAATTAAATGCAAGAAATTATGAACATAAAAAAATAATTTAAATGTAAAATCCCAAAGTATTGTGCACCGCGGATTAGTCATTCCTGCACAGTGAGGCACAAGGATGAAGAAATTAAAATTTTTTGTCTAACGGTCTCTCGGACACCATGACAGGGTCGCAAACCAACATCACAAAATGACTGAAAAAAAATACATAAATGATGGACAGTCACGACCCTAATCACCGATCCCCCAAAAATAAAAACAAATTGTTTGCTGTCCACGAAACAATTCATCCGAGCCAACCTGCGACGTAACCATTCGTCTCACACAAACCGAGTTAAACGTCAGAACCATAAAGTGATTAAAACCCATCAAAAAGCAACCGGCGCCGCTATTCGTTTGGCCGCGCCGATCGATACTAAATGCTTTTCGCCAGTATCAGCGGACCACTTAGAATTTAAATTAACAATAAGCATTGATGAGTTCACATAGCCACTTACAGCACTCACTTAAGTCAATAGGATTGCCTTGCACTGTTGGGGAGGCGAATGGCTGAGATCTTCAAGCCCAGATGCTAACGCGTGTTTCTAAAAGTGGATGATGAGGAAATATTGCAGGGTAAAAATAAGACATGATAAAAAACGGTTTGGCTGCCGCGATGATAAGACATTGGCCTTTGTGTTGAAGCTTTCAGCTCGTTTGCTCCCCCCCCCCTCAAGTAAGGACACAATAGACAACATTTCCTGCAACGGTCAAGGGCCAATGAACATTCCACTTCCACCCGCCTTTGATCTACCCTGCCGACACCCTTCCTTTTTAAATGGCTCACAAGAGAGGAGGTAGGAGAAAGATGGAGCGACAAAGTGGGAAGAGAGGCCGCAGAAGCTTTGTACCTCATTGTACTGCCTGAATACCACGGAAAGGCAAGATAGCGCCCAACAAAAGTAGAACAGGAAAAGGCTATTGGATGTTCTTTTCAACAGGCCCGCTTTGCTCTTGTTCTCTCTTCCCTCATATCCCCCCGCGACCTCCGACCTGGCGTTACAGACAAGACCACCAATGTGCAAGCTGCAAAACGCTGACTCGCTGTGATGGCACTTTGTTGTCGAATCATCTTATGATCTCAGTTGGGTCTAAGAAGGGCCGGCCAGTAAACAAAACGGCTCTACCATTACACATGCTGCGACGCGCCAATGAGTGTAGTCGAAAAGCAGCTCAAAACACTTCCCGTCCAGATATTAAGCCCAATATTGGATGAGCCTGCCTGCAATAAGGCCTTGCTTGATTTGGATTTTAATGAAGCTCCGATAAATGGGTCCCAGACACGTGCCGCGATAAGTCAAGACAGAGGCAGGAAGCTGACAGCGGCGACAAGCTGCGCGCCTGCCGGTTCACAGCAAGGCCACGACATTCACGGCAGTTGTGATCGTAAACGAGACCGCCATGCTACAAATTCACAATTGGCTCATTTGTATGGGCTTATTTGAGTGTAAAGAGGTGAATATTTGATATATGGGAATAAAAATCGGACAATACGGTAAAAACAGCGAAATAATAGATGTGGACTGGGCTGCATAACAAAATTCGGCGAAACCTCAAGCCTGTTTCACTTGCCAAAGGATAGAGTAACATCAAACCACATTATGGTTAATACACTTCCGGATTTATGACATCGTTCATTGTCGTTCCAATAAAAATGTCACAAGATTGCTGCTAGTGTTTTACAAGCACATCTTCCTTATTTTTTTTTCTTTGCTGCGAGTAGCACTTTATAAATAAAATATGTAAATGTCGAGGAGATGGAGCGGCGCTTCTGAGAGCGAAGCAGATTATGTGTTGTTCGTTAGCAGAATGGAAAACATGCAAAGCTGCGGTGGCATTCAAATATAAAATAAGTAAAATGGGTGAACCTGGTTTATGAAACAAATCCCAAAGAGACAGTAACCTCCTCTTCTAAGGTTATTTAGGGAACTGGTTCTTCACTGTTGTCACCCTGGGGACGGCGTTTTCCTATTTTCGCCAAGCAGTGACCCACTTTTACCGAAGTGAAGAACAACAAAGATCGTGAATGGTCAAAAATAAAACAACCCGCAAGCCACAAATTTTCACGCATCTTGGCACTGATCTCTTCTTTTTAAGACTGTTGTGAGGCTATTTTTGCTTACTTTTGCAAGTTGGCCATTTATCGTCTTTTCCACACTAAAAGGCGCACTGGATTATGAGGCACGCCTTCACTGAATGGCCTATTGTGTAATTTTTTTCATACATTGGGCATTATAAGATGCAATCTACAAGGCATCCACTAGATGGAGCTTTGCTCAAGGAAACACCAACAGAACGATCAGGTGTCAGTAAAACATATTTAATAAAGCAGCGACACAGTTCACTTAACCAACAGCAATGCCATGTGACCGCATATTCTGACGCCACTGCAAACTTGCAAACCCTTTCCGTCAGTTACGTCGAAGACGCGCCCCCTGTCATTTTTTTTTTCATGGGCCACTTCTGTCACGTGAACACACCACAAAAATCATCCTGTTGTTTGGTTGAAAATAATCGTCCTCATTATAGCGTTCTCGCCGGTTTTGCCTTCCGGTCCCGGCAGAAACGACCTGACAATTAAGAATAATTTCCCCGCCACTTCTCTGACATCACGGCGCTCATCCGCTTCAGTGCCCCCTTGACATCCACTTTGCTCGTCGCACATTAACAAGGGCAACCTTGCGCACAAATAGGTCTCCCGGGAGGGGGCACAGAATCAACCCCATTTTTTTGTCACCAGAGCATTAGGCCAATATGACACCACAAAAAAAAAGATAAAAACAAAACAAAAATTCTCTGGAATGAGAATCACTGAGCAGACACTCAACAGTTTGCAATGAGTTTTTGTCATTTGAAGCAATTAACTTTGGTTTGATGCAAAGAGAAAGTCATTTGCGTACTCGTGCTTCCATTAGATGACAAATACTAGTCGTCATCTCCCACGAGGCCCACTCTCAAAAAGATTTCAAACAAAAGCTATTACCCCCCCCCAAAAAAAGACTAAATGGGCGGTGAAGTAATCTGTGATTCCGTCCGCCATTCAAGTAAACAGAAGTTTATGCAGTTGAAGTCAACTATTATTTATCTTATCATGAAAACAAACTCAGATTTAAACAATCCCAAAATCAAAAAGAACTGAACTGCTTTCAGTCAATTCAGTGAGATACGAATTTTCCGCAATGGCTACATGCTATTTTCTGTCAACTCTCCATACGTAAGACTTCAAAGCTACCTTAAGGGCATCCGTTCTTCAGTTTTTCTCAGGGCTGTTGCGATTATTCGCTTAAAAAATAAATAAAAATGGCAAAACCGCTGCGATATGAAGGCCATTTATCAAAACAAAGCCGCAGCAGAACTGCGGAACAAAATAGTTCTGCATATATTTGTCATGGAGCAGCTGCTTGGTTTCTAAATATAAAAAAAGAGAAATGGAAATGATGTACGTGCATCGTGATCAGTTATGGGGGGAGGAAGAGGGGGGTGGGTAGAATTTAAGTCAAAAAAGATTTATGTCAACGTCCTTGTACTTTAAAGGGAATAGTGTAATCATTTTCTTGAGCTGTCAAAATGGTGGACGGACGCCTGAGAGAGAATTTCAAAAGTCCCCCCCCCCAAAAAAAAAAAGGTACGAGGATAGCGGCTAATCTGCTCATCAAAAAGGGGATTTAATTTTATACAAATGACTGCTCGTCTGAATTCACTCTTGCAAAATCCTGCTGAGCTTCCGGAAGACTCTCTCTTTCCCTGCCTTTTATCCGTGTTTCTCCTTTGCAATAATCTCCGTCTTCCAAACCAACAGGATAGAATGGGCAGATTAGAGTCGGGGGTGAACAGACCTCATGCAAAATTGCAGCTCTGACAATGGACTGTCAACTCCGATTATTTATTATAATATCACGCACGTGGGCAGCGGATGTAAGTCACCGCACGGCTTCCGTGTGCGGGGGCTGTCGGATGTGTGAGTGCTACGCAATATAACAGTATCATTTACCGTGACCGCTCCATCTGAGGTTCCTCTAATCCCATTTAAATTAACAATCTGTAGCCCACTCACACACTCTCGTCGCACACGGCAGCCGCTGTATTTTTTTTTAAAACAACAGACATCCCAAAAAGAAGGGAAAAAAAACAAACACGATTTCAGAATACAAATCTGTTTGAGGCAAGCTAAATCTTTGAATTCCTTTCACCCAAACATGTCAATTATCAGGTCCTGCCTTCAGTGGTTGCGCGTGCGCACACACACACACACACACACGCACACATCAGTTGGCTCTTGCTGAGCTTTTGTGCGACCCCAAAGGCAAAGCAAGTCTTTTGCGACAAAGGCTTGATGATCCAATCTGCCCAGTCCATTCAAGGCTCGCGTCACACCGCAGCAGGCTGAAGATTCTCTTGCACGACATTGAACTTTGAGCAAAACGTGACCTTCACGGACTGGTTTGCAGTCCGAGATGAACAGAGTCCGAATGTTATGACCCTTCCACCTTATGGCAAAAGAGGAAAGGCCTAAACATCAGTGTGGGAGTTGGGGAGGAGCAAAAAGTGGTGCGTATGACCATGGCCTGGGGTTTCTAACGCCAGTGCGGTTGAGGGACAAGCGAGTACTTATAAACTGTAACCGATGATAAAATATCTGCTCATCGTCAATCTTTCATTGCGTTTGTTTTGTTGCGACGCAAGTGTGTGCGTTTGATTGATTGCTTTTTGAAGGCCCCACGCAGTAACAATACATCTTCGTAACGGTCGAGTGGCGGCAAGGCCTCCCTCTACATTGTCGGTTGGTGTAAATCAGTTGATTTGGCTTCCTGCCGCGGCCGCGTCCGAAGAGGACCCGACGAGCAGCATCTCACGTCACTCACACCGCACTTCATGGATCTTCCGGACTTCCCGAAGCAAACAAACACACCCACCGGCCCGCCTTTTCAAGACAGACTCGCCCCCCCGACCGCTGCAAGTGTCTGCTGCGCATCCCTCCTCTGGATTTGCCGCAATACATTGT
Source organism: Hippocampus zosterae (assembly GCF_025434085.1). Lineage (NCBI taxonomy): Eukaryota > Metazoa > Chordata > Actinopteri > Syngnathiformes > Syngnathidae > Hippocampus > Hippocampus zosterae. Next base: position 3,193,671 of record NC_067465.1, on the reverse strand, counting down.
CACATCTCATCATTTTGGCCCTTCAAATAGGCCCCTCAAAAGCCCAGATGGCTCGGAGTCAGCGGGAGTGAGAGGAGATACCCCCCGCCCCCCACCCCACCCTCCCAGATGAAGACTGGAACAGACTCAGACGTCAGACGACACAGGATACGCAGGGTTCACATTCCCATTGTGGGACGAGAAGAAAGTCATACTGCTGCATTGATTGATGTGCAGCTCAAATAAATACAGCAAACATTGGAGGACAATAAGGGAAAGAGCAAGATGGGGAATGCCTTCTTCAAAAGGCATACCAGCGACATATCACTCGGTTTGGACAAATGACAAAAGGCACACTTCCATTTCTGTCCAGGACTGGAAACATGCCGCCATAGCCGCCTATGATGTATATTTCCCCAAGTGACCATGACGGTGAGGCAACATGACAAGCACATTCAAAGCGTCTCCGTAACGGCCTCTGTTGGAAGTGACGAATGTGCTGTCGCACCGGCACCAGGCTTCCCCTCGCTTCATCTGCAACATTTGAGGGCAAGCCGACAGAGACACACGTAACACGCACACCCAGGGATTGCCGTATTTTCCATTTTCTAAAAAGCTCACAGTGCACCTTAAAATCCGATGCTCCTTGTGTATGGTCATTACGGTAATATTTCAACCCCAAAATGGCTCCTTGCTCGAGACGTGCCGAGTCAATGTTACAACTTGCTGTTGGTTAAGTGAACCGTGTCGCTGCTTTAAATTAAATTATATACGTTTTACTGACATCTGATCGTTCTGTTGGTGTTTCCTTGGGTGTAGCTCCATCTAGTGGATGCATTGTAGATTGCGTCCTATAATGCGGTGCACCCAATATATGAAGAAAATTACAAAACAGGCCATTTATTAAAGGGTCGGGGTTGGGGTTAATCCAGTGCGTCTTTTTAGTGCGGAAACTACGGTATTCAATTCATTTTTTTTATTTTTAGGAAAACCACAGGCTTGGGGAACAACTGAGGTCAAAAGTAGATTGAACAATTTGATCAAACATGACAACCCGTGCGGGTGCTTTCAATCCAGTCTCCCCGTTAAGCAACGATGGCGACGTAGCATCACTGCAAATGTAAAAAGGAAGGACATGATAGGACTGAACGACGTCGAGAACGATTGCAACTCCATATAAATCCCGCCTCAATCACGGCGCTGTTTGTGCGCTCATCAGAGTTGTTTGTGAACGCAGGGATAACAAACAGACTTGTGTCTCTTGAATATACATGAGATGGAAATTGTAAAACAAACAAACAAACACCCCCCCTAACCCTCCCCTACGCCCCAAAAAAACCCTTACACTTGACTGGCACCGAGACGCGTGTCGTCTCTTCAGTCAGAATAATCGTCCGAATGAATCTTTGATGTATTACTGTGAATGCTTGCCCCTCAAGAATTCTGTAGAACATCTGTGATCAGCATCAGTCACATGGATGTGCTTGAATTAGCATGAAAAATCCCACTTACGAACAAAAGACCACCCGAAAGATACGAAGGAAGGCCCCAAAAGATTACAATGTAACCAAATGCTTTCGTTATGGGGGGGGGGGGGGCGTATTTACTTACGCGGCTGGTCTTATGGGGGAAGTGTGCTTTAAGAAACGGCGTGAGGTGAGTGAAATATTAGAGTGAGCGGATGCGGAAGCAATGGAGCTCGAACTAAATGGACGAGGGAGAAAAAAAAATGAGGCAAGGCAGACAGGGGAACTCATTAACTTCTCTTTAATAAAGCCTTAGCCACTAGGGGACCCCTTTTCTTTCATCTAGACAGTCACGCACACGCACACACACACACACACACACACACATATTGTATATTATAAAGTACATGGAATATTATTACACTAAAGTGAGCAGCTCTATGATGTAAATCTTTACTCCACCTCGTTAATGCAATTTATCCAAAGCTGCCATTCATTCCAACAACCACTCATTGGGAATTAATTATGATGAATGTACGTGCGTGTTGAATGCCAACAATTTCGGTGCCGAGCAAGTCAAGACCATACAAACAAGATGCTACACACACACACACACAATACGGTAAATGTGTCAATAAAACACTGAGTGGGTGGTCAGATTTCACTGCTTTCTTTTCTCTGATAATGGAAAAAAATATAAATGCATGAACATCACCAGTCAATCTGGTGGCTGGACGTTTTGCAAATCAAAATCTTTGGCCGATGCTTAAGACAGGCGCTATCTTGTTTCAACAGCCGGAAACAAGCAAATACACTTTCCAAGTCTTTTCCTTTTTGGCTAGTATCGGAAGCTGGCTGTGCTGTACAAGTGCTCTTAGAATTATTTCACTGATGTAATCAATGACATCACAGATCTATGGAGAAATGGCATTTATAACATGACAATGCATCACAGATTTGGCCAAAAATAAAAAATAAAAATACAAACTATCGGACCAGCGTAAAGTCTCTGCATGTCAGGATGTGACGCTCCCATTTTTCTCGCACTTGAGAACGCTTTTACCGTTGTTGTTCTCTCGAAAGGTGTGCGCGACTTCATTTCCCGCACGATAATACACAACATCCATCAAGCAGATTTTCCATTTAATCATTACCGCGCGCACAATCGCTCATTCGCTGATGATACAATTGGAGTTATTGCGACCGAAATACAGTACATTAACATTTGAGACGCATTAGCATACCTAAAGGAAAACCGGCTTAACATTGATTACAAGTCACTGTGTGCATTTTGATGCTGCTCAGCCTCATTGTCACATTCTGACACACACACACACACACACACCTTTTTCCGGTGAAGCGGTCCAGCCCCCTGCAGTGAAGCAGGTGCCGTGATATGGCGCTTCCCTCCCACGACGCACGCTGACAGACATGCGTGCGAGCAGATACAAACACAAGCGCATGCACCTAAGTGCATGTCTTCAAAAGCAGAGCTGTGAAGCAGAGGTGACGGGTCTCTCTGGTTGCGAGCCATCTCCAGCAAATGTAGCGCTAATTGCCATTCCCCCACAGACAGAGCGCAGCATGGAGTCAACACGGGAGCCCAGATGGAACCCAATATGTCGTCACGGAGCGTATGAGTGGATTATGGGGAGGAAGTAGGGCTCAAGGATTTGGGGGGGGATATTGAGATTTTAAATCCTATTTTAAGAGTTGATCCTGTTTTTTGTTGTTGTTGTTGTTTTTTTTTAATAGAGCAAAATGAATTATGACCGAGATTAGACGTGTTTTTATGTTATACTGCTTGGCCGTATTAGCGGCACGGCTGATCCTTATCCAAATGACTTCGAGTGAGAGGTGACGTGCATTCAGATCTGGTCACCAACCAACTGCAGGGCACATATCATTCTCACACACACACACACACACACATTCAAAATAAGTGTGTGGTTTTTAAAAATAATTGAAACGAGTGTTCACAGTTTGAATATTTTTCAAGCATGTGGGAGAGGGCATTGTATTTTTTTCTACATTTTTAAATTAAAATCGAAGAAAAATAACATAATTAAAAAAAAAGAGTGATTTCAAAAGAGATGAACTCCATTTTGCATTTATAGAACAGAGTCAACCTGATTTTAAAGTCTTTGTCAATTAATATTTAAAAAGGTTTTTCAGGGTTAGTTTAACTTTAAATCAGGATTATTCCGTGTCACATGCAGGTACATACATATAAAACTAAAACAAATGCTAAAACTAAGAACTAAAAAAAAGGCATTTCGGAAAAAAATAAAATATATTATAAACTAACGAACCGACTCTCACTCACTGGATTAAATAATATTAATTTCCATGAAAAATGCAAAATGATTATCCATTTTTTTTTTTCAGTTCACTCTACCATGGCAAGTTGCTGAACTACTGTAAATCCACAGGACGAAAAAAGTGTTGTCCTTGTCTGTCTCATCTCAGAAATGCGATTGATCTCCTTGTTTGAGTAGCAGACCAGGCGTCAACCATTTGGCATGTCATGGAAGGTGATACATATGCAGAAAAGTGGGTCAAAGTACCCAGGCCACACATCCATGCACAAATCTGCCAACAAACATTGCATGTTAACAGTCCATAAATCCCCTCCTCCGACTTCCAAAATGTTCCGCTCTGGAGTTGAAAGCTATTTCCTCTGTCTGTCATCGGGAGCATTCTACTGTATTCTCATGGAATGGGAGGGAGGGATTAGTATAACAGTATTTCCAGGTATGTTTATGGAGGAAAACGACAGGATATTCAGATCAAGTTTCAGTTTTTCTTCCGCTGAGTCAAGCCGGTTTGGACATGGCAGCGCACACACACACACATACACACCAGCAATTCCTCCACTGACCCAAAACAAGCGAGTCGGGCACACTCCCGTTCGAAGCAATTTCCTCAATCTTCTCACAACAGACGGGATTCCGTGTCACGTACCTCGCTGTTATCTCCTGAGCAGGTATCAGCAAACAAAGTGATACAAAGGCATAACCCCAACTCCTAAAACGTGCGAAAGCAAAGTCGTCTTCCGAGCCGCTTGATCCTCACTAGGGTCGCGGGGGGTGCTGGAGCCTATCCCAGCTGTCTCCGGGCAGTAGGCGGGGGACACTCTGAATCGGTTGCCAGCCAATCGCAGGGCACACAGAAACAAACAACCATTTGCACTCACACTCACACCTCGGGACAATTTAGAGTGTTCAATCAGCCTGCCACGCATGTTTTTGGAATGTGGGAGGAAACCGGAGCACCCGGAGAAAACCCACGCAGGCCCGGGGAGAACATGCAAACTCCACACAGGGAGGCCGGAGCTGGAATCGAACCCGGTACCTCAGCACTGTGAAGCTGACGTGCTAACCACTGGACTACCGGGCCGCCCCGAAAGCAAAGTATTTCTCGAATTTCCTTTGAGAAAGTTCTATTAAATTAGCGACCCTGCCTGGAAGGGGAAAAGAAAAAAAATCTTTAAAATGCAGCAATCACCTTCAATTGGACTGCCGGCGATCCATTCCGTGATTATTAGCAATTATGTGTCAATTAGCAATGTGCTGATGTCACCACCTTATGCAAGGCAATGCAATTAGAAGGCATTAGAGCACAAACGGTGGTCCATACTAATGACCAAATTTGCCATCCAGCGCATAACACGGAGTGTGTTGGGACCAGGAAATAATCGTTAGCAGGTTTGCATTGATGACTGGTGAGAACTTTGACACAGGCAACTCAGGATTTTTTTGGGGGGGAGTGGGGACAATGACCTATTCAGTCCATCAAAATATAATTTTGAACAACTGATCGCATGGCATCTGGATAGAAGGTGAAGCACTCCACATCCAGTGCACACCCAAAAACGTCTTTTGACTCTTTTCTAAGATAGGTTGGCGAACGAAACCAGCTGACACGTGTTTCTGAGTCGAAACTAAATAAAATTGGGTACATTCAACATGTCTTTTTCTTGTACTTCGCATGGTATATCCCAAATTACTGTTCAGTTGCCCGCAGGAACATTCAGTCTATCCATCCATCCATTTTCTGAACCGCTTAATCCTCACTAGGGTCGCGGGGTGTGCTGGAGCCTATCCCAGCCGTCTTCGGGCAGTAGGCGGGGGACACCCTGAATCGGTTGCCAGCCAATCGCAGGGCACACAGAGACGAACAACCATCCACGCTTACATTCACACCTAGGGACAAATTAGAGCGTCCAATCAGCCTGCCATGCATATTTTTGGAATGTGGGAGGAAACCGGAGCACCCGGAGAAAACCCACGCAGGCCAGGGGAGAACATGCAAACTCCACACAGGGAGGCCGGAGCTGGAATCGAACCCGGTACCTCTGCACTGTGAAGCTGACGTGCCAACCACTGGACTACTGGGCCGCCACATTCAGTCTAATAACAATAAAATTAAAATTTAAATACAGTATATTGGTGGACAATTATACTTAGAGCCATAAAAGTAGGTTCAAATTCAGTAGCATTTAAATGCAAGATGTTTTTGGATACCATGGGAATGTTCCATCAGCATCATTTGCTCAGTCTATTAGCTGGTCCCCCGAAACCCGAGGCGCTGCCACGTAAACGATGAAAATTTTTGTTCGCATTCATAAAAGCCAAATCATCCAGCAGCCTTCGAAGCAAACAGAAGACGCTCACGGCGACCGTCATTGCCACCTGCTGCTGTGATCTCTGCTATGATCACATGTCCCGCACATGCCGCAATCACTCCTTAAATCAAAAAAAAAGATTGAAGGAAGGATATTTTCTCTGCGCATTGACCAGACTTCACACTTGGATTACTTTAAGCAGCAAATCGAATGCAAACACACCGTAGCAGAAGTCATCTTCGCAGCATTTTCGAAAAAAGGCGTCTTCTTCCGGAACGATTGATGTCAGGTATCCGAAAAGCCTTTTAGCGCAATTTGAGTTTAGCCCGGAGTCACGCTCACACGAACCGTTGTACGAATGACCTTGTAAGGAATCGGATTCATCCTATTGGGGAAGAGTGCCGAGGCCTCTCACCTCTTCTTCGGAAAAGTCATTCATGAAGAAGCTTATCAAACGTGAAAATGGATGGAACGGATTATGTACTTCAGCTGTGTATGGGGTGTGAATGTTTTTTTGTTTTTTTTATCCTTGTCAATCACATCTTAGATTTGGTTGAGTCCCCATTGTCTCTTTCTCGCAAACAGAATATTTTCATGTTCATGCATTCATCTTCCGTACCGCTTGATCCTCACTAGGGTCGCGGGGGGTGCTGGAGCCCATCCCAGCCGTCTCCGGGCAGTAGGCGGGGGACACCCTGAATCGGTTGCCAGCCAATCACAGGGCACACAGAGACGAACAACTATCCACACTCACACTCACACCTAGGGACAATTTTTAGAGTGTTCAATCAGCCTGCCACGCATGTTTTTGGAATGTGGGAGGAAACCGGAGCACCCGGAGAAAACCCACGCAGGCCCGGGGAGAACATGCAAACTCCACACAGGGAGGCCGGAGCTGGAATCGAACCCGGTACCTCTGCACTGTGAAGCCGACGTGCTAACCACTTGGCTACCGGGCCGCCCTATTTTCATGTTCATTACGTCACATATTTCACGACTAAGCTAGCGATGTGATTTACTGTAGCTGCATCCATCCATATTATTGCAAAATATCTTCGGGGCGGCATTATTGTACTCGCAACCAGACAAGAGGGGGGTTTGTGGGGGTTTTTTGTTTGTTTTTTGTGACCCTTGTAAAATAATTTCAGCCGATATATTGTATGGATCCACATAATACATGAAAGCATGTCGCGTGATGCTATCTAGTGAAGCAAATAATTTCATTTCCTCCACGAGAGGGTAGACGTCGGTGAGCCCGGCGGAAATCATCAACAATCCCCGTGCACGTTGTTCAAATCCACGGCTGCGCTTAAGTGCGCTATCATACGGCCGAGTGCAGCAGCGACATTTTGATACGTCTCGCGATTTGACGACTCCCAAACTCCCACACAACGGGGCCCGACTGCATGCAGACGTCGCTGTCAATCTGATGGCTGGCTATCTAATAGAGTGTGAAGCTCACATCAAAAAAGTGCAACGCTTTAAATATGAGGCGGCGGGAGATGGTGACGATGTAGAAAAAAAAAAGCCACAGGGTTAAGGGGGGGGGGACGCTTTTGGATAGAATTTGATACTGCTCAACGGACCTCTAAAAAGCTTGCGTGTGATTTGATAGATCGTGTCAGATGTGCTGGTAATTACTGCGTTTAGTAGATTACGAGGCAGAGTCGAAGCTTTTATTATGGTCTGGCAGAAGACATTCTCAGGACTCATTAGTCACACCTACACAATCGAATGAGATAACTCATGGCAATGGAAAGTCAAAATGAAACCATTTTTTAGAAGATTTATTTGTGAGGTCATTATTGGTTTGGCGGACTACTTGCCGGTTCACAAAGTACGACCCAAGATTTTTGAGAATGGACAGATGGTGCCGTTTTAATTGGGGCCGGATCTTCAGTAGGTCAATTGCTTTGACAAGCTCATGTTCCCCATCTTGTACGAATAAGAATGTCCCCCCGCCCCCGCCTTTTTTTTGTATATGTCTGCAAACTACATAAAAATGCATTGCTGTGGGGTGCACCAACTGAAAACTATTGAAAACAGCCCAATGTTTGTGATACACACCCCCCCCCCCCCCGCCACAAATCTTGATGTTCATATGTCAAAGGGCATGTAACGGTCTCAACAGTGCGTAAATGAATTCACTCGTCATTTGTTTGTTGAGTCGAGGAGGTCACGAGTCAAGTTGTGGCTGTTGGATAGGGAGTCGAGTTGATGAATAAACTATCCTGATCTTTCACGCTTGAAATAATGAAGAGTGGCAACAATGCTTCCAGATAATGCTTTGGAAAACCTCATCTAACCGAGAGAACTGCTTGCATACTGAGCCCGTTGCAATAAACACACTTGATTTAAGGCAGCCATCTTGCTTTTAACCCTTGACCCCATATCAAGAAGAGCACACCTCTAAATGCAGTAGCCGTATCTGGCCAGTGAGGGGCACACTAAACAAAAACCACCATACTAAGGTCAAGACTTCAACAACAGTTCGAAACTGCAACTTGTACATTCATTTATCTCATTTATTTTTTTTAAAAAGTGATTATTCTTCATTCCACATACAAAAAAAAAAGTATTTGCGCAAAAATAGTCGATCCAACACGCCTGATCTGAATAACACTACATGAAAAGACAAGAAAGAAAAAAAAATTGAAACGGAGTTTGACGTTAAAAATAGCTGCCGGCTACTCATTGCTGAGCTTTGTGACAGAATTAGCAGTGTAACCGTAGCAAATTATTTGTTCACTCAGTTGAGAAAATGTAATCCTTTGTTGTGATATGAAAGGAAGCGCATTTTTCGGCATACTGTACGACTTAAAAATCCAAAGAGCACGTTCAGCAAGACTTACAATGTATTTCAGAAAAAAATAAAAACAGCAGTTGCATCGTCAGGTGACGGCAGTTTTCACACTAAAGCAAATGCGGCTCGCGACGTGATTCGCTGCTGATAAGATGAGTACAAATAAATACATTATTAATAATAATAATAATAATAATACGGCAAATCACATTCCCTGCAGCTATCCATGGCGATGACCTCCCAGATGCATGCGGGCTGATGCACTCTCCATTGCGGGCTGTGTTTAAAGCTTAGCGGCCAGAGTCAGCGGGCTCCTCATTAGCAGGGGGGGGGGGGGGGGGGGGGGATTGTAAGCAGATACGAGTCTGTCCTCTTTCTCTCGCTTTGTCCTCCCTCAAAGGCATCCTAATCCTTGTCCTCTTTCTTGCCTTGAACATAATGAAGGGCATATCGTAGAGGACGACACAGCAAGGAAGACCGACTTAAAAGAATGAAAGGTTTAACCTGGGTCGATATGTGGAGTTTTAGAAACAAGATTGTGACCTTGAGTTAGGCTGCAAGTTTGCAAATGGGCCCAGCAAAACGACCGTCCTCGAGAATATGGATGCCGTCGCTAACAATTAAACACAAAACCTAACCTTCGCTAGTTCCAGAGCGGCTGGGAAAGCCGGGAAAACGGGTGACACGGATGCACATGTGGCTGGCATCTACTCCAATTCCGTAGTCTTTCATCCTAGAAGTCGTTTTCACACCGAGGCAGATACGATGACATCATCATCAAGTTGATCGAGTGCAATTATATATTAGCAAGCCCACGAACAGTCAATTGGATTTAAAAAAAAATCTCCCTCAGCAACAACAAATTAAAACGTTTAGGAAAATGATTGAAACTGTCAACAGCATCATCATACTGTAAATCACTGGTGTCAAACACAAGGCCCGGGGGCCAGGTGTGGCCCACCCCATCGTTTTAAGTGGCCCGCGAAAGCAAGTCAAATATAACAACTTCAATGATGTTTTCTAAAATCTGGACCAAATTTTCACATGCAATAACTCGGTGACATATTGCAACCATTTTCTTGTTACCAAACCCCTCAATACAGTTACTAAAACAAGAATTAAACAAAACATTTTGATCGGTCGCACTTTCTAGGTGTCAGCCTAGCAACCGCTAAAAAATCAAGATGCTGGCACTCATTACCCCATCACACTCCACTTAAAATCAATAGTTAATCACCTCCAAAACAGAGCCTCCTCTTATCCGGCTCGAGAAGTGGACAGCAGACCTGGCAGTTATCGGTGACGGTGTTATGAAGGTTAAAATAAATGAATTACATTCATTCATTCATTCATTCATTCATCTTCCTAACCACTTGATCCTCACTAGGGTCGCGGGGGTGCTGGAGCCTATCCCAGCTGTCTTCAGGCAGTAGGCGGGGGACACCCTGAACCGGTTGCCAGCCAATCGCAGGGCACACAGAAACGAACAACCATTCACACTCACACTCACACTTAGGGACAATTTAGAGTGTTCAATCAGCCTGCCATGCATGTTTTTGGAATGTGGGAGGAAACCGGAGTACCCGGAGAAAACCCACCCAGAGTTTGCGGCGAGAACATGCAAACTCCACACAGGGAGGCCGGAGCTGGAATCGAACCCGGTACCTCTGCACTGTGAAGCCGACGTGCTAACCACTGGACTACCGGGCCAAAAAAAATAAAAATTAAAATTAAAAAAAGGCCTCGCACCGAAGCTAACTACTTAGTTGGCCCTTGAGTTTTCCTCTCACAAGCTAGCATTCCATATTGCAGCGAGTGGACACTACGCAATACGCCCCCCCCCCCCCCACGCATTCGCACACATATGAGGACAATTTCCCTATGCTCGGCCCACTTTTGCAACGATCCCTCGCAGTTACCAAGAGATTATATTTATGTTGAGGAGAGGGCCAGGTGAATGGTGAAATAGGTCCACATGTCCCGAAGCTGGTATGGGGGGTTTGTGGGGGGCCTACACAGGCACTTACTCATTAATAATGACACAAGCCTCAGGCTGCAGGTCCTTCGGTCTGTCTCTGCTCATTTCCTCTGTACAAAATCGCAGCAATGTGTGTGTGTGTGTGTGTGTGTGTGTGTGGGTGTGTGGGTGTGTGTGTGTGTGTGTGTGTGTGAAGAGTCGCAGCTGCAAGTGTGTGCCCAATTACATCGGCAGGGGCTTGTCTCCCTTTTGAGGTCCAACAAGTATAAATCAGTGTTGGATATAAACAAGGCAAGGGGGGGTGTGAGGGTATGCGTCAAAGAAATGAATATGAGGCCACATCGCTAGTGTGTGTGTGTATAAGGAAAAGACTGCAGGAGAGACGCGGCTGATTTAATCAGAAGTTCGACGGCTTGCACCTATGACCATCATTTCAGCCCTATTGCGATTGTGTCGTTTAATTTCTTTGCGCTCTAGGAGATGGTCGCGTGATTTCAAATGCACACTGCTTTATTCTCCATCACTCGGCTTTCTTCATGTTCATTTCTACGTGCTGACCTGGAAGTCTAACATCGTTCCTTGGAGGTTACGTCGTCGCCATAGGAACGGAACATCGTCGTAAACCAAAGACCTCCAACATGTTGTCTTCTTTTCAAATTTTGTGGCCCCGCCCTCTGGTTTGTCGGCACTACCCTGTGTGTCCAACATTTTATCCCTTAAACTCGAGCATCGCAGTTTACAAGCCATTCTGACCCTGACACAAATCTTCCGGAAGCGCCTTGCTTCCCCATACCAATTTTTCCTTTCCATCACTCACTGCTGACAACTTCCCTTCCAAGACTCTGCAGTCTTAATTGCAACATCATATCATCAGTTTAACAAGTAAAAAAATATATATATTATATATATTATAGTGGCGGCCCGGTAGTCCAGTGGTAAGCACGTCGGCTTCACAGTGCAAAGGTACCGGGTTTGATTCCAGCTCCGGCCTCCCTGTGTGGAGTTTGCATGTTCTCCCCGGGCCGGCGTGGGTTTTCTCCTGGTACTCCGGTTTCCTCCCACATTCCTAAAACATGCGTGGCAGGCTGATTGGACGCTCTAAATTGTCCCTAGTTGTGAGTGTGACTGCGAATGGTTGTTCGTTTCTGTGTGCCCTGCGATTGGCTGGCAACCGATTCAGGGTGTCCCCCGCCTACTGCCCGGAGACGGCTGGGATGGGCTCCAGCACCCCCCGCGACCCTAGTGAGGATCAAGCGGCTCGGAAGATGAATGAATGAATATATTTGTGTGTGTGTGTGTGTGTGTGTGGCTCGAGAATGAGCAAAATGGAGTTGGTAAAAAAAAATCAAAAGTCAGATAGAAGATTATACAGTTCCAGGAAGGGCGGCCAAAATAAAATTTAGTACTATATACGATATTGATCACAAGCGGCTTACAGAGATGGGGAAGCATCCATGGCTCTTACCATCGAGCCGCACTTCACGAACAATTAGAAAAAAAAAATTGATAAGGCCTTATCCTCTCGACTCTCTGCACAACGTGCGGCTTTCTTTGCTGTCTGGGGAAGAAAAAAAAATGGTCGCCTAACTGGCATCCGTCTGAGAAGACGGGTCGGTGCGTCGAATCAATTGTTTGCGCCAGCAAGTGCATCTCTGAGATGTTCTCTCTCCAGGTTGGGTATGCATCAAATAGAATTGACAGGTGTTTCCTTGGTGGGGGGAGGGGAGTTTTTTTTTTTTTTTTGTGCTTGGGTTGTGCTCCCGTGGGTTTACCGGGAAACAGATGACTCGCACAGTTTGAGGCTATACACCCCCCCCACCCCCCATCACCACAACACACTGCCCCTCACTCCTGTGCGGCAATATGTCTCGGCGGCGGTTGGTGATGCAGCGAGTCTTACTCATTCCGGGGATTGGATTGATCGGGATTTAGACCCTATACACACACTCTAAGCCAGCTGCCACGATACGGTCGGAGCAACATGAGGCAAGGCGACTAAAACCTGATGGCATCGCTGCGGCCAATCTCGAGAGGGAGGAACGCGTGGAGGACATCGGAAAAGCAACAGGAACATAAAGTCCGCCACAAAGAGCGGATCGCATCAATTGTAGTCTGGAACTGGATTGCCGCAGGACACAAAAAACATGGCAAAGTTGCGGTTCGTTTGCCGGGGTACAGTTTGAAATGGTAAAACTATCTTTCGATCGATCTATCGATCCCGAAAAACCTTTTGAGTGTGGTTCAATTATTACATACTGACAGACAAATGGAAGTTAACCCAACTGTAAAGCATTTCAGTACCATTATTATTCTGCGCCATTTATAATTATTTGTGCACAAAGTTGAGTTGACTATTCAACATCCGGTTAGCAAATCAAAGCATCCGGCACTGTTTTTGTCAACATTTTAAGACACTGCCCCATGTTTGACTCTTTTTTTTTTTAAATAAACAAATAAAAGCCTGTTGAAAAGAACCAAACTGTATTTCTTGGATCATAAATCACTTGAGTAAGTACAGCGCGCCGATACCGCTGTCATGCTCCCCACAGTCCCTTGAAATGAGCGCGGTAACAATACACAGATTGTTACCAAAACAAAACAAAAAAAGAAATAAATGAAAATTGCACTCACACGTATGCACAAACACACGCACACCCAACTAGCATCCGCCATCTGGCCTTCCGAGGGGCTCAGATATCTCTGGGGTAAAGTGTGCTGCTAGGGGGTCCCGTGTGTGTGTGTGTGTGTGTGTGTGCGCGTGCATATGCATGCAGCGTTTTGAAGTGTTGCACAACCCACCAGGGTGAGTGAGGAGTTACAGTTCACGTCAATGCTGCAGATTTTTTTTTTTTTAAAGTGAAAAATGATACTGTGATGAAACCAATCTGCACTCACGCCATTAGCGCAGGCACCCAGCACCCGCATATGAGGGCAGTGCTTTTTACACAACGGCCATCACAATTTAGAATGCCGCAGGTACACAAGAAAGCAAGCAAGGGGTGGGGGGGGGGGGATTGGCGCCGGGCTTTGCCACGGCCCGCAAGGCCGCCCGAGCGCAGCGGAACACCGGCGCTCTTTTCACTTTGAGCAAAATAAGGTTCCATTACGGAACGAGGCCACGTCGGCTGCCCCCGCTCACCGTAATGGCAGGCAACTGACTGTACGTGAGGCACACAGCGGTACGAAAACGGGAGGAAAATGGAATTCTGCATGAGGTGGTCGCAGCAGTGACGCCTGCGGGGAATATAAAATGTGAGTCTTTTGAGCGATACCACCTGAAGCGGAATGAGCAGTTCAGTGAGATGCTGAACTTCATTTTAGTCTGGTAACGAAGGACTCATCCCGGTGCTCTCATGGATTCAGCTCAACGGGTCCGATTTTTTATTTTTTTTGAATGAAGGATTCGATGGTTCGTCCACCAATTCAAACCAATCCAGCTTCAATATATTAACGACATTCGGAACATCTGGCCAACTATTTTCCACATCCCAATAATTCCCACATTCCTGAAAATCCACACCACCCATGTGAAAAGTCTCAAATTTTCACAATGAAATCCTCTAATTGAAAGCGAATTGTAGACATTTAGCATTTCTTGCCTGATTCCAACGTCAGGGTCATTCATTGACGAGTGGATTTGGATTTGAATGAAATTTGCTGCGCTTGTTGATCATGATAGAACAACACAAAATCTAAAATTTTAGGTCAATCGGAGGAGGGATTTCGGAAGCTACGACCCTCCGAATTTTGAAATTGTCGGCAACAGGGGCGTGGCCGCCTTCCTTTGAACACTTTATATTATTGTAAAGTGTCCTTGGGTGTCTTGAAAGGCGCTTATAAATAAAATGTATTGTTGTTGTTGTTAAGAAGTATTCGGTCAAACTTAACAAAACAGGTATTGTTGGAAAAGGGGATTCAACAGGGATCCCAAATCTGCTCACTTGACTTTTTGATGAAATGACCTTGTGGATCACCTGACCATAACTACATTTGTCATGGTATGTATCTCACACACAAAAGTATGTTGCCGTCTATTCATTCATTCATTCATCTTCCGAACCGCTTGATCCTCACTAGGGTCGCGGGGGGTGCTGGAACCTATCCCAGCTGTCTTCGGGCAGTAGGCAGGGGACACCCAGAATCAGTTGCCAGCCAATCGCAGGGCACACAGAAACGAACAACCACTCACACTCACACCTAGGGACAATTTAGAGTGTTCAATCAGCCTGCCACGCATGTTTTTGGAATGTGGGAGGAAACCGGAGCACCCGGAGAAAACCCACGCAGACCCGGGGAGAACATGCAAACTCCACACAGGGAGGCCGGAGCTGGAATCGAACCCGGTACCTCTGCACTGTGAAGCCGACGTGCTAACCACTGTGTTGCCGTCTAGAGAGAGCCAAATTGGAATCGGTTATGGCAAGTTAAGCCACACGGACGCAGACCTCCGTAAAAGGCACTTCCGTTCGTAACGCGTCATTCCGAGGGAGCGGTTGCGGCTCATTACAAAACGTTCTACTATCCAAGTAAATCTGCATCTTAGCTTCGCCACCGATGTTGGATAAGAGAGATCCCGGAATTATACAGTCTTGCTCAATTTCTGCTTGTTTGTCAAACACGCATACAGCCTTTCTGAAACTCCCATGACCCCCCGCCTTCTTCTCGCTTGTCTCACTTTCCACACCCAGTCTACCGCTGTACTAAATCCCTGATCCCTCCCCCAAGCCTTTGGTTCCAGGCCGTTAAATGGGCAGGTTTATTTAAGCCTAATTGGTTTAAGGGCAAACAGAAACAAGCAATGGAGAATTACGACCGTGTCAGGCGAGAATCACACACCATAGAGTGAGTGTGAGCAGGAGGAAGCCATGGGGGTTGGGGAGTAGGGGGGCGGGGGGGCGGAGGAAATTGGGGGTGACTGAGTGGGAGAGGGAAAGGCACCAAGGAGACGAATAAGGAGGATACGCCATTGCAGTTTTTTTTCTTCTTCTTCTTTACACTTTTGTATGAATGCCAGGATTGAACAGCAATGTTAATTAAAATTCTCAAAGTGAAATTTAGAAATGTGTGCAGAGCAGTCAGTTTAAAGCCCAATAGATTAGTGCGAGTGATCATATAACCTTTCAATGCTACGCCCACACGCAGATGCAGACGCACATTAAAAAAAAAAAAGATGAAAAGAGCAACAGATTGGAGTTCAGATCAGATTTGAACCTGCCTGTGGAACAAGCTCGTTTCAATTAGCGACCCAAACAAGGAAATAGCTTTCATCCTTGTTACCGGGGTAACCCCGGCAGCCCCGTCCCTCCCCATCTGGTTCCCCAACCTCACCATCTTTTCAAATAGACAACACGCAAACCCCTTTTTTGCACAGCCTGCACTCATCTGAATAGCATAACTGACCCGTCGCTTCCTCAACTGCATGCAAAGTTGGCGAGCGCAGACACAGAACCCGCAGTGGAAAGAATGAGACTGTTGGGATCAGGTCGTTATTCGTCTTGCTGCATGATAAATTCTTATTTTGACTTCAAAATGAAAAGAGAAATTGCGCGATAAAATTGAGAGGAGATACTGTGGATGTCTGACCACGGCACAGTGTCCCAATGGGGGCCGGAGCGGAAATGAAAAACACATTGAAGAGAGGACACATTAGCTTCTTATGGCTTCCTGCGCAGATAAGAGTGCATGTGGGTGTGTCAGAGAAATAAAAGAGGGTGGCCGAGATGTAAAGACAGACCGCATTGTCGATTGTTATGATAGTGAGCGGAGATGGGAAACGTACGGCCCGTGGGCTTTTAATGGCCTTGTGAGAGCATTTGAAACGGCCTAACACACCGCACTTAAACAAAACGTCAGAGAATCACAACCCCATACATCAAGATCGATTTCAAATCTCTTTATTGGAGAGATGCACACCCCTAAATATACGCCATCCATCTTCAATGTTGCATCCTATTCCAGCTGACATTGAGCGAGCGTCAGGGTGCACCCCGGATGGGTCGCAGCCAATCATAGGGCACATATTGACAAACTTTCCACACTAACATTCACACCTGTGAACAATTTAGGAATTGGTGAAATCGTGCAAACTACACACAGGATTCAAACTCCTAACTACAGAATAGTGGGGGAGGTGTGCTATACACTTGAACACTATAGTTTTCTATTAATAGTCCATAGTTTTTGTATTTATCATATGATCAAATAAAATGAAAAGCCCCCCCTACCTATTTGTTAGGGTAGGTAAATGTTTGTAGTTTTTTTCCCCCCAAATATTAACGTACGAGCGAGACGTCTCTTTGAAACATTTTCAGCAATGATAAATTATGATGCAGTCAGGATTTCAGAAAACAATACCAACAATTCTAACATTCTTACGGAAAAGGTGGTCATCCCTATGAAAGCAGGTGATTTTCCCGAAGAGACAAAGTACACTCCAGACGCAGGTGTTTAAGGCACTCTTGAGCAACAGAAATGCATTGAAAGAACATTTCAAGCATACACAAAAACGAAGCTGCTGTGATCCACGTGGATAACATACCAGCATCTCCTGCGTCAAAGAGCAGCAGCGAGCACAAAAAACATTCCCAAAGTGTCAAATAGAAGTGTCCCCACGGACACCACTAGTATAAACATCTGTTGTTTGTGTTTGTTTGCTTACCTTCCATTGCTGAACAAGTGATGAGCATCACGCCAAAGAGCGCAAACAAATCCACGCTCATGGCAAAATGTTGACTCTCCACAGCTGGTCCACCCAAATTGCCAACACTCCCGTGGGGGGTGCGCCTTCGAGGAATCCTTTGTTTATCAACAGCGGGTACTCCAACAGATAGCCACGGTGTCGTGAGTCACATTTCAAGGCGTAGTAATCAACGTGTGTCACAAGAGCACTGTGGACAAGTGTTTCAGGTGGAGCAGGCAGCCGGTTGCGTGTGAGGGGAGAGTGGGGTGAGCGACACGCCGGGGAAGCGAGCGGAGAGACCCCACATTGCTTACTCAAAGCGCTGCTCTACGCTCTGTAAGCCAATCAACAGCGGCGACCTGAACTCGCTGCCCAATCAAAAGTATGTCTCCGCCCACCCGGTGCTGTCAAAACACCAAACTTCTTTGACCCACTCGAAGCCGTTTCCGTTGACCTGAAAGGAAGTAGCACCCTCGTGTGGATATGTTTTGCTACTACATCCATTAATCACCACTCCTGAGTACCGTATATCTCTTTATAAATGGTCCTAAAACCTTTTTCCCCCCGATTAGTAGCACTTCAACACATTACAATAGAGAGCACGATTATTACAATCTTTAAAATACCGTAAAATTGTACGACAATTTTTCAAATAGCACTTTTTTTTTTTAATGAGGGAATGAAACTACTGCTTCTGTATGCAAAGTGCCGATATGAAGGGAGCAATCAATAGAAAAGAAGATTTGGTTATTATGATGATACATCAGTGGCTGTTGTATCGGGAGGAACCCCACACAGTCACAGGAAGAACATGTAAACTCTACATATGAGTCAATATTGGAACCCAGAGCTCTTGACTGTGTGAAAAAGTGTTGTCATTAATTCTGTTGGGAGTGTGTGATGATGGAGTGGGGGAATGAAGAACATGGCAGATAGTGTGTAGTATTTTATTTTCATTCCACAATGACTGTATAATGCGTTCACCCACCATTTCCACCTTGTTTTACAGATTTCCAATTATGAAGTCGCCCACTGACTCTTGCATAAATTTCCCATGTTCCCAGAATGCCCCTTAATAGCTTTAGTAAATTAAACCGCTCCTCCAAATGATATTAAACAGCCACTGAACATCATTTCCACCTCTTCGCCCCTTTTTCACCTTTTTTTTTTGTAAGCATGCACGACTGGACAGATGCTGCATTTAATTGACTTTCCCCTTGTCCCCCCCTGCAGGGACAGAGTACCAGGGTACAACAAAAAGGTGGCCTTTGTCGTCCCGTACTCCAGAACACAAACTCATCTCCTGGTCTGCAGGATGTGTTGTTGTGAGCTTCTCAAAATACTATACCAAAGTATGTGTATTTTTTTTTTTTTTAACTTCTAACTTCCCTCCACCGGTGTATAGAGACGATTTTGTGCATTGTGCAACATGACAGATCACAGCTTGGCCACTTTGTTCTGTTTTTTGACATTGCCCCGTAATAGCCATCTGGCCTTATTTTGTCCGAAACCAGTAGTCATCATGACATCCCCGTGTCATCGCCAACAGGAGCAGCACACAGCAATCTGTTCCTGTTTGCTGTCCACGCCCCAGGGGGGGCACGAAGAGAAAAGAAGAGCACGCAGAAGGTAAGAACAATAACGTCGCTTCCGTTCACGCATCCTCATGTACGACACAGACGGATGTGCATACGCAATAACACAAACAGTGCAGTTTGTCGCCCACTAAAACAAGTGCGTGCACTTAGTGAGCTCAGTCGCAATAGTGCACGCGGCCTCCCTGCTCTGTTTTAATTTCTTCCGGGACGGATTCAGAACAAAAAGGACAAGGGCGTTTATTAAAAATGGGAATTTGGCGCCTCGAATGTGATTATATGTTGTGTTTGTGTTTATTCACTCTCAGCATCTTGTGAGCTGACCTCACGTTTCATGCACTCTTGACCTTAAACGGGCAGACATCCTCTCCTTCTGCATGACCGCCGCTCATTGACCTTTAACCCCTAGCCACTGGACCACCGGGCCGCCTCAAAAGAGACGCTTAATTCCCCCTTTTTTTTTTTATGGTTTAGATTGCATGATTCACGCAATGAACAAGCAAAATGTCAGCGTGAGAAAAAATACAAAAATGCACCAACAAGGCAAAGGGAATACAGATGGTTCCAATTGTGGCTCAACCACACACAAGTGCTCCGATACAAGAAATCAAAATGAAAAGCCAGAGACGGTGCAGGGACCCTTGTGGCATGACTGTTCCAAGCCTGTTGGGATGCCTGGCCTGGTTTTTTATTGGGCATTGGCTTCATCCAGCCATGGATGAATACAGATTTGCTGTGGTTCCATGTTGCTCAAATAGAAGGTCAGGACTGCGCAGTGCGCCGTGCTTTGACTTTTTTTTGGGGTCACGACTCAAGAGAGGCTGCAGGAAATAAGTTCATTCTGGTGGATGCGTGGAGCATATTTTAAATATTCCAAACCCAGCTGTTCAAAGTCGGAACTTTCACATTTGTTTGCAATGGACAAAGAAATGTGCATATATGCTTTTCCAAGGTATTGTATATTTAAAAGATTTTAAATGTTTGCTGCATGTGAATTGAACTCGGCGAGAATAGTAATCAATCAAATGTGAACTCAGTTAGTTTTCACTTTTTAGAAAGCATTTTGTTTAGGTGGCGGCCCGGTAGTCCAGTGGTTAGCACGTCGGCTTCACAGTGCAGAGGTACCGGGTTTGATTCCAGCTCCGGCCTCCCTGTGTGGAGTTTGCATGTTCTCCCCGGGCCTGCGTGGGTTTTCTCCGGGTGCTCCGGTTTCCTCCCACATTCCAAAAACATGCGTGGCAGGCTGATTGAACACTCTAAATTGTCCCTAGGTGTGAGTGTGAGTGCGAATGGTTGTTTGTTTCTGTGTGCTCTGCGATTGGCTGGCAACCGATTCAGGGTGTCCCCCGCCTACTGCCCGAAGACGGCTGGGATAGGCTCCAGCACCCCCAGTGACCCTGGTGAGGATCAAGCGGCTCGGAAGATTGTGTTTAGGTGACAAAAAAAAAATTGTTTTCAATTTTAATTTTAGATATTTTGTCACGGGCGGCACGGTACGCAACAGGTTAGAACGGTCGCCTTACAATGCAGAGGTGCAGGGTTCGATTCCAGCTCAAGCCTTCCTGTATGCAGTTCACAGGTTGTAGCCTGTGCCTGCGTGGCTTTTCTCTGGGTACTCCGGTTTCCTCCCACATTCCATAATTAATCCAGCATTGGCTCTAATCACACAAGAGGTTATTGAGGGTTCTTGTCGCTTCACATGCTTTGTTTCTGCCAGCGGCGCCATTAAAAAAAAAAGTTTCCCATTAACCGCATGGCCTGGTGCTCCTTTCGCATTTTAGCGTGTGCCTCCTGCAAACAAAGGGCTTCGACCATGCCATCATTTGACACCAGTCAAATTGTTATTTTTGAATCCATGTTATCATGAGCGGGCCCACCAGAGATTCTCATAAAGTACATTTTGGAGGTGGACTCGTTAATGAGGAGAAACAAAGCCAACACTGACAGCTCATCACTTGCTGCTGGCTCCTAGTGACAGGCCATCCCACTCTGTCATCTCCTTGATGCTTTCACAGGGACACTGTGACAACAACATCCCTCTTTCCTAACCCCCCTCCCCCCCAACCACCGCCACCTCTCCCTGCAAAGCTCACAACATATTGGGAATAGAAACGAGACCAACACTTGAATATGATCGATGAATGAAAAAGTCCTCATCTCAGAAAACCACGCAGGCGGTTGTACGTGGAACTTTACAGTTTGTCACACAACTCAGATTGAAAATAATATCTTCATGAGATTCGTTTTTTTTTGATGGAGCAATTATCCCAAAGCATTGCCCAATGGCTTCAGCATGTGTTAAATGATATCTGGCCACGGCGCACCAATGCACCGATACATATTTATTACAAAGATAATGATCTCCATTCTAGCAAAAGCGCAAAACAAACGGCTGGATCTTCTGATATTAACGCTGACCTTTTGGAGGTAACTGCAATCCTGGATCAGCAAATCAATAGGTGATTCTTGGAGTATAATCGCTCCCTCGTAGGCTCACACATCCTAAATGTCACTAACACACATTGCCATTCAGCACATATGAATAGCAAGCATCATTCATTGCCCCTCAATATTTCCCAAAATGAAACGATAAGGCGGAACATGGGTGAATCCACCCTGAACTGCTTGACAGCCAATCATGGGGCACATACAATGACAAACAAAATATCACGCTCACACTCAGTGACAATTTAGAATGTTGCATTCACCCGCCCTCGTGATTTTAGAATGTGGAAAGAAACCAGAGTACTCGGAAGAACTCACACAAGCACAGGGAGAACACAGGGAGAACATTCCAAATCCATATTGGAAGGCCAAAGCCGGAATCGAACCCTGCACCTCTGCGCTGTTTCGTGCACCGTGGTGCCCCAGCAGAAATTCCATACGAATAAATGAAAACTCTATCATCTATCTACATTGAAATGTGAAGCACCTACATAAGATGGGGGCACTTGATTCTAACGCCTACTAGTTAATTATAATTTCAATTTTAAAAAAAGAATTAACGTAATAATATATCATTTAGACTGCGAATAAATCTGGACTCGGCAGTCAACAAAGTAGGATCACACAAAAACGCCTACAGTTTTTGATGTGGGCTTTTGGTGAGGCCACAGCGCTCCCTAGTCGTCACGATTGATTAGTGCAGTCCAATTTTTAAGAGGTCAGGATGGGCAACTTCAACCATGGAGGGGGCCGTAATTTTTCCTCAGCGCTACTCAGGGAGCTAACCAGATGTATGATGAAATAATAATAATAATGAGGACAAGTTCATATGTCTGCCTATTTTTTACATTTCAAATGCGAATAGAAACGATCCACTGCTGAAATACAAAAAAAAACAAACACATCTAATGACAATACCTCCAAGCCACACTTGTGTAAACGACGTTCTCTTGCATAAAACATACCATTCAAAGATGGCATAAAAAATTCTGAGCAGCGACAACAGGTTAACAACAATCCATTTTATGCAAGTTTTCACAACAATCGCTTTACTCGAGTATATGTGTATTTGTATATGTGTATCGAATATGTAAATTTCCCCAGTGTGGGACGAATAAAGGATATCTTATCTTAAAGTTAGTTCCGGGTACGTCATCTCTTTTCCGGAAACGTCATCTCTGTCAGTCAATGTACTCCTAAACATGAGGTGTAAACTGTAATAGTCCAAACATTTCACTAGGTGGCAGTGCAGGCATTTGCAAACCGTAACCACCTCAGTGTTGCTCAGGGATGTTAGAAGAGGGACATCTCTAAGTCTGGGTAGGAGCTCTCGGGGGCCTGTCTTGGGCATCACAACACAATTTTGTGCCGCATCGGGCCCACCAGTCACAGATGCATAATATACAGAACACTTAAGTTTTTGTTGCGTCTAATTATCTTTTTCCTGAAATGGGTTTGTTAAAATACATGTATTCATTTCTAAGGTTTGTGTTTTGAGTTACTATAAATCAAATCAAATATTGAACGCCGTTTTAAAAACAGTATACAGTGCATCAAGTTTAAAATGAATACAAACTAGAATTTAAATTGCTGCATTCATTCCAATTAATGATCAATAAAGGTGAATTAAAATAGAAACACGGCATCTGGCCTATACGCCTCTTTTAAAAATCACATATTGCCCTTGAGCACCGCTGCCGCAATTAAAGAAACAGCACACAAACACACATTGAAAATCTTAGAATGTTTATAATTGACAATTTTAGATACAACAGCAAACAAGACATCGGCATTGTTTTCCTTTTTTCCAACCTCTTTCCGGCATTTCTCCTCTCCACTGATTTCTCATCAAAACCGAAAGGTAGATAAAAACAAAAAAAGCCAAACATGTCGTTGATTTTTCTCATCCCTCCAAATTGAACTCGTGGAGTCTTAAGCTTATTTTAATCCTTGTTTGCAACGCGCCACCTAATTGAAGGTTGAGGCACCGTTACTGATTGAAGATCAGCTTTAAAGCACAAACCATGCTCTCGTTTTGTTCTCACCGTATAGACATCTCGCTGGGCCACGCTCATTTGCATACGCCCATCCTCAAATCAATAAGTCATCTCTAGAGGGTGTCGACTTTGCATACTGGTGGCCTCGTGTCTTTGTGCAGACAACCGACACATGTTGGCCTTATAAAAAGTGCAGGTTTTCATTAGAAACAAAAAAAAAAAAGAATGGGTGGCGTTGAGTAGAATCAAAAGGCGAAAGGAGTTCAAAGAGAAGCGGGTGAAGAATTTGAGCGCTCGCGCTGTGAAGCTGCTAATGTAAAGATTGAAGTGATATTTGAATTGGAATGTCGCCATCACAGCTGGAGTACCTTCTCGTTCAAAACAAAAGACACAAATGTGTAATTTCACATTCTCACTCCGATTCATCTCAAGAGCTGCAAAAAAACAACTAATGTTCTTGAATTTTGTTTTTTTTTTCTTTAGAAAATCTCTTCTTCACAACTGTTTTTAATGTCATACTTGACCCCAACAAAGTGACAAAGGCAGTCGAAGGCAGAAGTCATTGAACACACAAACGCACATCCGTGCTGCACGAACACGCATGACAACTTCCCACTTTCAGAGCTACAATTCAAAAATGTGCTTGTAAAACTTGGACAAAAGACGTCTTAACATGGATCTGCAGTATTATCGACACAGGTGCTTTTTTTTGTTGTCCTTTTCATTCTTTTCAGAAAAAAAACCCCCGCTGGTGTTTGATTATTTCTTTGTTGCGACAATGCCTCTTCCACTTAAAAAAAAATGCATGTGAGGTGCATGTGTGGTTTTGATCCACCGGGGGTCAGCAGCATCACGCTCTACACTGGAGTATCTGTGACTTTGAATGTGTGTGGCTGTAATGCAAGCAATGGTGCACTTGAAAAGTAAAAGCAACCTCAATCTTGTATCTCCCACATTTCATGATCGCATACCATCAATACACCAAATGCAGTGACACCCGCCCCCCCCCCTTCCCCCGCAAATTCACTTGCTTGCATATGCTGTCCATTACGGGACTTTGCTGCCAAGGAACTATGTAGAAGAGAGTTGAGGAGCTTCATTTGGGCAAAAGTAGCGCTTTGGCATCATCTCACTGCCAGGAAACTATGTTGAAGTGAGTTGAGGAGCTTGATTTAGGTAAAAAAATCGTGCTTTGGAATCATCTCAGCGCCAAGTATACGATGGTGAAGTGAGTTGAGGAGCTTCTTGAAAGCGGAGGTCAAGTCCAAGATTTTCTTTGCAACATGTTCTTTGTGCTCCTGCTTGTCGAACCACGGGATTCTGATGAATATGTTTGGCGGTTAATTAAGCAGCAGAACCCACTTGTTTGATCCACCTTGGGGGCTGCCATTTTCTGATGTCAATTGCAGTCGAGAGCAGGTGGCAGTATAGGACAAAATGGCCGCCCCGTGAGAGGGCTAAAAACAGGTGGATTTTGTCAGTCTGATTCTAATCCCATTCACGCAATACTAATTTAGACTAGTAGAGGCACATAGAACATATTGGGAAAAAAAAATGGTCGACTTAACTTTAACGTTAAGACAAAAGCAGTGCTTGGCTGCCTTCTGACAAACTCCTGGGGAGTCAAATTCATGCGAAGGATAGGGACCCAGCCCTGCCGCGAGTACAGGGGGAACACCGTATTGGGGTAAAATAAAACCTAAACAAAAAAAAAAACATGCCTTTTGGAAAATAAAGATTAGAAAAGAACAAAGGATTGACTTCAGGTCAAGAGAATAGAGGGCTGAGGGAGAAGGGCGAAGAAATTTGCAGACAGGCGAATAAAATTATTTCTCATCTAATTAAAAAAAAAAGGGCTATACTGTATCGTATTATTTTGTGGTCCGCCATCTAGACTGAATGTGACATTTGTGCAATCAAAAAGGTCAAATTACAGTCAGGATGGGTCATGGCAATGGATGCACTTTGCAGCAACGCGACCACAGCATGCCAGTTTCTGTTCTGCTAGCCAAAATTCTGACCTGTAAAGCCTGTGAGGACGGATGGCCCACAAGTCTGCTGTCATTTGAGAGCTGACCCGAAGGGGTGTCGGGTGGGGCAAAGGCAAGACCCCGTTTCTCCCACTGTGAATGATCACGGTTGTATGAATCATCGCTACTCGTACCTCTGACACGGTCCAAAAAGTGCTTATTTGGAGACTTGATGCATCTATTGGTTAGTTTGCTTTAAAAAAAAAAATCTATCGTAACCACTCTGGGGTCTATGGTCAGTTCTCAACAAATAAATAAGAGCATCAAATCACTAAGTGCCATGAAAGGAGGACTAAGAAATGCATTAATGAGAGCGCCTTCCTCTCCCTATGGAGTGTGAGCGTTACACTTTTAGGTACACATTGGATCTCCGATTAACCCCACGCACCAGAAACATTAAAACGTAACACGATCAGCTCTAACAGTGTCATATTATAGCGAGAGATGAAAGACAAGAGCGCATTTTTGAATACTTGCAATTCCATTTTTTTTTCTTCTCATCCAAACCCTAAAGAAAGTCCCGTCCAAGTTCTTAACGCAAAGTGACGTTTTGGCAGAGTACCTAACGCCCCAAACCTCTCGTCTCCTCCCCCACCTTTTCCAACACTCAAGAAGCCCAAACCCAGTCCCAACCTCAGTCCCAGCTGGCCGCTCTCCTCGCCGGCAATTATCGCAGCCGCAGCAGCAAAACGAGCAGCGAAAGGAGATAAGTGACGACACAGGGAAGGTTCTGACTGACTGAGTCTTTCACCACCTTCTTGTTTTCGGGAGGGTAGGGGTACACGGGTCGCTGAGTGACGGGGACGACGAGGCGAGGGGCCCGGGAACACACTTCGTCGGTGCAAATGGCGCCGCTGCCGGAACCGCTGGAATCATCGCCTACGGAGACGACATTAGAAGATGAGTTCTATTTCAATTCATTCATTCATTCATCTTCCGAACCGCTTGATCCTCACTAGGGTCGCGGGGGGTGCTGGAGCCCATCCCAGCTGTCTCCGGGCAGTAGGCGGGGGACACCCTGAACCGGTTGTCAGCCAATCGCAGGGCACACAGAGACGAACAACCATCCACACATTCACACCTAGGGACAATTTAGAGTGTTCAATCAGCCTGCCATGCATATTTTTGGAATGTGGGAGGAAACCGGAGCACCCGGAGAAAACCCACGCAGGCCCGGGGAGAACATGCAAACTCCACACAGGGAGGCCGGAGCTGGACTCGAACCCGGTACCTCTGCACTGTGAAGCCCACGTGCTAACCACTGGACTACCGGGCCGCCCACCATTTATTCTGCCGTTTGTTATTATGTGAATGCAAAATGGCCGCCTCATATTGACACTTCAGGTGCATTGCAACAACATCATGTTGGTTCTATCCAGTGGCAATTCTGTGGCATTAGACATCCCGAGCGACAGAAAAAAAAAAAAAATAATAATAATAATAATAATAATACATCACATTTGTAAGCGCCTTTCACAACACTCAAGGACACTGTACAGCCAAGACCAATAATAAAACACAGATAAAATAATAAATAAAGAAAGAAAGATTTAAGGCGGGTAGGCAAGTCTGAATAGGTGGGTTTTGAGCTGGGTTTTGAATAAGGAAAGAGAGTCAATATTACGAATGTTGGGAGGAAGTGAGTTCCAGAGTTTGGGGGCAGAGCGACTGAAGGCTCTGCACCCCATTGTACTGAGACGGGCAGAGGGTAGAAAAAGGTGGAGGGAGGATGAGGACCTGAGTGAGCGAGAGGGAATGGAGATTTGAAGAAGATCTGACAGATAGGGGGGCGCAAGGTTATGGATGGCTTTGAATGTATAGAGAAGTATTTTGAAGTTGATTCTAAGTTTGACAGGAAGCCAGTGGAGCTGTCGGAGGATGGGGGTGATATGATGGAAGGAGGGGGTTCTCGTGATGATCCGGGCTGCTGAATTCTGAACAAGTTGAAGTTTATGGAGGAATTTTTGATGGACACCGAAGAGGAGTGAGTTGCAGTAGTCAATACGGGAAGTGACGAGACTGTGAACAAGGATAGCGGTGGTGTGCGGAGTGAGTGAGGGACGGAGGCGGTTTATATTGCGAAGGTGGAAATGAGCGGACCGGGTAATGTTATTGATGTGGGAGTGAAAGGATAGTGAACTGTCAAGGATGACACCCAGACTCTTCACCTGGGGGGAAGGAGATATAGTGGCATTATCAATTGTGAGGGAGAAACTGTCGGCTTTGTTTAGAGTGGATTTGGTACCGACGAGTAGGAGTTCAGTTTTATTGCTGTTTAGCTTGAGGAAATTGTGGGTGAACCAAGATTTGATTTCTGAGAGACAGTGAGAGAGGGACGAGGGTGGGAGAGAAGCGTCGGGTTTGCTGGAGAGATAGAGCTGGGTGTCATCCGCAAAGCAGTGAAAGTGTAAGCCAAATTTGCGGAAAATGTTTCCGAGTGGAAGGAGGTAGACAATGAAGAGGAGCGGACCGAGGACAGAACCCTGGGGAACACCAGAAGAAACGGGGAGGGATTGTGAAGTAAAAGAATCAACTTGAATGAACTGAGAGCGGCCAGTGAGATATGAGTGGAACCAATGTAGAGGGGTGTTGGTGATGCCTATGGTAGAGAGTCGATTGAGGAGGATGGGGTGAGAGATTGTGTCGAAGGCTGCACTCAGGTCAAGGAGGATGAGGATGGAGATAAGGCCAGAGTCTGCTGCCATGAGAAGATCGTTTGTGATTTTTATGAGGGCTGTTTCAGTACTGTGACGGGGACGGAAGCCGGACTGGAATTGTTCATAAAGACTATTGTCGGTGAGGTGGGAGTGGATCTGAGAGGCGACAGTTTTCTCCAGAATTTTCGAGATGAAGGGAAGATGGGAAATGGGGCGTAGGTTATTGAAGTCATTGGGATCTGAACCAGTTTTTTTCAGGATTGGTGTGACAGCTGCAGTTTTGAAGAGTACAGGAACAATTCCAGTCGACAGAGAGGAATGGATAATGGCTGAGATGAAGGGAAGCAGAGAGGGTAGGCAGGATTTGACCAGAACTGTGGGGAGGGGATCAAGCTGACAGGAGGAAGTCTTGGATTTAATGATGAGGTCTGAAATTAATGAGAGATGGGGGAGTTCAAAAGAAGAGAACAGTTTGCAAGGGGTGAGAGGTTCAGATGAGGGGAAAGGTACAGAGGAGCCCAGATGCTGGTGGATTCTGTTGATTTTTTCATTGAAAAAGAGGAGAAGTGCATTGCAGGTGTCACGAGAGTAAAAGTGAGGTGGTAGGGAGTCAGGAGGTTGAGTGATTCTGTTCCAAAGGGAAAAGAGAGTCTTAGTATTTCCAGCATTGGAGCAGATGAGTCCGGAGTAGTAGTGTGATTTTGCATGAGAGATGGAATCCTTGTAGAGGGATAGCTGAGCTGCATAGATGTCCTTGTGAGCAGTGAGGCCGGTTTTCCTATAAAGTCTCTCAAGCTGCCGGGTTTGGGATTTCAAGGAACGTAGATGAGGGGTGAACCAAGGGGCAGACCGAGTAAAAAGGACAGAGCGGGACTTGACAGGGGCGAGCGTATTGAGGATGCTGGTGAGACCAGAGTTGTATTGGAAAACCAAATCATCAGGAGTGGAGTCAATGTCCGGAGTCAGGGTGGTCAGCCATGCAGTGAGAGAGTCAATGTTAATGTCTTTAATATTACGGTAAACAATGGTCCGGGGTGATTTGGCAGTTGAGAGCTGGAGTGTAATGTTGTTAAATGGAACATTGGTGCAATAATCTGAAAAAAAGGAACTCTTGAGACACTCAGACGATGATATCTCTTGGGTAAAAAAAATAATAATTCCACATTTGCTGTTTAGTAGTCAGTGTACAACCCATATTGACTGTTTCCTCAAAAAAACTCACACATTAATGTCTACACCATTGGCAACAAAAGTGAGGACACCCCCCAAGTGAAAGTTCATGAATGTATTTTTAGAAAGCTCACTGAGGTGCGTACGCATAGCAATTCTTAACCATGGATTAAAATGTGAAAAAGCTCTCTTCACGATCAGGAACAATTTGGACACAAACTGGACACGCTGAGAAAATATCGGATTGGACATAAATCCTGGAGCTTTTCTGACATACCTCGTATAGTCATGCCTTCACTGCATTTGTCACTTTGACAGATTTATGACACTTTCTGCCAAAACTTAGAAGGCTTTATGAGGTATAATTTACTTCATCCACAATGGGGATACATTGCGGTCTTCTCCAACCAGGCATTTCGACTTATTTTGGTACAGACAGGATTCTCTAAAGTGTCCTGAGACTGCAGATAATAGTGTTAGTGCGCCGTTAAGTGCCGCTTTCGTGGCACTTGTGGACTAAGTTGCATGTTGGACGCTATTGTACTCACTGATGTCCTGGAAGTCGATGTCGTTGCCATTGAGAGCATTCTTCAGGCGGTGCGTCATGATCTTCAGCTGCATTATTTGCTGCCTTATTCCCATGTCAGGCTTGGTGATGTCTATTTCCACTTCGGGGTTGTTGATCTGGCTCGCCAGGCCGTCGCCAATGACTTCAGGGAGGTACCTGGCACACATGACCACGTGTTGACCGGCGAGAACGCGAGATCACGGAATTTTAAAAAAAAGGAAGTTTAAAAGGCAAACTTGTGTGTGTGTGTGTGTGTGTTTTTATGTCACTAATGAGAAGTACCAATGAAGGCAAAAGAGCAAAAGTGGCTTCTCACAAGAATATGAACAATGCGATTAATTTAATTTCAATCCAAATCAGATGATCATCTAAATCAGACTTTCCTTCTACACAACAACACCGCAAAAGGGCTTTTGACAGCAAACAAATGTATCTGATTATTTATCAACTTTTAGTAAAAACATAATTAAATAGGCGGCCCGGTAGCCCAGTGGTTAGCACGTCGGCTTCACAGTGCAGAGGTACCGGGTTCGATTCCAGCTCCGGCCTCCCTGTGTGGAGTTTGCATGTTCTCCCTGGGCCTGCGTGGGTTTTCCCCGGGTGCTCCGGTTTCCTCCCACATTCCAAAAACATGCGTGGCAGGCTGATTGAACACTCTAAATTGTCCCTAGGTGGGAGTGTGAGTGCGAATGGTTGTTCGTTTCTGTGTGCCCTGCGATTGGCTGGCAACCGATTCAGGGTGTCCCCCGCCTACTGCCCGGAGACAGCTGGGATCGGCTCCAGCACCCCCCGCGACCCTAGTGAGGATCAAGCGGCTCGGAAGATGGATGAATGAATGAATAATTAAATAGAAAAGAAAGAATCAAACAGTTTGTGCATGGTTACTTCATTGTGGCTCCTGCTTGGGTGCAATTTTGGCACTAGGAGACGGCATAAAATAATAGTCATTCAAATATAAACATTGAAGAGTTTCAAAATGATAATTGTCTCAGCAAGCAACAGTAATATTAATATATATTTTTGTGGAGGATAATGATTATATGCCAATGAATAATTGTGACACTGTCTGTCAACATGTGTTGCCGCACCATTGATTGAAATGCCACATCATTGCTGCTATTTTTTTAGCCCCTCTATGGCGTTTTGCATTGTTCGTTAGCATTAAGCTAAGTGAACTCAAAACATAGCTATGTGGTCGTTTGAAATACACAACACGCAATTGCCTTCGTTTTATGTTTCGTTTGAAATTTGACAACCATATTATTAGAATTTCTCCATGTTCCACAGTCAAAAAAATATTGTCATGCTAATATCATCGTCATGTTGTGAAATCTTATTGAGGCAAATTAAAATGAAGAGAGTCCATCCATTTCAACAAAAGAGCGATGTAATGTCTCGGTCCCCCTACCTGGCGCGGGTCATTCCGTTCCAGCACCTATCTTCAGAGCCTGCACCCGTGGCAACTCGGTCGCTGCACAACATCGTCGGGAGAGAAACCCAATAGGGCTGCATATCCCGCAGCCTCATGGTTACATCAGACACCTGGAGCACAGAGAAGGACAGCACTTTATTTTTTTTTTTACTTTCAACTTTGTCCCCAAATTCCCATTATGACGCTCCACTGAAACGGCGGGTTGGGAACAAGTCCCGTCCTCTAAGTGACTAACCGTGCTTTATTCATCCAGCCAAACCACCATTCGCGTCTAATGACCTCATGAGCGGGAAAGGTGAAACGAACATTAAAAGGATTTTATTGTCTGCGCTTAGCAGTTCTTTTTGCTCCATAAAACATGCCGCGATATTGGCCAGACTCTGTCATCAGAAGGCAATCGGTGTAATATTTTTTCAGCTCACCAGTCGGCCAAGTTTGTTCGCGCTGCTCGCCGACCTCTCCTCAACTGTAACCTCTTCTTTCTTCGGGAATACGTCCACTTCTGTAGCGCTGGCTGTTTTTTCTCGGAGTGGGCCACACGCCAGAATGAGCTGAGATACGATGGAGTGAGGGGGGTGGGGGGGGGGACAAGGACAGGCAGATATGGAGAGGAGAAAATAACAAAACAAATGAAGGATGTAATACTTTTTGCTTTAAATCAGGCATGTCCAAAGTCCGACCCGGGGGCCAAATCCGGCCCGCGGTCGAATTTCATCCGGCCCTCGGCCCCTGTCATAAAATCAGTGCCGTCTGGCCCGCAGGTTGGGCGCAATGGAACACGTGTTGCATTGACTGAGGTCTCGTAGACTGGTGAGTGATGTTTCATAGAGTAGTGCTTCCCTCTAGTGGCTAAATGAGTAATAGCATTCACTAAATGAGTAATAGCATTTAGACACTAGAGGGCATCACTCACGAGTTAACAAGACATCACTACGTGTTTATATTGACTGATATGTCATATTTCAAATGATCCTTGCAGTTGTGGATATGTGTATTGCTTGTTCATTTCCCTGTTGTTCGAGTCAAAGGTTTTGTGACTATTGAAATGTCACGGTGATACATGTTATGTTTCAAATCAATCAATTTGCACTCAGGAGACTTCCGCTTAAGAAAAAGTCAAGTGAATAAGCAGTTGCATGTGATATACCTGTTTCAAATGAACCAAAAGAAATTCTTAAGATTGTTGAAATTAAAATAAAAATGGAAATGTGAAACAGACTGGCTTACTAAAATTTGTTGAACAATATTGTTGTTCAATGTAAAGAATGTCAGCCAAGGTCGGCCCCCTCGACATTTTACCACATAAAATCTGGCCCCCTTGGCAAAAAGTTTGGACACCCCTGCTTTAAATATATGTTGCGCTGCGCCTTGCATGCCTTCTTACTTGTCTGTGTTAGCAATACCTAACCGACACCAACTCCCAAACGTGGAACTGCTTTGCCTATCAGTCCAAAAATACCGCAGCACACAAAGCATCTGAGCTCCAAATCAAAATAACTGTCGCTGCTTATTTGCATGATCCCATGAGTCCATCAGATGACAGTTGAGAAATAAAAAAGATCCCTGTGGTCGTGATCTAAACGGAGCCCTGAGGTCTACTGTAAGACTGCAATCAATCTGTCATCCGGTCTGGCCCTCTTCGGATGGCCTCCGGCGTTTGAACTTTCACACATAGCTAGAAATTAATAATCCTGTTTTAAGCCTCCAGGCGAGCCTGTCCCCTAAATCCAACCGAGACTCATGGGAGATTGAACTGTCACTAGAGGAAATATGGTGTTAAAACAGAGGGGTGTAAATGACTTTCAGGCACATTAACACACCCGCAGTGTCCCGCGCGTCTCTGCGGGTTGCTTTTAGGAAGGCGCAAACAAAACAACATATGTCGTCGCCTTGAAGTCTTTGGCTTATGTAATTGGGAGGCTATCGACCGTAATACTAAACGCGACGCCATGCCCATTAATGTCAAGTCAGGGGGGAGTGGTGAAGGGGATTAACCACGACGCGATTTAGAAGATGACTGTCTGTGACACTCAACCGGATCAGAGGTTACACAGTGTCCCGATGTAAACTGCACAGTAGTCAAAAATGAAAAAAACTGTCTGGTTCTTTCTTCTAAGGTGTGCATTAGATCCAGAAGTAAATACCTGGATACCAACAATCAAAAAAATAATATGAAAATAAATAAAGGAATGAGCCTCTCTGTTCCACTGTGGGGTAGTGTAACACAGTCAGGCAGACGCAAAAGAAAAAAACAATTTCACAACTACAGTACATGATCCAGAAAGCTGCAATATTAGATGATTTTCTGCAGAGGATAAAGAATATATACATATGTATTGTTATTTTTGTCTCCATCCATGTTAATACAACCACACGGATGCTATTTGTTAGCCTGGCTATGGCGTTTCCCACTATGTGTTAGCATTAAAATAGCAGACTTGAAGGCAACGTTACGTGGTTGTTTTAAATACATAATTCACTCACAATTTTTTTTTGCATTTATGATGATGTGACTTTAATAACCGACAGAGGCGTGTTAAGCAGAACTTGGGCCGGTTGCCATCTTCCAAATTTGCGGTTCGAGGTTGGCTCCGCCCCAACTATTTTTATCACTCTGGGTTTTAAGTACAAAAAAAAAAAACATTCCCGATTGTTAATGCCTGAAAAATGTTCTGACCTTGCCGTTGACCGCCTCCATATTTTCCACCATGGTCATCATAGCTTCCGAAATGCGGTAAGGAAGGGAGAGGACCACAACATCCAAACCAGATGGGCCATCGAAGCGATCGGACACCTGCATCATCGTTTCTACAAAGACGGGCGTCAACGAGTCAGCGAATATCATGCTTTGTCCATGTGTTCAGCTCGCTCGAATACACGCGTTTGTCAACCGACCTGCCAAGTGACGCCACTCGGTGTCGAGGTCCGCCTGGTTGGCCAGACAGCCCTTCAAGACGTTGCTGCAGTAGTTGACGCAAGGTCTGGCAGAGGCCATACCTCGGCAGTGTGGACAGTAAGTCATCCTCATAATCGCTCGCATGCACTCCTGGCTCAGTGGCACCTTTGGGATGACATCAGAAAGATTGGAAGACTTTGCATTAAGGAGCATTTAAAACCCGGTAAACTCAAAGAAATGTTTCGGAATAACTTAAATGTGTTATGTGAAGGTAACTGCTGAAAACTATGGAGTACTCATTCATCAAGCATGTCCCTCTCCCCTCTCACCATGTAAGAACTTGAGCCCCTTTGTTCTACATCAGTAGTTATTCTGTAAGTTAATTAGTCATGACTAACAGCCCAAAGCTGTTAGCTCGCAAGCTAGCTGTTGGCTAGAGCCTGTCGTTGCAATGTGGAAAGCCCTCCGACGACAGGGTGGCATATATTTTGGCTTCTTCTCCCCGTGCGTGCGTGGGTTTTCTCCGGGTGTTCCGGTTTCCTTCCACATTCCAAAAACATGCGTGGCAGTTTATCGGAACACTCTAAATTGTCCCTAGGTGGGAGCGTGAGGGTGGATGGTTGTTTGTCTGGGTGTGCCCTACGATTGATTGGCTGGCAACCGGTTCAGGGTGTCCCTCGCCTCCTGCCCGAAAACAGCTGGGAAAGGGTCCAGGATTCATTTTACATTGTGTTTAATGCAGTATAAATAATATTTTTCATCATTCATTCATTCATCTTCCGAGCCGCTTGATCACTAGGGTCGCGGGGGGTGCTGGAGCCTATCCCAGCTGTCTTCGGGCAGCAGGCGGGGGACACCCTGAATTGGTTGCCAGCCAATCACAGGGCACACAGAGACGAACAACCATCCACGCTCACACTCGCACCTAGGGACAATTTAGAGTGTTCAATCATCCTGCCATGCATATTTTTGGAATGTGGGAGGAAACCGGAGCACCCGGAGAAAACCCACGCAGGCCCGGGGAGAACATGCAAACTCCACACAGGGAGGCCGGAGCTGGAATCGAACCCGGTACCGCTGCACTGTGAAGCCGACGTGCTAACCACTGGACTACCGGGCCGCCCTATATTAGTCAATATTTTTCTAATCTCCATTTTATGTCTGGATCTCTTTGGATGATACATATTCTCACAAGTCGCTATTTATCCCAAATGATCTTCGACTTGGTGTTTCTGCTATTTGTAAGAAAATTTGTAACAAAAAAAGCACCCCAAAAAAAAATGACCATAACTTGAAGCAGAAAAAAAGCAACGAACACGCAAGTAGTGGAAGGTTATTGTCTATTATGACCTTCATAACTTTGCAGCCCATTTTTATTTGGCAGTTTCCATGACAACAACTTTGTTGGAAGCATTTTTTTATTGGTTCCACGGCTGATGAGAAGGTGCTGACATTCATACAAGTATGCTCGGGCCCTCACTCCATCGTTGCTATCCCACAAGGCTGCGCCCTCTGGAAAGGGCCTTCGTGCGTGAAAAGTGAAACTGGGTTAATACCAGTAAGCTCTGCTCACAAGGGCGTACGGCTATGCATGCTAAACCTTATGAAGTGAGTGCGAGGGACATAAAGAAGTGAGAGAAGGAAGGATGCCGAAAGCCCAGCTATGCATACAAAGCTTCTCTCTTATGCTAACATGTGGGCCACTTATTATTATTATTTTTTAAGGAAACACAGCTTCCAACAGTAACGTTGCACCTGCAAGCAAGCATTTGATGAATATGACAATATTCTGAAAGTGGGACAATAATAAAGACCTGGAGGGGAAAACAAGCAGTTCAAACAGCAAACACTCCGCAGACCCGTGAGACTTTAAATATAGTTTCAAACCATGTTCAGGACAAAGGTGCATTTGCAGAAAGCGTGGACAGAACCGCATCCCTTGTTCGAATACATCATCATATTATTATTAATAGTGTCTTAATAGAGAGTCTGTGGCAGCTTAGAGCTAAAAATGGCAACCGTGAAAGCAGTGTCATATGCTTTTGATATTGTCCTATGGATAAAATGTGGGATGCCATGGGGATCCGAAAATGTTTTTTTTTTTTTTTTTAATGCATAAAAATAACAAAACCCGTTGCTCACCGGAATGCTATGAAAGAGCCCCTTCAAAGAGGCTAAAAGCAACCGACCGGCATTCAACATGGACCCTTGCGACTGCTCCAAGACCGGAACCTGCATATGCGCTGGTTCCTGTGCTTGCACCAACTGCTCCCACACCGCTTGCAAGAAAAACTGCCGCTCAAGCCGTCCGCGCGAATGTACCAAATGCGCATCAGGGTACGTGTCCAAAGACAAGATGTGTGACGCTAGCTGCTGTCAGTGAGGCGCTTCTGGACCTCATTGGCCCTTTCATCAAATGTTGGAACCTTTATTTGCCTATTGTAAGGGATTGGGGGGGGGGGGGTCAGTGGTTGTTTCCCAACCAGGAGGGTGGTGGTTTGATTTCCCGGTCAGTGACCATGTCGAAGTGTCCTTGAGCAAGATACCGACTCCCCAGTTGTCCTGATGCTGCGTCAATAATAAAAATGCATTATCCATCCATGGCGGCCCGGTAGTCCAGTGGTTAGCACGTCGTCTTCACAGTGCAGAGGTACCGGGTTCGATTCCAGCTCCGGCCTACCTGTGTGGAGTTTGCATGTTCTCCCCGGGCCTGCGTGGGTTTTCCCCGGGTGCTCCGGTTTCCTCCCACATTCCAAAAACATGCGTGGCAGGCTGATTGAACACTCTAAATTGTCCCGAGGTGTGAGTGTGAGTGCGAATGGTTGTTCGTCTCTGTGTGCCCTGCGATTGGCTGGCAACCGATTCAGGGTGTCCCCCGCCTACTGCCCGGAGACAGCTGGGATAGGCTCCAGCACCCCCCGCGACCCTAGTGAGGATCAAGCGGCTCGGAAGATGAATGAATGAATGAATGAATAAAAATGGATGGAGCATTTTTTTCCTTTTTTTTGGTTGGAGTTGCTTCATGTGAAGTGATCCGATTTTGGTCTTGAAAATAACAAGTGTAAGCTTCTCATGAGGTGAAAAATAGGGTAAAAAAAAAACATACTAAGGCTTAATGATTAGAAGTGAATTTGGGGATAGCGTTGAATGGGTGACACAGAAAAGCAATCAGCACATTCCCAGGCTTAATCGAGAGTCAGATGAGACATGAGTCACATCCTCACTGCAAACCATCCTTCCCTCACATCCTTGCCCTGCCACTCATTACCCAGGGATGAGTCAGACAAATACTTTTTTTTTTTCTCGGAGAAAAAGAGATTGCAGGATGATGCGGAATGTTTGAGCAGCTTGAAAGTTTGGTCTGATGGTATTTCAAGAGGAGAACGTTCCTTAATCTGGTTCCCTCACTCATAAATATTCATGGTGGGAAATTTTGTTCAGGAATGATGGATATGGGGGAAAAAAAAGAATCTTTGCAGTGCTAATTGGAGATTGACTGTAATTTGCATGGAGTACTGTGAAGGAGAGGTAGCTTCGAGCAACTTTGGGACAAAACTGCGTTTTGCCGCATCTGCGGCGAAATGCCGGTTTTTCGTGCAAGTGCGAGGCTCGGCGCGCTTGTTTGCCAATTTGGCAGAAGGGTCCACGCCAAGCTGGGTGTTCCAGCTCAGCAGAGTCTGTGCCTTTAGAGATGGTGCCTGGCGGAGTGACAATTTGATTTTCGGAAAGTGGATCTTAACTTATGCCAGCTCAACCCATGACTAAGTCTTGGCGCTGGGTGGACCACCGATGAACTTGATCGGGCGCAGGCAGAAAAATATGGAGCTCTACGGACATAAATTATTTAAGACACCAGTGGTTACCATCATCCCGTTCTGTATTTAATAAGAGTAGCCGCTCGTATTGTCTGTTGCCACATCATGGGCAGAAGAGTGACAATGCTCTACTTACGCATGCATCGCTGGGATTATGCGTCACCATCTTGTGAACAGAGAGCGGTGCCATGTCACCACGGGAGAGTGTGAGTGTGCAACATTTAAAGGGAATGAGAGGAGCCGCTTTGATGTGGGGGTAAGTGAAGTCAGCTGGATGTGGTGCAGCCCGCCCACTGTCAAACCCGCTGGCCTGCGAGATCGCCAACGCTCATTAACTAACCGTTTGCGCTATATTGAGTTCGTTTTAATGGTCTTTGTTGAAAACCCTTTTTCTATACAAAATGGTGTCCCCCAGGGATCCCTACTTGGTCCCATTTTATTTCTCGTCTTAAGTTTCTTGTTTCAAAATGTAACTGATGCCAAATTTCACGTTTATGTGCTTTCAATTTTTCAGTTTCGTCATGAGCAAGTGCCAGAGAACACTGCAATCTGCCTTGAGTGATATGCAGAAATATTTTAATCAGTTGCATCCCGTATTCATTTGTGACAAGACTAAAACGATCCATCCATCCATCCATCCATCCATCATCTACCGCTTATCCGGGGCCGGGTCGCGGGGGCAACAGCTTTAGCAGGGAAGCCCAGACTTCCCTCTCCCTAGCTACTTCTTCCAGCTCTCCCCGGGGGATCCCAAGACGTTCCCAGGCCAGCTGGGTGACATAGTCTCTCCAGCGTGTCCTGGGTCTTCCTCGGGGTCTCCTCCCGGTGGGACATGCCCGGAACACCTCACCAGGGAGGCGCTCAGGAGGCATCCGAATCAGATGCCCAAGCCACCTCATCTGGCTCCTCTCGATGTGGAGGAGAAGCGGCTCGACTCTGACAGGGAAGGAGCCCGAGCTGGTGTGTGAGGCAGAGAATTTCCGACTGGATATAGTCGGACTTGCCTCCACACACAGCTTGGGTTCTGGTACCAGTTCTCTCGAGACTAAAACGATGTGTTTTCTAAAATCACGGACTCCAGCTCATGAAATGAAAAGTGATTGAACGTGTTTCTATGTAGGAATACCTGAGATTTGTCATTCAAACAGCATAACGAGTTCCTAACAAGGAAAAAACGTTCTACTTATCACAAGCGTCACATTCATTCCAATAGAATAAAATGCATACACAAAACGTGTAGAAATGTCCTCGTGGCCTCTCCTCATTGTGTGATAGAAGTAGATGATGCACACACCTCATGAGTCTCATGGCCTACTTCTTGTACTTACACACCCAAAAGGAGAAAAAAATGTCTCGGGATCAAGAACCCCATATATTTAATATTTTATATTTTTTTTCGATTTTTCGATGAAGTCACACAACCTGTCAGCCTCTGGGTTTTTTTTTTTCTTTTAAACTGTAGCTTGTCTCCTTTCTATTTCTGTCGTCTCATACAAGGTGCATTCAACAGTTCAAATTTGTGGACATAAAGACAAGCTATAAATAAAGCAGTGACAGTGAAGAAAGGAGGGAAAAGTCATTTGTTCAAGAAGAGACGCTTGGCAGGATGGATGTTTGCCATCCAAGAGAGAAGCATTTTTCAAACGTTTCTGTTGCTTTTCTCACTGCCTCATTAATCTTGTGATTGTGTACAATACATTATTCAGCGTCTACACACAAACCGGGATTTTACCTTGTGTCTTTTACTAGACTAGAGTCAAGCAAATTTTGGCCAGAATAGCCTCTTAACGGACATTGCTGTTATCTTCGGAAACGAGAGCAAATAAAAGTGGGCGGGACCTCATGTTGAGTGGTTTCAGTGTCCAGACATTAGCGCCGAGATGACATTTTGTCATTTCCTAAAAGCCGGGCTAATTACTTACACAATTCCCCCAGCCGGCCTTGTTTAATGACGACATCATTCAGTGTCCCTCGGCTCCTCTTGTGAAAAGAAAAACGGGTAAACAAATACTGACAGGCTGGAATAGTACACGCTATTCATAACACTGGTCAACACATTTTTACGTCTTTTTTTTTTTTCAACAGAGTTGCAAGTAAACTGACTTGTTTTTGCTGTAGCATGTCAAGCGTTCATAATCATAATAATTAATAATAACATATTTAATGTTAAAATATATTTAGAAATATTTAGGGATTCAGTGCTTGTTTCAGCAACAGGTGGAATTTTTTTTCTGTAATTTAAGAGCTATAAATTAAATGGCAAAAATGCATATTGTGCAGGCTTTTATAGGTAAAAAAAATGGTATCTAGCATTTTTTTTTTAATCAGCGTTCAAGCCATCACACTGATTAAAATTTGCCCTTGACCAGTTTAATGAAAGGCAAATAAAAATGATGAATCCATGCACTGTCGCTCTTCTTATTTATCATCGAGTTCCCTTGTCGTAAGATCGTTTGACTGTGACAAACAAGTATTCCACATGAAAATAAATAAGTCAAATATTTCCCGGTAGTCCAGTGGTTAGCACGTCGGCTTCACAGTGCGGAGGTACCGGGTTCGATTCCAGCTCCGGCCTCCCTGTGTGGAGTTTGCATGTTCTCCCCGGGCCTGCGTGGGTTTTCTCCGGGTGCTCCGGTTTCCTCCCACATTTCGTTTCTGTGTGCCCTGCGATTGGCTGGCAACCGATTCAGGGTGTCCCCCGCCTACTGCCCGAAGACAGCTGGGATAGGCTCCAGCACCCCCCGCGACCCTAGTGAGGATCAAGCGGCTTGGAAGATGAATGAATGAATTTCCAAACCACTGAGGCTCTGCGAGTTTGCCGCGCGGACCTCACTACCTGTTGCGCTCAGCAAATCGTCCGAGTTGCGAATCCGCTTGCGGCTCTGATTGTCAATTATGCCGTGGTTAAGTTCAACCCCTAATGCACGCTTGATAAAACCTCATCTGCAGCCTATCGAGAGTTGCACAGGCCTTGCATAGTCAAACAGTAGCGCCACAAGCGGCGCTAATATTTTTTTTTTCCTCACCGTACTTTCGTTCTCAGTCGATAATATATCATCAAGTAAAGAGCTGTATAATTCACCTCTGCCGCAGCGTCTGTTTTCCGACATGACATGTATAGTCCTCATGGGGCCAGCACTCTTGACACCCTTCTCGCCCCCGTGTCTGACCGGAGATATTTTTCACCCGTGCATCAATACCGACCTCCCATTCTAAGAGTCCAAATGATTTCCCCCCCGTCTCACTCGGATCTTAACCATACTCCGTTCTTACTACACGGCAGATACCATTTCTCTTGGGACATATTAACCCTCCCCACGGACGCGGCAGACATTTTTTAGCCATGGAGTTGACATTAAGTGGTGTTGCGGGGGTTGACTCCCTGAGCCGAGGGCCATACTTCATAGAGTCGCTCGCTTTCCACCAACATTGATCTGGAAGAGTAACACCAAACCTGTCTGCGTGCACATTCTTCTTGCGAATGAGCCATCCTTAGTTTTGAGGTTTCTTTGCAAAGCCTAGGTTTTGGCATGCCCACATATCAATGTTGGGCTGATGACGTGTCTATTTATATATACACGGCACATCTATTTGTGAAGGTTATTTAAAGCAAGGGTTCCCAGCCTTTTTTTAACGACCCGGCCCAGTGGGAGTCAGTCAGGGAGATGTATGATCCAGATCTTCTCGTAATGTAATACCCTAGTCCAGCAAGG
The DNA here is from genome assembly GCF_025434085.1 of Hippocampus zosterae. Lineage (NCBI taxonomy): Eukaryota > Metazoa > Chordata > Actinopteri > Syngnathiformes > Syngnathidae > Hippocampus > Hippocampus zosterae. The sequence goes on along the minus strand of NC_067465.1, from coordinate 3,151,821 downwards.
TCTAAATAATTTCCACCTAAACGTTGTACGGAAACAGAGAAATACAATTCATCAAACAACATACATACTGTATCTATTTGACACACGTTGTATCCATTTCTACCCGAAACTGAATATAGGATCACTTAGCTCGGATCTTTCTGAGCGTGTGTGTGTGTGTGTGTGTGTGTGTGTGTGTGTGTGTGTGTGTGTGGGCGGGGGGGTTGTTTTATTGTTTTCTGGATAGCCCGGCTTCCTCCCACATTCCGTTCACATGCATAGTAGGTTAACTCGATACTCGAAATCATGGATGGGCAACTTAAAGGACGGAAGGGGGTCACAAATTGTCATGAGTGAGACTCTGAGCTGGGTCTCATTGGACCACGTACTTTCTAACAAGCTGAATAACAAAAATGCTATTTTAAATAAGATAAGATAAGATATCCTTTATTCGTCCCACACTGGGGAAATTTACAGCCTCCAGCAGCAAGAATGTATGTAGAAAGAAGAAAGGAGAAAGAGAAAAAAAAACCCAACAAACATCTTTCAATTAAATACAACATGAACACAAATGGATAAATCGCAGTACTATTTACAATTTTAAATTATTACAATTATTACAATTATTATTACAATTGTAAATACATATATATATATATACACATATAGAGTATATAAATAGGGACAAAATATGGGCCAGCCGGTGAATAGTGAAAAGCTGCGCATAATTGAGGCTCAGTGAAAAACTAGGGTTGGCTCTCAAAATACAAAAAAAAAAATAAAAAAAATAAAAATCCAATTACAAAAAATATTGGGAAAAAAAAAAACATCCACAACTAGCCAAATCCGTGGATGTTGACCCATGATTATGCGAGGGGTCATCTGCAGAAGAGATAATATGCTTATAATCCCCTGGCCATTTTGGAAGGGGATCAAAAAATACAACATTTTAAAAAAATAATAATCCAGGGGTATGTATGAGTGCGGGCCACGTGTGTGCCGCTAATTACACAGTGCTGCCCTAAATAATCCGCAATGGTAAATATGAATGGTTGTCCGTACTGAGAAAAAAAATATAACTCCAAACACTCAAACTGCTCAGACTTTTACTGTGTGCACCTTTTTCAATCAAAGATTATTCCCAAATCTGTATCCGTCCACCTCAGAGATGTGACAAGACGCCAGTTAGACAGCATGATTATTGCACAGGTGTGCCTTAGGCCGCCCACAATCCAAGGCCACTCAAACATGTTCATGGGCTGCCAAATTCCCTGAAACGCCTTCAGAGACGGCTCAAGGTAGAGAAATAAACATTTTCTATGAATAATTCATGGACAACAGCTCTGGTGGATAGTCTGCAGTCAGCATGCACAAAGTTCAAAGTCGATTTTTATGTTTTCATGCTATTGAGACTTTCTAAAGGTTCGTTTTATTTTTGTTAACTTATGAAACCGGAACATTGAGTTTTTGTGAAGCGATATAAAATTTTTGGTTGGTCTCAGACACGTGACTGAGGTACGGTCAATTTATTTGATCCGAGACATATACTCGAGTGAGATGTCATGCTAATTTACACCTGTGTAGTAATAATGCAATAATAAGCATTTTGATTTGCCACACGTGCGAGATGGCTGATTTAGCTCGGCAAAGCAGAAGTGCTCACTCTGCCGTGTCCAACAATGTCCAACTCAGCCGTGGTCCTGGACAGGAAAACCAGTAAAAAGAAGATAAAACCACAAAATGAATGAAATGGGTTTTGCGGCCCTATTCGGTCCCCACTGACAGTCAATGGAGCTAATGCGATTGTATTATAGGGAGATAAAAATGGGCGCTGCAACGCATAAATATACAAGATATCAACTGCAGTAAAGATTAGACATCAGTAAAAGTTTTATAGGGCTTGTAGTCATTTTCACCAACAGCAATAAAAAGGCGGTCGGCACGGTAGAAAAAAAATGGGCAAAGACAACGATCGCAGTTTCTCTTTTGGAATCTGTGAAGGCGCAACGGTGTTCAAGAAAGATGACAAAATAAGGTTGGGCGAAGGCGATGAGGAAATAGAGGTACTAGGGCAAGAAAGAAGGTGTTACCTGGGACACTCTTCGGACGACCTCTCCACTGACGACCAGTCCCTGAACAAAGGACCGGGCGGCCACAAAGGTGCGAGTGACCTTCATTTTGAGGTCACGGGGCACCTCTCCGAAAGGGTGAAGTGTCTCCAGCTGTTTAGAGACGCACTCCAGGTAGTCATCCCCTGGAGTCAACAAAAAAACATTCCCGTCATTATAAATGCAAGGCTCCATTTCTTTTTCCATTTTCTTTTTTTTGTGGAGCTGTTTTGAAAATCAACGAGGAAATTATTCATTTTGATCCAAAAAACAGCCTCTTTCGAACCTTGAAAGGAAGTAGTTTCCTCGTTAGTTACTGCACAAGTTCATTCATTGTATTTATTTACCGATGGAATACTGCTTGTTTGCATGGAAGAACAGTCTCTCCAGAAGCCTTGCCCAGAATTCATTGAGAGCTTCTTCCAGGTTGAGGCTGGAGCCTCGGTAGTAGTGTCTCAAATCTGTGTAGAGCTCGTTGAACACCAGGGAATTCTGGGAGTAGAAAGACCTCCAGGTGGACATGAACGTCTCCTCTAGTGTGGCAGCTGAGCTGTTCAGCAAATCCAGGAAATAACCTGAGAACATACATAAGAAAAGCTTGAAGTTGGAACAGCAAGTATTCTGAGGACAACACCCGATAATGGACACACTCCACATACACAGTATGGGAAAACTTGCCCATATGTGCACGGCCTGGGGACATTCACAGCACTTACATTGTTACATAACACGTTAAAATGCTAAACTCATCCGGGCCCATCTGCATGGGATTATCTAAGCGGTGGCCCTGCTTGGTACACAGTCTCTGTTCTGAACTCCCACTTCTCCACGTCGCTGTTTTCATTGTAGTGAACCTAATTTTGCGAGGCAAGGGTGGAGAAAATGAGTTCGTATTACGCAACAGGGAGATTTTTCGTTTTAGGGGGAAGCAGAAAAGAGGGAATGGCTTTAATTAATTTTTTCACAATAGGGGGTATTTTCGCGCAGGTAGGTTTCATTGTAGAGGAGTTTCACTGTATATTGAAATATTAAATCTATTCCCAAGCCGACTCCTTCAGGTAATCTTAAGCGCAAAGACTGGCAAGTTTGCTATCCACATTCTTCTTGCAAACCACGCCGGCACCGTCGTCAAGCTGATCTTGTGTGAAGTTACTGACATGATATCCGATGTAATAAAGCGGTGGAATCGACCTTTCCTTCAACTGTCAGTCAATCGCAGCTCGAGCGGTGTTTATCCCACAGAAGGATTTGACAATGGAGAGAGCTCATTGCATCTTGATCCAGAATCACTTTTCTCATTCATACGCGGCTTTTCTCCACCGCCAAATGGCTTGAAGTCAAAAGGCTGCAATGCACCCGGCAAAGGCTTAAGAGAAGCAACAAACCACAATGTGAGTACATTTCCTCTTATGTTGCAGTTCAAATTGGCTCGTTTAACTTTTTCACTGCCAGGGACGTTTGAATTCCAGTTGGCAACTCTAACCGTTTTAACATCATCTCGACAGTTGCAGGAAGTGATTCAAAGCTTTAAGGGACGAGTGGGATCACCAACACTGACTTGGAAAACTGAATTTTTGCAGCGAATAAAGGGAATATTTTGCAACAATAAAAGTAACCTGAAAAACACATTCAATAAAAAGCTAAAACAGTAAGTCTGCTCGGACTGGAGGTGTGACTGGGCTTTTTACTCCATGGCCTTTTACTCCATCAAAGCAAAAGGCTACGAATTTCAAATAAAATCGTTTTTGACTTTGACAACGCCCTACAAACATGAGGGAAAAAAAAGAAAGAGCAGAAAGAAAATGAATTCAATGTAAGTGGGAGACAAATGACAGCTAGCAGCAATTTCATTTCACTTAAACATCTGACGGCCTTAATTTTTTTTTTTTTTCCTACGCCATGTCCATTTGATAAATGTTGAGTGCTTTCGCATTTGGTGGTAGTGAAAGAAAAATTTGAGGCTGATGGAAAAAGCTCAACGTGTCACAATGCTAACAAATGTATCAATGATTTCAAGCAATTGCATGCTGGGCCCGATGAAAACCCATCATTGCTAAGTCTCAATCGTTCGGCAATCTCTAAAAATATACTGTATGCTCAGTATTGCGTTTACTATGATCAATTTAGAGTGTACGATTTTCCCAAAAGTCACTTTTGTCATATTTGTTTAAAAAAAAAAAACAGACCCCCACCCCCACACACACAGCCCCACCCCCTCAAAAAATTTACAGTAAACCATTAGTAAAATGATATGGCCCCAAAACAACCAATTATAGACAGAAGGCGGGACTAACGTGTCAATCGTTTGCCGTCCACTTGCGGCACATTCATAGAAACCACACCACAGTAGCCTCATGTCGATATATTACTTTGGGGTTTAGGAGCTTTGCTGAAACAACATCGGAATATCCTTTCCCCCAAAATGTAACTACAGTTTGGACTCTAAAGTTTTTGTGCTACGTATGGTGCGTATTCTCCCTAAACATCCTAGGTTTCCAAACACACAACTGCAGAGCATCGGTTTTATTCTTGCAGAGGCCTTTTCCCACAAGTATCTAGCGTTCTCGACAGCTTCTTTCTGGTTATCGCGCTCCATCTGTGCAAAGGCAGTCAAAGTAAAATAAACACAGCAGACATAAGCAAACATTGCTGTCCTGGGCACACTGAATGCACAGATGACGATTTCGCCGCCATTACACACAGTGTCACCCTCCATCAAGAACAACACTCAGTCCAAATGCACTGAGGCCGTTTGCTTCACTTTCGATTCAACTAAAATATCAGTTTTGTTAAAGCGGTTGCCACATCACACACTGCATCTACGTATCATTTATCAACAGGCTTTCCTGGAGAAGTCTTCTGGTACATGCGCCATTTAACACAACCTCTTTCTTCATTTATATTCATTCACTCCCTCCTTTTCAGCAGCATTCTTCCACCACCCATTGTCTTTGTCTTTTCTTCCTCATCGAACACCCCACTGTTTGCTTCTGTCTCCATCATGTCACTGACTGCACTCATCATGCTATGGCTTGCTCTCGATCATTACGAGTGTGATGAGTTTAAGGCTAATGAGGCAGGGGTACGATTCGGGCTATGGAAACTGTGATTTGCATGAAGATAAACTGAGTCAATGAAGCGCCGCGGAGGTTTTATGGTAATGTCCAGGAGTGACCTTGAAAATGTGAAGAATGCAGGTGAAGGTATTGCCTGATTGTGGTTATAACACAATTAGCCAATCAAAACTCAGCACTGTCAGCCATGGCCCTTCAGTGGACAAGGAATCATCCAGTGGCGCCTTGGGATAGGAGTGACCCAATTTACGGGTTTTCCAAGACACAAGCCGTCATTTAGACCTTTTTTCTTTTTCTTGCTTTGACTTGAAAATCTGAGATACGAGCACCGCATCGAGGCACTGAACATAATTCAACTCACTTCCAGAAACCCGACCCGCCCAAAAAGGCATAAAGAGATTTAATGTGAGTACACAAAATTAAACGTAAATAAAACAGAATTATCGTATTTACCGGACTATAAGGCGCACCGTTTTCTCGAAAGCCGACTGTGCTTTAAAATTGAGTTATCATCCGATTCACCTTACATGTGGATCAATATTCTTATTTCTTGGACGTAGTATTTTGTATGTTCTTTCAAGCGCTTTGTTACAGCTGCAGCGGTTGTGAAAGTTCTATATAAATAAAGCTGTAAAGTATTGTATTTCCTTTAGCGTAGCTCCATCTAGTGGATGCGTAACGCAACCATTCTATGCGCCTTATAATGCAGTGTGGCCGATATATGAAAACAGTTTTAAAATAGGCCATTCATTCAATGTGTGCCTTATACTCCGGAGCGCCTTATAGTGCGGAAAATACGGTGCATACTGTGGAATGTAACGTGCCTCAATGTAAGGTGGTCGAATCCTATGGTTTTTGTAATAGTCAATCAGAGAAAAAAAAATGACTAACTAAACCTAGATTATTCCATATAACTGAAAAAAAGATTCAACAATTCCCGGAATTAACCGCAGTAAATTTCTGGTTTTGTATTTAAATGAGAGACCAATAAAGGGTGAAAAGGCAGCATGTTTTAAACAGGCCTACATAACTATTATTTTTCCAGCCAGTGAATATGCTTCCTTGTATAAAAAGCATAACGGCGCCAGACAAGAAAAACAAACTGGAAAAAAAAAATAATAACATAACATAATTCACAAATGGAATTGCAAAGAACACTAAGATCCATTTTATGAAAACAGTCATTAGTAGCTCGACAGCACCGTCATAAATCTTACTTTCATGGAGGTCATCAAGTCATTTCGTAGTTGTCGAAGCATTTAAGAGAGGGGCTGATTCTTTGAACTCTACTGTAATTATTATTCAATTCTTTGTGGTATGGTGGGAAATCCATGTACGTATTTATTTGCTACACAAACTCCATTGCGAGTGATGGCGCGGGTGAGATCTATGACATACAGCACAGTCATGACGCCAGTGCTTGTGATGCTCTCCAGCTGTCCAGCCAGGCATTTGACCAGATTTTGGTCCCACTTTTTCTCCTCTTTCGGCGTTGTTGCGAAACTCGACATCAACGCATGTGACCTGCTTTCAACTGAAAATAGGTAGAGAACAACCGGAAGCAAAAGACTTGACTTCTCATCAACTGCCAGCGTGGCTCGCAGTCTGCGTAGGTTTGATCATTTCAGATTCAAGTCATTTCAAACCATTACAAAGTCGTGCCATCGCGCCTTGATGTGTGATTGGGATCGGTGTTTCATCTAAGGCCTTTTTTTTTTTTTTTTTTTTACTCCCGCAATAGCTTGGAAGCTGGTAAAGTTCAAAGTTAAATTGAGTTATCGTCTTACCCGTCTCGATGAGACCACCTAGTTCAATAAAGTTTTAATTTAAAAAAGCATTTAATAAAAAAGGCATGAAAAACGTCATCGTCTGCGGCCGCATGAGATGCACCCGCACAACCTGATGAGATTAAACAGAGAAAATGCAGTTAAAACCATCTTGGGTAATGATGCTAATAATCAGCGCAATAACCGCAATCATAAACGCAGTGTTGAATGAGCACTATTGAATTTGTAAAGGCGGAATTGTTGATGCGTTTGTTGTTTTGGACCTCATCAGATTGTGGAGGTGTCCCTAATGTTGTGCCCAGTGAGAATACACAAACACAAACCCCTGCCTTGCAGATGCCAGTAATGGCTCCACTGGGTTTAGTCACCACCTGGCCGGTTTCTCGGCTCCGTCTGTCTTGCATACCTGGCTGCCATCCACCATTTTTCTATCCCATCACTCCGTGTGTCCTCTTTGACCTTCCTTCTTTTGTCCTTTCGATTTGGAAGCCAAGACTTTGTTTTGTTTTTTTTTAAATCGACATTTTCTTGTCCCCGTCAATTTGCATTCCCATCTGTTTAGCACTTCGTCATCCATCTCGTTCCCTTTGTCTCCTCTTTAACCCATTTTATTCATCCCCTTTTCCGCATTGTCCCGCCGGTTTTAAAAGCATCAACCGTAAAGCCGAAAGCAAACTTAAACAAAAAGACCATCTCCGACTCAACAGTCCCAGGCAGTCAAATTACAACCTGACAAACAAATAAAGCCACATCAGCGCGCTCACATATAGAGTGCATATATTTGCAAGACCCAGATCCTCCATGTGTGCATGCTGGTCCTCTAATCTGTGGTCTGGTGGCTTGCTTGGGACCTTTTCCAACGTCAGTGGACCAAAAAAAAAAAGGTCTATGCTGCCTGAGCTGGAGCAGCAACACCCTACACTTAGTCACATGGCGCTAGCTAGTCCACACCCTGCTAAACATAGCCAGATGTGTCAGCACTGCTAGCGTGCTATATTGTCACTGTTTGCAGTCATTGGGACGCAAGGGGAAGTGGTTGGAAGAAAATGTAGTCCCCTTCTTGTTGTAAATGTACTTATACAAACGATCTTTTACATGAACAAGGAAGGACGTCAAAATTCCTACATGCTAACACCGCATCTGGTTATTATCTGGTTATTATCTGAATATACAGGGGTGTCCCAACAGCGGTTAGGAAGATGAATGAATGAATATTATTATTATTTTTTTTTTTTACAATGATTAAGCTCACGAAAATTCAGACCCTGCGATCACTTTAAAGGAGACACAATATGGAAAATTGACTTGTTATTGCTTGAATAAAAATTCTTTGAATGCCTTTCCCACCCATCGGGTGTGAAATTAGTGCGCAGTTATCTATTTCCTAAAATGTGTCTGTGAGCAAGCTGTTCTGCATTTCCATCCCACTGTTACTGTAAGTAATCTTTCAAATATGAGGACCAAAAGTGTTTCTTCCGAGATAGAAGCAGCAACTACTCGTGCCAATATGTGGAAACCAAGAGTAAATTACAAGCGGAATAAAACGAAACGTCTTGTTTTCTTGACTGAAATAAACGCAAGGCAGCCATAGCCACGGGTTGCATTCTTCAAGTACGTCATCTTCACGGTTTCTACAATTTCCACAAAGCTGAATTTCAAAAAATGAAATGTCTTGGCACCAGCCATGATTCCGTCAACATTATTTTCCAAATATATTGCAAACAATTGAGAGTTTAAAACGACAGAGAGCTCCCCTGGAGCAGGACCAGTTCTCCGCTGGCCAGTGGCTGACGATAGATCTGTCAGATTAGGCTATGACCTTTTGCCATCGTCATGATTAGTAGCGGAATGGCGTTTGTTTACTTTTCCCGTGTCGGTCCGAGTCCTTCATTCTGGCGGTCGCACTCCTTTTTCACCGCGGGTGCCGATGCTGCTGTGCCAAAGGAATAGCACGGAAGGGCCAAAACACACACACACGCACAAAGCTCTCCAGGATGTGCAAATTCCATAGTTAGTGCGTGTCATAGCGCGCTTCTTGACCTTTCGATTTTGGGGGGAAAAACACCTCATTTAGCAAAAGAAGAGTCAGTAAACAATGCTGACGACATCTAAACATTATTCGGCGTAACTCGGCTTCATTCTCTAAACATTTGATGATTCTAGTATGCAAAGAATTTCCTCTTTTGTTGCTTCATAATGGAGTTATTTGGACATAGCGCTGTTCATTTGTATGCACTTCAATCATACATTTGGTTTAAACAAAGGGACGGTGTCGATGAGACATTGTCGTCCGTTCTCTCCTCTTGGTTCCCATTTCCCCTCGTTGGTTTATGAGCCGGGGACTGCAGAGTTGATGGAGGGCAGGGGATGGCGTTGATGGGACATTGCAGTCTAAAAACCATCTGTTTGTCTGCACCAGCTGGATCTGGAACCAGATCCAACACCGATCCAGTTTCGAGAAACTTGCCACAGATAGAGAAAATTGGACAACGCTTGGTGGCAATATGGCGGCAATAAGCCTCTCAAAGTGGTGCTGAACTGCAGTTTTGCATTACTGCTCCTAATATCAATCGGCGAACCGTGGGCAAGGGAATTACATATTGCTACGCCTAAGATGTCAAATGATGAGAATATTCATTCATTCATTCATCTTCCGAGCCGCTTGATCCTCACTAGGGTCGCGGGGGGTGCTGGAGCCTATCCCAGCTGTCTTTGGGCAGTAGGCGGAGGACACCCTGAATCGGTCGCCAGCCAATGGCAGGGCACACAGAAACGAACAACCATTCGCACTCACACTCACACCTAGGGACAATTTAGAGCGTCCAATCAGCCTGCCACGCATGTTTTTGGAATGTGGGAGGAAACCGGAGCACCCGGAGAAAACCCACGCAGGCGGGGAGGACATGCAAACTCCACACAGGGAGGCCGGAGCTGGAATCGAACCCGGTACCTCTGCACTGTGAAGCCGACGTGCTAACCACTGGCCTACCGGGCCGCCTTCGTGAGCTTAATCACTGTAAAAAAAAAAAATAATAATAATGCTCACCTAAGTAACTGGTAAGCGCCGGTTGTCATCCTAACAAAAGCCTCACAAGCCTTTAATTTTAATCCCGACAATCACGCATCTTCATCCATCGTCGTATGTCGGCTCGGTTGTGTTCTTTGCGCACAGGTTTAGAAACTCACCATCGAAGGCCTTATACTGTCCTCCGAGGGAAACCTGCAAGGAGCGTCCGGCGTCTTTGAGAAGTCCCTCTACCTCTCTTCGGCTCAGCATGGCTAGGTTGTCCTCCATGTCGCTGGTGCAGCAGGTGTAACCCTGAGGACAGATGCGCAGGTGCTCCCCTGTTGGGTCGAGAAACAGGACGAGCGAGGATGGGAAAGAAGCACAAGGAAGGAGAAAAAGGGAAAAAGAGACGGGGAAAGGCATTAGTAAAACTGGCTCTGTCATTGATGTCAACACTCAGCTACTTTATAATCATCCGAGGAGCCAGCATGGACACGACAATCTCGCATAAGCTGCAGTGGCAACTGCGTTGGCAGTTGACGGCGACGTGGGCTCACTCGTCATTCGATTACCTGGCGAGATGCAGACAGGTCTCTGGCAAAGGACTACTAGCAATGCACATCGTCAAATAGCGCACGTGCGAGCGTCAACGCGGTCCGTCAAAGTTTCTCTGTCTGCTCTCGAGTGTCGCCGATTCACATATTGGAAGAAAAAGCGTGTCGAAAAGCAAATTGCACTTCAATGAGGCAAAGGCTGTTTGACGGATAAAACATGTGGGTGGCGTTCATTTACATTTTAAGCCATGTTGCCTTCGACTTGATATTTCAAGCAGAAATTCTCGGTGCCACGCATGCACATTGTAATGGGATTGTGATGCCTTTACTGAGATATTAAAGCTCAGTTTGGGGGATTTTAACAATATGTATATACTGCACATCTCAACACCACTCGATATAATGCAACGTGCATTATATTTGATTGATTGCTAATCCTTAGATTAGGGTTACACAAACAGTGATGAGTGGGGAGGGGAGGGTTGCGATTTTATTGATCTATAATATATTCATTCATTCATTCATCTTCCGAGCCGCTTGATCCTCACTAGGGTCGCGGGGGGTGCTGGAGCCTATCCCAGCTGTCTCCGGGCAGTAGGCGGGGGACACCCTGAATCGGTTGCCAGCCAATCGCAGGGCACACAGAGACGAACAACCATTCACACTCACACTCACACCTAGGGACAATTTAGAGTGTCCAATGAGCCTGCCACGCATGTCTTTGGAATGTGGGAGGAAACCGGAGCACCCGGAGAAAACTCACGCAGGCCCGGGGAGAACATGCAAACTCCACACAGGGAGGCCGGAACTGGAATCGAACCCGGTACCTCTGCACTATGAAGCCAACGTGCTAACCACTGGACTACCGGGCCGCCTCTATAATATATATACACTGTATATACATACACACACATAGGAACGTTTAAAGAGTTGCTAAAAGCATCACATGAACAGAACTATGTGATATCTGATATGATTTGGCTGAGACGTGAACCAAGCATCATAGAATGTATTGCAACTTCAGTAGAAAATGTCAAACTTGTGTCCAGAATTCCCCGACTGAACCAATAATACCTAATAAAATGTCTGGGATGTCTACTAAAGTGTCTAGTGGGTATGATCACACAGACACGCAACACACGGAGGAAATCGATATTCTGGGTGGAGGAGAGGAACTTTTGCAAAGCTTGCATCATACTGTATGTCTAAAAATGAGAGCTGAGGTTTCGACTTAGCGATTAAGTCGAACCTGCTCAGGTGAATTTTATACTCCTGGCGTGTGTACATGTGAAGGATTATGTGTCTGCCAAGTTCCCCCTAACTGTCCTATAAGAGTCTCATCCGAGCCAACTTTGAATCGTAGCAATTAAAGGCAATTTCACCCTCTTCAAATGCAAAAGCAAAGTGGACTGTAAGATAAGATATCCTTTATTCGTCCCACACTGGGGAAATTTACAAGTAAGGTGACATTGGGAACCTTTCAGCACCTTCTCAACTGGTTAGGCTGTGACTCTCACCCACATACCCGCCAGTGGGGAACATTTGGACTTTGGAGAGGTGTCTGCGAGTGTGTGTGAGAGAGAGAGAGAGATGTGAAGAGAAAAAAAAACTGCCCGGGGAGGATAAATAGTGGAGATGAGATCACAAAGAAGCAGCATGCGAAAACAGAGGAATGAAAAAGGGAAGATTTATGTTGAAATAATATATATTCTGCTTAGAGGTCAGCTGCAATCTGTCAGCTCCTTGGCTGCTTCTTTAAATGCCTGCACCCTCTGTGTGTGTGTGTGCGTCCTCTATCACTTCCCTCCAGTCCAACCTGCTCGCCGCGTGTCATTTGAAAGGACATGCAAAGAATACGCACATAAACATACACACACACACTGGCAGTATTACTGTCAAGCCTCTATAAATAAAACTCAGCATGATTGTTTTCCAGAAAAATTTTGCAGGTGTAAACACATGCAAGGGCATTTACACACACACACACATACACACGCAACACAAGCCTAACAGCTATAAAAGGTCGGCTGCAATAGAGCATAACGGTTCTAAGAGGCTCATGATACAAACATGGCCGACTCTATAAACATCACTGTGTTTGTGGCCGTCAGCTCACATCTATTCAGGTGAAAGCACTTCAAACAAAGTGCAGAGAGAACATGTTCCGAGTGACCAAACACGTGTTTTCTGACTGGACTCATCAAACGTAAGCAGAACAAACAGCACTCAGTATGACACACTGCCACTCCATAAACCACTTCCAAGTAAAAAACACAAAAACAAACAGACTAGAAATTGAATTCTATTCAAAAATATAAAAAAATATATATAATGGGGCCTATTTTCTTGTCCAGCACAAGTCTAGGGCAAAACACACCAACTGTGAGCATGGGTGGATTTGTCTTTTTTTTTTTTGTAGATGTGCATAGTTAGACACGGATGTTGGCTCCGTTGTGGGTGTGAACACCGTCTACTTGTTTCCCGAGACCTCATAAAAAGTATGTGTAAAAGGATGATTTCCACTTGCTACATAGCCAGGTAGTTTGCCAGAAGTTAGTTTGTTAGCCACATAATGTAGGTAGCTGACTAGATAGTTTGTAGACCGTCTACTTGTTTCCCGGGACCTCATAAAAAGTATGTTTAAAAGGATGATTTCCACTTGCTACATAGCCACGTAGTTTGTCAGAAGTTAGCTTGTTAGCCACATAATGTAGGTAGCTGACTAGATAGTTTGTAGACCGTCTACTTGTTTCCCGGGCCCTCATAAAAAGTATGTTTAAAAGGATGATTTCCACTTGCTACATAGCCAGGTAGTTTGCCAGAAGTTAGTTTGTTAGCCACATAATGTAGGTAGCTGACTAGATAGTTTGTAGACCGTCTACTTGTTTCCCGGGACCTCATAAAAAGTATGTTTAAAAGGATGATTTCCACTTGCTACATAGCCACGTAGTTTGTCAGAAGTTAGCTTGTTAGCCACATAATGTAGGTAGCTGACTAGATAGTTTGTAGACCGTCTACTTGTTTCCCGGGCCCTCATAAAAAGTATGTTTAAAAGGATGATTTCCACTTGCTACATAGCCAGGTAGTTTGCCAGAAGTTAGTTTGTTAGCCACATAATGTAGGTAGCTGACTAGATAGTTTGTAGCAAAAAAAGTTAAATGTTCGTAGCTGAGCATATAGCAGTTATCTTATAGCTCGGGAGTGAATTAGCAGTTTGTGTGTATATATCTAGGCAGCTAGTTAACAGTTAGTTTATCAAGGTACATGGCAAAGTAGCAAATCCTGTGTTCGGTGCAGCTAGACAGCAGCTAGTTAGTTAGCTACATAGCTCAGTAGCTGGTTAGCAAGTTGGTAACTTAGGTAACTTGTTAGCTAGCTCAGTAGCTAGCAGTTAGTTATTATATCCAGTGGTGACCACAGTCCGCAAGCAGTGAACAAGTCAAGTAGCGAGAGAGAGAGAGAGAGAGAGAGAGAGAGAGAGAGGTTGTCAATGGTTTTAATTGGTTGTCTTAATGCTTTTGTTTTCTATGAGGCATTAGGGTATAACAATAATCCTTTAACAAGCAAATCAGTGCGGTCGTTGATTATTTTTTGATTGGTATCTTGAAACGGATCCAATTTGTCTGCGCAGATGCACCTAATGTTGTGATGGTAGGAGGGAAAAAACGTCAAGATGAAGTGAAAAACACAAAAGATTCAGCACTGTTTTGAATTAACATTTCGTGGGATGTTTGGGCTGCTAATGCCAGACGTGAAGAGACAGCCAAAAGCCTGCTTTCATTACATATTAGAAATCTGCTTCTCATACATTAGAGATTAGCCCGTTTCTTTTTTTTTTTTTTTGCCGTTTCCTGTCTTTATTGCTTCTAAATCATCCCTACGGCCTGAATAAGCGTCATTGCAGGCATGATTGATGGGCAAAACATGCTCATAACACAAACTGCATACAAATTCGAGGACATAGAACCCCACACGAACAACTGGCACCAAATTCAATGAGCTATTCAAATATATTTAAATCAACAGGGTTGCTGTTCCGCTTTCATCAACCTCCCGCTGTGAGGCCAATCAGCATGGAGGCAGCAAGCCAATCAGCCGCCTCAACAGTACAATGAGTGTGTGTGCGTGATGATTTAATAAGGGTTCGTTTTTAATGGAAGCCCAGAGCTACGCCCGGGCCACTCTTTCCTTCTTTCTTTTGACAGGCTGGGATGCTAAACGGAGAACAGTTCCTTAACCATCCGCTTATCGGTGTTCACCAGGGTGGAATGCTCCTATTAGTGGGATGCATACGAAGGGTGAGCCGCATTGGGATGAAGCGTGGTTGGGAATGACAATGCACGGGCCTTAAGAGATGACGGCAGACAAGCAGAAATGAGAGCGTAGCGGGAAATGAACAATGACTGCCTTCATCTTACGTAGGTGCACTTTGTCACGGGAGTAATAAATTTCAAGTTTTGCGCGTGCGGTTGAAGATATTCGTCATTTATTATTTGAAGTGCCTTAGTTTTTACGTCTGATTTTCACTTGGTGTACAGCACTTTGAATGAAGCTGCGGATGGTTTAAAGTGCTCTAGAAATACATTTCGGTTGAGTTGAGAGCTACTGCGAGCAGCATCATTTTGCCGTTCAGAAAACCTGCACTGGGTTAACTGGGCTCAAATATGGATTTTCTTTTTTTCATTATGACATCTCTGAGCATGTTTACGTTTATTATTGCACACGGTTGTTTTGGTGCCATTTACGATGAGTATCCTTGGTATACAGTGGTAACTCTACTCACGAACATCTCTTCATATGAAATTTTCAAGTTACGAAACACTCCGACTGGAAAATATTGCCTCTTGTTACGAAAGACATTTCAAGACACAAAAGGTAAAAAGACAGTATGGGCTGCTACTCACAATTCCGAGTTTCCTGAACGCAACATACTTATAGTTGCTCTGCCATTGGCTTTTACCAAGCATCATCCTGGCATCCCATTGGCTAAGAGGGACCTCTATCGTATGTGTCTATGTGTGTAGATGGATAGATAGATAGACAGATGCGTCCTCGTCATTTGCCCCTCGGACCATGAGGTGTTCCGATAGTTTTACATAAATGTGAATGACCTACAAAAGGTGTTCACCAGTCCGGCAATCGCTCACGATGGTGATGTTTGCCTTGGACATTTTCTGAGGATTGTTAAAAGCCGACAAAAGCAAACGTCCAGGCAAAATCCACTTCTGAGAGAGAACATGGACTAAAGAGGGCAAAAAAAAACAAAAAACGATGAGGACACAGTTAAAAGTTAAATGACCGTCATTTTTATTCTTTACTCTATTCATTATTTTTACCTTATGCAAAATTCCCATTTATTGTGCAATAATGTAATTGAAACATGTATTCGTTACATATTTAGATGCATGTTTATGCTTTAGAAAACATTTATGTCTGATTTTTTTCTTTTTGGGGGGGTGGGCGGGTGGACTTGGAACGGATTAGGGCATTTACATGGAAAACACGTCTCACTTCCCAAATTTTCTAGTTAAGAATTCATGAACAATAAACCAACATACACTTAAACAAGGAATTACAGGTTTAACCAATGACATATGTTGATCCACGATTTAGTGCCGTTGTGACCAGCCCATTATTCAACATTTAAAATCTGTCCCCGAAAACATAGTATGTCGTACAGCGAGATACAGCGAAAGACCCCCGCAAGTTAACCGGGCTGCCAGACCCACAGGCTCACAGAAATAGCTTCCTCATGGCAGACGAGTGGAAGATATACAGCACGGCAGTGAGACATTTGGATCAGCAGACCAGTTGACCTTTTGTACGCTAAATCGAACCAATCACATATTATTATATCCCATTGGGACACATTCAATTTATGGACAATCCTCTACTACACCCACTGATGCAGCACTTCTTTCTATTGTGCAGATCACGATCAAATTTGGGAATAAATCCTAAATGTCCTGCTGAGTTTCAACATCTCATTTTCCCTTTTTTGGGGGGGTTGCGGGGGGGGGGGGGGGTTCTCATGTGCCGTACTGTAGAGCTCGAGTCTATTCCAGGACACTGGGCTTCAGGCAGACTTTCATCCTGGACTGGTTGGCAGCCATTCGCAGATCTCTCACATTCACAGTGAGTGATTCAGTGAGGGCCGACAAACATGCATTTGAAATGAAGTCACTTACTTCAATTATAAAAACAAAGGATCCAACGTTTGACCAGCTACCTAACTCGACGCGAATAGACTGACTAGATGGTCCATCCAATGAGAAAATGACTTCCACAGCAATGTGTACTTTTTTTTTCCATTCAAACAGTAATGGCTGGGATCACTTAATATTATATGACCAAAATGGCCCTCAGAGACTGATTCCAGTCGGCTCGGGAGCAGCAGAAGACGCTCCGATGATGAGTCAGCGTCGAATATCAAAGGGGAAAAAAAGAGAAAATGGAAAATAGTTGTTATCGCTTGCAGGCGCAAGGAATAAAAATAAGCCCACTGAGAATTACCTTTAATGTTGAACAAAAGCTAGCATGTGTCATTGGTTTTCTATGTGGCACTTGGAAGTAACTTTAACAATAATTTCATGGGAAGTCAAATAAAACCACAAACGGTGTCCACTGGCATTTTTATTTTTTATTTTTTTTTGTTTTATTACATAGTAATAAATGTAGAACAGATGCAGTGATATCAGACTTCAAAGCTAGTGTGACAGTGTCAGTGTTAACGAGGAAATTGATTTGACATGGAGATGTGTCATGTTACACACATTGCATGTATGTATAAAACATGTCTGGTGCAAAGACCGAGTGGATAGGAAAACTTTGTGTGTGTGTGTGTGTGTGTGTGTGTGTGTGTATACATATACACACTTCTTATACTTAATCACAGAAGTTACCTCTAAAAGTTTGTTTTTGTTTCAATCGAAAATGCATTTTGAAAAGATCAAACTGCTCCGGAGCAAATCTCTGGCACCATGTTTTGCTTCAGCAAGCTAACTGGCTCAAATTGAAAAATTCAATCAAGAGTGCCTCTGCTAGATTCCACACAGTCGTCACAATTCTAAACGATTTCGTCAATCCATGACTCGATAACATTTAGAATGTGTACCTCAAAATTTACTTGGGAAGAAAAAAGGGTTGATTATTGAAGGGTTGTTGGGTTTTTTTGGTTTTGTTTTCAACATTTTACAATAAGTAGCACCTAACAAGGCCTGAGTGTTCATTCAAAAGTGTTTATTTAATATTATAAGCCACAGTGACATTATGTGAGCGTAACACTGCACTTAACAATCAGAAAATAAAAAGATAACTGGTACTTCAAAAGATGCTTTCAAACATTCATTCATCTTCCGAACCGCTCAATCCTCACTAGGGTCGCGGGGGGTGCTGGAGCCTATCCCAGCTGTCTTCGGGCAGTAGGCGGGGGACACCCTGAATCGGTTGCCAGCCAATCGCAGGGCACACAGAGACAAACAACCATTCGCACTCACACTCACACCTAGGGACAATTTAGAGCGTCCAATCAGCCTGCCACGCATGTTTTTGGAATGTGGGAGGAAACCGGAGCACCCGGAGAAAACCCACGCAGGCCCGGGGAGAACATGCAAACTCCACACAGGGAGGCCGCAGCTGGAATCGAACCCGGTACCTCTGCACTGTGAAGCCGATGTGCTAACCACTGGCTACCGGGCAGCCTGCTTTCAAACAGTCTTTCAACATTGAATGCTAACATATTGTACTTCAAGTTAAAGAAAACCGAACTCGACGCAGGCACAAGGAATCCCTCGTAACACACTTTGACAATCACTACATTTATTTCCTCGTTACGATTGACGAAAACATCCCATTTCATACACTCCAGGCACAGATCTATTTTTAGAGATCAGTCCCCGGGTATCGAAACTTGCATCTGACCTCTACCAGCACATTCAGCGCATGAACATCGAGGCCCCAACCTGACTCACACAAATCTGATTTAATGAAACGCTTGTCAAGACCCAATACGATACTTGATCGGCTTCCTCCCAAGGTTAAGCAAGCCCCCTGAATGTTAAACTCGCAATATTTGCGTTGCCGCGCTCAAAAAGGGGCCGGCGTTTACGAGTGACAAAACACACAAAGAAGGGTTATGCAGTGATTTTTTTTTTTTTTGAAGCACGCTTGACTGACTGCTCCGATTAGCGCGCAGGCGTGTTGACTTTTCGTTCTCTCCCAAGTACTTACTCTTGTTCTCTTGTCCGCTTTTATCGCTTGGACACAGCGAGCAAACACACGTCGACGGTGTTTAGCCGAAAGAGCGCCAGTTTTGCTCTCATTGGTGGAAACGACCTGTCGGAATCACTGAGCAGGTCCGGTCGCCATGTTGTCAGGGAGACCGATCGTCATACCACTCCACCGGACTTATTTATTTATTTATCTGACTCTTTGCTTGTTGTTTTTTAACCCCCCCCCCAACCCTGAACATTTTCGCATTGCCGAAAATTCATTTGATACAAATATACTAAGCTACACCCTTCTCCCGCAGGTTGGAGACGTGTCTTCACTTGAGCTTGCCCATGTGTCATTTTACTGAATCATGTGCCGAGGTGGAAAATCAGTGCAAAGTCATTTGAAAAGGGGGAGCGGGGGGGGGGGGAATAATAATAAGTGAACAAATGTCAAAGAAAGGGAGCAGCTTTGAACAGGCTGACCTCATTTCGGAGTCGAGAGGACTGGGCGTGTTGTTGTTGTGCCGTATTTGCGTGTGCGGGATGGATGGGTTTGCCATTCATGAGCTAGCGAAGGCATCAACGGTTGACGCACACGTCCCCGTCACATGATACGCACGGAAGGGAAAGGAATCAATAAAAGGAGCAACGGGAGTGGGAAAGGTTCAACCTTTCTTTTCGGGACATCACGTTTGCTAATTATGTGTTTGGAGTTTTGTGGTGACTGTAAATTAAACACAATTCATTGGCAGGTCCATCTAGCTAGCTGTGTGAATCGCCGATACATGTTTGAGATAGTAAATATAATTTGATTGCGACTAGTCATAATGCCAGTTGAAGATTTTTACTTTTCCATTCACTTGAATTGAAAACATCGCAGATATCTGCATTTACTTTCATTTACTTCAGAATTGCTGCTAGTCAAAATGTCGTGACAAGAAAATCGTTGCATCCTCCCCTCTCAAACTGGGCCCTACCGAATCCAGTCGTCATCCCACAGAATCCAAACGAGTCTCATCGCTCCAATTTAAAAATCAAACCAATTTTCAGTCGCATCACACCCCGTAAATCGAGGTATGTATTGAATCTTTTTTTTTTTTTTTTTTTTAATGACATACCCCAGATGCAAGTATGATGTTGGGAAAAGGATCACATTCAAAATTTTGTGACTTTAAAGCTCACCATTGAATCAATTAATTTCTCCTTCATTTTTTTTTATTAAGTTTCGACGTTGCTCGTTGGATTCCATTTCATCCAAAAGAGAGTTCACATTTGAATGACAATTTTTCAAATACAAGTGGGCCCCGTGAATGACTGACAACCCCGTCGACGGCGTCGTGTGCCTTTCACATTAACGTCAGCTGGGCGAGGCTCCAGCTCCCAGTGAAACTGAACAGGCTAAGCTGTATAGACCCCCAAAAAAAGAAAAAACAAAAAAATTAAAATAAAATAAAAATAAAGTGGCGGCCCGGTAGTCCAGTGGTTAGCACGTGGGCTTCACAGTGCAGAGGTACCGGGTTCGATTCCAGCTCCGGCCTCCCTGTGTGGAGTTTGCATGTTCTCCCCGGGCCTGCGTGGGTTTTCTCCGGGTGCTCCGGTTTCCTCCCACATTCCAAAAATATGCATGGCAGGCTGATTGAACACTCTAAATTGTCCCTAGTTGTGAGTGTGAGTGCGAATGGTTGTTCGTCTTTGTGTGCCCTGCGATTGGCTGGCAACCGATTCAGGGTGTCCCCCGCCTACTGCCCAAAGACAGCTGGGATAGGCTCCAGCACCCCCCGCGACCCTAGTGAGGATCAAGCGGCTCGGAAGATGAATGAATGAATGAATAAAATTATTTTTTTTTAAA